>NW_023425529.1:116052258-116708925 GCF_014108245.1 Pipistrellus kuhlii
ATTTTCTTCTATACATGAAAATCTGTTTTGGTGATAGAGTTCAGAAATCTTTGCAATGTAAATTATTGTTTTCTTGGTTCTACATGCGTACTAGTTAGTTGAAGGCAGCATATTTTTAGCTACTTCTACAAGAAAATATTCCACCCAACTGTCATAGTGAACAAAAATTTTTGATGTATGCCATAAATCAGAGAATGACCTGTTGTTGTTTTTGTTGTTGTTGTTATTTTTTTAAAAATAAATATATTTTATTGATTTTTTACAGAGGAAGGGAGAGAGATAGAGAGCTAGAAACGTAGATGAGAGAGAAACATCAACCAGCTGCCTCTTGCACACCCCCTACCGGGGATATGCCAGCAACCAAGGTACATGCCCTTGACCAGAATCGAACCCGGGACCTTTCAGTCCGCAGACTGACTATCTACCACTGAGCCAAACCAGTTTCAGCTGACCTGTTGTTTTTTAAGCTAATATTAGGAAATGTCTGCATAAAAAGCAATGTATATTAAAGGAGCCTATCTTTTGATCTTAGAATACAGATTACTTTTTTCCTTCCAAAGTTAATAATTACAACTCTTTATTACATGAGGTAAAATAAATCTATGGTTCAACAATTTTGCAAAATTCTGGGTAAAGTCTTAACTATCTCTTATTTGCAAATCTACTATTTGATTTAATTGCATGTTAGTTATCTTACTCTATTTACTCATTAAAACTTTTTTCCTGATTTTATGTAGTGATTACTAATTATATATAACCTGTTGACTTCTAGTCTTAAATTATTTATCAGTGTTAGTTTTTTTTGTTTTGTTTTGTTTTTTTGTAATCTAGTTTTTGTAATTATCAATTCTCTTAGACTTGATGATGTTTTCTTGTGAGTTTTATTATATACTAGAAGGCTGGTGCACTAAATTCGTGCATGAGGGGGGGTGTCCCTAAGCCCAGCCTTCACCCTTTCCATTCCGGGACCCTTTGGGGGATGTCTGACTGCCATTTTAGGCCTGATCCCGGGTATTGGACCTAATACTGGCAGGCAGATATCCCTCTCACAATCCAGGACTGCTGGCCCCCAACTGCTCGCCTGCCTGCCTTCCTGATTGCCCCTAACCACTTCTGCCTGCCAGCCTGATCACCCCTAACCACTCCCCTGACAGCCTGATTAATGCCTAACTACTCCTCTTCCAGCCTTTTTGCCCCTAACTGCCCTCCCCTGTAGGCCTGTTGTGCCCCAACTGCCCTCCCCTGCTGGCTATCTTGTGGAAGCCATCTTGTGTCCACATGGGGGCAGGATATTTGACCACATGGAGACAGCCATCTTGTGTGTTAGAGTGATGGTCATTCTGCATATTACTCTTTTATTAGATAGGATAGAGGCCTGGTGCATGGGTGGGGGCCAGCTGGTTTGCCCTGAACGGTGTCCTGGATCCCTTAGGGTATGGGGAAGCCTGGGAAAGGGGCCTGTGGTGGTTTGAAGGCTGGCCAAGCCCCCTGGTGACCCAAGTGGAGGTCTTGGTATCTGGGGTTTATTTATCTTCTACAACTGAAACTTTATAGCAGCCATTTCTATTGGGATTTATGTATTTTCCTATAATTGAAACTTTGTAGCCTTAAGTGGAGGGCTGGGCTGGCCAGGCTGTGTGGAAAGCTTGGCTTCCTCCATCACCAAGGACAACTCTAGCCTCTTGCTCTTTCCAGCTCCATGGCTGCCACCATTTCTGTTTGGATTTATGTATCTTCTATCATTGAAATGTTGTGGCCTTGAATAGAGGCCTAGGCCAGCAAGGGCAGGTAGAAAGCTTGGCTTACTTCATTGCCAGGGAAACCCAAGCTTTCCTCCTGCTCTCTGTGGCCATAGCTATCTTGGTTGGGTTTATTTGCATATTTGCTCCTGATTGGCTGGTGGGCATGACTTAAGAGCATGGCTTGTGGGTGTAGTGGAGTGATGGTTAATTTGCATATTACTATTTTATTCCATTGAATAAGCATTGCTAAGGAACATGAGTAATTGTGCTTCCTGTGTTGTCCATGGGTGTATTTAAAAGCATAATTTAGAGACAGGGGGTCTAAGCTGCTTCAGTTTTTTGACAATTGAGCAATTATTTCTCTACTTTTGTTTCTTTTATGAATTTGTTAAGTATTAGCATTCTATATCTGTATGTTTAGGTCACACCTTTGGTTGGAGTCAACGTGAGAATCAAATGTGAAAAAATTCCAGATAGTCAGAAAATAAAAAAAAAAATTTAAAAAACACCATGAAACTCTTAATTTAATAACCTCATATTGTTTAAGCCTTCAATATATGCTTTGGTGATTTTTTTTTAGAAATTTATTAATATTGCCCATTTATAATTATAATTAGTATGCCTTTAAAATCTTCCCAGCATTCTTCAGTTCATTTTGGTCAAGGCTGCTAAAATATTAGATATATTGCTTTTCTAAAGCAATCTGTCTTCCCTGTACAGTTTTCAGAAGTAATTTGTTACCTACTGCAAAAACTAGCTTCCTGAAAAACATGTCGTGTTAATACACCTTATGGAAGAGGAAAGTAGGGCCTTGAACATTGTGACTAGCTAAGGAGGAACATCACATGTCCACCTCACTGATCTGCTGAATGTGGAGGTGGAGCAAAGAGATGGCCCAAACATGTGAGAACTCATGGTTTGTCTCAAATTACAGTGGCCTATGTAAAGTCAGGTTATTTAAACATTGTGCAGAGCTCTAAATAATGATATTTTAGACAAGGGAGAAAGAAGTGAAATAAACACAACCACAACATTTAAATTTAGACCTACTTTCGAATTCCAGCTTCTTAATTGGAAAAGGACCATAAATTTACTAATTTGAAAAATGTAGATAATAACAGTTCTCCATGTGGCTATTGGTGACAAATGAGATAATAATAATTAACTGCTTTGCTGAGTATGAAATATAGCTGTGATAATTATTATCCAAGTAATTTAGATAACCACTTTTTAAAGTAAAAAAAGAGAGAAATAATAATATATTGATAGTAATATTTACCTCAGAGATATGGTATTTCAATCAGATAATGTATATAAAATATTTAATGTACTGCAATGGTCATAGAAATTGTACAATAAACATTTACCATAATATTCCTACTATAAAAAATTATTAATATTAACTGCATTAGAATTGTATTTATACATTTGCTGTGCTGTTGACTTTTCTAAACATTCACTCATTTTTGCATTATAACATGTTTAATATAGTGGTAAAGGAGTCCTGTGTTTATGTTTCTGAGTATTTTATTTAGTAGATAACTTATCTGAAGAGCACATTTTGTGATTTTTAAAGCTACTGTTGGCCAGGCTGTACCTAGGAAAAACTGATCTTTATTATCTGTTTTATCACATGCAAGAGAAACATTACTACTCAAGCTTTTATATTGTTGCCAATATATTAGCACTGCAGTAAGAGTCACAGAGAAAGAGCTTAATTGAAGGTCATCTGCTCAGATCACATTTGCAGGGTGGAACTTAGTGCTATAGAGAGAACCAAAGACATGGAATTTGATATTTGAGACCCAATATCAAAACATAAAGTATAGAAGGCTTGTAGCTTTGGGATATAAAGCTATGTGGAATTTTAGCAGTAACCATCAGAATACCTTAATTATTTCAATATAATACAACATTGTGGGTAATAGTTTTCTGAGTGCAACACCATTCCAAAAGAATAACAGCCTCAAACACTACACTGAGCCTCAGAGTATTTTTTTGTAATTAATAACAAATATCCATCATAAATAACTTACAGTGCAAGAAGCAAGTAATGAATTTAGTACTCTTTCTGAAAACAACCTAGAAAATATAAATAATTGTCATTCATTCAAACTTTCTCTGGAATTCTCAAGGCCTAATGGATGTATGAGTGACTGGGACATGTACAATTAGTTTTTATTGAAGCTGCTTTAAGGGAAAAGCAGCAAAGTTAGAAAATGGTTATATCAGTAGTAGCGTTTTAAAGAATATAAGAGGTATCTGCATAGGAGCCAAGGAACCAAGTAAGGAATGTTCTTTATGCCAAACTTTTTCTATGGGTTAGATAGAAGAGGTTGTTATGAAGCTTGCTAAGTTGATTTTAAATAGAGAATGATATATCTCATTATTTAAACCAGAATATAAGGAATCCTCTTCATTTAAAAATGGTGTGTCCCAGATATTGAACAAAAGACAAATTCATGAATGATGTACATATATGTTCAGGGAAATTCTAATTAATGAACTAAACAACTAGAAAGAGCATTTCCACAACAGACAGGGAAAAAATGGTAGCCAGATATCTTTAGGTTAAAACTGCATTCTTGTTCCCTGAAGTTTTGACAGGGTGGGATGACAAGAATATTAAGGAAAATATAAAATCTTAAGTTGTGAAACTGAAAACAGGAAGAAATACCTCTAAGTACATGATTCTTTTGTTAAAGAAGGAAAACAAAATAAAGATGAGGATTACTGGGGTTATTACGGAAACCAAGCTAGCTAGGATTGTTTTAAACATTTTACATCAGTTCTTCCCATGCTACTTTTTTACATTTGTGAATTTGATTAAATACTTAATTGGTATATGACTTTTAGAATTTAACTCAGCTTTGGAATAATGAATGAATGTACCAGATTCACAGATATATGTAGTATAATTTACCTAAAGCTTTTTAAATTATAGAGGAGAGAGTACTTCTGGAAATATTTAAAAGTCATATGAATTTTCAATCAAATGATGGAGAAAGAAAATCAGTTTACTTTAGTATTAATGATTTGGCTTTGGGGAAATAAATATGCCACTAACACTCATTTTAGTGAATCTACTAAGCCTAGGCTGTAAAATAGTGATTATTTTCTAATATAAAGAAACTAGTGGCCCGCTGCATGAAATTCATGCACGGGGGGGGGGGGGGGGGGGGGAGAGACACCCCGGTGGGGGGGGGGAGGAGAGGGTGTCCCTCAGTTCAGCCTGTACCCTTTCCAACCTGGGAACCCTCAGGGCAGTGTTTCCCAAAGTGTGGTACTTGTACCCCCAGGGGTACAGTAAGAGTTTGGTGGGGATATGCACTGCACCGTGCTTAGCTGTGTCTAATTCTACATTCTTATGAGTACGAGGGGTACTCAGCGTTAGGAAAATTATAGAAGGGGTACAACATATGTCAAAAGTTTGGGAAACACTGCCTCAGGGGATGTTTGACTGCCAGCCTGATAGCCCCTAACCACTCTGCCTGAGGGCCTGCTTGCTCTAACTGCTCTCCCCCACTGGCTTCATGGCTTCCAACTGCTCTCCCTGGCTGGTTTCCCTGAAGGTCTCTTGGTCTAATTAGCATATTATCCTTTTATTAGTATAGATAGTCTAAAAATAAAGGAAAAACAGAACAGTACAATAAAATTTCAGAATTGGATCCAGGTGTTTGCCAATTATGCCACTGGATAAAGAAATGTTTGAGAGAGAGCGAGCTCCTAGTTATTGGTTTTCATTTTGTTCTCTCACTTTTCAGAAATATGATGAAGAGAGGAGACCTTCTTTGCCATGGAGAATAATTTACTCTCCCAGTGAGAAAGAAGGCATGTCTATAGCCAGTGGGGACACCACAGGTCATAGTATAAATGAACTGCATTGACATCGAAGCCCTTTGCTTTATCTGAATAAAAAGAAAAAAAACTTTTATGTTAAAAAGGGTGACAGGAAATTACAAACCAATGATTAAAAATATTAGCATGTGTAAACACATCAAGTGTTATCTTTTTGTTTTTTTCTGAAGGAGATTTTGACTGAAAGCATAGTCAGAGCACGTTTGTTTTTGAGGTGTTTTGCCCATGATTTTATATCTTAACTGTGCAGTGAAAATTGCCTCAAGAAAAGACACCCTTTGTCCTGAAACAAAAGACATTCGTCCAGATGCTTGCTGGACTTTGTTGGAGTGATGTGGTTTGACTGCAGCTGATGCAGCTGGGAAACTGGGAGCTCCCTGTGTCCCAGAACTAAAATTACATTAATGCTCTGCCATTTCCCATTAGTGTTACACTTGTGACACATTTGTTATCTGGCCTGTGGAGCTATTAATTAAGAGAAATACACAAAAATAAATACCGAAAGGATTAAAAGGAGTAAGGTATTTCTTTGGTTGTAAAAATATTTAAAATTAGTTCTGAGCTTTGCATTAGTTATTATTTCCACAGCTAGAAAATTGCCAGAAAGTTTTAAATGGAGCAAGCTATTCAAGATAAACTACTTTAAAACACTTTTTAAAAATTGGAAACTTAGTCCTGGCCAGTATGACTCAGTTGGTTGGAGCACGGTCCCTTACACAAGAAGGTCTTGGGTCCCATTTGCGTACATTCCTAAGTTCGATCCCTTGCACAGGAGAGTGGCAAATGGTTGCTGTTTCTCTCTCACATTGATAGCTCGCTCTCTCTCTCTCTCCTCTCCCCTCTTCCTGAAAATCAATGAATATGTCCTCTGGTGAAGACTTAAAAATAAATTGGAAAGCTATCTATCAATTCCTAAAAGTAAAAAGCTATTAGGCTGAGATGACGAGGTTAAAGACAGAAATCAAGTAGTAGGCAAGAACAAACATTCTTTTTTTTTAATTTTTAATTTTCCTTATGGGTTATTTCTAGGGAAAAAATGCTCTTAGTATTGAATCCTGATGTTAAATTTATCAAATCTACTGGGTAACTTAGTCAGTCAATGATTTTATTTTTCTTTATGCAAGATTGCACTGTACATTTTGCTTAGTCTTTAAAAGGATAGAAACAATCAAAGGCAAAAATGTGACATTAAATTTTTACTTAGAGTCACCAGACACCCAAGGATTTCCATTAGTTGAACTTTCATTTTGTAGAGCAGCAGTATTCTGTCCTAAAGCTTTATCCTTATCCCATGCTTCCTCTGGCGTCATTCTTCAAGTAGGCACATTATTTTAAATTCTTTCCAATTATAAATTATACTTTAGTAAAATCAATCAAAAGTGTAAATTGCTTTCTTTCCATTCTACTTATATTAATGAGATGACAAATAAATGAAGAAAATAATTTTGTAGTTGTTTTGTTTGAATAAACAATTTTTAAAAGGAATATCAAATAAAAGAAAAAAGTACTGGCTAGAAATATCTGAAGTTTGAACCATCATTTCTTAATGGAAAAGTAGGTTCTGCAATAATTGATGAGACACTTTCTAAAAAGAACTTCCTAAAAGTTGTGTTGAGGCCCTAACCGGTTTGGCTCAGAGGATAGAGCGTTGGTCTGCAGACTCAAGAGTCCCAGGTTCAATTTTGGTCAAAGGCATGTACCTTGGTTGCAGGCACATTCCCAGTAGGGGGTGTTCAGGAGGCAGCTGATTGATGTTTCTCTGTCATCTATGTTTCTAACTCTCTATTCTCTCCCTTCCTCTCTGCAAAAAATCAATAAAATATATATAAAAAAAATAAAAGTCATGTTGAGGGAGCAGTAGAGAAAAAAAATCTCCATGGCAACACTGTTTGCCTCAAAGATGGTCACTTTGGAGAGACCTCCCTGTTTATGCTATGAAGGAGACCTGGAGACCATTTAGGATCACTGAAGAACCCTCAAAATACTTTGAAAAAGTTAATTTATTGACTTTTTAATGGATCCCATTGTCATACTATATTCATAAAAAATTTGAAAAAGGTGGATTCTACTTCATGCAATCCTGAATATTATCATTAATATAATTTCTGCTTACTTTAATCAAAATGAAATAAGTAGGAATAAAATACCCTTGTTTCCCTGAAAATAAGACAGTGTCTTATATTAATTTTTCTCCCAAAGTTGCACTAGGTCTTATTTTCAGGGGATGTCTTATTTTCAGGGAAACACAGTAAGACTATGTGCATTTACTCTGAAAAATATAAAAATGTTACATAGTGATAATTAATTTTCTTAAAATGTTTTCAGTAAAAATTCTTACCACTCTAAACAGCTCTTACTTTACAAAGAAGGTTATACCAGTTAGTAGTTTTACAATAAAAAACAAACAAACAAAAAAACATTTTATTGATGTAATTGTGAATGTGACATGACATGTCTTGCCTTAAATATCAGGTAATTTCATATTTGTGTATGTTGGTAGATTACAAATATATGAAAAAGTAAAAGGGATGTGTTTAATTAAAAGACATTTTGTGATTTATATTTGCTTATATATTAGCTTTAGTTAATTGATGTTTTTAATAACTCTTAATTTGGGAATAGTTTTAGTATTATAGAAAAATTGCAAAGATATTATTTGGGTTTCCCTCAGGAGAAACAGAAGTAATAGAAAATGTGTGTGTGTGTGTGTGTGTGTGTGTGTGTGTGTGTGTGTAAGAAGATCTCCCACTTTCCCATTATGGGGTAGAACCTAATGCCATTGGGAAAGATCTATTCCTAACTAACAACTGTTTTCTTTTGTTTTAAGAATAGAGATGTTGGAGAGGAATATACACACAATATGAATTGCATTATACCTATATTGTAAAGCAGCTACTGTGGATTTGTATGTGGGTTAGAATGGAAGGAAGGAAAGTAACATATTAAATCAAAGGATGGGGACTGAGGAGCTCATTTTGCTTTTTATTTTTTATTTTTATTTTATTTTTATATTTTAAAAACATATTTTATTGATTTTTTACAAAGAGGAAGAGAGAGGGATAGAGAGTTAGAAACATGGATGAGAGAGAATCATCAATCAGCTACCTCTTGCACACCCCTACTGGGGATGTGTCGGCAACCAAGGTACATGCCCTTGATCTGAATCAAACCTGGGACCTTTCAGTCTGCAGGCCTACACTCTATCCACTGAGCCAAACCGGTTTCAGCTCATTTTGCTTTTTAGACTTGTATATCTAAAAAGAAAATAATCCAGTGTTCACTTTTTATATTTAAATATTAAAATGATTCCAACTGAAAATATACACATATATATTGTAGAATGATACTTACTGTAATAAGACATTGGCTTACACAGTTTGGAGCCTGACAAGTCCCATCAATTATAGCGGGCATTCTACAGACCTGGCCTGTGGTGTACTTCCAGTTGGAGATCAGTAGGCCCAAGATCCAGGAAGAGTCAATCATTCAGTTCGAGTTAGAAAGCAGGAAAAGAAAGCCCAGCTCAGACAGAAGGAATTTCCTCTTATAGTGCCTCTGGTTCTATGCAGGCCTGCAATGTATTAAACCTGAGGGTAATCAATCTACCAATTCAAATGTCAATCTTATCCAAAAACACCCTCACAGACACACCTAGAATAATGTTTGACCCAATGTCTGAGCACCCTGTGGCTCAGTCTTGTTGACACATAAAATTAACTGTATCAGTTGCCATAATGATCTCACCATTTTCCACCTAATGTTAACATTTTCCATTACCAGCTGTGTTTTTGTTTATTTGTTTTGTTTTATTTGTCAAAACAAAACAAAAAAAGCAACAATGTAGGTATATTACTACTAACTAAACTTTATACTTTTTTTAATGTTGGCATTTTTAATTAACTTTTCTTTATTTTTATAGCTCCAAGATCCAATCCAGTGTACTATAGCACATGTAGAGTTAATTTATTTTATATTTTAAATTACTATATATTTATTTTAAAATTATGGTTGATTTACAACATTACATTAATTTTAAAAGTTTGCAAACCATGATTAGACATTTATATAACTTATGAGATGATGACCTTGATAAATCTAGTACTCATCTGACATAGTTATTATAATATTATTGACAATATTTCCGATGCTGTACTTTATATTTCCATGATTACTCTGTAACTACCAATTTGTACTTCTAAATCCCTTCAACTTTTCCACTCATTCCTCCAACCCCTCTCCATATGGTAAACATCAGAATGTTCTCTGTATATGCCCAGTCAGCATGACTCAGTGGTTGAGCATTGACCTATTAACCAGGAGGTCATGGTTTGATTTCTGATCATTGTACAGGCCTGGGCTGTGGCCTCAATCCCCGGTCTGGGCATTCAGGAGGCACCCCTGCAATGATTCTCTCTCATCACTAATGTTTCTATCTTTCTCTCCCTTTCTCTTCCTCTCTGAAATCAATACAAATATTTAAAGATGTTCTTTCTAACTATGAGTCTGTGTTTGTTTGTTCATATTTTAAATTCCATATCTAAGTGAAATCACCTGAATCAGACATTTCAGTTCCTTCTTCTATGTGCCTGGTGGCTTTTGAGATCCTGGCCTAGCACTGGGGCTTAGAGCAGGTTGTACTAGTAAGTCCATGTATACAGACTCTTTAATAGGAAAGTCTGAAACTCCAGCAGTCTTCCATCTCACTCAGCCTTTGTGTGTGTGTGTGTGTGTGTGTGTGTGTGTGTGTGTGTGTGTTTGCTTTTACAGCCAAAAGTTATTGGGGTTTCTCTTCCCTGTACTGGAATTCTTGGCTGGGGTTCTGCTGTGGGGCTGAGGTCTCCTCAGGGGGTACTCTGCAGCAAAAATAACTCACCCTGTTTTGTGTGTGTGTGTGTTTTTTGTTTGTTTGTTTGTTTGTTTTTTAATAATTATTTAGTTTAGAAGAAGGGAAAGATAGAAACATTAATTTGTTGTTCCACTTATTTATTCATTCATTCATTGGTTGATTCTTTTGTTTGTGTTAATCCTCACCAGAGAACATTGTCTCAATTGAATTTTAGAGAGAGTAGAAAGGAAGAAGAGAGAGAGAGAGAGAGAGAGAGACATCAATGTGAGAGAGACACATCAATTGATTGTCTCCCACATGCTCTCAAAATAATATTCAAAATTTATGATGAGATTAGAGGTCTGGTTCCCAAGCCTAGCCATTGGGCTGATCAGGGTCAGCTGGCCAAAGGGAGGGGCTGTGGGATATTGGCCAGGCATGGAAGGTAAGCTGTGGGAGCTCACTGATCACCATGGGGAAGCTCCTGCATTGAGCATCTGCCTCCTAATGGTCAGTGCACATCATATCAACTGGTCAACTGGTCTTAACACTCGCTTAGGCTTTTATATATATATATATACTAGAGGCCCAGTACATGCATTTGTGCATGGGTGGGGTCCAATTGGCCTAACCCCAATGGGGGCAGATTGGGGCCAGGCCTTTCAGGGGTAGGAGACAGCAGTCTCCTGATTGGGGCCCAATCAGGGCCTGGCTGGCCTAAATATACAATAAAGTGAATAACACTGTATTGTATATTTAAAATTTTGTAAGAGAGCAGAACGTAAATTTTCTCACTAAAAAGGTGAAAAGGTAAATATGTGAGGTGATGTTGTGTTAATTAATTCAAATTATATTGTGAATCCTTTCACAATGTATATGAAAATCAGGTCATCTATTTATCATCTATCTATCTACCTATCTATCTATCTATCTATCTATCTATCTATCTATTCAGAGACTATAATGTTGTAACAACTGGAATGACCGGTGGCTATAACACCCACTGTGGCCAGCAAACCCACAAGATTTGGGGGTTGGGATGGCAGAAACATCAATTTGTTGTTCCACTTATTTATTCATTCATTCATTCATTGGTTGATTCTTTTTTTGTGTTAATACTCACCAGAGAATATTTTCTCAATTGAATTTTAGAGAGAGTAGAAAGGAGGAGGAAGAGGAGGAGAGAGAAAGAGAGAGAGAGAGAGAGAGAGAGAGAGAGAGAGAGAGATGTGAGAGAATAGTATCACCCATGATTGCTACTATTTAAATATATATATGTTTAAAACCAAGAAATTTAAAACTTCTAAATAGAAGAATAAGCCAGAGAAACATAAAATAATTAGAAGAAAATATTGAGAACATTAAAAAAAAGGTGAAATAATTTAATATAACATTATTTTCTACAAAATCCTAAAAATCCTAAGTAAAAGATTATTAACCAAGTGGGAAAAAATGCCAAAATCTATGCCAAGAATATACTGAGTAGAAAAAAATGTATTCAAATTTTTAATAAGTATATAAAAATATGTTCAAACTTTTTATTAATAAGTAAAAAGGTACTCAATTATAAACAATATCCATTGATCATACCGTAAAATAAGTTAAACACTTAAAAACATCCAGTTCTGGTAAGGGTGATTAAAATGAGCACTCATATATTTCTGATGGGAATGGCAATCACAGGGAAACTAAGCTGACAGAGTCTAAAATTGAAATATTCATTCAATTATACTGAACATTGTCACTTAGTAATAAAAATATTGAAAGAAAAAGGCTTTGCATATAAAAATTTCCTATAAAATTTATTGAAGTAAGAAAAAAATAAAAAATAATAAATTAAAGCATTCCAAGCATCAATAGGGGAATGTCTTTAAAAAATCATAACAGCTTCCTTCCTTCCTCTCTCTCTCTCTCTCTCTCTCTCTCTCTCTCTCTCTCTCTCTCTCTCTCTCTCTCTCTCTCTCTCTCTCTCTCTCTCTCTCTTTCTTTCTTGTCTTATTAATTTATTGTCTTGTCCCCTCCAGCATCCTGATGGCGTATACCGTGGCTCTGGCTAACTCTTACGGATGCCTCATCTCGGAGCTCAAACGGCAGATAGAGAAGGAGACGCAGAATAAAGTCTTCCTGGCACAGCGCGCAGTGGCGCTGAGCTCGGACCCCGGGGCCCTGTGACCTCCCTCACCGGGCTCTGGGTGGCGTCCAGCTTTCAGACCCAGACCTGCACCCCCAAACCTTTGTAAGCCTCGGCCAAGCCATCTGCCACATGAGAGCCTGGAGAAGACTGTTCTTCCTCCCAGCCCTGTGATTCCGAGATTCCCGGGGCCCCGCAACCCCCTGATTGTCCAGGGGAACCTCATTCCTGAATCAATAAACACAGCGGAGTCAGCTGAAAAAAAAATAATAAAAAATAAAATAAATAAATAAAAAATCATAACATATTCTATAAATGTTCATTAAGAACATGGATTCTTATAAGATGAAAATTGTAGAGGTATGTATCGTAGTTGGTGATTTTTTACAAAAACAAATGTTAATGTTAATATAATGTGATATATATTATAATATATTAATGTGATATTAATTATAATATAATGTGATATATATCTCTTCATATATTTATATGGATATAGAAAATTACTTGAAAAGATGTACATGATACAGAGAATATTTTCTATGTGGAGTTAGGGAATGAAGAGAAGGAAGTGAGTGGTGAATTTTATTATGTAGTTCCTTATGTGATTGATCACAATGTCCTCATTATGCTTTTATGGTTTCAAAGGACACTCCAATAGAGCTTAATTCTTGATTTTTACTGACATGTGCATAAAACTCTTACAAATATGGTACAGGGCTCAGTTTTTTGTGAAAAAGAAAAAAAATATCTTTTTTTCACAATTAATTCAGTATGAATTCAATAACTGATATTGAGCTTTATCAAGGTTTATGAAATCTCCAAAATTGGTAGGGAGCCTTCAAAGGCAAGCAATGTTTCCTTTAAGGGCATTTTAGCTATTTGGATGAGAGTTAACAGATTGTAGCTGTTGGAACATTGTGATCTAGTCTGAGTGATAAAGTGAAGCACCATAGTTCATGGCAATAAATGTCACCTCCAGTGACTTTATCAGTCAACTAATATTAAGAACATATTTGAGGGCACAGTATCATGGCTCAGTACTTGACATCCAAACACAAAATATTTTCTTATGTTTATTAGCACCATATAACTTGATTTTTTTAAGTGGCTTTTTTATTTTAAAAGTGTTTTTTTTCTTAGCAGCATAGCAAACTGCTATGTAGTAATATAGAACTTGAAATTCTGTAAAACTATGCAACTTGAGTTATATGTATATATGGCATATTCCATAAGTAATTAAAGCCTTATAATATAGGGTGAGGCAGGTGCTTTAAGATAATATTTAATGTTATTGTTTCAGGAAAAAAGAAATTAAAATAATTTAAATTGTTTTTTTTAAAGTAATTGTAAAAACTGACCATGTTAGTAATATCTATTTTGCTATTCGTTAATAATAGTCTAAATTGTTCAATACCAAGAGATAATATGTATGATTCTCATTAAGTTAAAATAAATCCACAAGACAAAACACACACACACAAGTACTTTGGAAATGCAAACTATTTGTCAAAACTATCTATTCAAGACCCCAATGAAAAATAAATGTTTATAATGATATTCTAAAATATATATTTTGGATTCTCGTTCAGTTTACAGATTGGCTTATTTTTTTACCATTCTTCTCATATTATTAATTAATTGTTATTAAGGTAACTTATTATATGTGTGCTTTGGTAGGCTATTGCAGCTCTTCATCCTGTATTTCCTCCTGGGCTTCTCATTCCTGTTTATTTTTCCTATTCTTTCTCTTATACCTCTAACTCTTTTCACCAATATTTGCAGTGAAGTTAACTCCAATCTGGTCTTGTGCCAAAGATAAAAATGTTTCCCTACAATTTTCATCAATTTAAATAATTTTACTTAGTTCTGCCAGTTTGTACCATTTTTTTTTAATTTTCTCAATTGCATAATGATTTTTTTATTTGTATTCCAGTTTCCTTGATTATTTGTATCCATCCTACATTCCATGGAAAATATGTGATTTAATGTACATACACTTCCTTTATTTTTATTTGCTTGCTTGCATTTTGAGAAATATGCTTCAGGAATAATAACTATATAGATAGGTAGCATAAACTATATGCAAAGCATAAGAAAAGCCTTAAATAAATATTCATTCTCAATTTATCCATAACATTGCAAGATGAAGTTCAAATATAGAAGTCCCCTTAGTTAACAAATATGCCCTTTCATGTTTCAGTGAAAAAAGTGAAAGTCCTAAAAATGTACTCTGATTAATCTCTCTAAAGGCTATTGCCCTATCTGAGATTGGACCATACTTTATTTTGCTTTTAACATATCCTAATTGATAGGCCAACAATTATTTATATATTTACTGAAACTCTGTAAGTAGAAGCCAAAATCTATTCTGGCAATTCTATTAAGAATCCATTTTTCTTTTCTGGCGATAAGGTATATGCATTTCAGTTTAATCAACTTACAAATGCAGTTCTGAGACTACAAAAATAAAATGCAGCCTCTAGCCATTGCTCCTCAAAGAAAGAAGCCCTCAGGGCAAGCTGTCAGTTTATACTGAAGTTAAAAAAAAAGTTTTAGAAGTATCAGCCTCCAAGTAATAAGCACATAAACTATAATATAAAACCCATATCACAGAATTCTCTTGATTTATGTTAGTAGCAGATAGAATTACCCAAGGGGATATGCAGCACTACTGAAGCAGAAAAATGCTAAGTTTCAAATTGTGTCTCACAATAGTTTGCAGTAAGAAGGCCTTGCTCAAGAGGGTCATAAACTGACTGTTATGGAAGTCAATAATTTATGGATTGCATGTTGAAACGTCTAATTGTTGTTTCTGTTTAACTAATTGTTATCATGGTCTAATTGTTGTTTCTGTTTAACTAATTGTTATCATGAAAGTGAGGGGGGAAAAGACCACAATATATTTCAGAATATTAGAGTTTTCTGAATTTAGTATGGTATTTTATTATATTACAAGTTAATAATAAATTGACTTGACTAGCTACTAATAACTCTGAAAAATTTTGTGATAAAATATGCTTTGTGGGAGACAACAGAGAGAAAAACAATGGCAAATGGTGACTAGTGCTATTTAGATGTCTAATTACAATTGAAAGATCTATTTTCTATAATTTTATTCAAAATTTAGGTCTATTTAGAAACACTTGATGTTATTATTGAATCAAAGATAAGCTTATGAAAAATGACATTGTAGGAATGGGGGAAAAATAGGGGATATGACAATAGTATATCAACAATCTCTTTTCCACCTCAAAGTCAAAACTCTCATTAAATGAAATTTCAGTATATGATAAAACTTAGGTGAAGCCTACTGCAATGATAGAAATCAGAAAAGGGTGATATTCACTAACAAAATTAATATGTTTATAAATGTGGAGTAATACACTATGATATACTAGAAAACGTTTCTCAGAATTTAGGACATACAATTCTGCTGTTATATTTCAAGATACCTAAGACAACATGTCTAAAAATATTACATGAGACAAAATGCTTAGTTTATAGCCAGCAGTGGCTATATGAGAGTTGTGAAGCTCTTTGCCTCAAGTAACAAAATATGGAATTTAACAAGACAAAATATGAAATGAATACAAGAAAAATCAACTTAAACAACTATTGAGGAGTACATTAATAGATCGCCTAATTGTTGAAAGTATAAGTAATCTAACATGCATAAAAATATATTTTAGAATAATATAATTCATTAGATATTTTGATTATAGTATATAAAATATAGATGTATGAGTGGCATAGTTATATAAAAAGATTTATAAAAGTTTGTATATATAAGAGTAATATTTTTCATAATGGAATAAAAAATAAGACTATATTGATATCACAAATTAATGTGAAAAAATATTTATAGGACAGATTCCTTGAGCTGCATTCCAATAAAGATATAATTCAAGACTAACCAATTAATTATACTAGTAGGTCACCAACAGTTAATGAATAATATGTATAGCTGAATAAATGAACAGCCCAGGAAAATTCAAAATACTTTAATATATTTTTAATAAATAAACTTTCCAAACTTCTTGACTTACTTTATAGTTATAATTTTTTTCTCTTTATTTATTTTTTCATAACCATTCATTTCTTCCATATACCCTTCTCCAGCTTCACCCCCTACCTCTGGCAATCACCACACTGTGGTCCATGTCAATGAGTTTTTTATCTATTTTTTTCCCCTCAATCCCTCTACCCTCAAACCCCCCCTCCAACAGCTTTCTCTAAATATATAGAGTTCAAGAACAGTGATATACAGGTGTTCCAATTCATTTTATGAAATGCTCAAAATCCCAATTTTAATGAATGGCTAGAGAAAACAAACTATACACCAATCTTTTTTATCTGAAGATTTTATGGTGAACAGTATTAAACCAGTGCAACTTGAATTACTCCTAGGATGATGCTCCTGGCTGCTGTGTGGAGACTAGCAGGAGTGCAAGATTCGGGGAACAATGAGAAAGCTCTTGAGGTCATGGTGTCTGGGAACAAAATGGTAACAGTAGAAGTCATAGATGTGGTTAGGTACTGAATATATTTGAAAATAAAGCTGATTTAATTCATTGAATGGTTGGATGTGGAGTGTCAGGGAAATGAGTCAAAAGGCTTTCTAGAGCTTACAGAATTTTAATAGCTATAGGCTACAAGATTAGGTGTCATCTGTCTGATCAAATTAGCTGCTCTTTTCTTGGCTTGTTACATAAGACCCTAACTTCTCTGGTCTTTCACTTCCCAGGATGCATGCACCCTTAAATCTTCCCCCATCTGTGAGTCTTTAGCATAATATTTCTCAAGTGATGTTCCTCAGATCTTGTCCTGGCTATTTTGTTGTTATTGTCATCCATGTTGTTAAATCACATTATGCGTCTTAGCTTAAATATGCTCTTTAATAATAACTTCCATGAGCATCATATTAAAGTGCACTCCCTATATACTCTTCTTCATCTCCCACCCAAATCATTATTTATTTCAACATTCTTTGTTTTCTTCAAAATGCTTTAAATTTTGGAATCTTTTATTTATAGACTTGATTTCTTACCTTTTATTGTGTCTGTCTCACTAAGTTTCATTAAGTTTTATAGGAGGCAAAACTAATTCTGAATTAACTTCTCATGGGCACCTGCTGGGGGCTTGACTAAAAATTGGCTCTCATAAAACATATAAATAAATGAATAAACCAAAACAAAATTGAGCAAACAACATCTATTCCTGGCTAATTAAAAACCAGTTGATTAATAATGGACTAGTAAGTTGCATGATAGAGAACTCTTATCTTAGAACTGTCTTGAAACACACCTAACTGTGGAAAGAGGAAAAATGTAGCAAGCCATATGAAGATGTGACAACAATGTCCCTCAACTGGGTATCTTTCACTTTCTTTTTCAGATGCACCCTTTTCTATGTGCCCTCCAAATGAATGACATTCAGAGTTCCTTTATCTTAAGGCTTCCTTCTGGGTTTATCTGAAGTTGAACACCAGCAGAAGTTATAAAGGCAGGAGGAGAGTTAAGTTGGAATGTTTTCCTTTGGTTCACTTCTTTGAGGATTATTGCATGCTGATTTTAAAATACTATTTAAAAATTTCCCATAACAACCATATAATACTTTTAAAATATTTTAAGAAAACTGACAGCTATAATTTTTTTCATTTAAATTTGTAGATTAATATGTACGAGTCTATATACATTCCAATATTTAGCATGTTTCAGCCTAGAATAATTTCTGTATGGATATAATTTTCAAGAGCTGTTTGAATAATTTTGGCTGCACCCCAAGCACAGGAAAAGCACAAGGAAAAGCATCAAAAGCTTCACAAAAAGTACTTACTGGCCTTTACAAAAGCAGTAACACCATCAGGTGAACAGAGATCTGGCAGTTTCTGAGTACTTTTGCATCACTGAGAAGTATACCCATTTGTGAGGTTTCATTATGATGACTTTGACAGCTGTGTGAGCTACAGAAATCTTTTCATCAGCCCCATATTTCATGTTTTGGCCTCACTAGTCTCCTTACTATTCCATAGCTCTTTAGTTTGGCATTTAAAACTTTGAACCGATAAAGTTTATTTTATTTTCTAGATCTTATATCTCATGACTACAGAAAACGAAAATGCAACTAGAGCAATCGTCTTGTGTGTCTCCAAATATCCTATCAAAAACTGCCACTTAGCTTTTATTTCCTCCTCTATCTACTAACATATTAATTATTTTTAAAAGACAGGGTGTAATACTACTTCTTTGATATTTTGTTTCATATTTCCTTCTGATTTTTAGAAACTTAATTTATCTTCCTTTCTAAAGTAAGGATAGTGTTAACTAATATATAAGAATTAAATACAAGGCTCACTAAGGTTCAAAACAATTGTTAATATTATTCTTTTAAATATGCTGGAGAATCTCACAATAAATACAAATAATCTTCATAACCCATGGGGGAAGAAATGGGATGTCTATAATATTTTCAACAATAAAGATAAATTTAAAAATAAATAAGCATTCAGAAAACATAAGCTAATGAAATTTAAAAATAGCTGATTATTATTATACTCTTTCTCATACAGTTCTGATTTCTATGTAGGTCTTTTCAACCACCTTTAAAGAATACTCTGTACTTGCTGCTTCCATTTCTTACATTCACACTTGGTAGTTTACTCCAAACTAGATCAATTCATTTCTCTCTAATTACAATGGTCCTTGAAAAAGTTAACCAAAAAAGCATTTCTAAACTTTCTATTTTTTGCGATGCCTCAGTAGAATCTAATAAAGTTGACCACTCCTTCCTTCTTTAAACTTGTCTTTCTGTGGATTTGGTGACATTTCCTCTTTTATTATGTTTATTCACTGTCACATTCAAGGGATAATTATTCTCTTCACAACTCCCAAGTGCTAAACATTATCTCTTTATCAGCCCCTACTCTCTCTCCAGCAGTCTCTTATGAGCGTACAGCTATAATTTCCACATGTAAATCAAGGATTTGCAATTTTATCTTCAGCTGAGATTTCTTCCTTGAGCTTTAAATTTATATCCACTATCCTCTGGATCTCACCATTTGACTTTCAAAACCTCTCCAAACTAACATGTCAAAAACTAAACTTATTATCTTTCCTATTTATTTTCCAGATCTAATTCTTTCTCAATGTTTATTGTTATAATGGATTCATGCTCTTAAATGAATATTACCTTCTAATTATGTTAGATCATTTTTTATTTCTAATATCAAACCCAAATCTGAGTTATTTCTGTTTATGCACCATTGTTCATGCACTATCTTGTTAACAACCTCCCCCCCCCGCAATCATCTCTCTGCTTCTGCTCTAGCCTTAGCTAATGTACTCTTCTCACTTCCATATAATGCTTTTTTCACAGGGTCTTCTCCAGACACTCACACTGCTGGTTATAGTTGTACAGATTGTGTTTTAAACAACCTTAGGGGACAGCCTTCACTCAGTAGTTTTATATAATTATAAAATTATAGGTACTTGACCATTTTTTAGCAAATGTCAATTAAGTATTTTGATGAAAGGGCCATTTTGGGTAATCTGCACAAAATTGTTTGGGCTAGTAGCTGAATGTTCATAAAACTTATAATATATGTATACTAGAGGCCTGGTGCATGAAACTCATGCACTCAAGAGGCGGGGAGGGGTCCCTCAGCCCAGCCTGCACCCTCTCAAAGTCTATGAGCCCTCTGGGGTTGTCCAACTGACAGCTTAGACCTGCTCCCTGGGCTGAGAGTGGGCCAAAGATTGCAGTTGGACATCCTTAGCTCTGCTGTGGAGGTGGGAGAGGCTCCTGCCACTGCTGCTGAGCTTGCCAGCATGAACTCAGCTTCTGTGGGAGTGCACTGACCACCAGGGAACAGCTCCTACATTGAGAGCGCCCCCTGGTGGTCAGAATGCACCATTGCAACTGGTAGTTCTGCCATTTGGTCGATTTGCATATTAGCCTTTTTTTTTTCTTTCTTTTTTTCTTAATACTAGAGGCCTGATACATGAAATTTGTGCATGGGGTAGAGGGAGTGTCCCTCAGCCCAGCCTGCACCCTCTCCAATCTAGGACACCTCAAGGAATGTTAAACTGATGGCAGTTGGACATCCCTCTCATAATCCAAGACTGCTGGTTCCCAACTTCTTACCTGCATGCCTTCCTGATTGCCCCTTCCTACTTCTGCCTGTCAGCCTGATCACCCTCTAACTACTCCTATGCCAGCCTGATTGATGTCTAACTGCTCCCCTGCCAGCCTGTTTGCCCTCAACTTCCCTCCTCTGCCAGCCGGCCACCCCTAACTGCCCTCCCCTGCAGGGTTGATTACCTCCAACTGCCCTCCCTTGCAGGCCTGGTCCCTCTCAACTGCCTTCCCTTGAAGGCCTGGTGCCTCCCAAATGCCCTCCCCTGCTGGCCATCTTGTGTCCATGTGGAGGCAGAATCTTTAACCACATGGGGGCAGCCAACTTATGTGTAGGAGTGATGGTCAATCTGCATATTAATCTTTTATTAGATAGGATAGAGGCCTGGTGCATGGATGGAGGCCAGCTGGTTTGCCCTGAAGGGTGTCCCAGATCAGGGTAGGGCAAGGGGCCTATGGTGGTTTGCAGACCAGCCATGCCCCCTGGCAATCCAAGCGGAGGCCCTGGTATCTGGAATTTATTTATCTTCTACAAGTGAAACATTGTAGCCTGGAATGGAGCCAAGCCCCCTGCTAACATGGCTGCTGCCATTTCTGTTGGGATTTATGTATCTTCTATAATTGAAACTTTGTATCCTTGAGTGGAGGCCTAGGCCTGCCAGGGTGTGTGGAAAGCTTGGCTTCCATTGCCAGGTAAACCCAAGCCTCTCTCAAGTGCTTCCTGTGGCTGCAGACATCTTGGCTGGGGTTAATTTACATTCTCACTCTCATTGGCTGGTGGGCGTGGCTGGTGGGCATTGCTTGAGCTAAGTGATGGTTAATTTGCATATTACTCTTTTATAAGATAGGATAAGATATGCATTACTTATGGACACAGAAATAGGGTAATGAATGCCTGGTACAGGGCAGGAACTGGATGGATGGGGGTGATGAGGAAAAGAAGGGAGACATCTGTAATACACTCAATAGTAAAGATTAAAAAAATAATAAAGGCATTCAATTTCTCTTCATTTACTTGAGGATTAGGTCTAACATTCTAAACCTTCGCCAGAAGCTTTCACACACTTGGTGCAAGATGAAAGGGTCCACCCAGAGATTATCTCCCATGCTGATTGCTTTACAGGGTCATATCTGGAATTCCCACTGGGCGGGCATGACCTTGGCATTTGTCCTAGCAAACTTGATGCGGGCATATAAGCAGGCCCAGTAGTGAGCCTCCACAAGATCCCTGCTGTAGGCTCTGTCTGCTCTCACATAGCAGTATTGACCTAAGGTCCAAGAAAGCCATTGGAAGGCCAACCAAAAGGGTGCCCATCTGTGCCCATGAGAGAATATTCCTGTCCCATTCCAACACGGAGGTGCTGATTACTCACCATGTCCATTATCCATTTGCAGGTATATCTTAAATTAGTCTCTACAAGTTTGTGGTTGTACTTTAAGACTTTACAGAACACCAATTTGTTGTGGTCCTTGCAGAAAGGGTCTGAAATATGGCAGCAAGGACAAGATATATGGCATGGTTGGAGACTTCAGACGGCAAAGTACTAAAGCCATTGAAACTCCACTTGGGAAACTCTTCTTTACTCTTGTGCTCACTGACTAGGGTCTGGGTCTTGCATCAAAGTCCTTCTCCAGTGCTATCCATCCTGATATACATAGTTTGGACTTTATCACCCTGTGGCAGGGTTATGCATACCTGCTTGATACTTTTGTTCAAGTGGGAACTCGCTGAGGTGGACATGGTGGAAGTTACTTGGGCAGGGGGGTGGAAGGGTGGAGGGGGCCCAAGTAGGTGGCAGGGGGGCAGGGCAAGCAGGCAGTAAGACCAAGGTGTGGAGAGAAGAGAGGAAGCTGGGAGTGCTGCTCAGACACTCAGCTTTTCTCCCATTCTAGGCTCTGTCTGCTTTACTTTTAGTTCCCTGGAAAAATGTCCTCAGATCAAATACCTCTATTATATAATACTAGAGGCTGGTGTATGGAATTCGTGCATGGGAGATGTCTCTCAGCCCAAACTGCACCCTCTCCAATCTGAAACATCTTGGGGGCAGTTGAATATCCCTCTCACAATTGTGGACTGCAGGCTCCTAACTGCTCCTGCCAAGCAGCCTGACCACTCCTGAACTGATCCACTGCTGGACTGACTGATGCCTAATTGCCCTCCCTGTTGGCCTGGCCACCCCCTAACTTCCCTCCTGTGCAGTCCTGATTCCTCACAACTTCCCTCATCTGCAGGCCCAATCACCCCCAACTGCCCTCCCCTGATGGCCATCTTGCAACAATGTGGGAGTGGCCATCTTGTGATGATGTGAGGAGGTCCTGCAAGAGTCCCCTGAGCTTTTATTAGTATAGATGATTAATGTATGAACTTCTCAACTTATTTAGCACAGTTATAATTTAAATTTTGGGTACTACTATTTGATTAACATATATATGTTAAACTAGAATATGTATAAAGGATAGTGAACATAATATTGTATCCTTAATTCTACTACACATTCTTGATCCAAGTATATTAGTCCTCAATGCATACTCAAGGAATGAAGAAGAAAGGAAGGAAGGAGTGAAGGAAGAAAGGAATAAAGGAAGAAAGGAGTGAAGGAAGGAAGGAAGGAAGGAAGGAAGGAAAGAAAGAAGGAAGGAAGGAAGGAAGGAAGGAAGGAAGGAAGGAAGGAAGGAAGGAAGGAAGGAAGGGAGAGAGGGAGGGAAAAAGGTGAAGGGGAAAAAAATAAGGGAGAGTTTGTGCCTACAAATTGTTGGTAGAATGGCCAATGAAGATGGAAAATTTAATTTTATCAGAAGTTTTCTGATAATAATGGCATTATTTGGAAAAATAATACTTCTGTTAAAATTAAGAGAAATGCTCTGGGGAGGGAGGGGATATGTGGGAGGGAGGGAGGGGGGCAAAAAAATCATTAAAATATGTAAAAAATAAATTAATTAATTAAAAAAATTTAAGAGAATTGAAAATATAAAAGATTTTAATTTAATATAATTTATAACTTTATGTTAAAAGTATTATATATATTTTAGAAAGAATTGCTCAAACAATTAGAAGTTAAAACTTTTCAACTATATGTTTTTTGAAGTTTTGTGAGTTTTTTTTCATTTAAAAAATACATGTTATTGACAATAGACTAGGTTAACTACTTAACACTTTAAATATATTTAACACATTTTCCATTGAGAATAACTATTTTTTACATAAAGTTTCCTAAGAAGACTTTCATTAAAATGTTACACTTTGGTTAACTGGAACATTAATAATAGGAGCATATATCTTTTCATTATCTTATCTATTTTAGTTTCAAAAAATTAGTAAGAATGTCATATGTGCATAATACTCAATTTTGGTGGATGCTATTAAAATAACAATTTAACCTGTGACTTCATTTTTCTTTATTATGATTAAGTAATATGTTAAAAATAAATGTTACTCACATTTTTAATATAAAATTAGCTTCCTTTAGATTTAAAACTTTCAAAGTTACAAAATTTCTTAAAGAGATTAATAGGATTCCTATTTGCCAACAAAATGGATTGTAAAGTCATACAAATTTACAATTCCTCAATAAGTATATACAAAATGTATCTATCTGTACATCTATTTTTATATGTATATAAGCATGAATATATCTACTATGTACTATGTTATAGACTAAAATATGCAACCCTAGAGAAATAATTCCTGTTCCTACACAGTATACAATTTCATCACAAAGATTAAAAAAATTATAATAGCTAGTAATGAGTATAAAAATAAAGTGTTATACATGAATATATATGAAATAGATTCAAAAGAGGATTTATCAAAGGAAAGATATTAAGAGAAAAAAGAACTAATAGAAAGAGATTAAACAATGTAGATGCAATAAAATCAATCAAATCTGGTTCTGGGAAACACTAAGGAATATATTTTTTAAATGTTATGTCTAACAAATGAGTAGTAGTTTCTTTGGTAAAATATGTATGGTTAAAGGAAAAAAAACTAATGGAAGATGAAACTGGACATTTAAAATTAGAACCAGATATTGTTCTTGAATTATAAATTGGAAATTTTGTGTAAAATTTTAAATGTTTCATGAATGGAGAACTTAGAACAGAATTATAGCACAATGTATTTTTCTTTTAAAAGAATGATAATAGCTGTAAAAACAAATAAAGTGAGGAGGGGAAATAAAAATTAAAAGTATTGCAATATTCTTAAATTTAATCAGAAACATACTGACCAATATTAGAATTATAAGAAGGAAATAGGTTATTTCTGAAAATCATAACCTAATAATTAACTTGTCCATTTAGGAAAAAAATGAGCTAATCATAATCTTAAAATTTTGAGTAAGGGTGATAGGATAATCCCTTCTTTGTTAATTTTTATTCAACAAGTACTTATCATGTTTATAAAATGTGTCAAACAATCTTATAGGTCCTGAGAATATTAAAACATAGAATATTGGATGGCAATAAATACTTGGAAAAAATAAGAAGACAGAAAAATAGAGTAGGAATGGAAAATGGTGAAATATCTAATACTAGAGGCCTGGAGCACCAAATTCAAACCTGGGTACTGTCCCCAGGCCTAGTCTGTCCTACATCATCCCAGGCTGTCCACAGGTTGCCCTAATCCCCCGCTCCACTACCCACCCCATGCTTCCCATTTCCATTGGTTGATTGGTACCTGATGGCTGGGGAAAGGGACTGAGAGGTCAGCTGTTCCTGTCCACTCACTGGCCCCACCCCTGTCGTGGGTCAACCTCTGTGTGTGGGGCAACAGTGGGGCAGGAGCCTTGGCCTGGCACTGCCCACATCCCCTGCCACCCAACCCCAGTTCCCCATTCACCATCAGGTGTTCAGAGCCTGACACCCGGGGGAAGGAACCGAGAGGTGATCAGTGCGCCTCATAGTGAGTGGTCCAGCAGTTGTTCTGGTTGTTCCGCCATTAGGGTCAATTTGCGTATTACCTTTTTAGAATATAGTATGGGATAGAGGTCTGGTGCACGGATGAGGGCCAGCTGGCCTGCCCTGTGGGGGGGCCTCAGATCTGGATGGGGATCCCTGCTTGGGGGAGGGGTTTGCCAGGGTGAGGGTCAGTGGGCGATTTGCAGGCTGGCCCCTCCCCAGTTGGGGTGGGGCCCCCCACTGGGGCTTTCCTCTGCAGAGGTTATCCATGGAGGAGCCCTGGCCAGGTCGGCGGGGCCTACCTCTTAGGGGCGATAAATCATGCGGCTCCCAGACTGTGAGGGGGCGCAGGCAGGGCTTAGGGACCACCCCCGAGTGCATGAATTTTATGCACCAGGACTCTAGTATAAACATATGTAGAGATTAATGAAGAAAATATTTATTTATTTATACATACATATACTAGTACTTATGTATACATACATACACATATATATTCCTATGATTATGTGTATGTAGGTATTTTATGTATGCCACTTGATCATTTTTGTTTCTATGGGTAACATTTTTAATTCTATTCTAAGGGAGTCAGCAAAGACCTTCAAATGTTTGGTTTCCAAATACAGAACAAAGTGTCCAATATTGGTTATCCATATATCTATTCCCCTTTGTTCCTAGCTGTTTTGGAAATTTAAATTCAGTTATCAAAGGTTGAACTCAAAAGAGCAGTGTTTCACACACCAGCTCTGAGGTTTGAATCATTATTGTTCAAAGACAATAGTTATTATTCCATGATTTTTATTTGCCAGTGATTGGATTGGGGTGTCCATATGACCCAATTTTGGCCAATAAAAATATGTTCAGAGATTTTTTTTTTCCTTAGGTTATAAACTTCTTCCTTCCCACTTGGAACATTATCACATTACTATATGATATTTAGAGTTTTGCATAATTCTTGTAACATGATAAAAAGAGGAAAATGAATTGCCAATTGTCAACCTAGATTTTTTATTATCAAGTAACTAAATGAATCCTAGGGTAATCTCTCTTCAAATTTTGAGAAGCAAATGTTATAAAATGCTAGAGGCCTGGTGCACAAAATTCATTCATGGGGTGGGGTCTTCTCAGCCCAGCCTGCACCCTCTCCAATCCGGGACCCCTTGATGGATGTCCAACTGCTGGTTTAGGCCAGATCCCAGAGATCGGACCTAAACCGTCAGTTGGACATCCTTCTCACAATCTGGGACTGCTGACTCCTCCCTGTGGCTTTATTTAACTAACCACCTCTACCTGCCAGCCTGATTGCTCCCAACTGTCTCTCTTGCTGGCTTGGTCACCTCCAACTTTCCCCCACCTGACTGGTTGTCCTCAACTGCCCCCCCCCCCCTCGGCCTGGTCACCACTCACTGACCTCCACTCCCCCCTCCTCCCCTCCGTGAAGACTGCCTGGTCACCCCACACAGCCGGCTATGTGGTCATGGTGTGGAGGTGTCCCAACCAATTTGCATATTACCCTTTTATTAGTATAGATTGTGGTTTAATGAATCTAATTAAAGGTTTTCTTTTACATTGAAACACAATATCCTGGCTTACTGCCTATAGGTCTCCTGTATAGAAAGGTAAAGGGACAAGAAATGTGATAACCACACCTTCAGATCATTAGAAATCTAAATTACTCACTACAGCCTGGAAGCTCTTCATTATTCTAGAATGATTTGCATGTTTGTTTTAGAAGAGCATGCAACTACTGAGTATAAGATCATTCATAGAAAAATTAGATGAACAAACTTTAGTTCAAGGAGAGGATTACAAAAAAATTTTTTTAGAAAAATATAACCAGTATGTTTATATTTAAATAGAGAAAACAAGAATAATATTTCTAAGCTAAATTTTAAGCTAAATTAGAACCTTAAATGAAGTAGAAATTAGAAAGGGGCCGAGATGCTCAGTAATCCAGAATACTCCTAACATTCCATTTAAAAGTAAATGTGTCATTTCCTGACCATTTATTTATAACTATCAAATATATACTGGCAGGATTTAATAGCTTGTTGGTAATAAATTATCTTTTGAGGCAGAAATGAAAACTGAGTCAGTCTTGATGGATAGATCCTCAAAGAATATTGAAAGTAACAGTTGCTCTAATGAGAGCAAACACAGTTTTGGCAAAGAAATGAGAGTATGAGTAGTCACTATGGGGTTGGAAAGTAGCTCTTGGGTTGACTACTATATAAATCCACAAGATTAGAGAATTCAAAGACAGATAGTTCCCTGAACTTTATAAAGATCATAGAGAGCTGAAGGCTATAGCCAAGCTAAGAACTATTTATGAATGATCAGCAATGCTCTTGCAAAGACACACTAATTGACAGAGAAGTAGGAAAATCATTAATGCTCTTCTTTTTGACAGTGTGTCATCTGATGAACCAGTGAGCACAAAAACAAGATAAAGGTCAATAAAATTTCAGTGCAATCCACCAATCATACAAATGTCAGATTTGGAAGACCAATGTCATAACTTAAAGTAAGTGTCAAGGAATACTCTGAAATAAAAGTACTTGAGTGTGATCAGCAAGCTGTCATAAATGCAATGCATGAATCTTATATTATGACAAGAGATCCAGTGCATGAATTTGCACACCTTGAAAAGAACTGTAAGCCATGAGGCTGCGGTGGACACAGGGTTGGGTCTCAGCCCATCCTCCTCACCATGGCCCAGTCCCTCTCACTGCAGCCCACAGTGCCCTGTCTGCAGACAACCCTGCTCCTGCTGCTGAAGCTCCCATGTGCTAACAGTGCCTGCCCTGCTCACACCCACTGATGGCATGGAGCGATTGGGGCTGGTGTCAGCAATAGGTGCGAGTGGTGGCTGTAGCCCTGATCACCCTTCAGGATCAGGGAGAGGTTGAGAAACCCTCAGAAATGAGTGGAGCAGGCAGCTGCTGCTTCCAGCCACTGCCAGCACCTTGTGATAGGGACTGGTGCTGGGTGCCAGCAGAGGGTGCAAGCAGCAGCTCCAGTGCTGGCTGCAGGTGCAAGTGGGACTGTCATCAGCAGTGGGAGCAAGAGCTGGCTGCTGGCCCCGATCGCTCCTTCTCAGGAGCAAGGGGAGGTGGAGAAGCCCTGAGGGGGAATCAGGGCTGGTAGCCACCACTGGCACCTGCTGATGCTGCTGAGAGATTGGGACTGGTTTCCCACCTTGGTCTGGTGCCCCCTTTCACTTGATCCACCGTCTTGCCATGGCCAACACCCACCATGTTCTGTACTCTGCTGCCTGCTGCCAATTCCCACCATATTCCACACATGCACCCTGGTGGTCAGCACATGTCATAGCAACAGGTTATTCCATTGTTCAGTTGTTCTGCCATTCAGTCTATTTGCATATTAGGGTTTTATAGATTGAGTGGCCTGATTATTATTATGATTTTTGAAAGCATAATAATCTGGCCACTCAGTGTGTATATATATATATATATATATATATATATATATATATATATATATATATATTAGAGGCCCGGTGCATGAATTTGTGCATGGGTGGGGTCCAGCCAGCCTGACCAGGAGGAGGGAACATGGACAGTTGGCCAGCCTGCCTACTGGTCGAACTCCTGTTTCAAGGGGACAATTTGCATATTAGCCTTTTATTATATAGGATATACATTGAGTGACCAGATTATTATGCATTCAGAGATCATAATATTCTGGCCACTCAGTGTATCTTATCTAATAATAGACAAACATGTAAATTGACCAACCTCTGATACACCACCAGCCAATCAGGAGTGATACGGAAATTAACCAAACAAATATGGTGGTTAATTTGCATACACAGATGATGAGTGAGGGGGCAGGAGTTCTGCCCCATCCCCAGTCTTTCAAGGCCTTTGGGCAGCGGCAGCATGAGAAGGCAGGTCTGGAGCAGTTCCAGGGACTGAGCAGAAAGGGGCTGGGCCAGAGTGGAAAGGTGGTACCAGTTGCCAGGGAAATGAAAGCTCATTTTAGCACAAATCTTTGTGCATCAGGCTTCTATTACATAAATAAGAATAAGTATATTTAGAGGTTGTGCTATGAATACTATAAGCAATTCAGGTAATCTTGAGACACTGAAATATTTTATTTAAAAAGCTAATCAAAGAAAGTTTTAAAAATCCCAAAGAAGACTACATTTAGATCAAAATAACTATGTACATGCACATATATTTTAATTTGTTAATACCCTTGAGGGACTAGCAAGTGAAGTAAGGTTCAAGAGAGATGAGTTTTATGGGGACTTCTGAAGGATTATGGTTTGAACTGTATATGGAGATAGACAGTTGCTGCATGGGCTTTAGGTTTGCAGTATTGCACCAACATGACTGTTAACTAAAAATAAAATATACAAAACAAAAACCAACTAACCAAACAAAAAGCACTGCCTCCACTTGAATGCAGCCATAAGAAGTATAGCCCAAATCAAATTTCAGGCTCTTATTCTTAGAAAATTCAAAAAGAGTTTTCATAATATTTCTTTTTTTAAAATCACTCTTATGTGTGTTTCCTTTGGAAGAGTCACTTTGGTAAGTTATTCTTTCATTCAGTTAAAAATGAAATGGTATATTAGCTTTCTGTTGTTTGTTTGCTTTACTCATTGGTTCTCATATGTTTTGGGACTTTTCTAGTTACAGAATATGATAGGCCATTACTTGAATAATCACCTTCCTCAAAAATGTTTACTGTTGTCTTTTGTTCTGTATTTATAATATATGAATTGGCAACCATATTCTTCATTTTGAAGCAAACTTCAGCATGAGCCTTTGTCACAAACCTAATGTCTAATATTTCTGAGAGGCCTTACAGCCTGGGTCTGTTATATTCAGCATACTCTATGTCTCATTCTTATTTCAGAGGAATATTTCTTTACCTATAGTTTGTAAGCCTCAGTTCATTTTAAGCTCTATCACTAGAGGACATAAAATTTTCCAAGGATTCTCAAGAACTGCCTAGGTACTTCCACCTAAACATTTACTTTATAAAAGGCCAGGGGCTGTCATGACTTAAACAACCAGATGGATGACCAGTCACCAGGAAGTGCATGGAGCATCTCTTGGTGTCTCCCCTGTGGCCCATGGGCTACTATCACAGCAAGGCTGACAGTCGGCGATCAGGCGGGGTGATAGGGGTGGGCAGGGGAAGGCAGGCATTCAAGGTGGTTAGCCTCGATCCTGGAACTGGGCTAGAGGCCTAATGACAACACCACTGCCACAGCAGCTGCGGATTAGGCCCAGAGAGTGGTCCTGGGAGAAAGGTGGAACCTGATCCTCATGTGCCTTGGCAGCTGAGGATCAGGCCCGGAGAGAGGCTTAGAGAAGCTTATTGGGATAGAAACTGACCATTTACAACCAAGTCTGGGTGAACTATGAGGATCCAATGGCTGCCTAGAAGGTGGAGCTTTTGATGCTGATTGGCACAGAAACTGACCAATCAGAACCAAATCTGGGTGAAATGTTAGGAGCCAATGGCTGCCTAGGAGCTGGAGCTTTTGATGCTCACTGACATAGAAACCAACCAATCAGAACCTAATAAAGGTGAATTGTGAAGGCAGAAACTAAGGTGGGAGCTGAGGAGGAGTTTAAGGTCAAAGGCTGTTTAGTATAAGGTATAAAAAAGCGGTTCAATTTTTTAATGACCTGTTTGCAGTATAGTGCATATGGATGGCTATCAGTCCAGATATAGGGATTATGTATTTTTGTCTGCCAAGCACATCTCTTTCTGATGAAAAAGGCTTTTCCTCCTCATTTAAGCAATCATTATACATAATCTATCTATACTAATAAAAGGTTAATATGCTAATTAGACCAGATCAACTAGCCATTTTCTGGATGTCCAGTTTCCTTCTGGACAAAGCCATAGTGGTGTTGGGGGCCAAGGAAGAAGCTATGAGGGGTCATAAGGCCAGCAGGGGCGGGCAGTTGGGGTGATATCAGGCCACTAGGCCATTAGGAGCAGCCAGGCCTGCAGGTGAGGGCCATTGTGGGTGAGTTCAGGCTGGCAGAGGATGGCCATTGGGGGCAATGAGGCTGGGAGGGGAGGGCACTTGAGGGTGATCAGACCAGCAGGGAAGGGCATTTGGAGACGATCAGGCTGGCAGGGGAAGGCAGTTGGGAATGAGATCAGTCCTGCATGGGAAGGCAGTTGTAGGTGAGATCAGGCTACAGGGGAGGGCAGTTAGGGGTGATCAGGCAGGCAGGCAGAGGAGTTAGGGGTGAACAGGCAGGCAGGTGTGCTATTAGGAGCCAGTGGACCCAGATTGTGAGAGAGATTTCTGACTGCTGGTTTAAACTGGCAGTTGGACATCCCCCAAGGGCTCCCCAATTGGAAAGGGTGCAGGCTGGGCTGAGAGAACTCCCCATGCATGAATTTCATGCACTGGGCCTCTAGTATTTTATAAAACTTATCAAAAGATGATTTCCTTTACTATACTTAAGACTCTTACATTTTTACATATTTCTCAGCAAATAATACCTTTGGACACTGTAATCTGGTAAAAAGAATATTCTGAAGGAGGCCAATCAATTCCACAAGCAGGTTAGTTAATCTCAAATTGCAGGCTAATCACACTCAGATTATTATCCTATTTTTAAAATATGGAATGCTTCTCCAGTTTGTGTCATCCTTGCATAGGGATCACGCTAATCTTCAATGTATCTTTCTAATTTTAGTATTATCCTAACAACGTGAATATGGTTCTCAAATTATAGTCTTTTTTCAGTGTCCACATAGAATTGATTCCAGAAACCCCTCAGATACCAAAGTCTGTGAATGCACAAGTCACCTATAAAAATAAAGTAGCATTCGCATATATTATAGGCACAATCCTTACTTCATATACTTTAAATCATCTCTAGATTACTTATGATGCTTAATGCAATGTAAATGCTAGGTAAGTAGCTATTTTACTGTATTGCTTAGGAATCAACTTTCTAGAAAATATTTTTCAAATATTTTTTATCTTTAGTTGGATCACCTGCGTGGACCTGCAGATGCAGAGGGCTGGCTGTATTCTATTTCCATACTATTTTGCCTCACAAATAAGGGCACATAAGTCTCCAGAATTCAAAAACACTGAATTTTACTTTTAAATAATCAGTCCTTCCTTGTGTATGTCACATATAAATTTATACATTTTGCATACCCTATTTTATAACCTGTTTTTAATATAAAAATTTTACTGTCAGTATCTTTACAATAATTTGCAAACTTTACTTTTATTAAGCCCTTTATATTTTACATGACTATTTCCATAATTAACTAATCTCATATTAGTGTATACTATGTTTCTTAATCTTTTCATTTTATGAATAATGTGTTAATGAATGATATATAATGCAACTTTGTCCACAGTCTTAATCTCCCATGACAAATATCTCTAGATGCATTGTTGGGTAAATGATATGCATTAAAATAATTTTAGTATAAAATTTAATATAAATATTCTATCAATTTAAAAATTCCTAACAGTAGTTTATTTATCTTGCCTTTTCCCTTTTCTTGTCTATTTGTGCTCATATATAATATTTAACTTGATCAGTCTTTCAAATTATTATACACTACTTGCTTTTAATCATAAATTATAATTTGTTTTATTTTAATTTGTCTTATTTTTCCTTCAGCCACAGTCCTTAATCCTACCACCCTCCAAATGCATTTGATGTATGTCCTTAGATATATACACAATTCTACAATAAATCATGTTCCTTTGTCTTTCATACATTTTTTATTTACAGGCTCATTATATTTCTTAACTACAATATTACTCTCAACAGTATCCTATATAATAGAACCCTAATATGCAAGTCTATTGAACGGTGGAATGACCAGTCAAAACTGCTGCGCACTGACTACCAGGGGATAGATGCTCAACACAGGAGCTATCCCCTGGTGGTCAGTGCATTCTCACAGGGGTAGTGCCACTCAGCCAGAAGCCAGGCTCAAAGCTGGCAAGTATGGCGGCGGTGGTGGAAGCCCTGAACAGCAAAAGAGATGTCTGACTGCCCCCTTAGGCCAATTCCCAGTGGGCCTAAGCTGGGCAGACATTTCCCGAGGGAACATTCTGGGCTGAGGAACCCCCTGATCAGTGCACGTATTTTGTGCAACATTCCTCTAGTGTTCTGTAAGATCTATTGGTGCTTGTAAGGGTTCATTGAGTTCATGCTTTTAATAATGCATCCTTCAGATTTGCTCCTCTAGTTTCTTTAGTGATAGAAACCTGAATTGTCTACAACTACCCCAAATACTTCTACCAGAAAAAAGGTGATGTGTTTTTATGCAAATATATATTTTAGAAGACTAATGCAAACTTTTTTTTCAGGCTGACAGCCTAATAAGTTAGTGTATATACATACATATATATATATATATATATATATATATATATATATATATATTAATAATTTGATATTTAATTGCTGATCGATTTTATGGCTAAAGGGTCAGGGCATCTATCATGGAGCCTGGACTTGGTACATAGCATTATCTTGTTCTAGACCCCAATCAAAACTAGTAGCCTTTCAGGTCACTTGGTAATGGCCCAGAGTAGCACATCCAAGTGAGAAATATGCTGCTGCCAAGATCCAAAGGGGCCCACAAGACAGTGTGCCCTCTTTTATTGTTTCTGTTATACAAGGCAGAGATCAACAACACATCCTTTACCTTAAAAGATTTATCTTGAGATGCCTTTCACCATAAGACCCCTGGCAACTTTACTGATGTGGAAATGCAAATGTTTTAATAATAAGTCTAGAATAGCTGCTACTTTTTTTCTCATTAGATCTAATTAACGTATTATTTATTTATAAAGTTGTGCAATGTCTTGGGAAAGGGAAAGGTGATAAGGTCCATACAGACTAATAAGAACATAGGTCTGTAGATGCCCCTGAGGTAGAGCAATGTAGGTATACTGCTGGCTTTGCCAGCTGAGGACAAAATTTTCTTTAGATCTTTATTATCACACATCAAAAAGAAAACATTTGCAACATCAATAGCTGCATACTAGGATATATGTTAATTTTTTGAAGCAATGAAATCACATCTGGGACAGCAGCTGTGATTGCAGTCACCATTTGGTTCATTTATAAAAATACACTGTCATTCTCCAAGATGCGTTTATTTTCTGCACAGGGCAAATAAGGCAAGTTGAATAGGGATGTTGTGGAAATCAGTACCCCTGGATATTTCAACTCCCTGAAGGTGCCACCAATCTCTGAAATACTTCCACAAATGTAATATAGATTTTGGCTTCCTCTTAATACTAGGTAGAGCCATTCTAGTGGTTTCCACAAGGTCTTTTATACCAGAGTTGTCCTCATTCCACAGGTTAAATTAAACAATGTGTGGATTCTGCTAGCTGCTAAGTAAATCTATTCCAATTATACATTCTGGAATGGATGGCATCACCACAGAATATGCCCAGGAACCCATTAGACCCAATGTAAGATGGACCTGAGCTACAAGTCCACTGACTACTTGACCTCCATAAACTCGTCCTCTGAGGAATAAACCATAGTGACTTATGGATCTCCTGCAATTAGTGTCACCTCATAGCCGATGTCCAATAACCCTAAAAAAATGCAAATATTTCCTTTTTCCCAACCCATAGTAAATCTAGTAAAAGGCCATAGGCCTCTTTCAAGAAAACTGAAAGAAAATAAACAGTATAAATGTTTGGCAGTGTAACTGGGTTCGTTCTTTTTCTTTCTTTCTTTCTTTCTTTCTCCCTTCCTTCCTTCCTTCCTTCCTTCCTTCCTTCCTTCCTTCCTTCCTTCCTTTCTTTTAATATATTTTATTGATTTTTTACAGAGAGGAAGAGAGAGAGGGATAGAGAGTTAGAAACATCGATGAGAGAGAATCATCGACCAGTTGCCTCCTGCACACCCCTTACTGGGGATGTGCCCGCAACAAACGTACATGCCCTTGACCAGAATCGAACCTGGGACCCTTCAGTCCACAGATGGACACTCTATCCACTGAGCCAAACCAGTTTCGGCTGGATTCTTTCTTAAGGGAAGTAGGCCTATCACTCATTCAAGGAGTTCCTATTCTATAAACGGGTTCATATGTAGGCCTGGCTTCCTGTTCTGATGTTTCACATTAGACTTCTATGAATTTAACCTAGAATTCTTATGTGACATTCCATAAATAAAATAAAAAAAAATCATTTCAAATGTTCTGTTTACTGCTTTTATTTCACTGTTCGTTATGGTCATGAAATACACCTTGAATTTGGTGATTGAGTTCTGTCCCTTGTCCCCTACCATCCTGAGATCCAATTATCCCCATTGCATTTAGGAATCTCTCTATTCAATAGCAATAGTTCCCACTATAATTTTTGGCCTGCAGAGGAGAGATACCAAGAAACTCTTTCAAGATACTGGTGCTCGCCTTACAAATTATTTCTCAAAGTAACATGGAAGGTGTGTCTAGTGAAACTTTCTGAGGTGGGTGAACTGTTCTAGTATGATAAAGCACTTTAATCCAATTTTCCTAAGTGTTCCAATATTTTATTTGTATTCTGTCAAGAAAGTTTTGTATTTCAGTTTCATGTAGGTTACCTTTTGAACCAGTTTTAGTCAACCAACCAAACAGAACTCTTTCTAATTCTTCAACTGAAAAATTAAATCTAGAACTTCAGATTAATTGGTCCATATCAATACATTCAACTTTATGTTACTTCCATCATTATTCTTTACTTTATATATTCTTTCATATTTTCCAGATTTTTATCTATAAAGACTAGTATGCAATATAGCTCCTTGTAGAACAAACATTTTACCTCATCCTTTTTGGCTTGCTAGGGCGTGAGTATAATTATAGGTCTAGAAGCAAAGAGAGGTGATAAAGGTAGTCTTAAGAAGAACCAGCAATGTTTTTAAAAACCACTATTTTCAGGAATGCCATTAGAGTTTCTTCAGGAAAATCAAGGTTAGCTTCCTCAGTCAAAAGTGGTAGAAGTACTGTTTCTACTGGCAAATAAAGCTCAATGTTTACCACTTCACTAGGCTCTTCCCATATGTCCCATTCTATTTTGCAGGATCCCATTTCTATCGAATGCCCTGACATTATCAGAAGATATTCTATTGAAATTGTAGATAATTCAATTTGTGTTGTGATCCACAATTCAAACTTTGAAACTCTGTATTTGTTTACTTGTTTTAGAATGTCAGCCCTTTAGCTATAGGAGAAGATTTATTTCAGGGAAGACATGGAAGCTTTCAGGTGATTGATTCAGAGCTTGAGCTGGGAATTTGATGTGTTCATCCTTCTTTCTTTGGTTTCATTAGGGATAACTAGCCAAAAGGTTCTAAATTATGGAACACTTAGATCCTTAAACCACATATAAGATTAAAATAACTCAGTGGTGATATTTTGCATATATCTAATGCTGCATCTCACCATAGAAGCCTATGTCCTCTTTATCAGTGGAAATAGTCATTTGTACCTCTAAATATAATCAAACTAGAGGCCCAGTGCATGGAATTCATGCATGGGGGTGGGGATTCCCTCAGCCTGACCTGCACCCTCTCCAATCTGGGAGCCCTTAGGGAATGTCCTACTGATGGCTTACGTCCATGCCCCATGATTTTCTGCTCTCTGTGGCTCCTGCCTGCTTCACACTGTGGTGATGGGAAAACAGGCCCTGCTGGGTGCTGCCTGTGGGCCTGCTTGCCTGCTCAGGATTGCTGTAGTGATGGACAAGCAGGCCCTCCTATCTGCTTTCAAGCTGTGCAGCCTTCCTTGCCTCCCGGGGCTGGGGATGGTCCTAGGAGCCTGATGGCATGGCTTGGCGTGGCCATCCTCACCTACTGGGGCAGCAATGGACTAGGGAGGCTACAGGCTTGGTGCTCATCCCCAAGACCCAGGCCACTTGGCACTGCCCCTGCCCCTGACTGCTTGGTGCCTGTGTATGCAAATTAACCCACCATCTTTGTTGAGATAATTTGCATAGTCACTGCTGATTGGCTGTTGATTGTTGGGGAGAAACAGTCAATTTGCATATTTTTCTTTTATTAGTGTAGATTTAAGAACTATTTTCAGAAAATCAGAATCAATTTAGAAAACTCACCCTTAAAACTATATTTCTCTGGAATCATTTTTGGTAACAAAATCTGCATTATTTTCCTGTGTCTTCTGTAACAAATTACCATAAACAGAATAACTTAAAAAACAAATTTATTCTCACACAGTTCCAGAGACCAGAAATTTGAAATCAAGGTGTCAGTTGGGTTCCACTTCTTCTGGAGGCTTTAGGGGATTATCCACTACTGCCTCTTACAGATTATTGTTGATGTCTTTCCTTGACTCCTGGCTATCTCTTTCTCTCTCTCTCTCTTTCTCTCTCTGTCTCTCTTTTTCTCTCTTTCTGTCTCTCTCCCTCGATTCTTTTTCATTAAACATTCTCTTCTGTGTATCTGTGTGCACAATCTCCCTCTGTCTCTCTCTTACTTGTAATGTCATTTAGGACTTTATTTTATAACCCAGGATAATCTCTCTTTTTAAAACCAGTTTTTTGTGCTGGGACTGGTTTGGCTCAATAGATAGAGTGTCGGCTTGGGGACTGAAGGGTCCCGGGTTCGATTCTGGTCAAGGGCATGTACCTTGGTTGCGGGCATATCCCCAATAGGGGGTGTGCAAGAGGCAGCTGATCGTTGACTCTCTCATCGATGTTTCTAACTCTCTTTCTCTCTCCTTTCCTCTCTGTATAAAAATCAATAAAAATATATTTTAAAAAAAAACAAAAAACCCCCCAGTTTTTTGCTATAGAATATAATAGTCACTATTTTACCATATAAGATAATATTTACAGGTCCCAAAATTAGCACACGATATATACTTTTTGGAGTAGTCACCATTCACTCCACAGCACACTTATATTATTTATAAGATCCTGCACCCATCGATTTTACCCTGTTTGCTTAAAGAAAGACATTCTGGCTTGCCTTACTGTTTAATAAGAAAATTTTATACATATTTACTATCTTTTTCCTAATATTATGACTTATGTAGTATTTTATTACATTTTAATTAACTATTGATAATATAGGAAAAAATAGATGGCTTCATCATTGTTCTCACATACATATATTTGCAAAATTTTCTCAGAGTTTCAAAATTTTCTCTTGATTCAATTAAACTTTCTGTACAGATAATCATATCATCTACAGATAATAGCACTAACCTTTTCCTCTCAATCCTTAAAACTATTATACCTATTTTAAAAATAATTTAGCTGGCTATAAATTCTAATCCTATGTTTATTATTAATAACAATAGTGAGGATCCCTCTCTCATTTCAGATCCTACAGAAAATATCTCTATCAATTTTCCATTTAGAATAATGTTTGTTAGTCAAACTTATGGAAACACAGAGTATTATGGATGTTTCTAAAGGCAGGGAGGATGGGGAAATGAGGGGATGTTGATCAAAGAGTGCAAAGTTTTAGTTATACAAGATAAATAAGTTTTGGAGAGCTGCTGTACAACATAGGCTCTATGGTTAACAATATTTTGTTGTATACTTAAATTTTTGTTAAGGGTGTAAATCTTTTAAGTATTGTTACAACGAAAGGTAAAATAAAAAAACAAACAAAGAAAGTCATGTTTGTAATTGAATTATCATATATGCACTAGGGCCAATTAAGAAAGTTTTCTTATTTTCTGGTTTCAAGCATATTAACTTCAATGTTTAATATATGCATATTGAATAAAATTCCCACATTGAGTTATTTTAGGACTTCTATTTGCCTGCTGTATCTAGCTCTAACAATTAAGTTCCAAAATTTTGTATCCTTTATAGTTCCGTGAATTTCTTACAGTCAAGATATTGTTGAATTTTTCCCTTATGTAATAGGTCTTCTCATTGATAAGAATACCCTCAGTAGAAGGCCAAATGGTGTCCCTCAGAAAGGTAGGTCTAATCCTAACCCCCAGGAACTGGGAATATTATCAAACAGGGCCCTAAAAATATGATTAAATTAAGACTCTTTTTTAAAAATATATATTTTATTGATGTTTTACAGAAAGGAAAAGAGAGGAATAGAGTTAGAAACATCCATGAGAGAGAAACGTCAGCCAGCTGCCTCCTGCACATCCCGCTCTGGGGATATGCCACAACCAAGGCACATGCCCATGACTGGAATTGAACCTGGGATCCTTTAGTCCACAGGCCAACACTCTATCCACTGAGCCAAACTGGTTAGGGATTAAGTTAAGACTCTTGAAAAGAGCAGCTTAACCTGAATTATTCAGGTGGGTTCTTAATTCAGTCATATGCATCCTCCTAAGAGAAAGCTTGAGGAAATTTTGGGACAGACACTTTGAGAAGGAGGCATACATAAGAGGAGGAGCAATGGGACCATGAAGGAAGAGATTAGAGTGATGTGACTACAATTCAAGGAATGCTTGCATCTACCATAGCTAGGAAAGGAAAGAAACAGATTCTTTCCTAGAATCTTTATAGGGAGTACAACCTGCTGACACCTTTATAATACCTAGATATCTGACCTACAACTGTGAGAGAATACATTTCTGTTGTTTTAATACAACATTGTGGTAATTTGTTTTGACAGACCTAGGAAATTAAAATACCCCATTTATACTTATTGCAAATATTTGTTGTGAGTATTTTAAATCCAATATACAATAGCTATTTATTGTATTTCATTGGGGGGAAAAAAAGATTTGCAATAAGTAAAAAAAAAAAGTCATAGATCTGTTATTGAAACTGAATAATAATCCTATAAAAACTTGTTAACATTATAATTTACATATTACCACCAGTTTTAGAGATGCCTTGGAGTAATTTCAGCTCACAGTAAGTACATTATTGGGATATTTATTTTCTAAATAAAATAATTATATGACATTTTAATAAAGAAGGAGGAAAAATTAAAGCCTACATGGTTTAATAGTTGGGAAGTGATGGAAAATGATTTTATTGTTTTTGGATTTATTCTCAGTTATATAGAACAATATAATTAAATAATAAAAACTATAAAATGTGCATTTTATGATTCTATAAAATTTATGTGTTTTTTAGAATTTGAGATCATTAAACATGTATAGTACATTTTTTAACTCTAGGTGAAAGTTTTATTAAAATATAACAGCAAAATTAATTGAAAACTGTTAAATTTAAATTAAAAATGGTTAATATGTCATAAAGGGATAGGAACATATGCCCACATTTATACTAGTCTGTGGAATTTATATGCTTAGATCTTAAAATGGCATACACGGAAACATAACTGGGTAAGTATTCATTGATATTTTATGCATTTAGAAGTTTCAATTCTCATGTAAACAAAAATTTATGCTTGGTGGGTCAGATAACACCCAATTTATGATGAATAACTCAGGTCTTACAGTAACTGGTCTAAGTATTCAGTCTCTACTAAGGCACAGTAGCAGGCTAGGAGTCATTTCTGAAAAGGAGAGTAGTTGTTTGCTAAGCAAGCAGAGCTTTTCTCCAAAATCCTAAGGGTCTACTCTGTGATGACACTAAAGGAGTCTGCCAAGGCCCCAAACAGCATCCCTATCTGCCACAGACACTTTATGCACCATTGCACCTGATGGATTATATGGCCCAAGCTGTAGAAAGGCTTACATAGAAAACTTGACTAGCTTCAGAGCCTTCTCGTGTTCTGGGCTCCACGAAAAATCAGAACATTTTCAGGTCAACTGGTAAATGGATCAGAGTAACACACTCAAATGAGGAATACGTTGCCTCTAAAATACAAAGAGGCTTACTAGGTATTGTGCCTCCTTTTGGTTATAAGGAGGAACCAGAGGCAAGAACTTATTCTTTATTTTAGAAGAGATATTTCAACATGAATTACATCACAGGACCCCTGAATTTTTATTAGATTTATTCCTCACCCTTTGATATGCAAATGATATACTACTTTTTGCTCAGGAGGCCCAATCCCCTTTGTGGGAACCACACCAAGATATTCAAGGCCAATGGGAGCACAGAGGCTTTGTTATCAATACAAAAGGCACAGAGAATGTAGCTCCTATGTGTGCAGGAGAGGTTAGAGAGCTCAGATGGAGCTCAGAGCGGGTACTGCCACCATGTAAGGCTAAGAGCTCATAGAGAGCTCAGACATAGCTACCATGTTAACCAGCCAGTGTGCTGGGCAGGGGAGACAGGAGAAGCTGCTGAGCTGGAGAGCTCAGGTATCGCTACGATGTAAGATGGTGTCTGGAGTAACATGGCTGCTCGGGTAATAGCTATGAGTACAGAGATTAATGCTGCTTTTGTAAAAAATTTATGTATTCACCAGTCAGTGTAGGGCTGCCTGACTGTATGGACTTTGCTATAAAGGACTGTCTTGTCTGATGTCTATATGGTCACTGGCTTCTGTAATACTCATTCTTATACACCCACAACCTCTCATGGCTTCTCTGTCTGCCCTGCCACCAAGAATTGACCCAGTGTCTCTGACATTTGGCACCACTGGCAAGATCAAGAAGAATAAAGGGGGAACGTGGACTAAGTTCCCAACACTTAGTACAAGTGACAGTGTTTGAGAAGGACCAGCCCTGGTGTAGTTGAATGAAGAATTTAGAAGAATATATGGTCTCAGAACAACTCAGAGCAGCAGTGCTATCACTGTCTCTCACAAACATCATATCATCAATGTAATGGACCAGTGTGATATCTTTTGGAAGAGAAAGGTGTTCAAGATTCCTGTAAACTAAGTTATGACATAAGTCTGGAGATCTGGTATACCCCAGAGGTAGGACAGTAAAGGCATATTGCTATTCTCTCCAATGAAATCAAACTGCTCCAGTAGATCTCATGGACAATGACGGAGAAAAATACATTTTCTAGATCAAACTGCATATCAAGTGCCAGTGTATGGGTTAATTTGCTCAATTAATAAAACCACATCTGGTATAAGTTGTTTATGATAATTCAATGTCAGTCTTAAAGACCCATCTGTCCTCTGTGCAGGCCAATTAAGAGAGATGAATCAGAATGCAGTGGGAATCACCACCCCTACATTTTCAAGTCCTCGAAGGTGGCACTAAGCCCTGTAATGCTTCCATTGACAGTAGTATTGCTCTTGTGGAGGCTTATAGGTCTTGTACTCTCCTGTCTGCAAACGATCTCCAAAACAGGCAATAGTGTAATTCCAATCAAAGCTCAAAAGCCTGCCAAAACCAGTTTGGCTCAGTGGTAGAGCATCGGTCTGCGGATTGAAGGGTCCCAGGTTCGATTCTGGTCAAGGGTATGTACATTGGTTGCTGGCACATCCCCGGTAGGGGATGTGCAAGAGGCAGCTGGTCGATGTTTCTCTCTCATGGACGTTTCTCTCAGCTCTCTATCTTTCTACCTTCCTCTTCTCTGTAAAATATCAATAAAATATATTAAAAAAAAAAAAAAAAAAAAAAGCTCAAAAGCCTGAGAACCATGCAAGCTGATGGTATTAATTCAAGTCCAAGAACAGATGATGTCCCAACTCAACAGGCAGGCAGAAAGAGTAAATCCTCCTTCCTTCACTCTGTTCTGCTCAGGCCCTTAACGGATTAGAATGGGGAGGACAACTACTTTACTGATTCTACGGATTCAAATGCTAATCTCATGTGGAAATACCTTCACAGACACACCCAGAAGTAATGTTTAATCTGCCTATTTTGTGTCCCAGTCATGCTGACACATAAAGTTCACCATCATAAGATTTTAATGGTCATTTAAGTACATAACTTAATTAGTATTCCAGGCATTTTTGAAACCAATACATTTATTTACCTATATAAAAAAATGCCAACAACTTGGATGTGAAGCTGTACTGAGATGTTACTTAAAATGACCAAATGCCATTTTGCAATTGTCCATAAAATATTTCTTCAGCTTCCCGTCTAAATTCAGCATATGAATGTGCCACTGTCACCCCTGAAATACACTGTGCTCTGACCAAAGGAGACACAGCAGCATCACACAGAAAGGATTTTCAAATGAAGCTCATGTACACAGCTCCAGTGTGAACAACCAAAGGCTTGTGACCTTTGCTACTGTAGAAAAGTATCTGTTTACTCTTCAGCTCATTATTTCACATATAAAGCTAGTGGGTTTAAAGTTTCCTAAAATGGAAATGCTATCAAATTTCCAACGTAAGTGATTTTTTTTTTTTTCTGTTGCAGAGATGTGCTTTCTGAGAGCCATTTTACTTCTGTGATAAACCTCAGAGCCTCAATGTGCCTTCAGGAATAGAAAGGGAGATCCAGCTTATTAAAACATAGTTTTCTATTGTTCACAGTGGCCTTATAAGAATTATTTGAGTTTACTTATGTTAAATTAAAAAAATTATAAAAATATTGTGAATCTCTTTATTTTCAAATGTATCTGCATATATGCATGTTTTCCACATATACTTTTCTATCACTTTTCTTAGTAGAATTCCACCCACACTCTTATCTTATTTTCTGTTAATTATCATTGTTTTTTAACTTTTTATTTGAATATCTACAAATATATATTTTACTCTTTCTCCTTTGCTTACAAATGCATACTTGAAATGCTTCCCAAATGAAGATTTTACATATGTTCATGTATGAATGCTAAGGTTTTCCTCTGTAAATCTCAAACTGTCTGAAACATAAGAGGGGAGATGTTTCATCCTGAATTATTCTCAAGTATAAAAGGGCACCTGTAAGCCACATTCAAGAATTGATGATAGCCTAATCAGTTTGGCTCAGTGGATAGAGCATTGGTCTGTGGATTGAAGGGTCCCAAGTTCGATTCAGGTCAAGGGCATGTACCTTGGTTGTGGGCACATCTCCAGTAGGGGGTGTGCAGGAGGCAGTTGATTGATGTTTCTCCTTTATCAATGTTTCTAACTCTCTATTCCTCTCTCTTCCTCTCTGTAAACAATCAAAGACCTGATGATAAAGAGTCACACAGTTTGATTGTACATATTACCATAATTTTCTCCTGCATGCAGATTAAAAGAAAATATGAAAAGTCATTTATGGAGAAAACATTCCTAGTGTGCTGTGTTATTTTCAAAATAGTAACAGCTTTCCCTGGCAAGCATGACTCAGTGGTTGAACAGAAGGTCACTGGTTTGATGCTGGGTTGCTGGATAGATCCCCAGTTGGGGGCATGCAGAAGGTGGCCAATCAATGTCTCTCATTGATGTTTCTATATTTTATCCCTTTCCCATCCTCTCCCTCTAAAATTCAATAAAAAGCATATTTTTAAAAAATAGTAGCAGCTTAAACAGAGATATTCAACTCTCTTGTTCCAAGATCTGTGTTGAAATGTCAAAAACAATTTTCCAAGAAAAATCCCATTTTATCTCTAAAAACAGAAAAAAAAAAAAAAAGGTTTCTCTTTCCTATCTCAAAATATGCAGGCTAGAAATGGAAATGATAGCAGATTAAAAACAAAAAACAATGAGAGAAAACTCTACAATTTTCTTCTCACAAATACCAGTGAGGGATCATGGAAAATGAGGAGAGAAAAGATAGTTTTGTACAACGGTACTATCACCACTTTTCTCAGTAGAACTCCACACATACTCTTGATTTGGAAGGAACAGGCCAGGAAAAAAAAAAAAATGATGTAGTCATACAGATCTCTTGGAGTCTCAGTATTCAGAAGAGCTATTTTGGAGGCCTGTGTTTTGTGTGGCGGCTATATTGTTCATTGAGCTGGCAGAATTTGTAGAGCTATTCCTTGATGCAGTGGATCTTGCTATACAAGCAAAATTAGGAAGGAGCTTGAAGAGAGTAGGGACAAAGGTTGCACAATAGCTATTCCCTGACCCTACTTCATTAAGTAGCAATAATTATTTACTGTTTGGAAACTCATGGCCTATTTCACTCAATGTTTAATTCATAGAAAATAAACCTTTTATCTTATAGTCTATGTCTTCATTTTTGAGAACATCCAGGTAGAAAGGGTGGGACTAGAATACAATTCATTCACCATATTCATGAGTTAGAATCAAGTCTAAAAATATGTTCTTTGTTTAATTATGAGTAGTAGGAAGAATAGGAAAAGTGCAAACAGTGAATCCATGAGAATATAGTGTCACAAAAGCTGAAAGAGAGTCAGTGTTTGAAGAAGAAAACTCTTGAAACAAATGTCAGCTGATTCATGTCAGGGGAAAAATATGAGAAAAACATTTTCTGCATTAATGAGATTTAGAGTCTCCATGAGCTCATTCAAAGTGGCTTTTATGGAGTGATGGCAGCAGAAGCTAGGTTACAGAAGGTTGAAGAGTTAGTGGGAGGAAGTACCTGGTAGAATGAATAATGCTTCCCACCAAAGATGCCCTGATATTAAGAATTCTATAAAATGGAAATTCACTGTGTGTGTGTGTGTGTGTGTGTGTGTGTGTGTGTGTGTATTTTAAGGGAGTATCTATCTATGTATCTATCTACCATCAAATCATCACATTTTACACTTTAAATACCTTGCAATTTTTGTCAATTATATCTCAATAAAGCAGAAAAAAAGAGGGTTATTTTTGGGTGTGCACAAATATATGTGTATATGAATACATAAGTAAGTGCCTATATGCATATAATTATATATAAAAATTCATACATATAAAAACCTCTATTTTTTAGTGTAACAGTAAATTCCTTGAATATCACTTAATAAATTAATCTTTTTCACCTATACTTTAGAATAATAATCAATGGGAATATCATAAAAAATGAAAATAAAATTACCAAACTCCTCTTCTACTCACTTCTCATAGTGTAAGGCTCTCAATTAGTGAAAACTCCACCATATGCTTATATCCTTCAGTTGAGTTTAACTCCTATTGTGTCAAATTTATAAAGGAAATTTAATTTTGAATTCACAGACCATATGTTGAATTAAACTTGAAATCTCCCAGGATGCTTACAATAAGATAAATATTCAAATTGGTGGAGTAAGTTTCCACAGCATAACTCCTACTTTAGCCTTATTGCATATCCAATAATTTTATTCAAGCTACAGTGCATAAAATTGACAGGATAGCACCATGAACCTGCCAATCATGTTGCTCTAATTAATATAGAAAACCTAATGTAAAATGTACCTCTGCTACAATCCTTACTCCACTATGAGTTTCTCAAAGTGCTTTATCCAGATGCTGTGGTAAGAACTTCACAATAGAAACTGAAATACTAAAATAAAGTCACTTTCTGAAGAAGTAGAGCTTTCACCTCACTTGAGTTACCATCACTCTTTGCAAGAGGAAACCAGAAGTAATAATTATCTTCCACAAATGAGCAAACTTCTTCTATTTCAGGAACTATATTGTTGACCTCAGTTTGCCTACATTTTGCATATAAATGAGCTGAGGGCTTTCATGTGGGAAGAAGTTGGAAAAATAATAAGAAAAAGTAAGGAGGATTAGGGTAGAGAGAAACAGGGATTAAAAAAAAAAGAGAGAGAAAAAAGAAAGAAAAGTCCTCTTTGGGGTTCATTAAAAAAATATTAAAATGGTCTGATGCCTCTTTTTGGAGAACATAATGCATTTTCTTGAATGTATAGATGCTGTTGTAGTTACCAAGAACACACACTTATTATATTGTCTTTGAAAGAGTATTGAAAGTGTCTGTATTAGGTTTTTCTACAATAGACCAGGCTTCAGGCAAACTGGGCTACCACTACTCCTGGGAAATGTGCATACTGCAGGCCTCTGAGGACCTCCAATATGGTTGGTAATCATAGTGCAGGTCTCCAGGGCTTTGGGACAAGGCCAGGTTCCTCTTCAGGCGACACTGCTGCATGTTTGAAAAGCAGCTCCTTGCTTGCTATTAGGCACTGCAGTCTAAATGTTTGACTATGGGCCAGTATGTAACAATGAGTACTAACTCCCTATCATTATCGTGTTACTAAATGAATAAAAGTAAAACCTTAATTTTTCAAGTTCTGACCAGAATAATTCTGTCTGTGTCTGTGCCAGAACAGTGACATCCAAATGCCATTTACTATACTTAGAAGTGTTGAAGTACATTAACATTTAGAAGCATAAATTGATAAACTAACTTTAATCAAACGTATTACAAAACCAACAAAGAGAAGATCCCAGCCTTCAATTATGGAATGTAAGTCTCTTGAGGAAAGTAGCACTGTGAGAGGGTCTTGTTTGATTAGAATGTTTTCTTTACAGATTCTCCATTGGAGGGCAAATTCATATCACCTTTACTGTATTAGAAATGCCTTTGTTTACTTAGTTATGCTTACTTGATTTGATTGTTTGAATTCATAAATACTCAGTCAAGTAAGGAAAAGTCACATTTAAAATAAGTGAGTAAACACTGGGCATGTGAACTTTTATAAAGCTAGATACATGTTGATTTTAGATCAACTCTACTTTATGAACATTTTTAACTATTTACCAGCTCCTTTAAAAACAAATACAAGCAAACATCTATTTTTTCATATTTACTATTAAAATTATCCACTTTTATCTTTGAGAATTTTTTATTTTCTTTTTTCTGAGAGGTGTGATCTATAGAAATGTGATAAAATTGTGTGTTTTTTAAACTGACAACTGACTGGCTGAATGTTAGGACTTGATGATACAGAGATTTTTTTAACCAGAGCTCTTGAGTATCAACCTGATTGTCTCACTTCTAATACTTTTTATTTTACTATATAATTCCAGTTTTGAGGCATAGAGTGATACAACCATTATAGGCATAAATACTTTCTTGAAAATATATTCTTAGAGTATTTGAGGCAATTTTTTCACACATGCCATTAAAATCAATTCACGATTCTGTATATGGCTAGAAATTGATTCCTTGAATTTATTCTAAATAAGAGTAAAATGAAAAGTTTATCTCCATCCATCAATTTAAACTTAATCTATTTAATGTTGTCTTTGATCTTCCTTTGATCTTATCTTTTTAGTTCTGCATTTGTAAACTATTTTCCTCCTTATTATATTTGACATTTTTATAAACCTAGAAAAATAAATGCTACAGTAAAAAAATAATTGCTAGTAACTTAAGTTTTTCTCCTCAATGTTGCCATGTTGTTCCTTGCTCAACCCAAAAAACTTTCTTGGGTCCTTTCTCTCTCTGTCTCCCTCCCTCTTTTCTACACTCAATCCCCTCCTTTTTTCCTCTAGCACTCTCTCTCTCTGACTCATTCAGTCTTAATTGTTAATCCCTCTGTTGCTTCACTACAATTCTACTTATATGGGAATCAAAGTAAAGATATTATTCTGATTGAGTGTGATGAGAAATATATTTTAGATACCTAAATTGCACTCTTCCTCCTCCCCTAGTGCTGCGGTTGAGTAAAATTTAGAGCAAATTACTAAACCAATATTCACATAATTCAATACATGCATAAAATAGGTTGAATAAGAACTATTCACAAATGGTCCTTTTATCACAAAGATTTGAGATTATAGACTAGTCTCAAAGCATTGTTAACTTTTTCTAGGACCATGCCCACATTTTAACTGTGGTTCAACTGTGATTCATGTTTTTGTAAATGTTGAAAAATCAGATAGAAGGTAATCAATAAAATTATATGCTTATGTATAATTACATTAATAGCTATATGAATAATAACATAATATATGCATAATAACACATATATTTAATACATATAATTAATTGAAATACCAGTTAAACACATTATTTTACATCTTGTGATTTCACAAATAAAACTAATTTTTATTATTAAATAAGTTTAGTTACATACAAATTAAGTATTAATATATTTTTAATTAATTTCACAAAGGAAGGGAGAGGGTGGGAGAGATAGAAACATCAACGATGAGAGAGAATCTTCATTGGCTGCCTCCTGCACTCCCCCTAATTGGGATTGATCCCCCAACTTGGGCATATGCCCTCACCAGAATTAAACCATCACTTCCTTATTCATAGGTTGATGTTTCACCACTGAGGCACACTGGTGGGGCTAGGGTTGTGGCTTTTAACGACTGATAATACTCTTAATTCCTTAGTTTTCTTACTTGTCAAAAGGAAATAATGATTATGGACCTATGGATTTATTATTAAGCTTAAGAACAGAATATATGTAGCCAATTTTTGCAAAATGTCTTCTACAACTAACCACAAACTGTACAGTTGTGGTAGTGATGTAAACAGCAGCATTTGTTGTAATTTCTTCTCTTTGTCTTCCCAGCAGTTCCCAAAGGCCATTTGAAATAAAGAGGTAGATGTTTTCTATTTCTACTATAACAAAAATACCACAACCTTAGTGGCATGAAAGCACTCATCTTTATTATGTTAGAGCTCGGAATGTTAGACGTCCAAAATGGGACTTACTGAACTAAAGCTGAGGTGCCTGCAGGATAGTGCTCCTTTAGGATGCATTGGAAAGAATCTGTTTCCTTGACCTTTCCAGCCTCTTAAGGTAACTTGTGTTCCTTGGCTCTTGTTCCATTTCTCCACCATCAAAGTCAACAGATTTGGAACTTTCTGTGCCTTTCTCCCATACTCATATGTTCCCTTGACTTTTGCCTTCCTTATTTGCTTTTAACTACCCTATGACTACATTGAGCTCAATGGAATAACCCTCAATAATTGTCTGATTTCCAGGTCCTTAACTAAACTCACATCTGCAAAGTCTCTCTGCTATGTCAGGTAACATTTTCATAGGTTTCAGGGATTGTGGCAGAGGTGTCTTTGGAAGATCATTCTGCTTATTTCAAAAGATTGCTCCCATTTTTCAAAAACTTCATTTGGACCTTATACTATCTTCTAGTTAATGATAAATGTTTCTTCTCCTTTTCACCAATGCATTTTGTAAATTAAAAAGTGAAAATAAGAGATACATACAATTTAAAGAATTATAATAAAATCAAACCACTCACAACTCAGCCTATGAAACAGAAAGCACAGGTATATTTGAAGTCTAGTATGGAGTCCTAAAAAATTAAATTTTCTTCTGTCACACAGACCTAGCACTAGTTACAATGATAAATTTATTGTATTTATTTAAACACTCTCGTGATTTTTTCTAGTGTACACTTACACACACACATATAAAAATATATAGTTTTTCTATTTAGAAGCTGATTATAAAACTTTGTTTTTGAGTAAAATGATTTTTAAGGTTCACCCATATTGATGCACAATTATATTTTATTCATTTTGTATTTGTGTAATATTCTCTTCTAATTTATCTCTTCTCATTTTGCAATTTACCTCTTCTAATATTGATGGGCATTTAAGAGTTTCTTATTCCCTTGCTATTAACAATATAACTTCAAACATTCTTACACATTCCCTGGTGTTGTCTAGGGAAGGTTTCTCTAGGGAAGATGTGCAATATTACAATTGGTCCCATTGCTTAACATTGTTGCCAATAGTTGGTAGTGTCAGCTATCTTAACTTCTAAATATGTATTAGATATCAGTTTACATTTCATTGGAATTTTAATTTGCATTTCACTTTTATGTAATTATACTATACATGTGTGTTAAATGTTGAGACAATTTAGCTTTTCTTTAGTATGAAAAGCCAATTTCTGTATTTTGCCTGAATGCATATTTGGCTGATTTATAAATTATGGTAAATTATGGATACTAACCTGTTTTTTCAGATACAAGTTTTATAAATATATGTTCCTAATTCAAAACTCATCTTTTTGTCCCCCCCAAAAAAATTATAAAGTCATTCTATTGTATTTTCTTGTGTTTTAAACTTTCTCCTTAATTTTTAAGCCTTTGTTTATCTCTTAAACTTCACAAAGATAGAATCTATATATATAAAATCCAAGCAAGCAGAATGCCAGAACGACTGGAACAACCAGTTGCTTTGACCCACGCTGTAGCCCTGATTGTCCCCTTCCCACTCCCCCTCCCATTGGGGGCAGGGCCAGCCGGCCAACCTCCAGCAGCCCTTCCTTCTGGCTGACCCAGCCCCGGTAGGCCCCAATTGGGAAGAGCTGGGTAGACTTCACTCGTACATGAATTCGAGCATTGGGCCTCTAATAGACACCATACAATACCTCCCTAACCATACTGCCAGAGGAACTGAAGGGTTCCAAGGCTTGTGTATATCCTTGTTAGGTGAGTGATCATGAAATGAAGTTGTCATATTGGAAGAGAATCTAGAGATTTTATTTTCATCTTTTCATTGATTAGAATAAAGAATGAAATGTTACAAGTGTGTTTAGTGAGTCAGGTGACCAGAATAAGTGACAGATGCTTCAGAGATTTGTCAAAGGAGTCAAATCCTGTGCACGGATGAGTTCACCAAGGCAAATCCCTTAAGGAGGCTGAGAAGGCGCAATCAAGGAGATCGGTAGAAGAACCAAAAGAACTTAACATTGAGAAAGCTAAGGGAACTTTTGTTTCAATAGGGAGGTTATGGTTTACAATATTAATTACTCCCAGGAGAATAGATAAATGAAAACTAAGTAATCACCTGACATAGCAACAAACATTTAGAAATAGTCTTGCTTGGAGCTTGTTCAATGGGCAAGTAAAGGATGAAGTTTATATTGCTATATCTAAACAAAAAATGGGAAAAGAGAAAGCACATGTGGGGAGTTTAGATTTTTTTTTTTTTCAAGATGCTTGGCAATGTCAGCTAATAAAGAGGGAACTAAAACTGGGGGTGAAGTACAAGACAAAATAGGAAAAACATGAGGTTTTATCATAAATGTAAGTAAAAAAGAGAGAAAGTACAGAAGACAATGGGATAAAGCTCAAAAGTTGGAATGAAATCCCTGTGGTAGCAATCAGGGGATCCTAAGAAAAATTGGAGGAGTCAGCCTAAGCCAGAATAAGACATTTTCTGTCATAATGAAAAAAAGAAGACAGTTATAATACACCATCACTTTGTAGGTGGGATATCAGGAATTTGAAGGGTTCTTACCTGAGTGTTTCTACAAGTCTGTGAAGTAAAGGACAGGTTTTTCTGCTGAGAATGAGTGGTAAGGTAATAGGGTAGGATAGTTGAGAAGATTAGAAATGGTTTGATTAGAAATTGTGAAAAATAGAGAAAAACCTTATCAGAACAGAGATTGGAGAGCAGGGTAAATAGCCCTATTGAGCTCATAGGACATTATTTTTCAGAGACAATTTTCTGAAGATTTTGTCATTTTCTCCAGTTGTAGTCAACTGCCCAAGTATAGGAATGAAGAAATCAGTCTGTTGGATTGCTTCAGCTTTTGGTCTGTTTAGGTAAGTCCAAAAATGGAAATGAAAACAGAATTGAAAATAGTCACAAAGATATGGTTAAAGAAATTAATAGAGGCTTGGAGGCTTAAAATGAAGTGAGTAAAACATAGATAGAAAAAACAGACTTTATATTGAATTGACTGTATTTCACCATAGTGAATAAAAGCCTGATCAAATAAATTTATTAATTTTTACAGGCATTTACCTTCGTTGGTCCACTTCTAAGAAACACTAGAAGATTATGAAGCAGTAAAGTCACAGATATAACTTTTCTGTCAATATTTTTTATCTTATCATGTTCTTTTTTTTTTAATTGATTATGGTCTCACATAATTATCCTTATTCCCCCATTCCCATCCCAAACCCCTCCCTAGATATGCCCCCCCCCCCAACCCTCATTGTCCATGGCCACTGGCTAGGCCCATATGTATGCACACAAGTCCTTTGGTTGATCTCTTCCCCTTACCCCATCCTCCCTTACTTTCCCTCTAAGGTTTGAGAGTCTGATCCCTGGTTCTCTTTCTCTGGGTCTGTTTATGTTGTTCATTATTTCCTCTAGATGTGTGAGATCATGTGATCCAAGAAATACCCTTGTAAGAACCTAAACTGCAACAAGCCATAATGGTTATGCTGAGAGGCAAATGAATCAGTCTGTACTGAGTTCCTTTCTGGGCCAACAGTTGTTTTGTGACCCAATTTCAATGCCAGATAGTTCCTTATGTGTACATGCCAGCCATGATATTTCAGATCTGGTTGGTGGACAAATGGTGGTAATGCAGGTCCTCCTGTCTCTGGTTTGGTCCTAGGCATCCTTCAGCAACCCACAGCTTCTGTCTGCTTGTATGTTCTTTTTAACATCCTGATAAGAGAATATTTTGTCCACACTTAGAAAAAGCATCATGAGATATTTTTCCAAAATATTAGTTCTTTCTCCTTGGATCACTAATCAATGTTATATTTTCCTTAAGTTTTCCTTCTGCAAATGTCTTTTGTGACATTTTAAGTCTGGTCTTTTCAAGTTCATGTAATCAAGGATACATATTAAATAATAGTGTAACTTTGGAAAATTACTTACCCCTTTGATCCACAAAATCTTATAACTCTAAATCAAATTAATGTCACTTTTGATATTTCTTTGTTAGGTCGAATATACTTTGGTAATTTATTCTTTTTTTTTTTTTAATTAATCTTTATTGTTCATTTCTTCCCCCCTCCACCAGGTTCCCACCCCACCCTCGGCCCTTTCCCCACCCCCATTGTCCTCATCCATAGGTGCACTGTTTATGTTCAGTCTCTTCCCACATCCACCACTCCCCTTTTCCCCTGAGAATTGTCAATCCACTCTCCTCCCGTATCTTTGATTCAATTATAATCAACAGTTAATATTGTTCATCAGGTTTTTTAATTTCCTTCTTTTTTTTAATTAATAAACTTTTATATTTTTAAGAATAAATTTTAAAATCTAATAATTTTAAACCTTGTTTTTTCTGCCCTGGGAACTGAGAAGCAAACTTGTTTACATGTAAACTTGCCCTTAGGCTATCAAAAGGTGTAGCCATTCAAATGTAAATGAACACATTGTTTAAAGATAGCTGCTGGCTGGAATTGGATTACCTGTTCTGGGTGGGAAGAGCTTGTCCTCCCCTTTCTCCATTAAAATTAAGGTGTTAGCTTTAAAACCTCTTTTTGGCAAGAGACCTTAAACTTTCAGAACTTTGAATTTTTCAGATAGTAAATCAATTACTTAGCATTTTCTCAAATCAATAATACCTCCACATGCCCAAGGATACACTTCACACAAAAGACACTTCCAAATAGATCAACCAACCTCATCCAGACACCACACAAGGCACTCACAGATCAACACCCCAGCACTACAATAACTCAACACATCCAGATCTAAGCCTTCATCACTTGATTCAGCAGAACCTCAGGTTCCCGCAAAAATTTCCAGCCATGTCTGAGAGGCAGCCCTGGGGCATGAGCAGGCAAGGAGCGAGCTGCTCCCGGCCTGGCCTCTGTTACTCTGGGCTGCTCCACAACCAGCTGCTCCGGGTCTGGCCACTGCTGCTTGGGGCCCGGTTGCTGCTGCTCCAGGCTTGGATGCTCCCGACCCGGCTGCTCTGGGCCCAGCTGCTCTGGGACTGGCCGCTCAGGGCCTGGCCGCCCTAGGCTTGGCCGCCTCCTCCCCAGGCCTGGCTGCCACTGCCCCAGGCCTGGCTGCTGCTGCTCCGGTTCCAGCTGCTACTGCTTTGGGGCCTGGCTGCTGCTGCTCCGGGCCCGGCTGCCACTGCCCTGGGCCTGGCCACTCTGGGCCTGGCTACAGCCGCTCCAACATTCTGTCTTTTTTTTTTTTTTTTTAAATGCATTTATGTTCCAATGTTGGCTGCTGAGTTGAGTTCTGTCTTAATCTTTGATTTTTCAAGATCTTCTTTGTATTCTTTCTTAAATAATTTTACTATCTTTTTGCTATAAATTGATTTCTTCACATTGAAAACTTCTTCGGTTTCTTCCTCCTCGTCCTGGAAGCTCAGCAGGCTGGCCTGCAGCGCCCTTTTGTTCTCTGCGGCCTCCTGCGCGGCTTCAGCCTCTTGCTGGGGTCAGTGCCACCCAGGAAGCAGCTCCTGGCGTCGGCTCCATGGCCAGCAATCAGTGGTCAAGGGCACAGCAGCACCTCCTCCTGGGGGCCCTGTTGCCCGGCTCCTTGCCGGCGCCGGCTTGCTTACGCCCAGCGGTGGCTCCGGCTCTTCATCGGGCTCCTCCCAGCCTGGAGCCCTTGTCTCCTTCCCGCCAGGGCAGTCTAGCATCAGAGTCAACAGTCTGTCCTCTGAAGGCAATGTGCGCGACTTCGGAGGCTCTGCCCTTCGCCGCTCCCCTGGGATTCCACCTCACAGCCCTGCCTCCATGTTTGAACCTGGGTCCCCAGGGTCTGGCCTAGAACTTGGGTTCAGTGCTGTCGGACTGGGGTTCAGCCCAGTCCGGAGCTTTTATTTCCTTTGTGCTAGGGAACGCCCGCCAGGTACTCAGCCCCTCTCTGGCTCCGTCCTCTCCACGTGCGCATAGCATGTCTCCATACCTTAGGCTTTTACAGCTCTTCTGATTTTCCTTCTGGTTTTCTCTTTCCTTCTTGTTGTACAATTTTCAGTCAGTCCACTTCCTGTAGCTCTGGGCAAGGTCCATTTTATATTTTAGTTGTATTTTATTGAAATTGTTGTGTGCAGCTGCGGCTAGGTGTTTACCTGTGCAGCCATCTTGGATCCTCCTCGGTAATTTATTCTTGTTCAGTAAATACTCTCACTTTTCTATAAACCCCTTCCCTTGCTTAATTTTAGTTAAGATGGTAATAATTCAGAACTCACTAAAAGACACAGTCAAGTGATGAAGGCTTAAAAACACTCTTGCCCAGATTCTACTCCCTATAAACAGAGAAGCCCAATGGAAATGTTATAATTGCTCTGGGGTTGGAAATATCCTCTCCCTTACCTTTCCCTCTTCATCCTTCCTACAGATTGTAAAATATTTCGTATTTTTATCCTGAGATGCATTGCTCTTAACATATTTGGCACAGAAGGTCATCTTTAAAATCATCTCTAAATTTCCCAAATTAATGTTCTGTGTAGTGAGCACCTGCCAGCTTTGATACAATTACAGGATTAGACATTTTTTAATAATTTTTACTCTGAAGGTTGTTTGCATGCTGTTACTAACTCTGGCTGTGTTTCAGCCCCAGCATCTTCCATTTCATAAAGGATTTGCTGTGAACCTAAAAAAAAAAAAATGTCTTCACTTGATTTTATAATGATCATACCTAGGAAGTGCCCTTATTGGACCTTGGCACTTTCCTGTATATAAAACCATTGTCCCTGTAAATTATTTTAACCACATTATTAGTAATCCACAATATATCCATGGAGGTGAGTTTGGTGGGGTAGGGAAAGCTCTTTGTTATACTTCTTTTCCTCTGATAAAGAACAAGCTATTTAATTTCTGCATGATGAATTAGATGTTATAATAATTCAAAGTTAATTCAGCATCCATATGTTCTAACAGGTTATAATCATATTATTAAATGTGGAACTAAACCTGATCATAGAAAAAATGTTAGGAAATAATTTCTAAGCCTAATGGCAGTAATACATTGTATATAACTTTCACATCATCCTTCAAAGACACTCAGGGTGCCGAAACTGATTTGGTTCAGTGGATAGAGTGTCGGCCTGCAGACTGAAAGATCCTGGGTTCGATTCTGGTCAAGGGCATGTACCTTTGTGGTGGGCACATCTCCAGTAGGTGTTGTGCAAGAGGCAGCTGATTGATGATTCTCTCTCATTGATGTTTCTAACTCTCTATCCCTCTCTCTTCCTCTCTGTAAAAAAATCAATAAAATATATATTTTTTAAAAAGATGCTCAGGTGATGTATGCATGTTGTTCATTTCATCTTGCTTTATTTCCTACACGGAAATAAATGAAAAAATGAATTTATTTTATGAGACATGTTTTTTCATATTATGTACATCTTTGTTTCACATAGTTTCTAAAATAAAGAAGGTCTGGATCCTTTTGTAATATTGAAGAAACATTAATGAGTACAGAAGTGAATACATTGTACATAACTTGTGTGGGAGCCCCTTTCATGTCACGTGTGATTCAGGGTTCCAGTTCAGGATTCGGGTTCTGGAGAAGGCCACACACAAGTGAAAGAGACTTTAGAAAAGATTTAATTTTGGGAAATGGGGGCCAGGCAATTCCCTCAACTCTAGCGGGAGGGCTACTCTTGCTCTGGCTTTTCCATCCCTTTTATTAAGATTAAAATTATAGGATACACCCATATGCCCTAGGCAGGAAACTCCAATTAAAGCCAATCAGTGAATTTAGGACTAAAGGGTCGGGGCTGCTTCAACTACCTATATCTAGTAATTAGCTCTGACTCTTTGAGCAATTAAGGTTAACCAGCCCTCCAAATTTCCGATCCACAGCTTTCCATTATTAAAACAATGATTGACTTTCTGCACACTTGCACATCATCCTTGAAAGATACTCAGGGTGATGTATGCATGTGGTTCATTCATCTGAGATATGAATGCATATGTTTTATAATAATCAAATAAAAATCCATTAGCTACTCAAAAATATCTAAAATTAAAATATACCTCAGTATAAATTGTGGTTGCACATTAAATTTTTGTTATTTGATCGTCTTATTTCTTGTATACTAAAATATATTTACGTATGTTTCCAACTCTGTTATCAGAACATATAGCTACATAAGAGAGAAAATGTCTTACATTTCCATTCAACTTAATGGGACTAATTTCCCCCAATTTTCCTTCAGCAAGGTTCCTATAAACTTTATCTTAAGGCAACATGTTTAAACTTGATGGTTCTGATCTCTCATTCTCAAAAATGGAAGCTACAATAGAAACTATCAGGCATCTAGTAACAAAATAAATACTTGGAATATAATAAAAAGTACTCTAATCTTCAAGGAGGGTATTCCCAAGGCTGAGACAAATAAGTAAACTGGCACTATATACTAGTATATGGTAAATAATGTATTTTTATGGGAACTAAGGGAGATACTTGCAACCCAAGGTTGCAGAGATCAGGGCAAGGTTACTGAACAAGTGAAGCCTTTGTTGCATTCTATAGTAGGAGGCCAGGGGAGTGGGGACCAATTCAGGCAGAAAAAGGTGAACAAAATCTGAAGCAAGAAAGATCAGAGAAGATGTGTACAACAGGAGAGTTTGTAGTTAGCTATATCTTTCACTGGGATAGTTATCAATACATTATAGAATTGTGCAGATTTGTTAAAAATATTTCATTGTGAAGACATTTAAAAAGTGGGAATCTTCAAGTCTCAGATCCCATAGAACAAAGAGAACCAACATACCTAATTAAGAATACGTAGGTGTATTATTTCTTCCTAGTCATACCAATGGAATAGTCATCTTGATTGTATGTGCATTTTGTTCATGATTTTTTTTTTATTTTATTTTTTTTAGTACAATATTCATTCTAGACTCAAGTCTGGTCCTAAGTCACTGAATACTGAGCCTTTACCTCCCACAGAGGAGAGCTGTGTTCCTTTCTCTCCCTGTTTTCCTCTTGCAGGTGGGAGAGGATATTTGGTCTGGCTGGTGCCACGTAGACCTACGCACTGATGATTCAGTAGAAAACTAAAAACCCTTACTTTCAGGCAGTTGCTTTCCACCAGGAGATGGGAAGTAGGGGGGATATTCAAATCATTGGAGAGTTTTTAAAACTCTTCTTCTTGGAGCCCTATTAGCTTCAGCTTCTGTTTAGTAGCCACAGCTGTGTCTGTGGTGGTGGTGGTAGTAGTAATCATAATAGTCATTAATCCATGACCACTAGTTGCTAGCTCTTTTTATCTATAGAGTATTTGATCTTTCACAAATGTAATTTTGTCCAGATAATTTTTTTTTCTAATGGAATATCTTTTTACATCTTAATGGGCACTGATATTCTACACAACAGTTTGGAAACACTATTCTGCAAAATTCAAGTACAACTTTTTGGCATTGAAAGTACTTTTATTGGTGCCACAATTTGTTTTGTTTCTTGTGCGTATTATTATTATTTTTTTAATAACTTCCCATAGTTAAATTCTATCAGTTCTTCAGGCCTTGTTAAAATCCTATTATTCCTCGGAAATATTCTTCTTCTTTTACTTAAAGAAAGTAACTTTTGCCAAAACCGGTTTGGCTCAGTGGTAGAGCGTGGGTCTGTGGACTGAAAGGTTCTAGGTTCGATTCCAGTCAGGGGCATGTACATTGGTTGCGGGCACATCCCCAGTAGGGGATGTGAAAAAGGTAGCTGGCCGATGTTTCTCTCATTGACATTTATAGCTCTCTCTCTCTCTCTCTCTCTTCCTCTCTGTAAAAAATCAATAAAATATATTTAAAAAAAAGAAAATAACTTTTTTCATCATCTTCTATAATGCTGATTCATATTTTTTTATATCACTTAGCATTGACTATATTCTGTTCTATATGCATTTATTCTTTTGTGTGTGTTTTTTTTCTAGTACAAGGATCCACAAAGGAAGGTTCTATGGAGAAGCCATTTTTGTGCCTAACATAGTGTTCTTTACACAGTAAGAAATAAATGGCAATGTCAACTGACAGTTAATTGTTAATATAACCATATCTTCTCTGAGTGCATAAGTAATTTATTTCCATAAGTCAGTTGTAACCTTTAAAAAAAGTAATCTACATTTGTCCCTTTACTATACCTCCCATGCAATCCATATGGACGTCTGTAACTTTCCCTCAAGTCTTCAAAAGTTTATCGACTGAATGGTCGATTAATTCTCCAGGATGGAGAAATTTGCCGGAGGGTTAAGAGATTTAAATCATTCCCACAGCTCCATTTTGAAAGAGAGATTGCTAAGTTTCAAATGTTTGTGAAATGCTCTGTGCACTGATGAGAGAGCCAGTGAGATAGTGAGAGAAGGTTCAAGGCCGTTCTCCAGGGGCTCTCTAAAAAGCTGAAATGCCTCAATTGGGGTCAGAAACCTTAATCTTTGCTATCATAGTTTTTATTGCACTGGCATGTTTTCATACACTCCAGAGGGAAGTGTCATCTTATCTAGCTTATTCCACAGGTCAGAAAGCTGGCTTGTAGAGAGTATGTTCAAGTAAGGAGTGAAATAAAATCTTTATTGTACTCAGTCTTAGAATATGTATAAAGATACAATATCCTGGTTACCCTATTAGAGATTTATAGGTAAATTGTAGAAAGAATGAATTATGATATATACGTTTATTTTCAGTATTGGTATTTCAACAATGTTATTTCACTTGAACCATTACTATAGTATAACAAATAAGTGAGATATAAATCTGAACACAAAGTAATACATTTCCATAAAACTTCACATCAAGTAATTTTTTAAAAAAAAACCTACATTCCAAATATAAAACTCTTATGAAATTGCAAATAAATACAGGTAAATAGTATGGTAAAATATCAATTCATGGTTTATGTAGACCAATACCAAATCATTTTATTTTCAAAATATTGTTCTATTATTTAAATTGTACATTATTAAACCTTATTATTTGTCCATTTATTGCTATACCTGACATCTTAAGACTTGTTTAAAATTCATCCAAACAAGCTTAAATAATTCACTGTCAGACTTTCTGTATCCTGAAGGGAGTGAAAAAATAGGTCAAGCCTGGTGAATATGGCTCAGTGGTTGAGCATCGACTTATGAACCAGGAGGTCATGATTTGATTCCTGGTCAAGCCACATGCCTGGGTTGTGAGCTCAATACACAGTGAGGGTGTGCAGGAGGCAGCCTATTGATAATTCTCTCTCATCATTAATGTTTCTATTTCTCTCTCCATCTTCATTTCTCTCTGAAATCAATAAAAATATATATTTTTAAAAGGTAGGTCAAGAGGCAGACATAAATTTAGGAAAGAATGAGAGATTCAAGATTTTAATCTATAACCTGAATATAAGAGCACAGATTACACAGTGAAATGTATTCAAAACTACAAAAACAAGTGAGAATGATGCAAAATTTTATACTCATGTTAATATTGTCTTCATAATGTTGGCCTGCCAAAATGTCATAAACATTATCCATCCCTGTCCCCCCCCCAAATCATTGAGTTTATGATCACAATAAGAAAATAATGAGTTTTACAAAAATTTAAACAGTATAACTATTTTAAAATCTAATGGAGATATCATAATGACTGTTTGAAGCAATTAGAAAGGATAGACAGTATTTAAATTGATGGAAGTAAAATTTGCAAAAAGTGACTTTATTAGAATTATTCAAGAGAGAGATTGGCAGAAACTTAGTCCAGAAAATAATTAAAGTTATTAAGTAATATTTCAAAGGAATGAAGTAAAAGTCTATAAATATCTTTGAATGCTTACTTTTGAGTATATTTATCTGATCTATGAATGATGAGGTTTCATTTTAAACTAGTTCATTCTGATCTGATAAAATATTTTTCATTTAGTTTGCCAATATCTTGTTATCTACATAATTAATTAAAATACTGCTTTGTAAATTTGAATTGTCTTAGCAAGTTTTAGAATTCTTTCTTATTATAAAATTCATTGGCTGCTGTTTAATTTTTTTTATTGCTGTTTTTCCAAAATAATAATAGTAATATAATAATAATAATAATAATAATAATGTGCCAGCATATCTCAGCATAAATTGGAAAGGATGAAAGACAACTGAATGCCATGCTTTTGTTAGTCTTTTGTATGAAATGAAAATTTATCACAATGATTCTTTTTTTAAAAATATATATATATTTTATTGATTTTTCTTACAGAGAGGAAGGGGGAGAGACAGAGAGCCAGAAATGTCGATGAGAGAGAAACATCGACCAGCTGCCTCTTGCACACCCCCTACCAGGGATGTGCCGGCAACCAATGTACATGCCCCTGACCAGAATCAAACCTGGGACCCTTCAGTCAGCAAACCGACCCTCTACCGCTGAGCCAAACCGGTTTCGGCCACAATGATTCTTATAATCTTGGAAGATTAAATGTTACTTTGGTATGTTCAATACAACTTATAATAAAATAAATCTTATTTTAATATTATGGTTAAGATATTTGGATCTGGTTCTAGAAAAATAGCATGATATTCAACTTGTATGATTCTCTTTAAGGTTTATAATGCTCCTGTTTTAAAAGGAGGCCAAAATTACAGCAAAGTTATTGTTCTAACTTTGCAATTATTTAGTAAGAGTAATTCCCTTATTTTAAACAGAAGTATTAAAATAAAACAAATAAATGATACATTTTATATATTTTAATGTGAAAATTTTTATCAATAATTTAAACATATTCTTTATCCTAAGTTAGAAGGTGTTCATCAGGTAAAATGGGAATTTTTTTTAATTAGGAGCCATTAACAGTTGAAAGGTCCCTTAATAAATTCATGGTAGCTATAGATTATTACAGTCTTGATGAACATATATGTCCAGTGTTGGACATAACTTTTTGGCTTTTCTGGAGGGGCTTAGATTATAAATATTTCTTTAGAAGCACAAGAGTGTGGAGTGGAAGTATTAGAAGTGTTCATGCATAGCGCTAGTTTACCATGGAGACTGTTTTGTCTTCTGCTTTTAAAACAGTCTTAAAAATTGAAATTTAATGAAACATAAAGGGGCTAGGTCATGTATAACTCTGACCCTACAAAAGGTCAAATCCAAACCACCAAGTATCAGTAGTACATATTTAATGATTGGGCTTCTCAGTATGCAAAGCATCGTGCAAGGGGCTGGGTACAGCCATAGATGAGTGGACCATTCTGCCTGAGTTTACGAAGCTTTAAAATTGTTGAGGGAGACAATTTTTATACTCATAAAACATCAAACCTAAAACAGTGCACTTCACAAGACATTATTAAAAGGAATATAAAAATAGTTTTGCATATAAGCAATCTTAAAAATGTAAAACACAAGAGCATCTTCTGAAATAAAAGGGTTATTAAATAACTTTAAACACAGGGTTTTCACTTTAGTAAATTATTCTCTTTTTTGTAGAATAAAACAAAGCTGTCCTCTAGATTTTTAACACTCTCCATCATTTCTTAATGCTGTACTTCGTCATCATCAGTTTGTTTTCCTTTCAATTACTAAGGCTTGCCTGGTTTTCAAGTCCCAAAAGGAAAAATGAGTAGCTGATTATGCTATTTGGAACACATCAACAGAGACAAGGTAACTAATGACATGAAATAATTAATAGTGTCCTCTGATGTGCCTTACTATTCCAAAAGTGTTGTTTTTTTTATTAAGTTATTTCTAACTATGCGATTTTATTCATTTATAAAATAATTTGAGAAGGCTCGTGCTTGAAATCTATTTAATCAGACATGAAGAAAAGAAAAAAAAATACTAATGCAAGAAAAGCTATGATGAAGCACAGAAAAAAATAATGAGCACAATCAAGAAAAGAGACCTTTTAAAATCTATCATATCCTGATATCTTTTCAAAAACCTATCAGACTCTGCAAAAATTGTATCAGAAACTCCTTCAATTAAATCCAGAACTATGGGAAGACTTAGGATATGAATCCTGGAATAAAATAAAATGAGGAAGAATTGTAGAGATCAATTTTATCTCTCTCTTTTCCATCTCCTATATACAAGAGACAAATTATCTTTGTTATACAAGATCTTTCCAATGATCTTTAAGAAGTCATTTTTTCTCTCTCTTTCTCTTTCTGCATCCATCACTATAACATTTGATATTTTATGTTGTGTAGTTCATACACCCCCCACACATACACACAATGTAGAGAGAAGGATAATATAATAGCATTTTATTGGACAAGCACACAGTGGTTTTAATGCTTTCTTTTGCTGGCTTTCACTGAGCATTATATTCTGATGCAAAAGATTTACCAAGAGGGCTGCTCTTTGGAGAAACAGGTCTTATTAAGGTACATTGAAAAGTTTTATAAAAAATATTATTTCACCCATAAAAATAGGTATAGATCAAGTGTTATGCCAACAATAGATCTGTTCTCTGTTTTTTCATTGCAATCAACTCTTTAATTCTGTGTTTTCTATGTCTAATATCAGAGATAACACTGCAAAAATATCAATTATATTTTGCACTAAGCATGAATTTAAAAGGGAGCCACAATCAGTCTCTTTAGAGTTACACGTAATTTTAGACTAAAATAATTTTACTCGCCTTGCTTATTTATCTCTTTAAATGTTTTGGAACACAACTTTAAAATTTATTAACACTTTAAATGTTTATTTAGTAAGTAAAAGTAGTGTTCTGTTAATCATAAAGATTTGTTTTATTTTGGCTTTACATCCCAGCAATGCCATGTTCTGTGATCTTGGACAATTTTCCTAAATATCTGTGGCTCACCTCTGTGAGTGAGAAAATGAACATAATAATAATAATAATAATAATAATAATAATAATATCTATATTTTATTTTATTTTTTAATATTTTTTATTTTAAAATTTATTTATTTATTTATTTATTTATTTATTTATTTATTTATTTATTTTTACAGAGAGGAAAAGAGAGGGATAGAGAGTTAGCAACATCGATGAGAGAGAAACATTGATCAGCTGCTTCCTGCACACCCCCTACTGGGGATGTGCCTGAAACCAAGGTACATGTCCTTGACTGGAATCGATCCTGGGACCCTTCAGTCTGCAGGCTGATGCTCTATCCACTGAGCCAAACCAGTTAGGGCATATGTCTATAGTTTAAACATTAATATGTATACATATTTTTCCTATTGCTGGGTAACAAATACCACCCATTTAGCAGTTTAAACAGTACAAGTTTATGATCACACCATTTCCATACATCAGGAGTTCGGGCATGCCTTAGCTAGGTATCTGCTTTTAAACCCTGACAGGAGTAGGGTTTCATCCGAGGCTCAAGATTTTTTTCCAAGCCCGTGTGCTTTTTAGTAGAATGCCATCCTACAGCTGTATATCTCATGGTGGCTTGTTTCTTACAACCAGCAAGAGATTCAGATTTCTGTCTCTGATCGCTAAATCCTCTTTTAAAGGTTTCACTTGTTTAATTAAGGCCTAAGAAAGACAAATTCCCTCTAAAAGTCACCTAATCAGGCACCTTAATTATACCTGCAAAATACCATATAATCATGACAATGGCAGTCCATTACTTTTGCCGTATTCTATTGGTTCAAAGTAAATGAAAGGTTCTACCTACACTAGAGAGAAATTATAGATAGTCACGGATTATCGGAAGTTATCTTAGAATTCTTTCTACCATAACTTTTCTGCCACATGGATAAATATATTTGAACTTTTGTTGCTTATTGAATTTGTCACTCTCTTCTGACTCAGCCGATCCCTCCCCAATATTTATTTAGGCTTTTGCATGTCTGAGCACATACAATTATACAAGTACAAACACTGTTACAACATGTGTGACCCATTCTGAAATGTCAGACAAGGCTTAGATATGTTTGCTTTACATGTGCTTATCATGGAATAAATATTGTACAATAATAAGTAAGTAAACAGTGTATTGAATTTAGCCATTTTCATATTAGATAATTTTAACAATGATTGTAAGTTTTTGGTGCTAATTGCCAGATTTTTTTGGGTAAGAAATGAAATCAGTTGTTAGGTATTAGTAGTGATTTAACTTAGAGGCAAACACTTGGTACTGTCTTCCCAAGCATTTAGATCACTTTCACAGGAGAGTATACTACATTTTCAATGGGGCACTGATAAAAAGAAATACTATTAAAAAGTACATATCAGAATGAATAAGACTTCTGAAAACTCTGCAATTGAAGCAAGATATAGCAATAGATGCTATGGTTGACATAGCAACAAAAGTCCACAAATTTTATATGGCCCTATGTGGCCATTATTTTCTACTTATATTATACTTATTCATTATAAAGATTATAAACTAAATATATGATCATTAAATTTTGCTTTTATCAATATCATAAGCAATGATTAAGCTAAATATCTGAATATTCTGGGTGAAATTTTGCTTCATTCAAGGTTCTATTGTTTTTAAAAGTTTGAAAACCAAAGTGAGTTTGAACATGATAGTATTAAAAAGATGAGATTTATAGATAGTAAATAAATCTTAGAAAATTAGGGACCTTTTCATAAAATAATTAAATTCAATGATTTATTTGATGGCACTTATGGAATTATTTTATAATGGAACATATCCACCCAATCTGATTAAAAGACTACTGACATCACCTCTTCCGGTGGTGGTTCATTTTACCCAATAAGGCCCTTATATGCTCTCCTACAATCCTACAAAATAAAATAGTAATATGCAAATTAATCACCAGTCAGCTACACCCACCAGCCATGCCCACTAGCCAATCAGAGTGAGTATGCAAATAAAACCAACCAAGATGGCAACAAGGAGGGAGGCTTGAGTTTCCCCAGCAATGGAGGAAGCCAAGCTTTCCTCACATGCTGGCAGGCCCAGGCCTCCACTCAAGGCTACAAAGTTTCAATTATAGAAGGTAAACAAATCCCAACAGAAATGGCAACAGCCATGGAGCAAGCAGGGGGCTTGGCTCTAATTCAGGCTACAAAGTTTTAATTGTAGAAGGTAAATAAATTCCAGATATCAAGGCCTCCATTTGGGTCACTGCGGGCATGGCTGGCCTGGAAACCACCACAGGCCCCTCTCTCAGGCCGCCCTATGCCCAGGGTAACCTCACCCTGATCGGGGACACCCTTCAGGGCAAACCAGCAGGTCTCCACTCGTGCACCAGGCCTCTATCCTATCTAATAAATGAGTAATATGTAGATTGACCATCACTCCAACACACAATAGGGCTGCCCCCATGTGGACAAAGTTCCTGCCCCCATGTGGACACAAGATGGCCACCACAAGATGGTCAGCAGAAGAGGGATGGTGGGAGGGACCAGGCCTGCAAGGGAGGGCAGTTGGAGGCCATCAACCCTGCAGGAAAGAGCAGTTAGGGGTGACCAGGCTGGCAGAGGAGGGAAGTTGGGGGCAAACAGGCTAGCAGGGGAGCAGTTAGACATCAATCAGGCTGGCATGGGAGTGGTTAGGGTGATCAGGCTGGCAGGCAGAAGTGGTTAGGGGAAATCAGGAAGGCAGGCAGGTGAGCAGTTGGGAGCCACTAGTCCTGGATTATGAGAGGGATGTCCGACTGCCCGTTTAGGCCTGACCCCACTGAGATAGGGACTAAACGGGCATTCAGATATTCCTCGAGGGATCCCAGACTGGAGAGAGTGCAAGCTGAGCTGTGGGACCTCCCCCTCCGCCCCCTCCCCCCCCCCCCCACACACACACACTCCCATGAACAAATTTCATACACTGGGCCTCTAGTGATATATAAATACTATATAATCATGACAATGGCCTGTTTGGTGTGGCTGAATAAGCCATATATCTGAATAAATAACTCATGGATCCCCACTGTCTTACTAGGTGCGTTTAACCAGACATGACTGGGTCTACTGCAATGTTCCTAAAGTCCGTGGTACAATTTTCCAAACATATAGATCCCTTGGTGTGTACCTCCTAAGTGACAAAGCTGCCTCTCCTAGAATGAAGCCTGGAAGTCTCCAGGCCTAGGTTTCTCAATGTGTTCTTGCTTTCGAATCACATTGTGGTGTAATTGAAGCAAACAAATCACACACAGAGAATACAGTTTGATCAGTCTTAATATATATATATATATATATATATATATATATATTTGGGTCGGCAACTAAGTACATGCGGATTTTTTAAAGAAAATCAAAGACAATTTTTTCATGGAACTAAATAACTTTATTCTGTAATGTATTGCCCATTTTGATCAATGACCTTTTGCCATCTTTCAGGCAGCATCATAATACCACGTTCAAAAAACTTCTGGTTTTTATTAGCAAAAAACTGAATCAGGTACGATTTGACATCATCATCATTATTGAAATTTTTACCATTCAAGGAGTTTTGTAAAGATCGAAACAAAAAGTAATCAGATGGTGCAAGGTCAGGACTATATGGTGGATGTGGCAAAACATCCCAACCAAGCTCCATTAATTTTTGCCGAGTGACCAAAGATGTGTGTGGCCTTGCATTGTCATGATGGAATACAACACCTTTTCGATTTGTCAACTCGGGCCGCTTTTCTTCAACTGCATTGTTTAATTTCGTTAGTTGTTCAATGTAGACATCAGAATTGATCGTTCGGTTGGGTGGTAAGAGTTCAAAGTAGACAATTCCTTTGTAATCCCACCAAACTGATAACAAAACCTTCTTTTGATGAATATCAGCTTTTGATGTTGTTTGAGTTGGTTCACCTGGCCTGCTCCACGATCTTTTCCACTTGATATTATTGTAAACAACCCATTTTTCATGGCCAGTTATCAGTCGTTTTAAAAATGGATCATTTTCATTATGTTTCTTTAGCAAATCGCAGCTGCTAATGCGTTGCGTTAACTGTGATTCTTTCAGTTCGTGAGGAACCCATGTATCGAGTTTTTGAACATAGCCAAGTTATTTTAAGTGATTTTCAATGCATGTATGTGGTACATGAAGCTTCTCTGCAATCTCACGTGTTGTACTGTGACAGTCCGAATTGATTATTGCTTTGATTAGGGCGTCATCAACTTCAACTGGACGACCAGAGCGTTTTTCATCTTTGAGTGAAAAATCACCAGAACGAAATTTGGCAAACCAATTTTGACACTGCCGTTCTTTTAAGGCTTCGTCACCATAAACAGCACATAACTTTTTATGAGCTTGCAATGCGTTTTTCCCTTGTGGAAATAAAAAAGCAAAATATGACGAAAATGTTCCTTTTGATTTTCCATTTTTCAATGAATGCCAAACGAAAACTACAAAACAGATCAAAAAACTTTTTTCACTGATTAACAGCTGAATAGCCAACTACCAAATAACAAAATGTGTTTTACATTTGTACTACGTCTGCAAACCTAAAAATTCAACTGAAGCCATATGTGTGTGAACCCGCAATTACTTAGCTGCCGACCCAATATATACTAATATATATATATATATATATATATATATATATATATATACCACATTCAAGAAAATGAACATTCCCATCAGCCTCAAAAGTTTCCTTTGCCATTTTTTAATCCCTCTTTCTAAACCCTTTCCCACAGAAACACTAACCCCCTGTCTTTATTAAGGATTAACATTTCTGGACATTTGTATAAATGATCCTACTATATATGCTCTTCTTTTGCTTGGCTTCTTTCAATCCACTACTTATTTTAAGATACATATATGTTGTAATAAATATGGGTACTGGATTTATTTTTACTGCTGAATATTATTCTATTGAGTGGATGTAAAATATATGTTAATTATTTTGACAATTAAGAGATTTTTATATAAATATCCATCAATTCACCTACTTATTTTGTAATGTGTTTTCTAAATCTTAAAAGGTACTTAATATAATCAAACTTAGTTTTAGTCTTCAGTGAATTATTTTTTGAATTCCTTTGAAATTAATTGTTCAAAATATTTGATTCAAGAGACCTTTTGTTTTTTCTCTGACCATAGTTAATAACCAAGTTTTTTTGGGGGGGAAAGAAAGAAAATTGAGATAACATTAGAAGCTTTTCAATTTGCCTATATTTTATCAAGTTGACTCTATGATATTAGATGATTTGTTGTACTTTTTCTTCCAGCTTCATAAACGATGTTCATGGTGCAATCACATAAATTCAAATCCTTGGATGAAAAGGGTACAAAAGGGGGATGGGAGACATCTATAATATTATCAACAATAAAAAAATATTATATATATAGATATAACTTTGGCTAGTCATTTTTCCCTTTACTTATTTGTCAATCCCTAAATAATTGTTTTTGATAAATTTTTAATATTTCTATTCTTTTATTATGACTTCTCTCTGTCTCACAAATGTTTTAGGATGATGAACAACTGCTCAGCTCTATGAATACATTTTCTGAGACTTGTATTTTATTATGAACAGTCCAACAGACTTTACAATGTTCCACACCCTTTTTGATAACAAAAAGCACAGACTAATTAAAAAGTACAGAATAAAAAAAAATAGCATCTACTACTTTGATTGCTTTTCTCTATTGATACAGGAAAGAGGTGATTTCCCCAGTGCCTTATTCCCACTGCCATTTGGGTGGTTAGGCAATGAACAGTCTTTGTTTTGTATTTTCTGGCAGCAATGCATTCTATAGAGCAATATACTCAGTCTAATCCCTTACACTTTCTCCACATTTTATAACTGAATAACCTTTTTAAATAAAATATTGCAATGGTCCTGCATTTTGAGAACGTAAGTGCTGTTTTCTAAAAGGTCAATTCAATCTGGGAAATGTTCTCAGTTTAGACAATACAATATAAACTGTAGAAACCTGTGGCCATTTTCAGCACCGCTAACAAGGGGAAGTAAATTTCAGTCGCTCACAATAAGGTGGCAACATGGTGACATTCGAAGCCTGGACATGGGCTCTCACATTCATTGCAGGTGGCTGACTGCGGCGCAGCAGAGACCTTTTTCCAGCTGCCACTTGAATGTTAGATATAACTATGCGATTTGCAGAATGAGTGAGACCCCATTATCTGAGTGGCAATATTCTTTTACAGCAGGCAATGATTAAAATACATCACATTAATAAATCCCTAGGAAACCAACTATCTCACATTTGCCCAACAATTGTATCTTTTAGCAGTCATTATCTTTGAATTACAGGGAGCCACTGTCTTTGTTTCATTTTCCAGATCTATGTTCTTGTCCATCAAAAGCTATGGCAGTTGTGCCACACAGTAAAGCCGTGGATTTATGAAACATCTCTCTGAAGTGCGTGCTTGTTTCAGAGTCCTGGTTCCTTATCTTTATTCACTTCAAAATATATGGAACTGTCAGCACGAGGGTCAGAAGATTGCAGCACATCCTTCGTTTCCTCGCTAGTGTTTTCATTTAACTTGAAAAATAAGCTGCAGCATCAAGGGAGTGATAAAATAAAGGACACACAGAGTCACAGTGGCACAAGCATGGCAAACCCACAATCCCAGTCATACTGTAGGAAAGACTGTCGTATCAAATCATAAGAAGTTTACTTCAGTAACTCACACACCATCTTTACTAAAACTTCTAGAAAAATAAAATGATACTCAAGAGCTTTAACCTAAAAGTCCCTCTCCTCTCTGGAATGTCTCATCCTATTGCCTGGCTTTTGACCTTCAGATACCGTGTACATGAGAGTGATTCTCTTGTAGACACACTTAGCATTTTTAAACTAGCTGGGCTTAAAAACCTCAAAACTCATAGTGTGTCATACCTTGTAAAAAGCAAGAAGTCACTTTATTTTATAAATGAAGGAATTGGCGGGTTTAAATGGAGGAAAACACTTCTTGAGAAGCTGGTATCAGTGGAGCCGTTTTACAGTGGAATCAGGGCAGCCATCCGGGAGGAACTCGTCTGTTAGTCTTACTCGGGAGCACTCAGGATGCTTCAGTTGGGCAAAATAACCTTGGGCTGGGCCAGAGCAGCCCTGTTCTCCAAAGAAAGATCTGCAGAGCTAACAGGGAAGCAGACCTCCTGATGACTGGGACTGATAATTAAGGCATTTTTTTAGAATTAGTAAATAGCCATGTATATATAACTAAAGAAGAACTTACCTAGTTAGCACCAGTAGAAATTCCTTTTTTATTTGCTTGTAACTATTTGCCTTCCTTTTCTCATTGCAAAGCCCTTGCCTTCACCCAATAATTGGAATACTGTTCCCGTTTCTGCCTGATTCAGTACAAATAAATGTGTGTTGCCTCACTTTGGCTTTTTATTTTCTGGTCAACAACCTCATGAAAACCAGCAAAAGAAATATACAAATGGGCATCAACCACACATTCTTAATATAGAGGGGTATGATTTGGAAGTACTTACAGATTTAGAGTCCAAATATCCTTTAGCTTCATTCTATCAATTAAGAAAGCATGTCTTTAAAAAAAAAAATTTTTTGTTATAGAAGTTGGAGGAGGAACAAACTTTCCTCTCCTCTCTAGGTTCTTCTAATAATCAAATAGATATGAGACAAATTAGCAACCGAAGTGGAGACATACACCTGTATGGTTGTTAGCATGGGCAGCTTGACATTAATAAAAGAGAAGGGAGCTGCTGGAGCCTTATTGAGTCTGGAAGTTACAGCTTCAGAGACCACACAGGAAAACCATGTCCTCTGCCAATGGGGACTTAATCCCTGGGAGATCAGCTTTCCATCTCCCCAGGGGACACGGGGCCATTCCCAGACATTTCCGAGGGAGGGGGATGGGGCAGTCCTCTGCTAGGCACATGCACAGTGAAAACCAAGTGGGCACAGAGAGGAGGTAAGCACATGTGCAGTAGAAACCAGATGACACAGCACACCTTTGGGGGTGCAGAGTAGGAGTCAAAATGGTAACAAAAGGGGTGGAGTCTAGTTTGAAAAATATCTAAGAAAATAATTAGATTGGCCAAGGGCAGAGGGCACTGCTGGCCTAATAATTCAGTCTGGAAGTTACAGCTTCAGAGACCACACAGAAAAATCCTGGGAATGGTCCGGTGTTCCCTGGGGAGATCGGAAAGCTGATCTCCCAGGGATTAGGATGACGGCTCGGGACAAGCCCAGGAAAACTGAGCAAGTGGTTGCAGAGCCCAGAAAAGATCCTGCTCCTTTCCCCAAACCAAGAAAATATATGGAGTGTTACGAGCCTCTCAAAGCAGCTGCTGCTAAAGCCTGCCTGACCTGTCCATCCCTGATGCTGCATTATTTCCTTTCACCCCAATAAATCCTGTCACTAAGCTCAAACTTCTCCAATTCTCCAATGCATATGCCCTTTGAAATTCCTTTCTCTGGACCCCAGAAGAAGCTATTTTTACTGGCAACATGGGAACCCTGCCTGCATGAGAGAATCACAGACCCCACATGAAAGAGGTTCAGAGTCAGAAAGTGTGACTGGGGTATATAAGATGTCCTGAGCTAGGGATGAATTAGTGCACCTTAGGGGCTTGAAAGGGTTATGGAGGATGATAAGAATAGCCATTTAGTAAATAGAAGTTGTCCCTGCCCTATGTATAGGTCAAAAGAAGGTAACTGTGATTCTATCTCATCATGATCAAGGTCTTTCATTCAAGTTTTTCTAGTTAGTTAAATGGAGGAGCAGGTGTTTCTTTTCTGTCTGCAAATAACATTGCATTTAGCTCAAAGTAATCAGAATACCACTGAGGCACATCCTGGGATGGCTTGTTCTAAACCCCACACAAGCTACTATATATTAACGAGAGGCCCAATGCACGAAGATTCGTGCAAGAATAAGCATTCCTTCTCCTGGCTGCTGACACCGGCTTCCCTCTGGTACCCAGGGCCCTGGCTGCTTCCCTCCTGCCACCACCGCCACCCACACCAGAGTTGTGCTCCAAGTCGCGCCACTCCTCCTGAGCATTCGTGATGCAGCCTCCTCCTGAGCCAGTCATATGGCCTTAAGGTGTCCTGGCTAATTTGCATATTACCTCTTTATATGTATAGATTATATAGCAAATATCCAGAGATGATGGAAAAATAAACTCTACATTTCTATTACGAGTTTCTATAAATATTTTGGGGATGATTAGGGGTATGGGGAAGGGAAAATACTTTCCTGGTACCCTTCTAGGTTCTTGACTGAGACTAACTCCCTCCCTGCCCCCCCCCAAAAAAAAAATGACAGATTGACAGGAACAAAAGTCAGAACTTTAATAACATGTATCTTCCTTATTTCCAGGAGAGACCTAGGAAAACTTAAAAACTCAACAAAAAGACCCCAGCTACTACCTTAAATACCATCCCCAGCTAAAGAAAAAAGAAGCCACTTGGGGTGGAAAGGTGTAGGCGGCTGCCAGGAAGAGCACAGGAAGCAGGTAAGGTTAAAGTTATTGCCTTCCCTGTTGACAACTATCTAAAGATTTAGGGTCATCCTCTTACCGGTACAGAGAGGGAGACACCATTACAAATAAACATTTTCATTTTAAATTTTCTTTTTACTTGTAAAAGGGTAACTTTCACTTAGTTTCAAACTTCTCCTGTTTCTGCTATTTTTAAAGAATAATCAGCTCAAAATAATCCTTGTGCCAAAAAGACATATTTTAGGGTGGCATATTCTGCTCCCATTCAGGAAATATTTGTTGTTGTTTTTGTTATTTGATTTTTAAAATATTGCTTTCATTATCTGCACTTTATAAGTATTGAATTATGGCTTCTTATGTTTCATTCCAAATATAAATCTTTATAATATCATTGCCAATTTTTTTATTCATCTCCACAATTTCATAATGATGTCGGCGTTGAACAGTCACCAAGGATTTCCATAACAAAAGTAAATGCACTAAATATCCTTCACCCTCCTCTAATAATTTATCAGCATTTCCCTGGAACCAAGAAGAGTTATTTAATTTTCTTGAAGTTCTGGATTGTTTAGAGCAGGGATGGGGAACAGCCTAGGGCCTGCATAAGGCCCATGAAATATTTGGTCTGGCCCTGCCAAGGCATTAGAAGTGAGATCATTAAATGTTTGACCAAATACAGCAGACTGATTTTTAAGTTGACAATTTTGTATGGCCGGCAAATGATGTTATAAACATCTACATGGCAGAGGAAAGTTCCCTACCCTGGTTTAAAGCCTGTTCACAAATTATCGGGGGTCAGTACTGCTCCTTTCCCAAACCAATGAAATATAGGAGGATTATCAAGCATCTCAAAGCAGTTGCTGCTAGAACCTTCCTGCTCTGTACAGCCCCTGAGGTACATTATTTCTCTTCACCTCACGTCTTTGGGAAGCCATATTAGGCGCTCAGTACACTTAGACGTGAGAATAATTTTTACAGAGTACAAATACGAAATGACATGAGCCTACTTTGTTCTCCATATTTACAATAGATCTAAGTGAACTATTTATTGTATTTTATGGGACATTTAGGTCCAAGCTTTACTGGTAACATTTTCTGAGCAAAAATACAATAAGTTTAGGGGCAGCTATCACTGCTCCTAATTAATCATTACCTCTTGCTCCATGTTTCACACATCAGCAATATTACTTCCCACTGCTTAGCCCTTCAATGTATTATTTCTAGTTTGCTGTGGTCTGAATATTTGTACCACCACCCAACCCTACAAAGTCATATTGTTAAGCCCCAATGCCCAAGGTGACGGTATTAGGAGGTAGAGCTTTGGTGACGTGATCAGGTCCTGAGTGTGCTGTGCTTATGAATGGTAGTCATGTCCAGAAAAGTCTCTAGCCCCTTCTGCAATGTGAGAACACAAGAAGTCTGCCACTAGAAGAGGGGCTTCACTCAACCCTGTCAGAACCCTGATTCTGAATTCTCAGTCTCCAGGACTATGAGAAATAACTTTTTGTTGTTGGTGAGCTACACAGTTTTATTTAAAAAGTTAAAAGTTTTATTAGACATAAGTTAAAATGAGCAGACAAAGGAAAGACATCTTTATGTCTTCCATCCAAGCTAAACAATGTATTTCTTTTTAATTGTTAATATTATTAATAACATAATTAGAATTCTGTACTATTTTGTTGCAGCTATCCTAACAAAGACACGGCTGGAAAACTGACTAGGTATTTGAGAGATTCAGAGAAAACCAATGACTCTTATTTCCCTTTTACCATATTGTGTTGTCTATAGCCCAACTTTCACATCTCAAAAAGTAGTGTCACCCTTTGCCCATCAGATAATCTTTATTCTGCTCTTCTTTTCAAATCTCATGTCCAGTGCAACACTAACTTCTTTAGAATTAATTTCCAAAATATATCTTAAGATTCATTCTTATTGCCGCTCGGTTCAAGATGCCATCTGTCTTCCAAATGTCTGCAGTAGTTCCCTGACTGGTGCCAATTCTTGCCACTTCTGGTCCATCTGCTCTTCCTATAGATTAAATTCTATCATGCCACTCTCAGGTGAAAACTTTCCAGCAGATCTTTATTGTATTTAATATCAAATAAAAATATTTGTGATGTCAAGCTCCTCCCTTTCTTTTTTCCCCTATTTTCTCATTTATTATACTCTGTCATCCTGACTTTTCTGTGCTTAAGCACAGGGAGTCTTTTTGACTTTCAAGCTATTTATAATTGTTATTTTAAGAAGTTACTCAGTTTATACTTTCTCCCATTATGTTTTACCTTCTTATGAGAACATATTTGTATTTATTATTATTAACATTGTCTTACTAGATTATTAAAAAGGTATGTGAATTCCTTGAAAGAGTGAGCAATTGAGTCTGTTTTATCTACATTGCTTATGCAATACTTAAGAGATGTTGAGTAAATATTTGTTTATTGAATTATTAACTCACAAAATTCATCCTGGGGCCATTTGGAAAAGAAAACATTGTCTTTCAAAGTATTCAAGAAACTAATAGATACAAAGGAAAACATATTGAACTGAGGAATTTACTATACTGACACAGTTGTAATTATATCACTACAGCAAAACTAGAGGGACTAAAAATGTTAAGTTGTTAATTCCATTTTCAAAGTATTATTAGTGTGTGCCAGAATGCACTTGAGTTTTTAAAAATAATAAGCACAGTAAACTATTTTGTTAAGTAGAAAATAAAAGTTTTATTAGACATAAGTTAAAATGAGCAGACAAAGGAAAGACATCTTTATGTCTTCCATCCAAGCTAAACAATGTATTTCTTTTTAATTGTTAATATTATTAATAACATAATTAGAATTTTAAGTCAACATTATAAAAATCCTAATTTATTTAGAACTTACTCATTTTTAAAAAATATTACTACTGAAGGAATTATTTCCAGATGAAAAATTGCCTGGGAATGGTGGGTGAGGAGTAGAGGGGATCAATGAGGGGAAAAAAGGCGGGGAGGGGCATCTATAATACTTTCAGCAACAGATAAACTTTAAAAAATATTGAAAATGAAAATTTCAAAAATATGTGATAAATTTTTAGTATGCCAGATTGTCCAACAAGATGCTGGAAAACTAGAAATAGGACATTAATGGTGATTAAAAGAGGAAAGAGTGTGGGGAGAGGAGAAAGAGGGTAAAGGGGAGATAAATGGTGTAGAAAGAAGATTTGAGATGTGGTGGTGCACACACAGTACAATATACAGAATATGAATTATGTAAATGTACACTTGAACCTATGTAATTGTATTAACCAACATTACCTTCAATAAATTCAATAAAAAGAGGAGAAAAAAGAAAAATTGCTCATCTTTCTAATAACATCATTATGGATCTCCTTTTTGAAATATTTTTATTGTCATTGTCTGTCTACATAAAATTGTTGTTGTGGGTCTAAATCAATTATGCTATTCTGAGGCTTTTAATATATATGATGTGTAATTATCTTAGAACATATTGCCCATATTTATAACACTGTACATGTACTAGGCTATATAAATAATGTGTATAGAAATCTTGCTACATAGAATAACTAAACTGAAAATACATTAATCTCTATACTGAAATAAAGCAAATATTTTTTAAACTTAAATAAAATGAAATTTAAAGAGAAAATTATAGCCAGATGAATTTAACATGCTCAACATTTCAATTTAAAAATATATGGATTGAGCCTAAATCATTTTTAGTAGATCCCATATTAAAGAAAATTCTATAATATTTATGTCAATGGTTCTTGGTAATTTATTCATTTTAAGAAGTGGCATATTTTTAATAATAGCTATGAAATTGTCCCCATTAAGTGAATCATTAAATTCATGGTATCTTTGTGGTTAAAAATAGTTTGTGCTATATTATTATTTAGTAGCCATACAAGAAATATTAACCATAAGCTACCTTGTTTTCCATATAATTTATCTTGTTTTTTTTATAACACACCAAATCTAAATCTTTATCTATAAAATCATTTGCAAGATAGAAAAGTCCTTAAAGTAGTTTTAAAAAAAATGATTACACAGCCCAGCTGGTGTGGCTCAGTTGGTTGAATGTTATCCTGTGCACCAAGATATCACTGGTTATATTCCCTGTCAAGACATATGCATGAATTGCAAGAAGGAGATGTTCAGACAGCAGACGATAGCAGTTTCTTTCTCATTGATGTTTCTACATCTTTCTTCCTCTCCCTTTCTCTCTCTATAAAATTGTTGGGAGCCATCAGAGTTGAGACAAGCAACTCAGTCTTAAGAAAATAGAATTAAGTTCCTTCTAGCAGAAGTTATGCGGTGCCCTGAGGGTTTGGCCAGAAGATAAGATTAACCTGCTGCTTAGCATCTTTGCAACTTCCCCTTCCTGATCCTCCCCCCCCCCCCCCCCCCTAGATAGCCCAGCCTTGGAATGTTACACCGCCCTGGCAGTTAGCCAATCCTGTGTTGCCAGATGCCAAAGACCCCTCTGCATAGGCAACCCTGCCCCCTTTTGTTTCTGCTGTATATATACAGCAATTTCAAAGAATAAAGTTGAGGCTTGATCAGAACCTTATCTTGCCTCCATTCTTTTGCGTTACTTGTTTGCTTCATTCTCTTAGGTGGTTCCTGCGTGCCCCCGTTGTTGCCCCGTGGGTCGGGACATAAAATCACTAAAAACATATTTTAGCCCAGCCTGTTTGTCTCAATGGTTGAGCCTCAACCTGTGAACCTGGAAGTCACAATGCAATTCCCTGTCAGGGCACATGCCTGGGTTGTAGGCTTAACCCCTAGGATGGGACATACAGGAGGTAGCCAGTCAATGATTCTCTCTCATCATTGATGTTTGTATCTCTCTCTCCCTCCCTCTTCATCTCTCTGAAATCAATAAAAATATACTATATGAATATATATATATATATATATATATATATATATATATATATATATTTCTAATATGTATATTAGAAAATGCTGGTACAAACTATAAGAGTGGATTTTGAGGCCATTGTAGGCCAGTAGAAATGACCATAACAGTCGTGTAGGTCTTAAGCACTCTGCTGTGCATCAGCATCCAGAATCTCATCATCTCTCTTCTTCAGATACAAAATTCTCATGGCACAGGTAAACTATGATTTAATTTCAGTGCATCCCGGGAGATCATTTAATGTCTTTTAGCTCCTTTTGATTGTCAAAAAGGTAGAGATGAAAGGTAGGAGAATTGGTAGAAATCTTTTTTTTAATATTATTTTCAGAAAAAATTAGGTCTGCTTGTAATCATTATAAATTTTTCTCAAATTGTTGCTGCCATGAATTTATTGACATCTATTTTAACATCTCTGACATTTTTTTATTTAAAATTCAATTCTATTTTTAACTTTTTATAGCATGTGCATATTTAAAATTACCATATTCAACTCAAATATATATCTAAATATAATTGATAATATTTTCTTCATATCAATGTTCCTTCCAAACATGTCAATTCAATTCCAAAAGTGCTAAAACTAATATCTAATACATAGTTGACTCACTGAAATAAATGTATCAGTGTTGAAGTCTCTATAATTTCTAGATTTTCAGAGCTCACTTAAAATGATATTCTCATTTAGTAATATATTGAAAACTAGAGGCCTGGTTCACAAAATTCATGCACTGGGGGGCAGGGGGGGTGTTCCTCAGCCCAGCCTGCACCCTCTCAAATCTAGGGACCCTTTGGGTGATGTCTACCTGCTAGTTTAGGCCAATCACCCACAACTGCCCTTCCTTGCTGGCCGAGTCACCCTCACCTCCCCTCCCCTGCCATTCTGATCTCCCCTAATGCCCTTCCCTGCAAGCCTGATCCCACCCAACTGCCCACCCCTGCTGGCCATCTTATGGTGGTCATCTCGTGACAACATGGAGGTGGCCATCTTGTGCAAGGGTGTGATGGTGAATTTGCATATCACCTATATATTATATAGGATAGCTTATTACTGGAGAATTATTCTTCCTAGTATGTCATTTTTATCTAATCATTCAATAAGAACTTTAGGCAGCTCTGTTTTTTTATTATCTAAAATCTGCATATTTTTGTTTGGATTTTAAGATATTTACTCTGACCTCAAGCTACCTGGAAAATCTGGTTTTTCATTGTTCTCCATTATGAATTATATGATCTACTATTTAAAATAATGTTTTCAGTATGCTTGAATATTTTGAATCAATTCCACATTCAGCTCTTGTTTGTGGTTATATTAATTGAAGTATATGTTTCACTGCAGTGATAGAAACCCAGAATATATAAAATATAGCAATTTACTTCTTTCTCTAATTGGTTGGTTTAGTAGATTGTGGACTAAGGCATTTCACACCATATCTGTGTTCCTGCCAATGTACAAAGGAGAAGGGTTAGTAGAGGTCATGTACTTTCTCTTTCCTGGCAGAACCCAGAAACCACACATATCACTTTGCTCATATGTCATTGGACAAAGCATAGTGAGCTTATTAATATTTATGGGAATGTTTTTTAAAGACTTCCAAGTAAATTTCTAGTTTTTATTCTCACCCTTTTTCATTTAATATCTCCATAGTTCTGTAGTGCCAAAAAGCCTGATTAATATTGAAATTTCTTTTCCAAATTATACCCCAAGTTCTAAGTGCACACTTTCCCTCTGCTAGTTATCACTTACTCATAACTAGAAAATTTACTTAGCTTCCAATATTTTGTAGATATCTTAAAATTTCTCCTTTCTCATTCTTATAATTCTGGAACATTTAAATACTATATATATATATATATATATATATATATATATATATATATCAATATATCAATATATCAATATATATCAATATATCAATATATATATATTTCATGGTGTTTTGTGAGAGAAATACTATTCAGAACAACTCAATTGGTTATTGATCATATAAGAAACCAGATATCAAGCTGTATTACAAAGGCACTGTTCTCAAAACTGCCTGATACTGGCACAAGAATAGAGAACCAGAAATTGACCCAAACCACTATGCTCAATTAATATTAGACAAAGAAAGCAAGAACATACAATGGAGTTAAAGTTTTTTAATAAATGGTGTTGGGGAAATTGGACAGATACATGAAATAAAAATAAAACTAGAGCACCAACTTACACCATACACAAAAATAAACTCAAAATGGATAAATGACCTAGAGGGAAGACAGGAAACCAAAAAATATTAGAGGAATCCACAGGCAGCAAAATCTCAGACATATGTCAAAGTAATATCTTTACCAATAAAGCTCCTAGAGCAATGGAAATTGAAGAGAAAATAAACAAATGGGACTACATCAAAATAAAAAGCTTTTGTACAGCAAAATAAACCATCAACAAAACAAGAAAGCCCACTGCATTGGAGAGCATATTTGCCATTATTATCATTCATTAGGGTTTAATCTCCATCATTTACAGAGAACTCATACAACTTAACAAAAGGAAGATAAACTACCCAATCAAAAAATGGGCAACAGACCTAAATAGACACTTTTTTTTTAAATTTTTAATTTTTAATTTTAATTGATTATGGTCTCACATAATTGTCCTTATTCCTCCATTCCCATCCCCATTCCAATCCCCTCCCTAGATATGCCCCCCCAACCCACCCCCCGTTGTCCATGGCCACTGTCTAGGCCCATACGTATGCACACAAGTCCTTTGGTTGATCTCTTCCCCTTACCCCCATCCTCCCTTACTTTCCCTCTGAGGTTTGAGAGTCTGATCCCTGGTTCTCTTTCTCTGGGTCTGTTTATGTTGTTCATTATTTCCTCTAGATGTGTGAGATCATGTGATCCAAGAAATACCCTTGTAAGAACCTAAACTGCAACAAGCCATAATGGTTATGCCGAGAGGCAAATGAATCAGTCTGTACTGAGTTCCTTTCTGGGCCAACAGTTCTTTTGAGTCCCAATTTCAATGCCAGATAGTTCCTTATGTGTACTTTTTAAAAGAAGACAGAAGGAAGGCCAAGAGACATATGAAAACATGCTCAAAGTCACTAATAATCAGAGATATGCAAATCAAAATTCCAATGTGGTACCATATCACGCCTGTCAGAATGGCTATCATCAACAAATCAACACATGACAAGTGCTGGTGAAGATGCAGAGAAAAAGAAATCTTCCTGCACTGTTGTGGGGATGCAGACTGGTGCAGCCACTGTGGAGAACACTATGGAGTTTACTAAAAAAAAAAAAAACTAAAAATGGAACTCCCATAGAACCCAGTGATCCCACTTCTAAGACTAGGAACTAGAAACACCAATCAGAAAGGATTTATGCACCCCGAGGTTCATAGCAGTACAATCTACCATAGCTAAGATTTGGGAACAAATCTTAGATGAGTGGATTAAAAAACTGTGGTACATCTACACAATGGAATACTACACTGTGGTAAAAAAAAAAAAAAAAAAAAAAAAAAAAAAAAGAAAGAAATCCTAACCATTTGCAGCAGCATTGATGGAATTGGAATGCATTATGCTAAGTGAAATAAGCCAGTCAAAGAAAGATAAATATCACATGATTTAACTCATTTGTGGAATATAATGAACAACATAAACTGATGAAGAAAAACATATCCAGTCAGAGAAGCATAGATTAGACTGTCAAACCTCAGAGGGATGGTAAGGGAGGGTGGGAGTAAGAGAGAGAGATCAACCAAAGGACTTGTATGCATGCATATAAGCTTAACAAATGGACACAGTCACCAGGGGGTAAGTGAGTAAGGGGGTGGGAGGAAATGTGGCTATAAGGACACATATGTAAACCTTCATCAATAAAGAAACATAAGATAAAATAATGACTGCCAAAAGGAAAAAAAAAGAAACAAATTATTCAAATACTTATTCAATCACTGCAGGTAAACTACAATATGATAGGTGCTTATAGTACTCACAGTAAACATAATTCCTGTACACCACAAACTCACTATTTTAGACATTAGTATTTAACAGATCTAGTTTTTCCCTAAGGAAATGCTACATATTTATAGTGGGTACCTTGGGACAATCTCAGATGTCAAGTGATTTGTATATTAGAAATTTACATCCAGTACAATTTTTCTTTCAAGTTTTAATTTTGAAATACAGAAATATCCTGCCATTCAGAGAATGTATTTTTTCTTTATAGAGGTATCTTAGGCAATAAAGTGTAAAAGCTATCAAAACACTAGCGCAAAACTGGACATAAACAGAAAAGAAAACAACATTAATTGAATATGCATGTTTTTCATATGTTTCTAGATTTCCTGTTATAAGGGCTCTGAGTGATTAATGTATTTACTTATTAATTTAGTCTCTACAAAAAAAAAAAAAAAAAAAAAAAACACACACACAAAAAAACCCAACAACATAAAAAAAAAAACCAGCAACAACAAATTAAAAAGAGGAGGAATAAGAAACATAAAGATGGAGGTTAAATGTGCACTGATTTCCTATCCCCACTGCTTCTCTGTAGCTATTTGAGTCAATTCAATGTTACCTTTACCAAATATGTTCTTTAAAAAAATTCATTTTTAGATGTTGCCTTTAAAGGAAAAAAATATTTCACAAGTGTAAGGTCATCTTTCAAATTGAATGATTTTGCAGTCCCAGTGGAAAACAATTCTTACAGAGGGCATTTTAAACAAGTGAATGGGAAGGACATACTTTCAATTGCATTTCAGAATGACATTGTTTTTGACCTCTGAGTGAATTTCTTAAGCATTTAACACTTATGAAAAGACATCAAATTGGTTTGTGATTGACAATATAAAAGGGATTAACTGTACTTTAGCCTCTTGGAGTCTGACTCACAGGAAACTAATCAACCAAAAAAAAAAAAAAAAAAAAAAAAAAAGAGTGGGAGCTCATAAATGCATGAATGTACTCAGACTGATAAAATGGAAGAGAACCTTTGTTAAGTTTTGTGCTTCCCCATGAAAACCAAGATAAATCACAACTATGCTTTTTACTAAGAGAATCCTAAAATTTTATACAATTTTGGAAGTTTCTAATTTTAAAAATTTGCACTTGAAACTTGATCAGAATTGCCCGGGTTTGCCTCATAAGTATTGCCTGTGTTTGGAACAAAGTATACTTGATATTTGTGTTTTTTCCTAAACTCTGAAACTATAGGCTGTAACTTAATTAAATACAACATGTGTTATACTGTGTAATATTGGGTAATTTTTATTTAAGGGGTTAGCCTTAATTCACTGGGTTTGTTTCCAGCTTTCTGCCAGGAATGTATCTCAGCAGGGCATCTAATGTACTTGATATTTCATTCTTACCATTGCATCAAAATAGCATGTTACAATTAGTATAGTAGATCAGCTTTATGTTAGTTGAATATCAAGACAGTTGATTGTATCTGATGGCAAGACATAACATAATTTGGGGGCCAAATGTTGAAACTATATTGTCATTCCTGCCCTGTAAAGGTGAGCTTTTCTTTTTCCCTTCCACTGTCAGAGTCTGAAAAGAACATTTCAGCAGATTAACACCTAGCTAGTCCAATATGCTCTTTATCCAGTAAATATTCCTAATACAGAAGGAGAACTACTATTGGTATTGCCAACTGGCTAAGCTTACTATAGTTTACCATTATCCATTAATATCCAACTTGTTTTTACAGGTGTAAAATTTGAGACTTAACAGGGAAATCCTAAATATTACTGCTTCAAATATTTAAGAACAACACTAATTCCTATAATTCCTCCAAACACGTGTATATTTTAAATGGATATTTTGGTTAGAATATACAATTTCAAGGGCACAAACTTAGCTTTTTCTACGATCACAACTTTACTCTATAGGTCAGAGAGCCAATGTGGAGAAGCTTCTAGCGATTAAATATGTCTAGCCAAATTACATCATTGGAAAGTGAGAAAATAGATCAGAATCATTTGAATTTAGGGCAATACTCAGTGTATGCCTAACTTCTGATACCACTGTAATTAGTTAGTTATTAATTATAAGAAAAGAGCAAAGGGAAGCCCAGACATTATAAGCATGGCCATTTCAGGCAACTTGACCAGGAAGCTGCAATTTCACACTTCCCAGGGAACCACAGCCCCGTTCCCTGAAAATCACCAGGTCAAGGGGTCTAACAAAGGAGAGATGGGTTCATAACAGTGACTAGGGAAGGTACTTGTCAATCAAAACTTGAAATAGACATCATTAGCTAGAAGGGGAAGAGCCACTGCAAACCAATAAAAATCTGGGGATACATAATCTCAAGGCATAGGAATTCTACTTCTCTAGGCTCTTGGCTCTTGTGGCTCTTGGTGCTCTTGGCTCTGAGCTCTTGTGGCACTCTTGCATTCACCTGTGTTTCTAGAAACCACATGAACACCAGCCATGTTGACCCCACACACAGTGGACTGATGAACTGCAGCAGGAAGCACAAAGGTAGCCTAATGTTGGACTGGACTGTGCTCCAACATGTAATGAAAACTCTGGGCAACAGCTTTAATCCTAGCTCTGCTGGAAGAAAAATTGAACTTCTCAGGCAGGACAAAGAGAAGTGAGACCTTGGAAACACAGAGGTTCAATAACACAGAAATAAAGCTTTCTACAATATCTAGACCTCCTGTGTGAATCTCAAAAAATTCCTTTTCTCAAGGCACCACAAGACACCCACATCACCTGGCAACAGGTGTGGAAATGGAGTGCTTCCACCAATAACACTAACAGACTCCCCAAGCTATGTAAGGGAGCATGATGGCATATTGAGTGCCCTGGTTCCAGTGTCAGCTCAGCAACGGTTTCTGTTATTAAATAATCTTTAATAATTTTTTTTCAACCAGTAAAACTGTACCCTGACATTACCCTAAGCCTCGGAACACTGAATTTCCAGTTGTTGTTTCTCATTTGAGGACTTTGGAACAATATGCTAACTTAGATTTGGGAACTGAAAGAGGGGCTTCAGTAATCCATTGTAGAAGCTGATATTAGTCTCTGTTCAATAACTAGCAGTTGTTTTTCATTAGTCAAGTTGAACAATAACTTATTTGGCTGCCTTTTTTGGCTTTAGTGATACCATGACCAATTTGCTTCTGCTACAGATCCCTGTGAAGAAAGATGCTGATTGCCATCGTGGCCTTAATGCCTAGTATGGAAACTATATATACATAGTCACTGATGGTTAAGTGATAGGAATTCTAAGGTGTTGTTTTTGTTTGTTTCATAGCATCTACAATAGATATCTCTAACTTACAATGGTCAATTGTCATGGAGCTTCTCAAAAATGCCAGTTACTTCACTACTACACAACCTAAAACTGGATTTCTGAAGGAATATAGTCTAAACTCTCACAGAGGACATACTACATGGTACATTTTTGTGTATTGCATAAGAAATCAGTTCTAATATTCTCATATTTTTTAATCTTTTTTCACAAAATACTGAGACCAGTGTAGCTCCCCATGAGAGGACTTTAAATTGTGAATTACGTTTGTATGCTCACACATTTATACAATTTTTTATATCAAGCTTTAAATCCTGTGTCTTGCCACAACACCTCAGAATCTACTCCAAAATATGTTATCAGGATTAGTGATAATACAAATTGGCGTGGCCCTGAATTCCTTAAACATGTGAGCTATTTCCTTTCAGAGATTTGGTTCTGCAAAGGCCTTTCCCTGGTAACCAAGCTGAAAACATGAAGAAAATAGGGGTAGAAATATGGAATCCAAGGAAAATAAAAATCTTCTCTGGGTTCATGCCTTTGAGAGAAGAAGGGCTGGTCTGTTCACAGAAGGTAAAGAGGACTGCTTTTGCTGGCCTGAAAGATTCAGATGACTTGAAGAGCTCACGATTCTCAGGCGTACCATTCAAATGTTTCCATCCCAAAGCTCAGGAATCTATTGTACTTTTTGTTTGTTTCTTTCCTATTAGAGTCCTGACTTAGACATTGATGGCTTGTCTTTCCTTGAATTGAAAGCATTCAATGTCTCAAATATAATATAAAATAACCTTACTGATAAAGTGGGTCAACACTTTTTTAAAAACTAGATTTTTGAATTGCTATCATGAGCAAAATAGCTTAAACTTTGATGAAGCCAACTGTAAATTCATGCAGTCAATAGTAAATATTAGAAAAAGTCAAATTCCTCATTTCTTATTTGTTCAATTTTTCAGAGCTAGGTGAGAAAGAGATCTGGATTGGGAGAAGGGAGTAAAGCATGAGAATATGCAAAGAAGATATATAAACACAAGTAGAATCATCAGAGTGATTTCTCAAGGAAGATATCTATTACCCATGAAATTATTCCAGTTAACCGTATTTTCTGGCATATAAAACGACCCCCCTAATTTTACAGTTAAAACATAGGTTTAGGCCTGTGTTCACTGTATAAGACTACCCCCCACTTCCGAAGCAACATCAGTTCTTTTTTTAATAGACTGACTCTGGCCAATCTGAGCAGGCTTTTTTTTTTCCATTTCAAAAATCGTCTTATACTCCGGAAAATATGGTAAGTTTTGTAATCAGAAAGTGGCTATTCAGTCTAGAACTCTAAAAGAGAGCATACCTGATGATATTGTCTATACATGGCATGTTTCATCTGAGGTTTAAAGAGGGTGTTGACTCTTGCCAGTTTTATTCAGTAAATAGAGTGTCAACCTCTGGACTGAAGGCCCCGGGTTTGATTCTGGTCAAGGGCATATGCTTGGGTTGTGGGCTCAATCACTGTTCAGGAAACAGCCAATCAATGATTTCCTCTCGTCATAGATTTTTCTGTCTCTCTTTTTCCTCTCTGAAATAAATTATATATATATTTAAAGTGAAAAAAAAAAAAAAAAAAAAAAAAACAAGCAAAGACTTGCAGAAAAATATTTTAAAAATATATTTTATTGATATTTTACAGAGAGAAATAGAGAGTTAGAAACGTCAGTGAGAGAGAAACATTGACCAGCTGCCTCTTGCAACCTACCGGGATGTGCCCACAACCGGGGTACATGCCCTTGACTGGAATCGAACCTGGGACCTTTCAGTCCGCAGACCGACACTCTACCACTGAGCCAAACTGGTTTTGGCCAGAAAAATATTTTTTGAAAGCATAAATGAATAAAGAGGGCACTGATTACTATTATAGCAACATCTAAATATTACCATAAGAAGGCAGAATACAATAAACAGGGCTTACTATAATAGAGTATCACTTTTTATGTATCTGGGGCCATCTCATGGGATATGTCTTAAGTTAGGATTTAAAAGCCATGACATGTTTTTCCCATTCATTTTCAAGTGGAATATGTATGATTCTGAGATATTTCAAACTTAAAAGGGTTTCTCTCTTCTGATATAACAATTTTCAAGGGAAGTCATGGACACACCTACTTGTTAGATGCTAGCTTGCTGAGAAAGAATAAAACTTTAATTTTGCTTGCCCAAAAGGGACAAACTATAAACCTGAAATAACTACATCAATTTTCTGTCATCAGGCAGAGTTTGGATAGTTAGAAGTGAAAGTCTATTAAAAGTAAATAAAAATGTATTTAATTATTTAATATTTGAGTTTGCATAAGTTTAAAATTTGTTTGTTACACTAGATATTATATATGTCTACCATGGAAAAACATTCATACAGAAGAAACTACAATTAAAATTTAAAGGTTGCATTGACTTTCCAATGTTTCTAATGCAAATACATGTTTTGCATTATCAGTTTTATTATCAGAAAAAGGTTTTGTAAAATCTTTATATATGATTTTATTATTTTTCCCTGAAATGTTAAAATGCCTGAGGAATGCAACATGGTTATAGACTTTGCACTAGTTATTTTGATGCTTTAAAAAATATGCAACACTTGAGGACAGAAATAAATTCAACTTTACACTTTTTCAGAACATAAAAGTCAAATAAAATTTACTATGGTCAATAGAAGTCCCCATTGGCATGATGGCTTTTTATAATGATATAATCCTTAATGAATTATACTTCCATTTAGCAAAGTTTTAATAAGGAATTTATTTTGCTTGCATTGTTATTAATTCATTTGAATTGCCTTAGGCATGTCTGCCATAAAATTGTTCAACATAATATTTCTTTCTGTGTCAATCATATAGCACATGCAAATCTCTCACCCGTGAATAAGACAGACTTCATTTTCTTTAAAGCACAATATCGGCCTTCAGAAAATATTTAGGTTGAAAATTAAAATGAGCTAAAAGAAAAACATGACTGATGTCTAAAGGACTAAATAGAGTTCTGACCACAGATGCATTACTATACTATAAAGTACATTCTGCTACATTTCAGAAAGAAAAATAGATGGAATCTGCATTTTAATTTTTACATGAACTCTCCTTTTCAATCATGATTTTGTTAATTTTAATTTAGCTCATATCTCTATGAAAGCATTTGCATAGCTTTCATTTGCAGAGATGACTAAAATTGATTACAAAAGTTTGCAAAACACCTTCCAATAATAAAGTGATGATGGTAGAGAAATTCAGAAATTGTTCATAATCATCTATTTTCCAAGGCCTCTCCTACCACTTTAATTTAATTTATGTGTCCAACCCTCAATCCAATATTCAGTTCATCTCCACTATTGTTTTTCTTATGTGTTTTTCTGTTGTTATTAATGATCTTAGTTCCCCATCCTAATTCTTTCTTTGGTTATTCAAACCTTTATGATTTCCTTCCTTCCTTTCATCTGACAACAATGTTTTCTTCATGTAGATATTATATCTTACCAGAAAGAAATCTTCTGTTTTCTTATTTCCAAACAACCAGTTGAGTTTTTAATTTTATTCCAGTTTCATGAAGAAAAATTTTCTTTCCAGGCTGTGTAGGTAGTTCCTATCCCTTCCTGCCACAACTGTAACACTGGGAAATTGTAACCCACCCCACCATTCTTTTGACATTATTCCTATAAATGCTGGCTCTGACTAATATGTAGCTTGTAGATAAATTACATGTTTATATAAGAATTTCAGGAATTGAGAACCAAGATGGCAGCATAGAAATGCCTATAATTGCCACTTCCCACAAGCACATCAAAATTACTACTAAAATACAGAACAATGATACAAGACTTCTGGATTGGAACATGTGGTGTTCCCCAGATTCTTTGTCCATCAGAGTCAAAGAATGAATCCACAGACTGAAGATGGTATAGCAAAGGTGGACATTTACTGACGAACAAGTAGAGACTCCCACCTGGGGAAAGGGAAAGAATCTCATAGCACAGACTCCCAGATGGAGAGGGGGGAAGAGTCCCATTAACAGCCTGTTTCTATGATTTATAAAGACTGCAAATACCTTTTAATTGGTCAATATTTCCTTTTGAATTGGTTACTATGGTAACTTTCAAGGCACCCCTCCCTCATTATCCTCTTATTCTTTCTGAGCTTTCTTCCTCTTTCTTTATTTTGTAAATGTAGATGTCACTCCCAGTTCTTTTGTTATGTCGATGTCACTGTTGCCACTCCCTTGTGTTATGGAAATGTGCCTTCTCCTAGTTCCCTTGTTTTATGTAATTGTAACTATTGCTGCTCCCTTGTGTTAAGGAAGGGTAACTTCTCCTAATCTGTACCCCTGTGTTTTAGGAACCCAATCCTAAAAATTTCCTAAGTCTGCCTATTTTTCCCTGAAATTCCTATTTCAATAATGATCATTCAGAACTTCCTGAACACTGGCTGAATGGAAGTCCTACAACTAGAGTAGAAGGAAGCACATTGAGACTGATAGGAAGGCAGATGCTTGAAATGGGCTGGTCTGACTCCCACCTGTGCCATTTTCTTTTTATTCAGGAGGAAGATAGTCTCTGTGGAGGCTGCCCTTGAGGAACAAGGGGTCTTAGCTCCCCATCATATCCCCCTAGACCAGGGTTCCAGAGCTGAGAAAAGAAGTCACTGTATCTGTGGGCTTTAAAAACCAGCAGGGATTGTGGCTGAGTGACAAGGATGCTGCTGGAATCCCTCTTACAAGGCCTGAGCACAAACTTACACAGTCCCACCAATGGGACCCAGACACATATGGGAAGGAAATAGATTGCCTTGCATTGGGGATAGGAAGTTGAGACTGTGGCATAGGCCCACTCCCCACAGACATCCTGTGAGGGTTCCCAGACTGTGAGGGGGGCAGGCTGGGCTGAGGGACCCTCTTCCCCCCATGCACTAATTTTTATGCATCAAGCCTCTAGTACTCTAATAAAAGTTATGCTGATGTGCTTTCTCTGTCTAAATATCTTATTTTACTGCACTCACCTTCTCAGTTAAAGAAAGCACTTTGCAGCTTCCCTGTGGCATATTAGAGTTGCCCGGAACACCATTCTCATGCTTTGGGGCCATTACAAAGTAAAATAAAGGTTACTTGTGTTAAGCTCAGACTTCGTGATCCCCAAGAACCACCAGGGAGCTGAGTCCGATGCAATAAACAAAAGAAACAAAAGAGCCTTTTCCATGCTAGCATGGGCTCTGTCCCACTCACGCCAGCAGCATGGAGGAAGAGAGCGAATTTCACCCAGTCCAGGGGTTTTACTCAGGTCAGTGGTGATGTCACTGCCTCAGTTAACCCTGATTGGTTGGGTGAGGGCTAGGGTCCAGCCACAGAATGAAGGATAACTCCGCCCTTCCCCACAGTGGAGTCAGGAGCCCATCCTCGCCCCGCCCTGCCCTCTCAACTTGAACACAAACATTGAGATACCCAACAGTTGATCTGATTACCAAGATAGCTACTAAATGGTTAAAGGACAGGGGGCAGCACAGTGTGGATACCCTGAGCAAATGGATGATTCACATCCTGGGCAGAACAGTCCAGGAACTCACAATATGTTACCATGCTACTCTGAACGGCATGCAATTTAAAACTGATTAATTTTTTTTTTTTGAAGGAATTTTTCACTAAATATTTTCATACTGTAGTTGGCTCTAGGTAAATGAAACTGTAGAAACTAAAACCTTGGGAAAGAGAGGACTACTGTAAATAGGACTGGTGATCTACACCACATGTGTCAAACACAAGGCTCGCGGGCCAAATCCGACCCGCCAGGCCTTGCAATGTGGCCCGCACCGCGCTGTCATCACTGCACTCCGCTGCGTTTCCATCACAATGACAGTTTATGACTGTTCAGTAAACCATTCGGCCCGCGATTTAGGCTGGATTTTAGATTTTGGCCCCTTCTCTGATTGAGTTCGACACCCCTAATCTACACAAAGGTGTTGGCTGTGAAGAAGGAGTGAGATAGACAGACTCAATAGCAGAGGAAAAGAAACAAATGATAGCTGTCTTTGATGTATGACTGGGAGTGAAAAGAGGAATGGATCAGATAGATTTGAGGACAGAGAGAGATTATCCTTAGGGGGAAAGCAGTTTCCAGTAATGATGTAATCAAGGGTGGGGCAATGTGCCAAGCATAGTATGGAGGAGAGAGGAAAGAGAAGTATTTGCAGTTTTTTTTTCAGAACCTCTTTTACTAATGAAAGGAGATGGTCTGAGATTTTTTAGTTTTAATTGAATAGAAGTCTTCATTTTTTACTCTATCACATGTGTCAAACACAAGGCCCACGGGCCAAATCCGTCCCGCCAGGCCTTGCAATGTGGCCCGCACCGCGCTGTCATCACTGCACTCCACTGCGTTTCCATCACAATGACAGTTTATGACTGTTCAGTAAACCATTCGGCTCGCAATTTAGGCTGGATTTTAGATTTTGGCCCCTTCTCTGATTGAGTTCGACATCCCTAAACTTCTGCATATCATAATCAAGAGTTTTTCAAACTTCATATTTTTATAATCTGCCATGAAGAAGTAAAATGACTAACAGATCAATGTGATAGAGGTGTTGGCCACATGGGTATTGAAGTTGCTCATCAAAAGTTTTGACTCAAGCATCATTTATCTTTGGTGTAATTCCTGGGATTAAATAGATATTCCTTCCACAGACACCATTATTATTCTCTTGTGGCCATCACCATAGTATTTATTACTCTTTATCCTAATTACTCCTCATTGATTTTGGATCCTCTTAGACTCTGCGAGGGCAGGGGTTTGGGTTTTCTCCTTAGCATTCAGTCAAATAGCTGGCATGGTGAGTTTAGCTTGAGATGTCTTGCATGTCTTCATTGTAAATAGAATCAAATAGCCAGCACCATCTATATGCCTCAAGCTATCCATTCATTTGCCCTCTGTACATTTTTCTTTTGATTTTATATGTAATTTTTTATCCAGGGCTATGCTTCCCAAAATTTTCAGGAGAATTTGTTTTTCTGTGCAATTATTGTGGTGTGGTTTGTTTTGTTTTGTTCTGTTGTTTTGTTTTCATATTTTAGGCCGATGCTTTTTTTCAGGTAATATAAATAATTCCAGGAAGAAGATAAAGTATGTTGTTGCATTGTTGCCCTCAGGTGAGGCTGCATCTGGATGAAGGGAAACAGCAAGACGGAGGGAAAACCCAAATGTAGTTGACATAGTTTTACTCCTCAGACCTGTGAAATTATAGAAGTTCTCAGAATGAGGGGGAAGTCTGAGGCAGTCATTCCTGGAGGCAGAATGTATCTGGAGGAAGAACTGAATTGGTGGATGTTAGGCACAAGGCAGGAGTCACTTGAGAACATTAGAAAAACCCCAAGGGCTTTCTCAATATAAAAAGGATTTCAAGTGAAGGAAGTCAGAGAACTCTATCCCTCTTCAACAGAAAGAGTGGGTTTGAGATGCTGCCAGAGAAGCCAGTGGATAAAGGAGATAGTAAGGTGCAGGTTCTGCAGCACATACACACCTGTGTGGAATCCTAACTCCTGCATCTATCACAGGGTGACATTAGTAATTACTTAATCTCTTTAACCTCGTGTCATCTTTTACAAAATGGTACAAAACATAGTAATCCAGATCTTAGTACATGCTCAATATATGTATAGCCACTGTTAGCATTATTAACAATCCTACCTAATAATAGAATAATATGCAAATTAACCATCACTCCACTATACAAGCCATGCTCACCAACCATACCCACCAACCAATCAGAGCAAGTATGCAAATTAACCTAACAAAAATGGCGGTCACTTTACTTACTCAGAGGGAGAGAGGAGTGAAGAGGGAGGGAAAGTGGAAAGCAAGGTGGTTGCTGCTGCTGGAGGGAAAGCACTGGCAGCATATGTGGGGCAGGGCAAGGCATACAGAGGCGGGGAGCGTGGCCTTGGTGATGGTGGTGGCAGGAGGCAGCAGGTCAGGCGTGCTGGGCAAGGCAAGCAGTAGCGGTGGGCATGGTGGGGTGGGCCCACCATCCAGCCCACCCCACCCTGCCCTGCCTGCTGCAGCAGGTGAGGTGGGCGGGGGTGGGGGTGGGGAGTGGGGGTGGGGGGAAAGGTGTTGGTGGTGAGAGGGAAGCCTGCCGGAAGTCTTGCACGAATGTTCCTGCAACAGGTTCCTAGTATTACTGTAAATTATGATGGAATAGATAGCTTTCTGTTTTCTCCTTTTATCTCCGCCATCATGGTTAGAATCATGAAATAATAATTTCAAATTAAGTTTGTTAATATGGAGAGAAGTTATGGTATTCTGATGAACAATGTTGCAGTGGAAGTTTGCATATTGAAGAGTTCTGTATTGGTATCAAGCCAATGGTGACCAGGGACTGGGAAGAAATTAACACTGACAAAGTAACCTAAACTACGAGGACACTTACTTCAGCCTCTCCCATCCCAAATGCCCTTGTTATTATTTAAGAAGTCACACACATTCCTACAGTCACATTACATTAGCCACATCTCAATGATGTATGTATGTGTGTGTGTGTGTGTGTGTGTATGTGTGTGTGTGTGTTTGTCTGTGTGTGTTTTCACCTTCTATAAAAACACAAATAGCTAGTCATCAAAAATGTTATTTTTATATTTCTCTTTTTTTATTTATCTGCAAATATCATTTGAAACTGTTTGTTTATAATTATTCTTGAAAAATTTTGAAGATATCTTGATTTCTACTATGATACTGTTTTCCAAAGTGTTACCTATTTAACCCTACTTTATCTGATCAACACTTTGTAAGCATATGCTTTTTATGAAATCATGTTACATAAAAAAGAAAGTGAGAAAACTGTAAAAATGTTCCTGCATATTAGACAGATCTATAATCATAAAATGTATTAAAATTCTGAAAGACCATTTTTGAAAAAATCAATTTCTTTTAGACTAGTGAAATATTAAGCACTCCTATGGCACTGAGAGCTATCTAGCTGTCCAAGTAAAACATTGTATAGCCAAGTAAACACCTAGTTTCAGCTATAAATATTTTAATGCTTGATTCAAAGTATTTATCAACATTTTAAAAATCCAACATTTAATAATTATACATATGCACTCATATGCATAGACACACATCTGCACATACATAGAAAATATATTCATATTCATATTTTAAAAAATATATTTTCATTGATTTCAGAGAAGAAGGGAGAGAGGGATAGTAACATCGATGGTGGGAGAGAATCATTGATGGGCTGCCTCCTGCACGCCCCCTACTGGGGATTGAGCTGCAACCTGGGCATGTGTCCTGATCAGAATGGAACCTTGACCTCCTCATTCATAGGTCAGTTTCAACCACAGAGCCACATGGCTGGGCATATTCATATGCCTATATAATAAAAGCTTAATATGCAAATTGACTGAACAGCAGAATGACCAACAGAATGACTGGTCACTATAATGTCCACTGACCATCAGGGGACAGATGCTCAATTCAGGAGCTGCCTCCTAGTGGTCAATGCGCTCACACAGGGGGAGCACCACTCATCCAGAAGCTGGGCTCATGGTTGGCAAGTGCAGTGGTGGTGGCAGGAGCTTCTCCCCCTCCATGGCAGTGCTAAGGAATAGAGAGCCAAGTGATAAGGAGCAGCACTCAGGCAGGCAGGAAGGAGTGAGGAGTCCCGGACACGAGAGGGTACAGGCCAGGCTGAGGGATGTCCCCTAGTGTACAAATTTCATGCACCGGCCCTCTAGTTTTTAATATAGCATTGAAAGAATATGTGTATGTGTATTTTACTCTAGCTTCTAAGTAGCCCCAAGATAAAATACTCATCTCCTTTCTATCTCCTTTTTATCTTTCTTTGGATCAAATTCAACAGGCAGAGACAGAAAAATATAATGGGAGAACATACCAACTTTTGTTTCAAACATGCCTGCATTCAAATAGTGCCTTTGGCAGTTATGAACTAAATGGTATTTATCAAATTACTTAATCTTTCTTATCTTCAATTTTCTTATCCACCTATGAGGTTGGTAATGCCTTTTTCATGGGTTCTCTGAAAAATTAATTTTGTAGTCTAACCACGGTACCTGAAACAGAATAGATACCTAGGACATTGAAATTAAAATTATCATTAGAAAAAAGACTTCTGGAGAACTTGTATAAGCATGCCATTTGGCAACAATACAATGTCATGGTCTTATAAAACTAATCACAACATTTATTAGTTAAGACAAAACGGAGTGAAACCCAGTCAGTCAATTTTCTGATGTAATATTTTATTCAAAATGAAGAAAATAGAGAATAAATATATAATTGTAATGTAATTTTTCTGTTTAGTTTTTCTCCCATAATGATCACGATTTATATTACATTACATACAATAAATTGTTAGCATGTATGAATTGAAGTGTAAAATCCTTTGTGCCAAATATGATTTCCTTCTTCTCCTTAAATTTTTTATCATGTTATTGCTGTTTGACATTAAGTATTTGGATGAAATTTATTATGTAAAATACTTAAAAGAGCCACTGGCTAGGATCCACAATAATATCAACATAGAAATCTGCTTGACACATTATATATAATATTTCCTAGAACAGAGAACTCCTGGTGAGGGTGTACAGACTTGCGGTTAGGAAGTGAGTAGTAAAGATGGCATTGCTGTTCATACTCAATAACCACACCTGTGGAGGATAGTGAATTGTATGTTCCAAGATGATGAATTAGTGAAGTGACCTAAAGAAAAGCACCAGCAATGAAGACTGTATCCTTCATCTCCGTGTACAGAAAACATCTAGATGACCGTGCTAATTATAATGAGACACTCGTAAGGTGCGTATAAATTTCTAATTAAACCAACAAACTAGGTCTATATATCATTATGACAGAGCCACCGGTTAGATACTTTTGGCTATGTAAAATTAAAAAAAAAAAAACAGTAAGAAGTAAAACATCAGATTTAAAAATATGAAAATGAACTTTATATAAAAGTTCAGCAAGTTCTATATAAAAAGTAAAACTATTGACCTAATGACTAAGGAACACAGCCCAAGTAATTAATGAATAAAGCAGTTCAATGACTTTATATCTTGATAAAGAATAAACTGGTAGATAACTTTGACTGATATAAGATGAATGTATTTTTAATTGCATTCTTAGGATGAGGATAAATTAGTAAAATTATTGTTGTATTGTTAGGACAAATAAGAATTAATATTAGAATAAATATTAAAATTTGAATAAGTACAAGCTACTAAAATATTTAATTTAAATCTAGGGTGTTAGCTCCTTTAAAAATTAATTTCAAAATAAAGGCAAAAATCAGTTTTAAATAGAATATAATTTATTTTAAGGCCACTAAAATGTTAATACTATTTAATATTAATAAATTATAAATTAACAAAATACAAAAATAATTAAATATTTCACTCATTAAAAAAACACTTGAAAATTAAAGGATAGTTGTTTAATTATTATAAATTAAAATGTGCCAAATTATTTATATAAAATATCTATATTTAGAATATTTTTTAGGATAAATTATTAAATAGTGTGTGAGTAAAAGATATGATTGTATTGAAGTTCTTGTTTTGTATTGATAAAGAGTCCTCCAAAAAATAATGTACTAATGTGCAATCTCTCAACCATGTATGGATTCACATATATTAATAGTTTATATTCAACTCATTCTTGACCTTTACAAGAGCTTGCTTTAAAAATATATATATTATTTGTCTTCTACATCTTTCATCTTTTCCTCTTTCCTGGCCCCTTTCTCTGTTCATAAACATCCTTGAACCTTTTTATCCTAAAAAGGGAATAATTCTTGGGCTCTCCAGTTTTCCCTTTCATACCTGGCAAACAAATACTCTTTCTTCACTTGTCTCTATTTCCTAACATGCCTAAAATCTCCATTAAAACCATTACTCTCCAACTGATATACCAAAATTCTCTAGAACGTTTTCATTCTTTTTCTATTTTATGTCTTAGTGACAGTTGACTCTCTTAATCACTTCTTTCTTCTTGAGATGTTATCTCACTTGTGCTCTGTAATGTCTTTTTTTTCCAAGTTCAAGAAATAATGATTGGAGCATGTTAGTCAAAATTTTGAAAAAATGAGCTTCTTAAACTTAGTATTTGAGCTTCACCTACAAATAATTAATACCAATTATCTTGTCAATTGAAATACTTCATACCCAACTTTTCACATATAGGTGATTTGCAAGTAATTTATGCTGAAGTGCTGTAGCATCAATGTTCCACAAATTGTGTGCTGCAGAAAACTAATAATCCATGCTACATTAAATGATGTCTTATAAAAGGCTCTGTTATCAAATAAGTTTATAGAATGCTGAGTTAAACAAGTATAAGCAGATTTGTTTTTCTTTTGAAATGAACTGAGCCTTTATTATGTAAACACTCATTTTACTACTCAGCTTTTTCTTTTTCCCAAAGTAATTTGAAAGTTCAACCCTTATTGGCTGTAACTTCTTGTAATTATCTAATTAGTAATGACCCAGGAAACCAAGTTTTGCAAACATCAATCTAGAAAAAAGAAGAAATTATGTACATGTAGGTTCATATCCTGAGCTCATTTATTTTTTTGGCATTGTGATCTTTGAAGAATACATTTAACTGCTTAAGGTTCAAGTTAGTTATGTCTGAAGGAAGGCTAATAAGGGATAGATTAAAAGACTGCTGTGAGGATTACATTTGTTAATATAATGAGACATGGATATAGTTACAGTGCAGAAATTAGTCTCTCTTCCCTATATTCAATGAAATAGAAAAAAATTAAAAAATAAGATTAACAATTGACAAAGTTAATAAGTAAATAAGTTAAATTTATAATTTTATTTATCCTTTCTAAAATATTTCATTTCCCCCTCATTCTATGTGTCTCAACCTCACGTCTATCTTTAAAGAAAGGATAATATATAGAAGTTCATGTCAGGGTGAATTTATGATGTAGTCCCTTTCCTATAATGAAGAATAATTTAATTTTGATCAATTTAATGAAACATCCCTTTTGTGCAAGACTTCCATGGACACTGGTGAACCACAAGATTAGAGATTAAAAAAAAATCAGAAATAAGTCAACACTCACAAATCTTATAAAAATAAATAGTAAACACCTAAGTTAAGATCTCAGTGCCCTTTAAAGGAATAATAAAGAGAGTTCCAGAGGCACAGAGAACACAGCCTTTACTTTTTTTGGCTGACTTAGTGAAGAATTACAGAACAAGTGGAAGAAAAAAAAGAGAAGTGAAAGAATGAACAGACTGCCACTATTCTCACATTCACGCAATGCTGGCTATGCTTTCCCCATTATCAAGGTAATAGGTTTCAAAACTGCTTTTTTAACTGCAGGTTTTCTTATTGAAAACAATCTTATTACTACATGTAAAAGCAGTGCCAATCCAATTAAAACAACAATGGAGTGCCTATGGCCATGTCCATTTGCTTTCCTAGTTAGAAATGCATAGCCAAAAAACAAAGTTAAAACTCCACAATATTCAAGGCTCTTTCATAATCTTTACACAATTTATATATTTAGGGTTATCTTCAACTCCTTTCTACACAATAGCTTTTTAAAAACAGCTATTTTGGCCCTCGCTGAGTTGCTCATTTGGTTAAGGCATCCTTCCTGTTTGCCACGGTTTTGGGTTTGATCTCTGGTCAGGGCACATACTAGTACAATAAGCAATCAATTAATGCATAAATAAGTGGAACATTAAATAGATATATTTCTCTCTGTCTTTCTTTTCTTCTCTCTCTCTCTCTAAACTCAATAAATTAAAAAAAATAAAACGCATCAGTTTTGAAATATAAATGACATATAATAAACTATACATGTTAATTATATCCTTGAATAATTTTTATTTATGTATACATTCATGAAACCATATTACAACCAAACTGATAAACAATCTATCCTTAAAAGATTCCCTCTCTCTCTTTCTATCCTGTACCTTTCCATCTCCAGATAACCACTGACCTAAACTTAGTCACTATAGATTAATCGGCCTTTTCTAAAATTTTATATAAATAACATCATAGACTATGCACTCAAAGTTAGCTGAATTCTTTTGCAAACAATTTTAAGATTCATCCATGTTTTTGAATGTATTACACATTTATTCCTTTACTGCTACATATTATTTCATTGTATAGATCCATCTTATTTTAATCCTACATTTACCTGTTGATGAAAATTTGGGTTATCTAGATGTTTCAGTGTTTGGAGTAAACTTACTTGTGCCTTCCTGTTTAAAATATACATTTTTGTCCCAGCCTCTGTGGCTCAGAAGTAGAGCATCGACCCATGAACCAGATCACAGATCCATTCTGTTCATTTCCGTGTTAGGGCACAAGGCTGGGTTGTGGGCCCAATCCCCAGTAGGGAGCATGCAGGAGGCAGCCCATTAATGATTCTACCTCATCATTAATGTTTCTATCTCTCTCTTCCTTCCTCTTTCTGAAATAAATTATAAAAAAATATTTAAAATTAACTTTTTTGGAACAACATATAATGGAATTGCACTTTGTGTTTTTCGTATCTATTATTTTTTTCTTCTTTTTTCTGACTTCATTTGGCTTATTTTTTTAACCCCACTTTATTGCCTTTGTTGACCTATTAATTATAACTCTTTATCATATTATTTTAATATTTGCTTTAAGGCTTATAGTATATATCTCTCTTATTACCTTAAAATAATATTATGCCACCTTATGTAAGGAATAAAAACTCTATATCAGGATAGTTTGATTTTTCTCTCCTAAACCTTTGTGTTCTTGTTATAATTTTTTTCAGTATATATTACAAAGTACTCAATACCTTTTCGTTATTTTTACTTTAAATAGCTGATATATCTTATATCTCTTAAGTAGATTTTAGTAATCATAAAATAAATCCTGTTTGAAAGACTACCTTTTACATTTTCATTCTGCATGCATGCTGGCAACAAATTCTTTCAGCATTAGTATGTCTGAAAAAGGCCATATATTTTCCTCTGGGGGAAAAAATCTTTAGATGGAAAGTTCTTAAATTTTTGTTTGTTATTTTTTTAACTTTTCAATACTTTAAAGATGTAACTCCACTGTTGCCTAGCTCACAGTATGAATAAGAAATATAAAACATGTTATCATCCCCATCTTTGTTCCTTTGTATGCAATGTGGTGTGTGTTTTTTCTCTCCATTTTTAAGAAAACTCTTTTACAATATAATTGCTAGTTTAAAGCAATCTCATTATGATGTTGCTTTATGTACTTCTTTTCATGTGTTCTGTGGTTGGAATTATGGAATTTTTTAAATCAATATGTATAGTTTTATTAAATTTGGAAACTGTTCAATCATTATTCTTCAAATATATTTTCTCTTCCCTGCCCTCTATTCCTTTCAAGTGTGCTGCTTGAAGTTTTCCCACAACTCACGGAAAGATCTGTTTGTTACCAGAGACAAGTGTGTGTGGTCTTTCTCCATTGCTAGTGGGATTGGGGTTATTGGGGTACCATTGGAATTAGTAGTTCTGGAGGCCCCATGAGAGGATGACATATGCTAAAAAGCTTTATTTCTGTGGAGATACATCCCTTCAGTAAAGTTAGAAGCAGATTTAGAATCCAGAATTTCCTTTTCATGTTGGAACTGGGACCAATTCAGTGGGTATAGTCCATAGTCCATTGTGTGGGTTCTGAATGGCCATGATCCACATGGGTGAACGCAATGGGAGCCCCACACACCCAGAGTCACACAAGTTCTAAGAGTCCCAAGAGCAATAAGAGACAAGGGGAACCAAGAGAGCAAACTCCTCTGTTCAGAAGATTAAATATCCCCTTTGTTACCCCAACATTTCTGGGATATGTCTATCTTCCCTTTGTGGCATCCATGAGGAGTGTAAAGTCATTGCTTCCTGGTGAAGCTGTCCAAATGGCATGCTTAGAATAGCTTGCTTCCCCCTTTGCTCCTTTTCTGTTAATTATTATGAAATCATGTTCATTTATTACTGTTTTTTTTTCCTTTTTATTTTGAAAAGGCTCTATTAATATGTCTTTGAGTTTACGAATCATTTCTTTCTGCCATTCTATTTGATTATAAATTCCATTTAATGTATTTTTTATTCTAGAGATATTATTTTTCAGATCAAGAATTTTAAATAGAGCTCTTTATATCTTTTGTGTCAAATTTAACATGTTCAGTCTTTCCTCTCGCTTCTACATTAGGTGAAATAGTTACAATAACTAAGTTAATAACCTTGTCTACTAATGTCAATTCTGGGTCAGCATCAGTTGACTGATTTTTCTCATTGCAGACAATAGTATCCTTATACTTTGAATGCTTTTTAATTTTTTATTGGATGGGGTTAATTTTGATTCAAACTTACTGTGCATTAGATGTTTTTATACTCCTAATGTATCTATAATACACTGCATATTTTTTTCTAAAAATAGATTTTTAAGAAATATGATACTTAAATATACTTATCTATATCTATATTTATTATTATTCTTTGTTCTGTTATAGAGTCAGCTTACTTACTTAGTGTGATCTCTTTGAATTTCTCCTTTTAGTTTTGTTAATTAGGAGAACAGCTATTGGCCTAGAAACTCAATTATACCACACCTCAAAAGACATAATTCTGATCACCTGTTGCCTTAAGAATTGTGGTATTTTTCACTCTGATTAGAAAACAAGTACTATTTCCAAATCCTGTGTGAGTGTTGGAGATTGTGACTTTTAGTCTTTTGCAGGTATTTTCTTTTCCAGATTAAAACAATTTCCCCCCATATACTTGGTGATCAGTGCTGTGCTGAGTCCTCAGAGGGGACTTGGAAGATTTCAGGTTTTCCTTTGCACGAAGCTCTCCTCTGTGCTGTTCTGCACTGGGTACCCCAGCCTCTTTGGTCTCCCCAGACTCTCAGCTCCACCTCTCTATTTTCAGAGCCAGTGTGGCTCTACTTGGGTTGCTTTTTCCTGCACCACAGCCTGGGATTATATATTGCAACCCTGGGCAATCATAGATCTCACAGCATTTATTTTATGTCTCTTGGGAATTAGCATCCTTTGTTGCTTTATATTTAGTGCCTTAAGAACTATATTTTTCTTCATATATTTTGTCTCTACTTTGGCTTTTTTTCAGGTTGAAGGATAATTTCTGTCCTTGTAAATCCACCTTGTCTAGAAATACAAGTTTCCCTTAGAGCTGAGGATTGAGACAAAACAAACTCTTAGCCCATTTTTAAAGTGCATCATATTCTTGTATATGCTCACATAAATCTGTGCTCCTTGCCATTCTTTCTTCGGTATCCTTGCTCCCTCTTTCACAGGATCAACACCAACTTAATTTCCAGATCACACTCCAATTCTCTGATTAGTTTTTCTAAATGCTCTCAGGCATAGTTAGTCCCTTTTGTCGTGCTCACATAGCACTCTACTTATTACTTCATTAGAGACCCAAGAACAGTTTTATATTTATTTTTTTTCTTTTCACTCTGCTGAACCATGTTCTACTATCTTGCCTATTCAGAATAAGCATTATGCCTAGCTCATTAAAGGAATCCAATAAAATGTGTTGACTGAATAAGACATCCATAACATTGTGACTCTCCTCTGTGACCAGGAGCACAAAGACCTAGCAAAAAAAAGAGAAAATAAAGCAATATGGGTAATTTTTAAAACTTTTTAAATTTTCAATCTGTTATAAAAATTTATTTGTTGGTAAATGACAGTCAAATATGTATGCTTATTTTCTAGGAAAAACAGTTATTTCACAATTTGATTTTTTTTTCTTTAAATTTTTCCTTTATCTCTATTTTTATTTTATTTCTGGTATATAGAACATTTGCATAATTTATACAACTACCAACATGATATGTCTTTCTGATCTATAAATGGTCAAATACTAAGGCATTATTATGCTATATCATACCATAAAACATAAATATTTGATTAATAATCCAAGAGGAATTGGAGAAATACATTGGTTGATAGATAAATAAAAATTTTTAAGGACATATTATACCAGCACCACACCATAATACATTGAGAGGGACTATTTAATGGTGCTCTTATAGAAAAAGTAATAAATATATCCTGGATTATTGTTCTTTCTGCTAGGAATTGCAACATTGAGCTAATCATGTAAAATCACAGATTACTATTCTATTTAGCTATATTGGGAACTATGAGCCATCTATAGACATTTACTATTTATCATTCTTTTATTCTATGATTCTTTCCCATAATTCCAGATAAAAAATAAAATCCTCTAGTCCCCTATTTCCCTATGATCCATTGGTGACTATTAAATTGTTTTGAGACCTAAGAATCTGTTTTCCAAAGAACCACAGGCAACACCAATGCAGCCATATGAGTCCTTCAACTTTCAATAGGTGTTGATTTGAGGCCTTCAGTACCCACAGTGACAAAGAGGCTAGAGCTAGTGGTAATAGCTCTGGTGTCAGGTTATATTAGAAGCTTTTTCTAAAACCCCAAGGTATTCAGTGCAGTGAACTGCTTAGCTAGTCTTTCATTTATATTTGGAGCAATGATTGGTGCTACAAATATGGCCAAGAAAATAGCATTTAACACTGCAGAAGTATTGGACACATTATGTAGTCCAGAATCCAAGTTCTATAGGTCAGTGCAAAAAGGCAAGAGTTCAGAGACCCAGATAGAGTGTGTGTGTGTGTGTGTGTGTGTGTGTGTGTGTTTGTGTGTGTGTGCGCGCGCGCGCTGTTAGCCACAGGTATGCCTTGACCTCAGCTGTGGTCTATACAATAAGATATGTTTAATAAAAAGAACCTCATGCTGAAAAGTAGATGACCGTGTTCTAATAAATTCTCTTTCATTATCTTACAATAGAACTTTAGAATTATTTAACATCTCTAGAGAATAAGACAGACCCTGCTTCTTAGTGCAAGTGATAAGAATGAAGAAAGAAACATAAGAAAATGGCCAAAGAGGCATTGTATAAATCACTACACCTGTATCATGAATATCTACCTGAGGTAATTGATTACTAGAGAATTCTTAAGGTACCAAGAACACCTTAAATTCAAATTATATTGCCAGAATCCTGAAAGGACTCCAGGTCAGTAGGGCTAAAATGCTAATTTCCTCAGGAATCACATTTCTGTCATATTACTAGACATATATTTGACCCAAATACATACGTCTACTAACTTCCCTTTCCAGAAGTTCTGTCTTGGAGGAGAAAGAGTAAACAGTCTTTTACCTTTCCTCCCTGCCCCCAGTTTAAGTAATTAGATTTTTCTGTAGCTATGAGGTCTTCCCTGTGTCATAGTGCTTATACAGTGCATTGTAGTTCTCAACTTACATTTTGTTTCTCCAAAAAAATGGCAAATCTCCTTGAAGTCAGGATAATATTTTATCACTATAGAGCATACTTAGCACACAAGTAATTGTTAATATTTGTGTAAAAATCTCTTCTACTTTGTCATCCTTTAAATTGGGATTACCTTACAGTATGAATGCTTAGATCTCTTATTTTTAACATTGTAATAAAACACTAGTCACAGGCATAATAATATCTTGAATTAGTGTAGACATTCTTTTCATTTTACTTTTCAAAAATGCAACTGCAGCTAAAATCTATGTTCTCACAACATGAGTTATTATAAGGAGAAGTATGCAAAAAATCACTAGAAGATTTAAGAAGACTTTGGCACAATTAAAGTGCTTTCTGTCTCAGATTCTAAGGACAAGTATTTTATTATTTTAACACTGCTGAAATTTGAAGCTAATTCCACAGATATGAGTGATATGTATTTCCTGTATTATCAACTGAAAATTCAAAATTCCCCATAGTATCCAGAAGCAGATTAAGGAAAATTACAGTAAGTAACATATAGGATAATGACTTGCTTCTTATTTACTGGGTTTGTTTTGTTATACATTTTACATTTGTCATAAAAGCATAAATCTTGACTTGGAGGCATGTCTGTGATTAATGGAAAAATACAAGTTTACATTAATATTCAGAAATTATTTAAATATTATTGTGTATAGAAAATTCTTCTCAGATAAAGTAGAAAATATTTTTAAAAATTTTTGAAAAAATCAAATGTTTAAAATAATATCAATGTGATTTTTAACAAATTGTTCTTTAAAGTATTTAAATGTGTTACATTATGTGCATATTCCCCTATGTTTATAATAAGTACAGTCTAATATTCTGGAAATAGGTTGAACTCAATATATTTTATTTTATTTAAAAAAAATATTTTATTGATTTTTCACAGAGAGGAAGAGAGAGAGATAGTCAGACACATCGATGAGAGAGAAACATCGATCAGCTGCCTCCTACACTCCCCCCACCAAGGATGTGCCCGCAACCAATGTACATGCCCTTGACCGGAATTGAACCCGGGACCTTTCAGTCCGCAGACCGATGCTCTACCACTGAGCCAAACTGGCTTCGGCAAACTCAATATATTTTAAAATGTATTTAATACTCTAAATCAGCATTGTTAAATAAAAATGAAAGGGTGGGGCATAAATAATTTAATAACTACATTAAAAAATAACCTGGTAAATAATACATTTGATAAAAAGAGTAATAATATATTATCAATTCAATCTGCAATCAATACAAAATTATTAATGATATATCATAAAGGCCATTGTTACTATTAACTCATTGAAACCCAATGTGTATTTTATCCTCATAGTACATCTCAATTGAGATAAGCCCCACTTCAAGTGTTTAATAATTCATGTAGATAAGTGACTATCATATTAGATCATGTAACTACATGTAGACATTACTTTACATACCTACATGATATAGATACTATAGTATACACAGTGGAAGCATTAAAAATGTCACTAAAAACCATATATTCAGAAGAAAGTATTATCAATAATATTGGAAATTTCTAAGTTTCTCAGTCTATTTTTTTTATAGCCTCAACCTAGTTAAATGGTAGCACACTTGAGAACCAACCTAGTAGGGGAAAGGGTGGGAGTGAGTGTAGAATGGGAGTGGGTGAGTGGCTATGAGATAATGTGTGTGGGAGGGAGGGCATCTGTCGTGGGAGCTGGAGCTCTGGGTGTGGGCTGGTTCGGGCAGTTCTGGCAGAGGAGCTGATGGCCACCTTATTCTACTTGGCCCAGTGCTTCTCTGCCCTTGGGATTGGAGAGGGTACCATTTTGGTGGGCCGCAAGGTCCTCCATGAGAGAAGGCTGTGCAGAGCAACTGTGCCCCAGGTTCCCTAGGCCACAGATAGGCACGCACTGCCACTCTGCTGGGACCCGAAGCCCCAACACAAGGGCTAGACTTAGTGAATAGGCAGGCCTGAACCTTAGTCCTCAAAGGACTGGCCCAAATGCATTAACAAGTTGTACCTGGTGCCTGCCCTGCCATATTGGCAGGCAGGTTGTCCAGACTGCTCCACCCCCTCCATAAGCAGAGCACAGGCCTGGCCCCTCCACAGGCTAAGCTCCTGGCCCACCCCACCCCATCCACTAGCTAAGTGTGCAGCCTGTTTCATGTCCTTGACATGTGGCCTTCCTGGATGCAGGGACCTGCTGCCACAACCCAGCACAACTAACCCAGCTCACCTCCACAGCTGGCCCCACCACTTTCACTCACTGCACTGGAACATCCTCCATGATCCATTGTGCCTGACCCTGTACCCCTGAACAAACAGACCTGCTTCCTGAGGATAGCATCATACCCATGACCTGATGCCCTTGGACAGAGGGATCTTCCACAGCCACACAGTGAATCTAACCAGGCACCACCAGAAGATCAGACTCACCACTGGGACACTGTGCAACCCATCAACTCTGGTCACCCAGGCCTGCCTCACCCAGTGGCCCCAATCAAAAGACAGTTGTCTAGATCTTCTAGATAAAAAAATCAACAAGGAAACATCAACCCTAAACAACACACTAGATAAATGGATTTAATTGAAATTTACAAAATTTTCAGGCTAAAGCAGAATATAACTTCTTCTCAAGTGAACATGGGACATTGAGAATGAGACAATTTCAAAGGTAGACCACATTGGAACACAAAGTCTCCCAAATTTAAGAGGATGGGATCATATCAAGCATCTTCTCAGTTCACAATGGCATAAACTAAAAATCAAGTAAAATAATTAACAATTTCAAAGGTAGACCACATTAGAACACAAAGTCTCCCCAAAACATTAAAAAATATTGAAAAAAATTCATGTTATTAAATAATTAATGGTTACCAATTAAATTAAGAAATAAATTAAAAAACTTCATAAAAACAAATGAAAATTAACATAAAACCACCCAAAACCAATGGTAACAGCAGTCATGAGAAGAAAGTTTATAGCACTACAGAAAGTTTATAGCACTACCTCAAGAAAGAAATAAAAATTGTTAATAAATTATATAATTCTACAACTTAAAGAACTAGAAAGAGAACTATAAGGAAAGCTCATAGTAGGTAGAAAGAAGGAAATAATAAAGATCAAAACAGAAAATAAATGACATGGAGGCAAAAAATAATAATAATATTACAAAAGATCAATGAAACCAAGAGCTAGTTCTTTGAAAAGATAAGTAATATTAATGAACCTTTAGTCAGACCCATCAAGAAATAGAGAGCCAAAAGTGGTTTGGCTCAGTGGATAGAGTGTAAGCCTGTGGACTGAAGTGTCCCAGGTTCAATTCCAGTCAAGGGCATGTACCTTGGTTGAGGGCATATCCCCAGTAGGAAATGTGCAGAAGGCAGCTGATGTTTCTAACTCTCTATCCCTTTTCCTTACTCTCTGTAAAAAAAATAATAAAATACATTAAAAAAGAAAAAAGAGCCAAAACCAGTTTGGCTCAGTGGATAGAGCATCAGCCTGCAGACTGACGGGTCCCAGGTTCGATTCTGGTCAAGGGCATGTGCCTTGGTTGAGGGTACATCCCCAGTGGGGGGTGTGCAGGAGGCAGCTGATCTGTGATTCTCTCTCATTGATGTTTCTAACTCTCTATCCCTCTCTCTTCCTCTCTGTAAAAAATCAATAGATTATATTAAAAAAAAAAAAAAGAAAAGGAAAAGAAACAGAGAGAGGACCCAAATAAATAAAATAAGAAACTAAAGAGGTAAAGTAACAACTGATACCATATAAATACAAAGCACAGTAGGAAAATACTGTGAATAACTATATGACAACAATTTGGATAATGTGGATGAAATGGACATAATTCTATAAAAATATAGCCTTCTAAAACTGAATAGGCTGATAATAAGGGATGAAATGAAGCAGTAATCAAAAACTCCTAGCACAAAAAATGCCTGGCCCAACCGGCTTCATAGGAGAGTTTTACCAGATATTCAAATAAAAACAAACACCATTCCTCTTCAAGCTATTTCAGAAAATACAAGAGAAAGGAACACTTCAAGTTCTTTTCATGAGGCCAGCATATCCCAATTCTAAACCCAAATAAAGACACTACAAAGGAAGATAATAACAGGCCAATATACCTGATGAACATAGAAGCTGAATTCCTCAACAAAATATTAGCCAATCACATTCAACAATATATTTTAAAAAAATACAACATGACCAAGTGATATTTACTCCAGGGATACAAATCTGGTACAATATTTCAGAAAAAATAATATGTGATATAAGACATAAACATGTTGAAAGATAAAATCACATGATCATATCAATAAATGCAGAAAAGGCATTCAACAAAATTTAACATCAATTTTTTATAAAAAATCTCAGCAAACTGGGAATAAAAAGATAACACCTCAAACATAATAATGGCCCTATGTGACTAACCTGCAGCCAACATCATGCTCAATGGGCAAAAACTAAAATAATTTATCCTAAGACAGGAATAAGAAGGGATATACACTTTCACCACTTTTATTCAACACTAGAGGCCCGATGCATGACATTCATGTACAAGTAGGCCTTCCTTTCCCTGGCTGTCAGAACCAGCTTCCCTCTGGCACCCAGGACCCAGGCTTCCCTCACAGCCCTGGCTTTGTCCAGAAGGTCGTTCGGAAGGTTGTCTGGTCTAATAAGCATATTACACTTTTATTACTATAGATAGTACTGTTAGACTTGGCCACAACAATCAGAAAAGAAGAACTAAAAGGCATCCAAATTGGAAAGGAAGAAGTAAAACTTTCATTATTCGCAGATGACATAATATTGTACATAGAAAACCCTAAAGACTCCACCAAAAATCTACTAGATTTAATAAATGAATTTGGCAATGTAGCAGGATACAAAATTAATACCCAGAAATTGATGGCATTTTTATATAACAATAATGAATTCTCAGAAAGAAAACTAAAAAAAACCTCAGTCCTATTTACCATTGAAACTAGAAAATTAACATACTTAGAAATAAACTTAACCAAGAAGGTAAAAGACCTGTGCTCAGAAAACTACAGAATGTTGAAAAAAGAGATAGTTGAAGCTATAAATAAGTGGAAGACTATATCATGTTCATGGATTAGTGGAATCAACATTACTAACAGGTCCATATTACCCAGAGCAATCTATAGATTTAATGCAATGCCTATCAAAATATCAATGGTATATTCCAAGATCTAGAACAAATACTCCAAAAATTTGTATTGAAAAAAAAAAAAAAAAAAACAGAAAAAAATGATTAGCCACAGAAATCTTAAGAAAGAAGAAAAAAATTGGAGGGATCACAATACTGCATATCAAGTTATAACAAAACCACTTTAAGCAAAACAGCCTGATACTGGCACAAGAACAGGTATATAGGTCAATGGAATAGAACATAACACCCAGAAATTGACCTAAGCTATTATAATCAATTAATATTTGATAAATGAGATAAGAGCATACAATAAAGGCAGTTTCTTCAATAAATGGTGTTGGGATAATTGGGCAGGTATATGTATATATATATATATATATATATATATATATATATATATATATATGTGTGTGTATGTATAAGTACATGTATATGTATATGTATATGTATATGTATATGTATATGTATATGTATAAAAATGAAGTAGACTACTTATACCATACACTAGAATAACCTCAAAATAGATAAAAGACTTAAGTATTAGTCATGAAACCATAAAAATCCTTGGGGAAAAAAAAAACATAGGCAGCAAAATCTTAATGATCTCATATATCAAAATTTTCACTGATGCAAGGTCTAGGGCAAGAGAAACAGAGGAAAACTAAACAAATTAAACTACATAAAAATAAAAAGCTTCTCTTCACAGCCAATATTAAAAGAGAACACATTGCAAAAGTAAACATATTTACCAATGATATATCTGATAACAGGTTAATTTCCAAAATATATATAGTACTCATGCAACTCAACAAAAGAAAGGCAAACCACCCAATCAAAAAAATGGGCAGAAGACCTTAATAGATATTTCTCCAAAGAGAACACACAAATGGCAAATGAAGAGATTCTCAGCATCACTAATTATCAGTGAGATGCAAATTAAAAAGACAATGACACTTATCAGAATGGTTATCATCAATAAATCAACACAGAACAAGTGCTGGCGAGGACGAGGAGCAAAAAGGAACCCTCGTGCACTGCTAGTGGGAATGCAGACTGGTGCAGCCACTGTGGAAACTACTGTGGAGTTTCCTCAAAAAATTAAAAGTGAAACTTCCTTTTGATCCAGGGGTCCCACTTCTAGGAAAAATCCTAAGACCCATGAAATACCAATAAGAAACAATATTTGCCTTCCTGTGTTCATAGTAGCATTATTTATAATAGTCAAGGTCAGGAAACAGCCCAAGTGCCTATTCAGTAGATTAATGGATAAAAATGATGTGGTATATATTCACAATGAAATCCTATGCAGCTGTAAAAAACAAGGACCTCTTTTTAAAAAAATGTATATTTTATTGATTTTTTACAGAGAAGAAGTGAGAGGCACAGAGAGCTAGAAACATCAATGAGAGAGAAACATCAATCAGCTGCCTCCTGCACACTTCCCACTGGGAATGTGCCCACAACCAATGCATATGCCCTTGACCAGAATCGAAAGTGGGACCTCTCAGTCTGCAGGCTGATGCTCTATCCACTGATCCAAACTGGTTTCGGCACAAGGACCTCTTTCCTTTTGAGATGACATGGATGGACCTGGAGAGTATTATGCTAAGTAAAATAAGCCAGTCAGAGGAAGACAAAATTTCACAAAATCTCTCTTATATGTTGAATCTAGCAAACAAAATAAACTGACAAACAAAATAGATTCAGAAACATGGAAGCATACAACAAACTGAGGATTTTCAGAGAGAGAAAAAAAAGAGGGGGGGTGGCTGAAGGAGATTCAACAAAGAACATATGCATTTATGCATAACCCATGGACACAGACAAAAATGAGGGGAAGGTCTGGGTAGGGGGTTGGAGTGGAAAGGAGAGGGTCAATGGGGAAAAATTACTAGTAAAAGGTAACATCTTTAATATTTTCAACAATAAAGATCTAAAAAATGTCAGCACATTGATCTATTTAACATTAAGATATTAAGACACTTTTAAGGTCATAAGATATCAAGATTTATAATCTTGGCTCTTTATTACGCCAGAAGTTTTACAAAACCATCAGATACTTTTAGAATTCATGCAATCCATGCTGGATGGGAATGTAGATAATATGATATCCAGATCTAATTTTCATCTGTCTCCCATTGACTGGGTAGGTGGATTTAATTCTGTTCCTGGAATATGTAGCTTGCTTAGGCATTAGTTCAAGGAAGAATGCACTTGCTTAAGGGAAATATTTTCCAGATAAAATAGGAAATATTTTTACTCTAAGACATTATATCAAATGCTTAGAAACAAAAACAATGTGGTTTAGTTTTTTCACAGTGTATATTTTAAAATACTTAAATGTTACAAAATTCAGAAGTTACTGTCTTCATGCCAATGACAGTTTTTCATTCAAATGCCATTAAACATATTGATGAATCTATAAACACTAAAATAAGAATGTTAAGGTTGTAGAATTGAGAAAAATAGCCATCAGGTACATGTCACTAAATTAAATGTAGCTAATCTGACTGAGAAAAAAAAATATTTTTAAAATAAATGTAATGTAATTTTTCTAGCTTTATTGGAATATAATCTATAATAATAAAAGTGTAAAATGCTGATTAGACCAGATGTCCTTCTCGATGTCATTCCTTTCAGACAAAGCCAAGTGGGTGGGGACCAAGGCAGAGGCCCCAGCTGCTGTGGTGGTGGGCAGAAGCTGGGACCAAGGCCCTTGCATGAATTTCGTGCATCAGACCTCTGGTTGATGTATAATATTGTATAAGTTCAGGATGTACAATGTGATGATTTAATACATTGTGGAATGATTACCAAGATAGTTCATACCTCTATCACCTCACATAATTACAATTTTTGTGTGTGTCTGTGATGAGAACATTTAAGAACTCTTTTAGAAATGTTTAAGTTTACAATTCAGTTAACTATAGTCACCAAGCTGCACATTATAGCCCCAGAACTTATTTATCATATAGTGGAAGTTTGTATACTTTGTCTGGCAACTGCCCCACTTCCCCCTCCCCCTAGCAAACACCATTTATATAGTTTATATAATTCAGCTTTTATGTTTGCCACATATAAGTGATATAATGCACTCTTTTCCTATTTTTATTTTTAAAATTGTATTTATATGCTTTTGTTATATAGTTGTAAGAATGACATATATTTTGGATATTAAACCCTTATCAACTAGAATGTTTGCAAATATTTTATTTAAATTTTAAAATGTATTCTATACTCAGTTTGAATACTGAAAAGTATTTAAATACCCAAGGAATAACTTGAGCATGTGAATCCACTATTTAAACTGTAAATTTTATGAAATCTTACTATAAATCAAGTATTCCCAATTAAAAATTCATAAGTAAATCGAGGTGTTATAAGTGGAAAACAAACACATAATACAATAAAAATAATTTAATAGTTCATTAATAATTTTCATAATTATATCTTGAAATGACAACATTTTGGATCTATTGGGTTAAATATAATGCATGATTAAAATTAATTTCCTCTATATTACTTTTACTTTAATATGGCTTGTAGGATAATTAAAATTATATATGTGCCTCACATTGTAGCAGCACTGGCCTAATTATTGTTTTCCTATGTATTCATTATCTCACAAACTATTATAGACTTCATAAAGAAAAGGGTGTGTTTATCAGACAGAATTATCTCAATAATTCAAGATACTATGATGTGTTAAATTATTCAGTAAAAATATAATGACAAAAAGACACATAATTCATATAACACATGTATATAAAACAGTGTAATGTAATTAATATAAAGAAAAATCAGGTTATTCTTACTAATTGATAGTTACAATTTACTTAAGCAATAGAATAAGACATTATTTACTATTGAAGCCTTAGAAAAGAAAATAAGACACAATCACTGATCAAAGCACCTTTTATGCAATAAATATTTGAAGCCAACTTATCTTTTATTTTCTGGGAAATTAAAAAAAATAAAATAAATAAAACACTGCAAAAACATGCTATTATAAGGATAACATATAGCTTGTGATATGTAATCATATCCTGTCACACAACATGGCTGCCCCCATGTGATCAAAGATGGCCATCACAAGATGGCTGGCAGGGGAGGGCAGCTGTGGGTAGATTAGGCCAGCAGGAGAAGGAAGTTAGGTGCAACCAGGCCAGCAGGGGAGGGCAGTTGGGGGGAACCAGGCCTGCAGGAGAGGACAGTTAGGGGAGATCAGACCCGCAGGGGAGGGCAGTTGGGGGTAATCAGGCTAGCAGGAAGGTGAATAGTTAAGAGCCAGAAGTCCACAGAAATTGAGCCTAAACCGGCAGTCAGAAATCCCCTTACGGGTCCCAGATTGGAGAGGGTGTAGACTGGGCTGAGGGGCAGCTCCCTTCTCTCTCTCCCCCCAAGCACACAAATTTTGTGCACTGTGCCTCTATTAATCTGGTAATATTACTTTAATGCCAAATATAATGTAATAGATACCAACATTCAATGTTTATTGGCAACTAGCAAAATCCATTGCTGTAGGCACCTTGAAAAGAAAATATGCAGGACCTCTGGAAGGCAGAAATGATTAAAGCCAAAATAATTTTACATGTGTTGTGAATGTCTGAATATTTGAAAATATTTTTAGTTAGAAGAATTATAGAAGAATTCATATTGACAGTTACTTTTTAGTTGGGTCTTACTTTTAGCAAAAACATATTCTGTATCTGCAAGATAATTTTTATAAATTAAACACATTATTATATTTAATGTATGAAGAGTAGTTAATGCTTTAATCAAAGCTTCTGAACATGTGCATGGAGGTCCCTAAAGACACTTTCATTTTGTCTCTTTCACTAATTTACATATCTGTGTGAACTATAATTTTCTTCAATTACAAAACCTGAAATGACATTTCACAACAAATTATATGCACAAGCTGATATAAAAATCCAACTGTGAACAACAAAGGAGATAATAGAAACATCTTTTTCTGAGTAAAATGATATCATTCTTATTCTTTCTTTGGTTTGAAAATTATTTTTCAGGAAAATGTATTACTTATGTTAATGTAATGAATTATTTTTTGTTATTTTAAAACTATTATATATTTTTTAATTTCCTACTTGACTTTCTAACAGAATAAACTGATAGTTATAATCCACATCAACATAAGCTCTTTGAGGCACTTTTTCACTTTCTCTTTTTAAAAATATTTATTTTAAAAATATTATTTAAAAATATTTTTTAAAATATTAAAAATATTGCCCTCTTTTTCCCCCAATTGCCCTTCTCCACTGAAGCCCACCCAACCCCAGGCCTTCATCACCCTATTATCTTTTTCCATGGGCAACACATTGTGTATAAGTTCTTTGGTTAATCTCTTCCCACCCACCCTAAGCCCTCCTTTCTTCTGAGGTTCATCAGCCTATACCATGTTTCCATGACTCTGGTTCTATCTTATTCATTAATTTATTTTGTTCCTTAGATTCCTTATTCATTTATTTTAATTTTTAGATTCAGTTATTAATAGATATATACTTATTGCCATTTTTCTTATTTTTGATTTATTATTATTATTATTATTATTATTGTTATTATTATTATTCCAATCCTTCAACATTTCATGTAATACTGGTTTGGTGATGATGAACTCCTTTAGCTTTATTTTTCTCTGAAGTTATTTATCTGACCTTCAATTCTAAAAGACAACTTTTCTGGGTATAATAATCTTGGTTGTAAGTGCTTGCTTTTCACCACTTTGAATATTTCTTGCCACTCCCTTCTGGCCTGCAAAGTTTCTATTGAGAAATAAACTGTTTATGGGCACTACCTTGTAGGTAACTAACTGCTCTTCTCTTGCTGCTTTTAAGATTATATCTTTATCTTTAACTCTTGGCATTTTAATTATGGTGTGTCTTTCTGTGGACCTATTTGGGTTTATCTTGTTCGTGACTCTTTGTACTTCCTGGACTTGTAAGTCTATTTATTTCACCAGGTACGTGAAGTTTTCTGTCATTATTTCTCCAAATAGTTTTTCAATTTCTTCCTCCCTCTTTCTTCCTCTGGCACCTGCATGATTCCAATGTTGGCATACTTTAAGTTGCCCCTGAAGCTCCTTAAACTCTCTTCATATTTTTGTATTCTTTTTGCTTTTTACTTTTCTGATTGGGTGTTTTTTCTTCCTCATATTCCAAATCACTGATTTGATTCTCAATGTCCTCTACTCTACTGTTAATTCCCTGTACATTACTCTTTATTTCAGTTAGAGCACCTTTTATTTCTGATTGATCCTTTTTCATGGTTGATGTTCTCATTAAATTCCTTGAAATTCTCACTAAATTCCTTGACATTCTTAATAAATTCCTTGAAGCTCTCATTAAGCTATTGAGCAGGCTGAGTTCAGTGTCTATTTGTTTGAGAGATTTTAGGAAAGTCTGAGTCCTGACCAGGACAGACCATTCATATTGAAAAGCCGCTGCAAACAGTTTAGGTGGGACTGAAAATTGAGATTTCAGATAATCACCAGGGCAGAATGAGTAGTGTGTGAAGGTTGATGGAGACTTAGATATGTTGCCTGCCAGTCATCTTTTGGCAGAGGAACAATGACTTCTGCCAGGATTTTTCCTTGGAGAAAACTTCCCTCTACGTCCAGTTCTTGTCTTGATACCAGACAATTTAGTTTCTCCCCATATGTCCCTGGATTCTTTCAAGCTGCAGCCCCAGTGCTAGATCTCAGAGGGAGTGAGTCTGAGTAAGTTTTGCACAGGGCCTTTAGGAGGAACTGCCTGGGTCTCCAGATGCTTCTGTGTCATTCAGCCACAATTCCTACTGGTGTTTATATCCCAAAGTTATAGGGATTTCTCTCCCTGGCCCTGGAGCTTTGGGATAGTAGTTTTGGTATGACGCTGAGATCCTTGATCCTCACAGGAGGCCTCCACAGCCAAGATATAACTTCTGATTAAAAATATGCCACACATGGGTATTGAACCAAACCATTTTGTGCCTCCACCCCTCCTACCTGTCTCAATGTGCTCTCTTTTTTAATTCTCTATTTGAAGGGCTTCCATTCAGCCAGATTTCAGGTGGTTCTGACTGATGGTTGTTCTGTATTTTAGATGCAATTTCGATGTGATTGTGGGAGATGGCAAGTACTAGATTTACCTACACTACTATCTTGGTTTCTCCTCCTACTTCTTTGAGATTCTTAATCATTTTTTTAAATGTATAGGGGGTCATAGATCCAAAGTCTTTTAGAATTGTTTTAAAAGTTCCTCCTTTAATTTTATTATTACCAGGGTAAGGAAGCCATGAAGGCACATTGCTCAGATCTCCCTTCAAGGTAACTTGTTGCAAGAAGGTAGGTGACACACAATCAGCCTCAAGCTGCATAATGTCTAGTATAGGGTTTTATTAACAGGCATTCTTTGCTCTGGGCCGTTGCAGAGAATCTCTCAAAGCTGAACTATAGTCTGAACTCCAAGACCTTTTTTCTTCCCCCTTTTTTATAAATGTCAGTCTTGTATCATGGCCTGAAGTTTCTCTTACTTACTCCTTTATCCTCCCCCTGCTAGTTTTCATAGGCATTTCTTCTAGTAAGTCTCTTGCACATCTGATTTCATCTTGATGCCTGCCTCCTAAAGAATCTGAACTGTAATATAAATTTAGTAAGGGGAACTATATCATGATTGATGATTGTGTGATATTCTGACAGCCTAGAAGTGCAATCTCATTTGTATAATATAGTTCTACTTTTAATTTTGGCCATATAGAATTTCTTGCTTATTTATATGGGATATGTATTTGAAAGTAGGAAATATAAATAAAGCATTTCATATAATAAATAAAATATTTTCCATTGTGCTGTGTCTTTTTAAATCTCGTTTTAAGATGCTTTGTAATTTTTAGTATATAGGTCTTTCACCTTTGTTAGGTATTTTCCTTTTGGTTGAAATTCTAAAAGGAATTGTTTTTGTCATTTTTTTAAGTTTTGTTATTAAAATACACGAAGGCAATGCATTTTTGCACAATGATTTTATATCATGCTACTTGACTATATCTGTTTATTGTTTCCAATAGTATTTTGGTAGAGTTTTTAGGATTTTTTTTAATAAACAGAACTAGTGGCCTGATGCACAAAATTTGTGCAGCAGGGGTGGGGGGGAAGAGAGAGGAGGTTCCCTCAGCCCAGATTGCACCCTCTCCAATTGGGGACCCTTTGGGGGATGTTCGACCACCTGTTTAGGCCCAATCCCTATAGGATCAGGCCAAAACCAGGGTTCATGTCTAAACCATCAGTTGGACATCCCTCTTGCAATCTGGGACTGCTGGCTCCTAACCACTCACCTGCCTGCCTGCCTGATCTTCCCTAACTGCCTTTGCCTGCTTACCTGCTCACCCCTAACTGCCCTCCCCTGCTGGCCAGATCTTGCCCCCAACCTATATCCCCTGACAGCCTGATTACCCCCATTGGCTTCTCCCTTGGCCCCCACCACCATGGCTGAGTCCAGAAGGAAGTCAAACATATGAAAGATGACCAGTTGACTCAGTCTAATTAGAAGATTACCCTTTTAGTAGTATACATAGATTATATAGAATAGGATTGCTTAAATGGGATGGGGGTAGAAAGCCTTTTTCATCAGGAGGAGATGCTCTTGGAAGACAAAAATACATGATCCCTATATCTGGACTGATAGCCAGCCATATGCACTATACTGCCAAACTGGTCATTAAAAAAATTGAACCCCTTTCTTATACCTTACACCAAACAGCTGTTGCCCTTAAAACCCCTCCTCAGCCCTCACCTTAGTTTCGACCTTTGTAGTGCACTCAGATTAGGTTTTGATTGCTCGATTTCTATGCCAGTCAGTGTTAAAAGCTCTGCCTCTTAGACAGCCATTAGCTTCTTGCACTTCACCCAGATTTAGTTCTGATTGATCACTTTCTTTGCCAGTCAGTGTCAATAGCTCTACCTCCTAGGCAGCCATTGGTTCCTCACACTTCACCCTGATTTGTTTGTGATTGGCCAGTTTCTATGCCAGTCATCATCTCTGGGCCTATCAATGGGCCTAATCAAAGAGGTGGGGCTGTTCAGCAGCCCCAGGGGAGGCCCAAGAGAAAGAGATGTAGCTGCTGGCCAGGCTCCAGAGTGAAAGAGAGAGGCAAGTGCTGATCAATAGCTGCCCTGGGATGTTATGGATCAGACCCTGCTTTTCTCTTTGGGCCTGATTTGCAGCCCAGTCAGCAGTCAGTGCAAGGTTGTGGCGCCAGCAGTGGCAGCAGTCAGTAATGGGTCGCAATGCCAAACCAGCAATGATTTCTGGTCGGTGGAGCCTTTGGTCATTTTGGATGTTATGACCCTGGGTTTTTATATATTACCATGTTTCCCCGAAAATAAGACATCCTCCGAAAATAAGACCTAGTGCATGGAAAGATAAGACATCCCCTGAAAATAAGACCTAGTGCAACTTTGGGAGAAAAAATTAATATAAGACACTGCCTTATTTTCGGGGAAACAGGGTAGGATCATGTCATTTGCAAAAGGGACGGTTTTACTTTTCTTCCTTCCCTATTTGGATGTCTTTCTTTTACGTCTTTCTCTTGCTTTCTTGCCCTGACTCAGACTTAAAGCACTATGTTGAATAAGAATGGTGTAAGTGGACATCCTTGTCTTGTTCCTGATCTTAAAGGGAAAGCTTTCAGTTTTTCACCATTGAGTATGATTATTAGCTGAAGGTTTATCATTAATGGCCATTATTACGTTGAGGTACTTTGCTTCTATTGCAATTTTATTGAATAACGGATTTAAAAATTGACTTTGTAGCTTATCAAATGTTTTTTCTGAATCTATTAATAAGATCATATTATTTTATCCTTTCTTTTGTTAATGTGATGGATTTCATTGATAGATTTGCATGTGTTGAACCATCCTTATGCCCCTAGAATGAACCCCACTTGATCATGATATATTATTTTTGGATGTACTGCTGTATTTGATTTGCTAGTATTTTGTTTAAGATTTTTGCATCTGTATTCATCAGAGATTTGATCTGTAATTTTATTTTTTTGTGTTATCATTGCCAGGTTTTGGTATCAGGATTATATTTGCCTCATAGAAAATGTTAGGAAGTATTGCCTCCTCTTAAAATTTTTTGGAAAAGTTTGAGAAAAAAGATTTTAAATCTTGTTTGAACATTGGTAGAATTTATTGGTAAAGCCATCTGTCCTGGATTTTTATTTTTGGGGAAGTTTTTCATGATTGTTTCAACTTCCTCACTGCTGATTGGTATATTTTGATTTTCCAGTTCTTCATGATTTAATGTAGGAACTTTATTATATTTCTAGAAACTTACCTATTTCTTCTAGTTATTGAATTTTATTTTATATAGAATTTAATAATATTCTTTTATGATTCTTTGTGTATCTGTGATGTGTGCGGTCACTTCTCCTCTCATTTCTTATTTTGTTTATATGGTCTCTTCCTTTCTTTTTTCCGTAGAGTCTAGCCAGGGATTTGCCAGTTTTATTAATCTTTTCAAAAAACCAGCTCTTTGTTATATTAATTTTTACAGTGTTTTTGTTCTCTATTTTATTTAATTTTGCTCTAATTTTTATTATTTCCTTTGTTCTGCTGGCTTTGGGTTGCTTTTGTTCTTTTTCTATTACTTTAAGATGTGATGTTAGGTTGTTTACTTGGGATTTCTCTTATTTCTTGAGATAAGCCTGCAATTATATATAATAAAGTCCCCTCTTATGGCTGCATCAAAGTAATTTTGATATGTCATATTGTCCTTCTTATTTGTCTCTATATATCTTTTGATCTTGTCTTTTACTTCTTCTTTGACCTGGTCATTTTTAAAAATATATATTTTATTGATTTTACACAGAGAGGAATTGAGAGGGATAGAGAGTCAGAAACGTCAATGAGAGAGAAACATTGATCAGCTGCCTCTTGCACATCCCCCACTGGGGATGTGCCCACAAGCAAGGTACATGCCCTTGACTGGAATCGAACCCGGGACCTTTCAGTCCGCAGGCTGACGCTCTATCCACTGACCCAAACAGGTTTCAGCCGGTCATTTTTAGCAGTATGTTGTTTAATGTCTAGGAATTTGTGGGGGTTTTTACTTCCTTTTTACAGTCAATTTATAATTTCAAGGCATCCTGGTCAGAGAATATGCTTGGTATAATTTTAAACTTCTTGAATTTTTTTTTAATGTTAGTTTTGTGAACCAACATATAGTCTACCCTTCAGAATGTTCCAAGTGCACCGGAGAAGAATATATAAACTGATGTTCTGAATGAAAAGTTCTATAAATGCCAATTATTTTCATTTGGCCTAGTGTTTCATTTAAGACTGATATTTCTGTAGTGACTTTCTGTTTGGTTGATCTCCCTAGAGCTGTCAGTGGAGGATTAAGTTGCCCAACTACAGTCATGTTTTGACCTGTTTCTCCCTTTAATTCTGTGAGTAGTGGTTTTGTATATTTCAGTGTTCCCTGACTGGGTACATATACTGGATATTAAGAAGTGTTGTTATATTTTCTTGATGTAATGTTCCCTTTATCATTTTAAAATGTCCATCTTTGTCTCCTTTTATTGTCAATTTTAATAAACATAAATTATATTCCCATTTGATCACTGTCATGTTTTTAAAATAAGTGTTTGTGAACATCACTATGTTCTGAAATTTTTTTTTCAATGTTTTAAATATATATTTTATTGATTTTCCACAGAGAGGAAGGGAGAGAGATAGAGAGCTAGAAACATCAATGAGAGAGAAACATCGACCGGCTGCTTCTTACACACCCTTTATCGGGGATGTGCCTGCAACCAACACATATGGCCCTGACCGGAATCGAACCTGGGGCCTTTCAGTCCACAGATGCTCTACCACTGAGCCAAACCGGTTTTGGCTATGTTCAGAAATTTTGAATCAGTTCTTGTGTAAAATTTGTTATCCAGACTATACTTCCCACATGCAAGTCTTCATCACTGCTCAGACTGTCAAAAACTCTAAATAATAAAAGCCTAAGCAACCATTAGGGCAGAACGACTGGTTGCTATGATGCACACTGACCACCAGGGGGCAGACAGTCAATGTAAGAATTGCCCCCTGGTGGTCAGTGTACTTTCACAGGTGGAGGGCCACTCAGCCAGAAGCCGGGCTCACTGCTGGCAGGCACAGCAACTATGTCAGGAGCCTCTCCCTTGCAGCTAGCTGAGCAGTAAGGAGCAATAAACAAGTGGGCAATAAGGAGTGAGGGGTCCCAGACTGCAAAAGGGCACATGCTGGACTGAGGGACACCCCCCCAGTGCACAAGTTTTGTGCACTGGGCCTCTAGTATTTAATGGAATCTATCAGAAATAGTTAACAGTATATGCAAAGAGAACCTAGAACTTTAAACATCTGAATTTTTATGGGGATAATAAAAATCTCCTACAAAATACATTGCCTGCGTAGGGAGATTTTAACTGACACAGTTAGACTTTATAAACAGATGGGATCACAGTTGCTCTGTTTCAGGACACCATGTCATTTTGAATGTGCTGCCCTGCAACAGCACTCTCTTCCCACCAGCCCACTCATGTCAGTTTTTCACCTTCTGGTTCATCAGAGTTTCATTAGCTCAAAATTGTATCACCTTGTGTCAGGTGCAAGTCGACAGGTAGTTCATAACCCTTTGCTGTCAGAATTAACATTCATGATACCACTTAAACTATGGTACAAATTTAGAGTTCATTATTAAATGAGGCATATGCTACTACACTTATAACTGATTCTGTCTCGTTATTTTTAGTTTGACCTTTTCTGTATTCATCAAATCAGTTTAGAAGTAGACATTGAGGTACCCTTTACAGTTAGTTATAAAAATTTCTATTGCTGATATTTTAATAGGAGTTTTCCACATTCTCTAATAATAAATGTTAGTTCCATAATAAATGTTAAACTTCAATGATCTTTTAAATAAGAGTGAAGTAAGCATGTATCCCCTGGATATTAATGATTTTTTTTTCAACCCTGAGATAACTTCACTGTCTAAGCATAACTAGATTTGAAAGAATACACCTTCCTTTAGGTATTAAAAGTGACAAAAGTAGAACTAAGGTGAACAATTAGTAATATGGATTATTGTAAATTATGAATTCTTTTCTGACTTCCTTTACCCTTTCCTTGTTAATCTAACATTAGAAATATCAAACCCAGGAAAAAAGACAATATTCAATACAAGGTACTACACATTTTTCTTTTTAATTACAGCTAAAGCACATCTTAATATTTTAATTAGGATTTTCATAGTATGTTTCTTTGAAAGTACTACTAGAACAGTACTGTTTCATTAAGGACAAAGTCTAAGAACTATAACAACAGCAACAATAACAACAATGAAAAGGATGAAGGGGCATGTAAGTGCACAGTGAAGAAGAATAAGTTTCATAAAGATCAAAGCAGGAGATACAATTCTTAAAGGGTGCTTTTGATCCTTTTTCTTTTTGCTGATGCTATGGGGAAAATGAGGAATTTTCCAATGATTCCTTACTTTATAAATTTTATGGATTTGGATTTGCTCAGTGTTAGGTTCTGTGTAAGAGATGTTGTATGTACCCAATTGATTACTTCTATTTTCTTTTTTTACTATTATTCTATATCAATGTAAATGTAATTATGTGGCTTTTATGCCTATTGACAAATGAACTCATGGGTGATTTGTAGCCTAGAGAAATTGAGATAGACTGTGCAAGGTTTCATTAGATGCTGTATGTGAATTCTTTAAGAAAGAGCGGATGGAGAGACTATTTTAAAAGCAGCATTTCTGTCACATCATTATGCCTCGATGACATTGTTGGCTTGCTGAAGCAGGATCGGAGGAGAGATGTTACTAAGAGATCTGCAATATGACTTTGCTGTTTCTTCACTTGCAACATCCTCAAGTGGTGTCATTTATTTGATTTTAAACTTGGAAGATTTCCTTGTATGTTGATTAAGTTGGACACATATACACAAGAAAGCTTAATCTTTTTTTTTTTTTTTTTTTTTTTACCAATTCAGAGGCTTAAGAGGAACTGGGGCTTGGAAAAAGGATAGCAATAACACAAACAAGCAAAAGAACTGCGTTTCTCCTGTGAATTGGATTTGAAAGGATTGAAATTCTTCTCATTTTAAGAGCATATATGTATTTTTGCTACTAAGTTCTCCATTTTCATTTATCTTTGCAATGCTCACTGTCTAATATTTCTCTTCACATTATCCTTCTTAGTATTGATGATGCAACTTCCATAAACTCAGAAATACTTAAATCTAACAGTCACAGGCCCACTCTTCAGAATGCTGCACATTTGCAATTGTATTTTCTTATCTTGGGAAGGTTATGTTCACTCAACCTCTTAGTTCTTATAAAATGCCCCTGAACAAGAAATTATGTTTTGACATAACTCAAGGATTTACAGGGTGCTGTGAGAATTGATTTAGGTTTCACACACATTTTTACTTTTACTTTGCAGATGTTTTGAAAGCAACTTAAGTCTCAGTTCGGGTGAATGTTCACAATCTAGAGTAATTCAAGTACAAAAAGAAGGAGGCACATGATATAACAAATATGCTCAAAACTAAGAATTTCTGAGATTATTGTGTAAGGAACTAATGTTTGGAAAATTTCACTAGGGACAGAGATATTGCCAATCCCATGTTAAAGTTCTTTCTGCCTTATCTGTGTTTCCAGCCCATGATGACATTATATGCTTCTTGAATATATATATGAATAAAGTAAAAACATTTTATCCAAAAATTAAGAAAAATTATTTATTTTATATAGTCACCTGAAATTCTCTCTTCCCTCCCTATTTACATTACCTATATATTATAGGTACAATGCTAGTTAATATTTTCTTTTATATTAAAACTAGAGGACCAGTGAACAAAATTCGTGCATGGATAGGGTCCCTAGAGACTGCAGGCTCTAGGTGGGGGCCTCCCTTCTCCTGGCTGCCTGAACCATGCCCAAGGCCGGGGTGGGGCCAACAAGGGGGAGGGGTGTTTGGCAGTTGGCTGGCCCTGCGCTCTGGTTGAACACCTGGGTCCAGGAAATTTGCAATTAAGCTTTTATCATATAGGATGTGTAATATATTTTCATATGAAAATATATCATATTGAAATATATTTTGATATTAGGTTGGCATTTTTATATTGTCAGATAGGTTGTTAAAAACTCTAACATTCTTTGTTATAAAAAAAAACCTCTAGAAAATTAATATTCAATGCCTTTGCTTATTTCTAAAGTGATGGCTAAGGGTAGTTTGCTGTAATTTCTAACAATTTCCTTTTTTTATTATTCATTTGGTATATGAGAAAAAATTTGCATTTTTAAAATATATTTTTCCTTGACTACCATAGTCATTGCAGTATTATTCACAATAGCCAAGATGTGGAAGCAAAACAAATGTACATCCATAGATAAAAAGGTAAAGAAAATGTAGTACATATCAATAGATACAATGGAATATTATTCAGTCCTAATAAAGAAGGAAATCCTGTCATATAATGGACATGGGTGAAACCTGAGATCATTATATTAAGTGATATAAGCTAATCAGAAAATTCTTGTTGCTTTTAAAATATTATACATTCTAACTTTAGTAGATTTACCTGGCTCATTTACTTCATTTCGTTTCTGAAAAAATTAATTGAAATATTGAATTGCAAAAGTATGGTATCCTACAAAATGTGATAACCTTACCTAGAAATTCAGACCTTTGCCAAACTTCATCAAATGTCAGCATTTGATTTTTACTTTTAAAACTTGATTATTTTAATCATCTTACTAGAAACTTTATGCTGAGTACCATGATCATTGATTCTTTCCCTTCGGTGAATCTGATTTCAATCATGAAAATGTTAAATATAGGGAAGTAAATTACCTAAAAGTAATTTTAGATAAAAAAATAATATAAATTAAGATGAATAATAAATAAAAAGGAGAATGGTCAAGTTTGTTCTTGTGCAATAATTATTTTACCTTGCATAAATGAAGTGAGAATAAACATAATATTAATAAAGCTACTTATGCTTATTTTTAATATATTTTTAGTTTCTATTTTCTTAATTTGCCTTTTTTGGGTAGAGTAACTTAATGACTTTGCAAAAATGTTAGCATCATTCGTATGCATGTATGATGTAGAAAAGGATAGCTTTTATTGTTTTTTATATATATATATTTTTTAAAATTTTTCCCCATTTTTTTAATTCATTTATTATCTGTGTACATAATTTAACATTGCCCCTCCTCCCATACATAACCCCCGTCCCCAGAGTTTTGTGTCCATTGGTTCTACTTATATTTTATTGATTTTTTACAGAGAGGAAGGGAGGGAGAGGGATAGAGAGCTAGAAACATCGATGAAAGAGGAACATCGACCAGCTGCCTCTTGCACACCTCCTACTGGGGATGTGCCCACAACCAATGTGCATGCCCTTGACTGGAATCAAACCTGGGACCTCTCAGTCTGCAGGCAGACGCTCTATCCACTGAGCCAAACCCGTTTGAACAAAGGATAGCTTTTAAATAAAAATATAAATGGGCTTTGATTCAGAAACCAATTTTGAAAAACATTTTTTTTCACTATAGTTTTTGATTGATTTCAGAGAGAAAGGGAGAGGGAGAGAGAGATAGAAACATCAATGATCAGAGAGAATTATTGATCGGCTGACTCCTGCACACCCCACACAGGGGATTGAGACCGCAACCCAGGCATATGCCCTAAAAGGGAATCAAACTGTGACTTCCTGGTTCTTAGGGCTACACTCAACTGCTGAGTCATGCTAGCCAGTGAAAAAATGTATATTCTTGATTAGATATATAACCATAGGTAAATTTTAGCTATTATGATCTTTGCCATGTCTCAAATTAAAAAATGGAATAATTCTAGCTCTGCCAGTGTGGCTCAGCTGGTTGGAACATCATCCTTGTACACCAAAGGGCATAATTCCAGATGAGGTTACATACCCAGATTGCAGGTTTAATTCCCAACAGGGATCTCTCTCTCTCTGTCTCTCTGTCTCTCTGTCTCTCTGTCTCTCTCTCTCTCTCTCTCTCTCTCTCTCTCTCTCTCTCTTTCTCTCTCTCATTTCTCCCTTCCTGTCTCTAAAATCATTTGTTTTTAATAGAATAATGTTAAACTTAAAGGGCTTTTATGAGGTTTAAATGGGGTATTAATTACATGTCAAACATAAAGTTTGTTTTTGTTTCTTTTCTTTCCAAAAGTGAATATTTAATTTGGTAATTTGGAACTCAGAAAACACCAGCTTAGGTAAAATGAAGATTAAATATTGCTGCTTTTCATTTCAGATTTTCCCATAAGTAACAGGTGATAGAATCATTAGTATTACAGCAATACAAACCACTATCTAAAACCTTGTACTGTCTAAAATTATTTTCAATCCATCGATAAGACACTGGATATGTTTTTTTTTAAGAATATATTGGGTATTTTTATTTATTGGGCTTCTCTGTGAATTATTGTCTATATGAAGTATTAGTGGACATTTATTTATGAATAATAATAAATCATTAAGCATAAGTATCTGTAAAAGAAAAAAATACTTTTAAATAATTTATGTTCATATTTAATAATTATTTAACTGAGAATCTATAATAATAAATGCATAACAAGCAAATGGACTGAATGGCTGAACAGCAGAAGGAATGGCTGGATGACCTTCCAGATGACCGCACTGTGACAGGCACTGGCACCAGGCCAGCCAAGGAGGGTGTGATGCAAGTGGTTGGGGGGCTGCAATCGTCCCATGAATGCCCAGCAGAGGGAAGCCCAGGCCAATCTCTGCGGGGGGATCAATGGGGCAACTGTGCGATTAATCACCTCAAAGAGGGATGCCCAGGCCACTGGCTGGTGTGAAGATCGATAAGGCTCCATGATTGCCCCAAAGAGTGAGGCCAGGTTACCTGCCAGCAGCACTGCGACAGGTGGGCAGGGCCTCCCTCTGCAGAGCCAATGATCTTGGAGCCCCTCGATTGATTGCCCACAGAAAGAGGCGCAGGCCACCCAGCGCAGTGCTGTGGTGGGTAGGTGGGATCTCCCTCTGTGGGGCTATTGATCTGGGGGCCCTGTGATCAATCTCCTCACAGATGGAGGCCCAGGCCAGCCAAGTGATCACACCCCATGCCTACTGCCCACAGAGGAAGGTGACCAGTGGTGGTGAAGGGGCGGGGTGCCGTGCCACACAGATGGCAAGCAGTGGCAGTGGTGAGGGCAGGGTCAGCTACCGGCAGCAGGAGGAAGGAAAGCCTCAATAGGCCCTGATCACTGGCCAGGCCAAGAGACCATACCTGAGGTGTCCAGGATTGCAAGAAGGCACAGACCAGGCTGAAGGACTCCCCTCCCCCACACACAATGCATAAATTTCATGCACAGGGCCTCTAGAGTCCATATATATATATATATATATATATATATATATATATATATATATGTAAAAGCCTAATTAATTGAATGATTGAATGACCAAACAACCAGTCAAATGGTCATTATGACATGCACTGACCTCCAGGGAGCTTCCCTCTGGTGTTCAGTGCACTCCCATAGCAGGAGCACCACTCAGCTGACTGCCCATCCCAGTGGCCCAGCAGCCTGGTAACAGCCATTCACTCCTTCAGTAGTCCTGTGATCCAATCTCCAGAGAATGGGACAAACACAGTACCACCAGCACAATCCCTGCAGTGGGCTTTCTGGAAATCAGCCTCAGGTACTGTGGCCACTTCCCCTCCTCAGATGCTCCACAAGAAAGAAAAGATATAAAAGTGCCAGGTGGCTCCTGATAACTGGCGAGAACATCAGCGGGAGGGATCCAGATCCCTGGATGGCAAGGGCATCCCACCACCTGCCCGGAGAGCCAATCATGTCCTAGCCCCCATGACCCCTCAGGACAGGTGCCAGACACAAGGCTCACAGCTGGTGAATGCCACTGAGTTAGCACAAGCCCGAGGCAGGCACAGGGCTGCCGGGATGAGTGGGAGTGGCAGGCTGCATAGGACTACAGGCTTCAGCCTGTTCCCCGCAGGCAACCCCAAAGGATTCCACCCTGCATGAATTTGTGCACTGGGCCTCTAGTGTAATATATAATGAGTGGCCAGATTATTATGACCACCTGACATTTGTAGGCAATTTAGCTGTACATTGCATCGTATGGGATATGGAAGCTGAAGGCCTGTTCCAACACCTTTGCTGTCTGCAGTTACCAAGATGAAATATCTCCAATTTGCACAGGAACACAAGGACTGGACAATCAAGCATTGGAAAAAAGTCATGTGGTCCGATGAATCACATTTCCAGTTGCATCATGCAGTTGACAGAGTGAGAATTTCACAGAAACAGCATGAAAGCATGCACCTCACATGCATGAGTATAATGCTTCAAGCTGTGCGGGCAGTGCTATGGTTTGGGGCATTTTTTCCTGGCATGATTTGGGCCCTTTAATTTGTGTGGAACAACGTCTGAATAACACAACATACCTAAGTATCATTGCTGATCGAGTTCCTTCTATCATGTTGATGACGTATCCCAATGAAGATGGCTTCTTCCAACAAAACAATGCACCATGCCTTGGTGCTCCTATTGTGCAGGAGAGGTTTCAAGAACATGAGGGAGACTTTACCTTGCTTAGGTGGCCCCCACAATCACCAGATCTCAATCCAATTGAGCATTTGTGTGACGAAGTTATAAAAGAGCCATCAGGCAGCTGTTTCCACAACCATCAAATCTCACAGAACTGGACAGTGCTATTCATCAAGCATGGTGTCAGATTCCTCTCATCACCTTTCAACATATCGTGGAGTCAGTGCCAAGAAGAATCGCTGCAGTATTGAAGGAAAAGGTGGCGCTGTGAAGTACTGATGGGGTGGTTATAATAATCTGGCCACTCTGTGTAATAAGAGTTGAGATTATAATCCTTTGCCAATTGAAACAATCTGGAGAAAGGTAAGGACTGTGAACTAAAAAGAGTTTGGGACACTGAATGTATACTTAGGCCACTAGAGCCTTTCTAGAAAGCTTATTTCCAAACTGCATGTCACATGTGAAAATGTGCACATCAGTCTTTCAAATGCCAAACTCCACTTCCCTTTGGTATTGCATATTGCCCAAATATCTACCTTACTTCTACAGTTAAAATTCCTCTCCTGTATTCAAACAGTGTATCAGTTAGCTCTTGCCAAAAAATAAAACATAAATCCCTCAATTTAATGGCTGAAAAAGCAACCATCATTTATCCTCACTCATCTGTAGATTTGCAGGCAGTTGGCTGATCTAGCCTAGCTAATCTGGTGGCTCTGTTGATCTCAGCTAAAGCCTCTTTTGCGTCTGAGGGTTGGTCCACGTAGGCTGTCCTCAGTTGGCTTGTCCAAATTCCTTCTTTGGAGATGGAAGAGGCTGTAAAAAAGCAAAACCAATTGTGCAAGCACATTTCCAAGGTCTACTTTTGTTAGGTCTATTAACATCCTCTTTGTGGGTTATTGAAAATCATAAGGCTTAATCCATCATTGAAGGTGTTATTTCCATGGAATTTAGGGAAAAGAGTGAACATTTTTTAGCAATAGTCTAATCCTTCTTCAGTCTTTACATTAATCTGAGAAGTGATTTAATGTGTGGAATGAACAGTTACTCAGAGCTAAGAGTATTTCCAATAAGACTTCTGTTCTCCCTTCCATATATTTAGGAGTAAAGAGGGGACCCCAAACTCTTACGTTATTTTAGTCAGAGCTCCTGATCACTCTCTGTATCTCAGTAATAACCTCTGCCTTTCTATCACCATCTGGTTGAGACCACAATAATTTATTTCCTTTTAAAAATGTATCTTTATTGTTGAAAGTATTGCAGATGTCCCCTTTGTGGGTGTTTTGTTGTTGCTGGTTTTCTTTCCCACTCACACCCTCCACCATACACCCACCCTTCCCCACACTATTGTCTGTGTCCGTGGGCTATGCATATACATATGCATGTAAATTTTCTAGTTAATCTGTATCCTCACATGCCCACCCCTACCTTGTCTCTGAACAAGGATTTCTTTCATCTTGCCCTCTGTTGAAAGATTCCCCATGGGTCTCTTGCATTTCCAAACATATTGTGAGTAGAGACACTGATGACATTTGTTATAGACTTTTCAAAGATGCTTTTTGGCAAATAGTCTTGGAAAATAGACACTATGTTACTCTCTGGAACAGAGAGCACATCCATTTATTGTCCAATATATAGTCCAGTATAATGTCTCTTCCAGGGCAAAGACCAAGCATGCTAACTTGTAGTCAAATATAATATATTTGGTTTCCTTAAGCTTGGTTCTCCTTATCTGTGCTATAAACACACTGCATGCAGTTTCCACCTGGATCACGCCACATCACTCTCCTGGGACTTGTGAAACAAGAGAAACAGTATGAACACAAAGTGCATGCTGCTTGCTGGACTGTGAGTAATAAAATCCTTTGCTTCTGACACAGGAATCTAATGTCTTCTGCCAGCATTTACAAAACTGTGGCAGGGTACCTTGTTAGCTTGTCAGCGGGGTAAAAGCTCAGAGCCTTCACACTTCATGATACTCTTTGCCTTAGTTTATATTAATTACCAAGTGAAAGCAGGCCTCTTAAGTTATTTATTGCTGGTTCTCACTTCCTTAAAGCTGTATACATACCCTTTTTAAACCCATTTTATGCCTTTGAACTCTTTTTTTTTAATTTAAATTTATTGAAGTGACATAGGTTTCAGTTGCAGGTTTCTATGTTACAAGATCTGTATGTTGTACCGTGTGCTCATCATCCAAAGTTAAATCTCCTGTCACATTATATTTAGGACCCTCTTCTCCCTCCACTCCCTTCCCTCTGACAACCACCACACTGCTGTTTGTGTTCATGACTTCCAGTTGTCTATCCCACATATGAGTGAAATCACATGGTTCTTAGCTCTTTCTGACTGACTTAGTTCACTTAGCATGATGTTCTCAAGGTCCAACCATGTTGTTGCAAATGATGCTATTTCATTCTTTCTTATAGCTGACTAGTATTCCATTTTGTATATGCACCACATATTCTTTATCTACTAGTTTTCTAGCTCAGGACACTGGTTGTTTCCATGTCTTGGCCTGAGTGAATAATGCTGCCATGAACATAGGGGTGCATATATCTTTGTGAATACATGATTTTGAGGTTTTCAGATCATATGGTATATCTATTCTCAAATTTTTGGAGGAACCTCTATACTATTTTCCATAGTGGGTGTACCAGTCTTCATTCCCACCAGCAGTGGATGAAGGTTCCCATTTCTCCACAACCACTCCAACACTTGTTATTGCTTGTCTTGTTGATAACGGATACTCTAACAGGTATGAGGTGGTATCTCATTGAAGTATTCATTTTATTCCTCTAACTGTCAGTGAGGTTGTACAATTTTGAACTCTTAAAACACTTCTTTTATGCCCCAGAAACACTCCTAGTCAATAGCGAAGTTCATCATCTCCAGAACCCTTCCTCTGAAAGTGTTCTTTACTTTCTCTCACTCTATCTCTACCTTTACAACAAGGATTCCCTCACGTGGAAACTGATTTTCTTTTCTCGCACAGCATCAAGCTAGAAGTGGGATAAATATTTCCCTTTCTTAATTTTTTCCATATAAATCTCCTCTTCTTCTCCCTCTTCCCAACTCAGACACAAAGATAGAACTGAGCCTTGAATTTCATGTCACCAAATAAACCCCACTGCTACATGCCCTTTATACAGACTATTTTCCTATATTTTAAAGACATTAATTAAGGTATAATTTCATATTATGAAATTCATCCATTTTAAGTGTATAATTCAATGATTTTTAGTAATCATTAGTAAATTTTCTGTGTTGTGCAATCATTACCAGCATCCAGTTTTAGAATGTTTTTATCACTCCAATAAAATTTCTCCTTTGTTGATAGTTAATCTATCCAAACCTCAGTCAACCATTAATCTATCTTCTGTCTCTATAGATTTGTCTTTTATAGACATTTATTAAAAATGGAATAATAGAATATGTGATCTTTTCTGTCAGTCTTCTTACAATTAGCAAAAGTTATTCAGGTTCATACATGTTGTTTATACATTTAGCATTTTTTTATTGGTGAATAGTATTCCATTTCACTTGTATGGTTTTTATATATTGGCTATTAATGAACAATTCTACTATCTATATTTGTTTTAAGTCTTTTTATGCATATATATATATATATATATATATATATATATATATATATATTTCAAGAGAAACATCAAATGTGCTTTATTCAAAGTAATGTCCATCACTAGCTACACATTTTCCCCATTTTTCAGGTACTTGGTAGATACTGTCCCAATTGAATTTTCTTGTTTTGAGGCAAACTATGCAGAGACCCAATTTTCCACTTCCTCATATGTTTTGAAGTGCTGCTTAGAAAGTATGTGTGCCATCCTTTAGATTTTACAGGCGCCTTCATACTACGGCCCGCGGGCCACATGCGGCCCGCAGAGGAGTCTGATCCGGCCTGCCAGGTTTTTTGGGCAGTGAGCGCAGTCGAGTTGTTACAGTAGGAATTAGTAGTTTATATAGTCCGGCCCTCCAGCTCTCTGAGGGACCGTGATCTGGCCCCCACTTTAAAAAGTTTGAGGACCCCTGCAAGTTAGAACAAGTGGTAATTTGAAGGAGCAAGGTTTGGTGAATACGGCAGAAGGATTAATACTTCCCAGGCAAGATCTTTTAACGTGTCTTTTACTTGTTTTTGAAGTGTGTGATGGTGCATAAGCATAAAGCAAAATTACTTCGCTATGTCTTCTGGCCCATTTCTAGTCATTTTAAGATCAAAGTGTGGTTCAAATTGACATGGATGTTCTTTGTCTTTCACAGGGAAATCATCACTTTTAAAGCCTTTAAACCAGCTTTCACAAGTATGTTGAGATAGAGCATGTTCAACATAAGCTTCCCAAAGTATGTGATAACTTTAAGCTGCACTTTTCTTCAAAATAATGTAATGAATTAAAACTTCCCCCCAAATGCTCTTTTTTTTTTTGCATGAAATTTGACATTTTTAAGTGTAAAAATATCTATGATGTTAACACTTTCAGCAAATTTGACATATGAAGTTTTGAAGCTTGCTGTCAATACAACAAAATAGCATATATATCAAATTGCATATATATCAATATATGTGTAACTCCATCTAGTGAAAAAAATCCGCATATTAACTGGTACACCTAATATATACACTAAGAGGCCAGATTATCATGATTTCTGAACTCATAATAATATTCCCACTCAGTATATATCCTATACAATAAAAAAAGCTAATATAAAAATTGTCCCCTGGATCAGGAGTTCAACTAGCAGACAGGCCGTCCAACCACTGATATTCCCTCCCCCTTACAGGCTGGCCAGACTCTACCCATACACAAATTCATGCACCAGGCCTCTAATATATATACTAAAAGCCCCGTTGCATGAAGAGATTCGTGCAATAGACCTTCCTTCCCTTGGCTTCCAGCACCGGTTTTCCTCCGGCACCCAGGCCTTCTCTCCGGCGAGAGTCTTCCATCTCTGTCTTCACTGCTTCACTGCAGACTCTGGCCTGATTCTGCCATCTTCGTCTGTGCTGCAGACTACAGCCAGAGTTTGCCGTCTTCGCTCTAGGCCCCTACAGTCTTCATCTTCACTGTGTCCGGGCTGCCACTCCTATAAATCCCTTTTCCCCCTGCCCTCTCTCTCATAGCAGACATCCTGCCCCACCCAGCCTATTCTCACCTGGTGCAGCTGGCAGGCCACCATCTTTATCCTTTTATTTGAATATCCTTTCCTGATTGGCTAGTGGGTGTAGTGGAGGTACAGTCAATTTACATGTTTGTCTATTATTAGGTAAAATATACACTAGTGGCAGGATTATTATGCCTTTAGAGATTATAATAATCTGGCCACTCAGTGTATATTGCCATTTCTCATGGGTTGAAACCTATCTGAAAAATTGCATGATAATATGGTACATTTATGTTTAATATTTTATGAAACTGCCAAGCTATTCTCAAAGTGGTTATATCATTTTCCATTCCCATGAACAAAGCATGAGAGTTCCATTCTTTTACATTATGTGGTTTTGCCTCTCTTTTTTAATTATAGCTATTTAGGTGGTTATAAAATGGCATCTCAATATGGTTTTAGTTACCTCTTCTTTTAAAGTGATTTTCTAATTAAGCTTGCTTTTCTTCCATCACTGCAGATTTTAGGTTATTATTTATTATACTTTTATTGAAAACTCTACCATAACCCTTGATATTTTAAAGAAATCGTAGATACTTTTAAGAATAATGTGATTTCTCAGTAACTAGACCTGTAACAACTTCATAAATTCAATTTTATGACTGACTTTTTTATACTTCTCTCTATATCTCCCACTTACTCCTAAAAGGATTCCCAATAGAGTATTTTTGACCCCATCAAATATTTCCCTTCTAAATACCCCTCTTCTCCTTCATGTGTTCATTTCCTGCCTTAACTAGCTTTGATTCCACATAGAAAATTTTAATGTGTCACACTCATGTTTTTTTTAATACTTATCAGTTGGTAAACCTCATTCCTACCTACTGCTGAAGTCATTTGTTGCAGAAGAAAATCATAACCTTGTTTACTTTGTTTATTTTAATTTCTTGACCATTTGCATCAAGTGAATCTTTAGTGCTGCCAGTGAGAACACTTATATTTCTCTAGGTCTGCTATTTTCCATCTCATCTACACCTCCTAATTCCAACTGCTTTTTTGCACCAGTAGAAACCATATATCATGTGTTGACTTTTTTTTTCTTTTTAACATATTTTCATTGATTTCAGAGAGGAAGGGAGAGTGAGAGATAGAAAAATCAATGAGGAGAGAGAATCATTGATTGGCTGCCTCCTATATGCCCCACACAGGGGATTGAGCCTGAAACTTGGGCATATGCCTTGACCAGTAATAGAACTGTGACCTCTTGGTTCATAAATTGATGCTTACCCACTGAGCCATGTGTTCTTTCTTATTTTCAGGGTAATATGTCTTTCAATTTGATTTTTAAAAGACAACACCCTCACTTAAACACTATATCCCCAGCACTCTAACAAGTTTATAATTCCATCAATTTTCCCCCTCTCTTCATTATTATTTCTCTTCTCTACTTTCAATCATTCTCCTTAAATGACTGAAAGAAGAGGAGATAAATGATATTTTCTGTTTAAAAACACAACAAACAGAAACCTTCTATTGACCTACATCTTGCTATAACTACTGTCTTTGTACATGATATTTTTCTTAAAAGAGTTTTGTATATAAACTGGCTGTGATTCATTTTCTTTCTCTTTTCTTGAACCCACTAGACTGAGGCTTTTCCCCTCACTACTCTATTGAAAATGCCATATGTCAAGATCTCAAGTAACATACACATTACTAAACCCAATAATCATGTCTTACAAGTCAGTGCTGTGCTGATAACTTTTAAGAAGGCCTTTTATGGGGAGAAAAGGTCTCTAGTTCTAAAAGTCTACTGATTCCTGTGTTATAAATACTTCTAACATGATGGCAATGAACATAGAGTATGAAGAAATCCAGGCAATTGCCCTCATTTACTGGCAGAGTAGGCTCCAGAACCCAGTGACCTTAATGGATGTTGCATTTTCTGCAGTATTTGATGCAATTAATTACTCAGTACTTCTCAACTCAACACTACATTTTTGGAAAACTACTCTCATCTGTATTACTCTTATATTGCGGTTTAATCCTTCTTGGTATCTTCTGTGCAACATGAGCACTCCCCATTGTTGCACCCTGATATCATGTTACTTTTCCATCTGTACTTGAAGACCTCAACCAGGCCCTCAAAATTAAATACCCTCTATATATCTAAATATTCCATTGTGACTAGAGTAAAAATATCTGAATTCAGATATCCAGTTATGAACTTGATACCTCCCCCTGGATATTTAAAACTAAAAATGTCCAATACTAAGCTCCAAGCATCTTTCCCAAACCTGCTCTAACCAGAATAGTTTCCATTTGTCCAGTTTTTCAGTCCAAATATGTGTCAATCTTAATGCCTTTCTTTTTCACATGTACATTCTATTACTTTCATGGCCACAACAGCAATCCTGTCACCTTTGCTTTCAAACAATAATCAGGTCTTTTGTTCTTACTATCTCCATTACAATTACCCTGCTCCTTTAGCATTGTAACTCACATAAATTATTTCAATTTGTCTTCTAATCTTACTGCTTGCACACTTGCCTCCAAAACCTATTGTAAAAATGGAAGCCAAATCTAAGGTATTTTTGGAATATATAGTATTATATCACTGTTCTGATTGCATCTTTGTAATGGCTTTGCAGCTCATCAAAATGAAATCTTTAGCCGAAGCCGGTTTGGCTCAGTGGTAGAGTGTCAGTCTGCGGACTGAAAGGTCCTGGTTTGATTCCGGTCAGGGGCATGTACGTTGGCTGTGGGCACATCCCCGGTGGGGGATGTGCAGGAGGCAGCTGGTTGATGTTTCTCTCCTTGACGTTTCTGGCTCTCTATCTCTCTCCCTTGCTCTCTGTGAAAAATCTATAAAATATATTTTTTTTAAAATGAAATCTTTATATTATCCCACGAATGTCTACGTAGACTACTGGTTCTCAACCTTCTTCATGCTTGACCCTTTAATACAGTTCTTCATGTTGTGATGACCCTCAACCATAAAATTATTTATGTTGCTACTTCATAACTGTAACATTGCTACTGTTATGAATTGTAATATAAATATCTGATGTGCAGGATATATTTTCATTGTTACAAATTGAACATAATTAAGGCATAGCGATTAATCATAAAGACAATATGTAATTATAATATATTGTGAAATATTTATTTCTAATTACAAGTAAATAAAAATTTGTCTTGAAGCATGGTGTAGCATGGGTAACAGTCTTAATATAACAACAGTAAACTACATTGCTACTTTTTGCGAGAAGCCCATCAGTGCTACTTTTTTCACACTGATGTTGAGTAAAAAGCCACCATCAGTGCAAAGGTTGAGATTGCTTCTTTCTCACCAGATCAGAAATTCTCAGGGTAGTCTTTGCAAGAGCACAATGAAGATCATCTTCCACAACTAGTCTACTTCTATATTTAGACTTGATAACCAAACAAGCTGGAAAAACCCTGTTTCACAAAAATATGTTGTTGGAAATGGAAGAAGAAGGCACAACACAGTCTCAGACAGAACAGGATGTGACTGTAAACACTTGATCCAGAATTTTGTAACTGGCATTGTAGAGAAATCAGTTCGTGCTGCATTGCTGTTAATAAGTTCAATGAAATCCTCTTGTGCTGTCTTAGGAACATCTTCAACTTTGACTGTGAATGGGCTTCTGGCAAGTGCAAATGGGGTGACAGGCAGATTTGGAAAGTACAATGAAATTTCGTCTGCAAGCATGTGCAAGTGTTCTTTCATAGAAATTATTATCATAATCCTTTTGTCTGGTTCAATGTCATGTTCCTCAAAGAAAGCAGATAAGGTAGGCAGCATGTAAATTTTATTTTTATCCAATTTTATTTTATTTTATTTTTTTTGCCAAAGCTGAAGTTTTATTTGCAATGATTGGATATTTTCAGACAAATCAAGGCATGTCGCATTTGGTCCTTGTAGTGATAAATTTAACTCATTCAAAATGGCAAAGGTGTCAACCAAGTAAGCTATTTTCTGCAGTTCACTATTATCGCTGAAAGTGCTTCAAACTGAGGTCTTGTTTTCTGTTTGAAAAACGTTTTGAGTTCATCATGAAGCTCAAAAACACGTTTTAAAACTTTTCGTCTTGACAACCATCTCACTTCAGTGTGAAATATCAGAGCATTGTTCGGCTCATGCAACTCATTGCACAGTTGCAAAATCAGTCAACTGTTTAAAGTTCTCACCTTTACAAAATTGACAGAACTTATGACACTTTTCATTACTTCTTGTAACTCTTGTGGCAGCATCTTCATTGATATTATTTGCCGGTAAATCATACAGTGAGTTCCGATGGCTTTTGGTGACTCATTCAATACCCAACATTGAAATCCAGATCAATATCCTAGCATAGCTGGAGCACTATCTATGCAAATACCACAAACCTTTTCCCAAGAGATCTTATGCTCTTTCAGAAATGAACCAACTGTGTCAAATACATCATGTACAGTAGTTGTCATTTCAAGAGGCTTGCAAAAAAGAAACTCATCTTTAAAGTCGCCAACATTAATATACCTCATGTAAACCAGGAACTGTGAACAGTTTACCTCTGTAGATTCATCAACCTGGATACTAAATATTGGAAGTGGAGCAGATTTAATTTCCTGGATTACCTGATCAAGAATTTCAACAGACATATCATCAATTCTTTTGTGGACAGTGTCATTAGATAAGGAAATTGCACTCAATTTCATAACAAATTCATCTATGATCATAACTTGAACAATATCTTTGGCCACTGGCAACAGTAAATCTTCAACAATAGTGTGAGATGTCATAGCTCTGGTGATTCTGAGTGTCACCAAATATGAAGCTTCAACGGCTGCTAAATTTTGTTTGTGGTACTTGCCACCAATATCAAGTCTGGCTTTCTTGATTCCATCAGATTTGCTTCTAAAATAGTTGGTATCCTTGCCAGCAAAATAGCGCTTTACTTTGTTTGTCTTCATAGATTTGGCTGATAGAACTTCACAACAAATAACACATTGCAGTTTCTCAATTCCTGCTGTAATTATTGAGGTAAAACCATACTGTAAAAAATCCTCACTGTATTTTCTTTTCTTAACATTCTTTCTCTACACGATCCACTGTCATGGGATGGTTTGATAATGAAAATAATATGTAACAATAGCTTTACTAGTACAAAAGTTGATACATGGCATAGTTCAGTCAATATAGTTCATTAAAAGTTTCCTATGATTTACCATTCTCTGTGTTGTTTTTTACATACCTGCTACTATGACAAGGGAGCAGTATTTACATCAACCACAGCTGAATATAAAAAGACTGATTAGCATCCAGATTAAGTTCCCATGGAACAGATTTTTTTTTTTGCAGTAGTTGATGATTTTACAGTGCATTGTTTTACATTTGCCCAGTAATTATAATTCATGAAGTGTCGTTTTACCTCCAATGCTGCTGCTTTCAACACAGTAGCTGCTTTCTACACAGTAGCTGCTCTCTACACATGTGTGCTGGTCCGTATAAGTACCTTATGGCGTCAACCCTATCACATACACCTGTATTTGTAATGGGTGTATGTGATGGAGTTGGTGCGATGATGTCATCACACCAGGTACTCTTATGTGGGCTGACCCACCTGGAGATGGATAGTGGAGTGGTGTCTAGGTTCCTAAGACCATCAGCAATCTGTGTTTTCTGATGGTCTTAAGCAACCCCTGTGAAAGTGTTGTTTGACCCCTAAGGAGTCACGACTCACAGGTTGAAACCCGCTGATGTAGACTAACTTTCTTAACCTTGACAATCTTATTTGTCCTTACTCTCTCTTTCACTCAGTCAGTCCAAAGCTCTGGTGCTTTGGTGTTCAAAGTGTGCTCTCTTTTCAGGGCCTGAAATGTTTCTCCTATATAGCCAATGATTCACTCCCTCATTTTAAGATATTTGTTCAAATGTTAAACTCCCAGTGAAATATTATCTAATCACAATTTAAAATTGCAAGATAAAAAACTAATAAATAAATGAAATAAAACTGCAAGGTGTTCTTGCCATAAACTGGTCACCTAGTATTGCCCCCCCTCCCCCACACACACATCTATCTATCATCTATCTAATTTGCCTTTTAAAATAATATTTTATCTGATCTTACCAGGATATAAATCTTAGGACATAAGTTTTTCTTAACTTTTTTTGTTTGCTTGTCTTTTTACAGATTTGGCATGAATATCTGGAAAAAATGCCTGGGCATGATAATGTGTAATAGTAACTTATAAAAACTTTGTTGAAAAAAATTTAAAAGAGTTTGCTACTTATTGATCATTATTTTTCAAACATTGATAAATAGTGTAGTTAAGTTCTGTTACATGACTCTCACAAACAAACACACACACTTATAAAATAAACAAACAAACAACAACAAAAAAAGCTAGGACACACTATTGGAATTTAATTTTAGTTCTGTCTACCTATCCACAATTATATGATAAAAGTGTGGTCCTTGACAAACATCACTCTTATGCACCAACCCTTTATAAGTGGTTCTGAAATTTTAACTAAATATATATATATATATATATATATATATATATATATATATATATAAATTCTGGGCTTAACAGATCAAGCTTTTAGAATTAAATTGCCGCCAAAACTGGTTTGGCTCAATGGATAGAGCGTCGGCTTGGGGACTGAAGGGTCCCGGGTTCAATTCTGGTCAAGGGCATGTACCTTGGTTGAGGGCATATCCCCAGTAGAAGGTGTGCAAGAGGCAGCTGATCAATGACTCTCTCTCATCGATGTTTCTAATTCTCTATCTCTCTCCCTTCCTCTCTGTACAAAATCAATAAAATATATTTTAAAAAATAGAACTAAATTGCCATGTGATCTGGTCATGCTGGAAGCCTATCATTGTTTTAATAATAGAGATCTGTGGACAGGGAATTCGGAGGGCTGGTGAACCTTAATTGCTCTATGGGTTAGAGCTAATCACTAGATATTGGTAGTTGATGAAGTCCCCACCTATTGGTCCTAAATTCACTGATTGGAGTTTCCTGCTTAGGACATATTGGTGTATCCTATAATTTTAATCTTAATAAAAGAGATGAAAATGCCAGAGGGAAAGTAGTCCGTCCTCCCACTAGAGTTGGACTACTGTCTGGCCCCCATTTCCCAAAATTAAATATTTTCAGTCTCTTTTTCATTTGTGTGTGGCCTTCTCCAGAATCCGAACCCTGATCCGAAACCCTGAATCATGCAGGATGTGAAAGGGGTTCCCACATAGTCAATTTTCTTTTTCTTTTTTCCTTTCTTCTTCTTCTTCTTCTTTTTTTTTAATTGATTTCAGAGAGGAAGGGAGAGAAGGAGAGAGTCCTAGGAACATCATTGATGAGGGAGAATCATTGGTCAGTTGTGTCCTGCATGCCCCGCACTGGGAAACGGAGCCTAATCCCAGGCATGTGCCCTGGCCAGAAATCACAGGGACACTTCCTGAGTCAAAGGTTGACACTCAACCACTGAGCCACACCAGCTGGGCATGATCTGGTTGATTTTCATAAAACTCAATATGCTATCCCTACCTTACCCCTGTCAAAATCCTCCTACAGATGTAAGAGTAATTCTATTTTGGATTTAGTATCACAGATTTAATATTACAATACCAAACCATTGTTTGGGATTTGTGAGCCTATTTATCACAGAAGAGTTGCTATTTCCTTAAGCTTTACATCTTCTAATTCTGGCACCCATCTCACATATTCTTCAAAGTAAAGATAAAAAAGCTCTGTATTTACTTTAGTTTCCCATACCACGATTCCTTTCTGAGAAGATTATAAATGAGGGATAATTTTATTTTTTATTTCCTTTTAATTGGAAGATATCTGTGATCTTGTTTTCATTGGCTTCTTTGTATGCATATAGGGGGAAGAGCATGTTGAGTGGAGATAATATTCAAGTTTATATATCCCTACAGCTATGTGGTAATAGCCTGCCTTATGATCTACCATTGTTTCAAAGCTATGGTTCCTTGAATCCAAGGTTAAACAAAGTTTAATGGGAAATATAGATTACTGTTATTTTCATGGCTCAAAAGTTATGGTTTTTAATTATATCATTTATACTGTTGCAGAAAAATATGGTTTAATAAAAAAAACAAAGATTTTTGTTTTGTTAGTTTGTTTTTAATCACACATCTTCCAGGAGACCATGCTACTTCCTAGGAGCAAAATAGTTCCTTAGAGGAATGAATTGATTCTTTCAGGCTAATAAGATACAAGTCTGTAGCATGGTTGAATGTTCTATTAACAGGCTAGAGGGAGGAACTAATATATAAACACAGGGGAAGGAAATTAATGTAAAAGAAAATACAGAGACAGAAGGAGAAAATCATAATGTAAGAAGGAAAAATGTGAATGGGATACAGGAACAAGGGGATTTAATCTTTGGAACATATTTTTTTCTCTAATTCCCTTTTGAACCTATGCTTTTATCTTTTTTCCTATGCACACCTTTGGAGCATAATAGGATGGTACAAAATATACTTCTAAAGAAACTGGCATTGATTAAATCATACTCTGCAAAACCAAATATAAAAGTAATAACATCTATTTAAAAAAATCTTTACTTTTTAAAGTATTACATATGTCCCCTTTTGAATCCTTACTCCCAAAAGCCCCAAACCTATTGCACTATTATTTGTGTTCATGGATAATGCATAAATGAGTTTACATAATTATTGTTTTATATTATATAGGTGTGACTGGAAAAGAGCAGAGAAAAATTCACAAGCAATGGTGGTATAAACAGAGGTAATGCAAAATAAAATAGATAGTAACAGAAATGGCTGGAAGAAAATGTAGTAAGTTTAACATGGGTCCAGAAACTATGGCTTGGAAGTGAAAAAGAAGAATGACTCATTGCGATATATTGTTATTTGACAAATGTTATTAAGTCATAAGTCAAAATTTTGCATGAGATTATGTTGAAAGTTGAACTAGCTCTAACTTCTAAGTGTAGTGTAATCTAAATTTGTTTTAATTACATTTGGTAGATTAGTTTAGTGACTCATTCTTCATTCGTTTGTGATTAATTTAAGTATATTCATTAAAAAATTACCATAAAACAGGTACTTTCTAGCTGTGGGAGAATGAGTGGAAAGTCAGAAGAGGTTCACCTAGCTGGTGTGGCTCGATGATTGAGTGCAGACCTATGAACCAGGAGATCATGGTTGAATTCCCAGTCAAGGCACATGTCCAAGTTGTGGGCTCAAACTCTAGTAGAGGCTATGAAGGAGGCAGCTGGCCAATGATTCTCTGGCATCATTGATGTTTCTAATTCTATCTCTGTCTCCCTCTCCCTTTCTTTCTGAAATCAATAAAGATTTTTTTTTTTAAAGAAAAGAAAATCAAAAGAGGTTCTGGCCTTCATGTAAAGAAATAAATACATAAAATGATTTCAGATAACTAAAATATATGAAGAAATGAATCATGCATTGACATTGAGAGAAACCAAGAGAAGGATGTCACTTTAATTAGAATAACATGGGAAGTCATAAGTGCTGAATTTTTCTATATCAACCTCTCTAAGCCAGGACTATGATAAATGGTAACTATAAATGTGCCAAAATAGATGAAAATGAGAAAACTGACATGGATCAATTTTAATCCAAATGTAACATTACTTATCCCCTATCACTTGAAGTTGAATGGAGAGAATTGGCCACCTGTAGTTAAAACACCTGTGAACTGTAAAAAAAAAAAAAATGTTTAGAACAATGACCAAAAGATATTAACTTAACTTGAGTGTGTGTCTTAATAAGTTTTTATATAGAGTAAACTCATAAGTTTTTATATTGCATCATATCTGATAATTTCACTTAAAATCCATGTGATAAAAGAAAATATTAATTATTTGTTGTTTGAATTCTAATGTGTTTATAATACTATGTTTTTAAATTCTGGAGATCTTCTAAAGACAATTTTTATAAGAACAACTACAATGTCTAAAATGTGAGGATATTTAAAAGTTATATTGGGAAATTGTGGCAAAGAATACAAAAAGAAAGGAGACATCTTTAAATCTATATATTTTTAGTTAATAAGGAAAATCACTTATGTAGAAGGTGGGAGAATTTTGAATCAAGCTTGGTATATGTTTATAATGCAACTGAAACCTTGATGAGAATTTTTTTAAAAATGAGTCTACCTATCATAATTGACAGTTTCTGAGACATCCTAGCTTACAAGATACATATTATTAAATAATTTAACCATCCCCTTCTTTTAATATCTAAGTTATGAATCGCTTTACTTAAATATGTTCTTTTAATTCAGCCTACTATGGTCTTTCCATAGCTATATTTTTCACTGTAGTTCACGTAGATGTTATCTGTTCACTCTCTTACTATCAATATTATGTTATTAAGTCTTTAAATTAGTTACTATGCACCTATGCTAAAACCCCAAATTTTCACTGTTGTGGTGAAAATTCTGTTAATGTCGCTGATAGTTTTGAAGATTAAAATGAAATTTCATAGCTATTGATGGTGACCAGTTGGAGTTGGATTAGTTGGCTTGTATTCTCATGTGTTGTTTGTTTGTTTATTTATTTATTTATTTATTTATTTTTCTTTGGTTTCTAATTTTTTTTCTTGTTTTTTTTTCTTATTTTCTTCTTCTTCTTCTTCTTCTTCTTCTTCTTATTATTATTATTATTATTACAGGCCCATTGCACTATATTTGTGTAAGAATAGGCCTTTCTTCCCCTGGTTTTACTCCTGGCTGCCTGGGAGCCGCCAAGCCCTTGCTCCCAGCTGGAGCATTTCTCCTGTAGCTACCTCCATCCCTTTCCATCCCCCTCATAGCAGGTGTCCCACCCTGGCTGGTCACTATACACCTGCATATGCAAATTCACCTTCCATCTTTATTGGGTCAATTTGCATATTCACTCCTGATTGGCTGTGTGAGTAGTGGAGGTACAGTCAATTTATATGTTTGTCTATTATTAGGTAAGTGATTATTACTTCTTTCTGTTTATATTCATCATTGATCCACTTCAGTAGGAACAGATATCAGAGAATATATTTTTACTTTATTAAGTTACCATGTCTGCCAACAAGAAGTTCCATATTGGCAATTATCTCATCCTCAACACCATTGGCAAGGGATCTTTTGCAGAGGTCATGTTGGCCTGCCATATGATCACTAGCACAGAGGTTGTTGCGAAAGTTGTGAATTAGCAGGGTTCCTCTGATATTCTTCAAGAGATTCATTGTATTAAAGGATTAAATCTCCCTAACATCACCAGGTTGTTTGAGGTCATTACCACCAGGACAAAGTGTTTCTCTTCATGGAGCTGTTAGAGAGAGAACATTATATGACTGCTTGGAGAACTGTGGCCCCATTATAGAGAAGGAAGCCCAAGCCCTGTTCTGACAACTACTATAGGCAGTACATCACTGCTACCAGAGACATATCTTACATTGGGACCTAAAGCTGGAGAACAAACATCTAGGTGGTGAAATGAATGAAATTAAATTAGTAGATTTCAGCTTTAGTAGGGAATTTACAGAAGAGAAACAGCACTTTCTGTGGCACTGCCTTCTATATGGCACCAGAGATGTTCCACTTTGATCCCTGTTAGGGCCTGAAGTTGGACGTCTGGGGCATGGGATAGTGCTCTACAGGATTGTGAAGTGGGAACTGCCATTTGTGGGGAAAATTTTTGAAGAATTTAGGGCGTACATCTTTGTACTATACTTCCTGTTTCTACAATCCCAAAACCCTTTATAAATATGAATAACCCGAAACCCCAGCTAAAGACCAACCCTGGAAGATATAATGAAAGACCACTGAGTCATCATTGGTCACTCAGAGGAATTAAAGCCATACAACCAGTCACCCTGGGGTGACTTACTAGTTGTACCGATTAATAATGCAGATCGTTTTTCAATAGATGAAGTTACATATATGTTGATATATATGTGATTTGATATGTATGTTATTTTCTATTGACAGCAAGTTTAAAAACTTCATATGTCAAATTTGCTGAAGGTGTTAACATCATAGATATTTTTACACTTAAAAGTGTCAAATTTCATGTAAAAAAAAGAACATTTGTGGGAAGTTTTAATTCATTACTTTTGCTGGATAGTTCAGAAAGCTTATGGTGAACATGCTCCACCTCAAGATACATTGGTTTAAACACTTTAAAAGTGATAATTTCTATATGAAAGACAAAGAACTTCCAGGTCAACAGAAAAAAAATTTGAAGAACAAGAATTACAAGCATTATTGGATGAAGATTCTTGTCAAACTCAAAAAACAACTTACATAAAGAATAAACGTAAGTTTATAAGCAATAAGAAATATTTTAAAGGAAGGGAAATGGGTGGCACATCAAGTGAATGAAAGACAAATGGAAAACAAAAAAATTATCAGTAAAATGTTGCTTGGAATTGTGACTGGAGATGAAAAGTGGATTCATTTTGAGAATCCCAAACACACAAAATCATGGGTTGATTCAGGTCAACTATCAAAAATGACTGCAAGGCCATATAGCTTCGGAAATAAGACAATGCTCTGTGTTTGGTGGGATCAGGAAGGTGTGGTGTATTATGAGCTTCTAAAACCAGATGAAACCATTAATACTGATTGCTACCAACAACAAATAATCAATTTGAACCACGCTTTGATCATAAAATGAACAGAATGTTCCAGAAGACATAGCAAAGTAATTTTGCTTCATGAAGACACACTATCACACACTTCAAAACTAGTTAAAAACACATTAAAATATTTTAATTGATTTTTTTTAAGAGAGAGGAAGGGAAATGGATAGAAAGCTAGAAACATCAATGAGAGAGAACATTGATCAGCTGCCTCTTGCACACCTCCCACTGGGGATGTGCCCCCAACCAATGTACATGCCCTTGACCAGAATTGAACCTGGGATCTTTCAGGCCACAGGCTGACGCTCTATCCACTGAGCAAAACCAGCTTTGGCAACACATTAAAAGATCTTGCCTGGGTAGTATTAACCCACCCTCTGTACTCACCAGATCTTGCTCCTTCAGATGACCACTTGTTCTGATCGATGGCACACACACTTTCTGAGCAGCACTTCAAATTGTATGAAGAAGTGGAAAGTTGGGTCTCTGAATGGTTTGCCTCAAAACAAGAAAAGTTCTATTGGGACAGTTTCCATAAATTACCTGAAAGATGGGGAACTGTGTAGCTAGCAGATGGACATTACTTTGAATAAAGTACTTTTGATGTTTCTCTTGAAATTATTGTGTTTTCTTTGATTACAAAATCTGCATTATTAACTAGTACACATTAATGTACATTATTAACCAGGTAGATGCCCATGTAGCTCAAATAATGAATTACATGGGATATGGGATATGAGCAGCATGAGCTACAGGGGTCACTCAGAGAAAGAACAGATAACATCATGGGCACTTATCTAATAGTAGATAGCCTGAAAACCAAGATTTGTGGCTGCATGATCAAGGTAAGGCACTGGCACTCCCCTAACCCCAGTATCAGTCTTTCTAATGCAGGGGATTCAGGCATCAGGGCAGAAAGACAGAGACCGTGGAATTCCACCACTCAGCCTACAGTCAAGGATGCCTATTCCCCCAGGCAGCCTGGAAGGGAGGACCATCACTCCCCCAGACAGCATGAAAGCAAGGAGGATGACCATTCCCCTTGATTAGCCTAGAAGCAAAGATGGCCATTCACCCAGCAGCCTTGAGTCAAGAATGACCATTCTCCCAGTTAGCCTAGATGCAAGGTCTACTATTCACCAGCCAGAGTTTAAGCAAAGAAAATCATTCACCCAGCCAGCAGGGAAGCAAGGACCACAACTCCCCTATGCAGCCTAGAATCAAGGACTGCCACTCCCCCTCCTTCCCCACTGAGTCCAGCTCTCCAGTGTGACTCTGGGGGTTCCCCCACCACTCACAGCAGCAGCAGCAGCAGCAGCAGCAGCAGCAGCAGCAGAGCAGCAGCACTGGTGGTGGAGCCCCAGATGGAACCATTAATGAAAACTGCCTTCAAGCTGGGCAGCATGATGGGAGGACCCCTGCCTCTTCCTCTGGCCACAGCCCGGGCCGGCAGGGAGTGGCTAGAGGGGCCTTCAGGACTTATTTAAGATTCCTATGTTATAGGCCATTCACTGACATGCAGCATCTCAAAAGGACAGGAGTGAAGCCAATATAATTTTTTATAATAGTGGGTGGCCAAAGCAGACCACAGTCAAATATGATTGGGAAATCAAGCAGCACTCTCTGTATTTTAAATGTTGAACTTCAAAGATGCTGAGCTCCAGGGAGACAGGCCCTGTAGTGTGGGAAATTAGCCAGAGGCTGGACACAACCAGCTGCAGGTGAGAGGGGTGCCAAAAATAGACGCTGTGTTTGCAAGTTGACAGGACCTGGTCCAGGGGACCATGGGAGTCTGTAAACTGCCCAAGCATTCTCTGCATGGGATTCACATTAGGAGGGTATCTAGCATCTCTATGGCCTTCAGAAGCATCTTATCCAAAATGACTTACAAGCTTAGAAGACTGCCTGGAGCCCCCCAGGGGTCAAAAGTGAATAAATGAAACTTCACAGATTGTAATAGTTTTTCTTGGGGCCCTTTTTCACTTATTTATGCTTGTATTGCTGATTCTGACGAGGGATCAAACCTACATCTTGGCATCTTAGGACAACACTCACCAACTGGAAATCTAGCCAGGGACTGATTGATTTTTATTGAGTTCCTGTCTTTTAGAATGTGTAAGAAGTGGACTCCATGCCAAAACCGGTTTGGCTGAGTGGATAGAGCATTGGTCTGCAGACTGAAGGGTCCCAGGTTCAATTCCAGTCAAGGGCATGTACATTGGTTGTAGGTACATCCCCAGTGGGGGGAGTGCAGGAGGCAGTTGGTCGATGTTTCTCTCTCATCAATGTTTCTAGCTCTCTATCCCTCTCCCTTCCTCTCTGTAAAAAAAAATCAATATAATATATTTTAAAAAAAGAAGAAGTAGACTCCTTGGGGGATATAAATAAGCAAAAATTGTTCTTTCTGAGTTCAAATACAAAGTGTTTCATGTATACATATACCTGTGTACTATACATTTATTTGTATAAACACACTAGAAGCCCAATGCACTAAGATTGGTGCTGGAATGGGCTTTCCTTTCCCTGGCTTCGGGCACCACCTTTCCACTCCTGCCAAGCCCCTTTCTGCTCAGACTCCAGAGCCGCCTCTTTCTGCTCTGGGATTGGCTTCTTTCTGCTCCAGCTCTGCCTTTCCAGCTGCCCAGAAGCCCTGAGAGACTGGGGTGGGGCAGAACGCCTGTGTCATCACCATGGTGATGATGCAAGTGTTCCAACCCCCTCACTCCATGTCAATGTATGCAAATTAACCACCATCTTTGTTGGTTTAATTTGCATATCACTCCTGATAGCATAGCTGAGGTATTATCAATTTACGTGTTTGACTATTATTAGATAAGATATAGATATAGATAAGTGAAAAGCACAAAATAAATAACATGGCATTCAAAAACTTTATATAATTAGTCTATCTATGTGAAAATGCTTACAAATATTTAAAGTTCATATTTTGGGGAAACAATATGCAGAGTTACTTAATGACTTAAAATCCCTAATATTCCATGCATTTGATTAGATAAAGAATAAAAAGTTTGATGATATTAAGTACATACCCTATATAATAAAAGGCTAATATAAAAATAGATCCAATGGTGGAACTATCTAACAACCAAACAACCAGTCCCTATAACGTGTTGACCACCAGGGGGCATGTGCAGAACATGGCAGGTGTCAGCCGTGGTGGAATGGTAGAGCAGGTGAGCGGGGGCACCAGACCAAGGTTGGGTGCCAGTTGCTGTCATTGGGGTGAGCCACTGGTGGTTACAGAAAATTATTTGCTCCTGTGCACCGCAGTCTTGCCTAACACTTGCACCCACTGCTGCTGCCTTCCCTGCTCACCCCTCAGCTGGAGCCACCACTTGCACCCCCTGAATGTGCCAGGCCTGCTCTCACTGACTGCAGGAACTGGAGCTGCTGCTCACACCCACTGCTGGTGCTGGAGCCGCCACTTGCACCCACTGCCAGTGCCCTGTACCAGTCCTGATCGCTAGGCCCCATCAGCAGGTGTGAGTGGTGGCCAGCCCCAATCGCCCCTCAGGAACAAGAGGATGTGCAGAAGCCCTGAGGGGCAATCAGGAAAGCAGCCACCACTTGCACCCACTGATGGTGCTGGCCCCGCTCACACCCACTGCTGGCACTAACCCAAATCACTTCACACTGTCAGTGGGTGCAAGCGGGGCCAGTGCTGTCAGCATGTGGGAGCAGCAGCACTAGGAATGAGGCTGATGGCAAATAGGAGATGGGGACTGCAGCAGGAGGGGCTAGGGAAGGGGAGTGGAGGATGGGCCAAAACCTGTCCCTGTGCCCTCCACAGCCACAGTTCCTTTCAAGGTGCTACAAATTCATGCACTGGGCCCCTAGTCATTATATGAATTGTTGAGGAATCATAAACTCTATTGGTGAGCAGATGGCTTTACACAGCTGATCGGCAAAAACAATTTTGCTTTATCTATTAAACTTGTTAATACATGATTTATTAGTATATATCCTAAAGAAACTTCATATAGTCAGAAAATTCACTGTGTAAGAGTTTTTATAGTAACATTCTACCTAATAAAAGAGAAACATGCAAATTGATCATACCTTCACTATGCCCACAAGCCCTGCCCACCAGCCAATCAAGGTGAGTATGCAAATTAACCCAACCAAGATTGCGGTTAATTTCCATAGCCAGGCCAAAGCAAAGACTGAAGACCTGTAGAAAGAAGCCAAGTGCTGCAGAGAAGCAAGCAAGCTGGGTGGGGGAGAAGGGAGGAAAGCAGGCAGGGCAGGGGCAGGGAGAAGGAAAAGAAGCAGGTGGGGCAGCAACCACACCAGGAAACACTATTGCAAGAATTTTCCTGCAAGGGGCATCTATCAATAGTTATTTATATAACAAAATTAATAAAAATACAAGAATGGGTATCAAATATTTGGCTGAAATTGGTGGTGTAGAAAATGGGTAATATTGAACACTAATAATCCTCATACTCTTAAAAAAATTAGCATTTTTGTTTGGGGTGGTGGCAGTGCTAAATTTGATTATAAGGGAGCAGAGCCTTGGTGTGAATATTTCATAATATAGGTGTCTCTCAAGAAGTAAATGTCTGGATAAATGAAGCTGATAATAATTGTTCCTTTTAAATTCAGGCTCTGCTATGCTGACTACCTTCAAGTCTGTTAAACTCTTCTCAAGAAGTGGTGGGGTGTTTGAATGGTGATGGGCAGGAATGGAAATGGGTCTCAGGAGGTTATCTTTACAAAAGCTTGTGGATCAGTGATTGGTATAGTCCTGACTGTGTCTACTCCTCTGTATTTTTGTACTACTGATTTTTCCTCACTGATCTTCAGAGGGTTCCAATTATGCTTCTTAAACTAAAAATCAATTGGAAAAGTTGAATAAGTCTTACTTAAGTAAGGTTAATTCATTCTTAAATCCCACTTATCAGAAAAATGGGCTCTTTATTTCTTCAACTACTTGGCTGTGATAACTAAAGCATAACATCATTCTTAAAAATATAGGTGGGCAGGGTGCAAGAGCATATAATGGAGTCAAGATAGTCTCTTCAATAAATGGTGCTGGGAAAATTAGGTAGATACATGCAAAAAAATTAATTTATGCCATACACAAGAATAAACTCAAAAGGATAAAATACTTATATGTAAGATGATAAACCATAAGAATTCTAGAAGAAACCATAGGCAGCAAAATTTCAGACAGCTCTTCCAGAAATATGTTTGCCAATATATCTCATAGAGCAAGGGAAACTAAGGAGAAAATAAACAAATGGGACTACATCAATGTTAAAAAACTTCTGCACAGAACAAAAAAAAATCAACAACGTGAAAAGGGATCCTACTATATATGGGAGAACACATTTGGCAATGACATATTGATAAGGTTTACTATCCAGTATGTATAAGAAACTCATACAACTCAACAAAAGAAAGACAATCCAGTAAAAAATTGGGCAAAGGACCTAAATAGACACTTTTCCAAAGGGTACACACATATGGCTAAGAAACATATGAAAAAATGCTCAGTTACTCATCATTAGAGAGATGTAATTTAAAAGGATAAGTTATCACCTCACACCTGTCAGAATGACTACCATCAACAAATCATCAAATGACAAGTATTGGGGAGGGTGATGTGGAGAAAAGGGAACCCTCATGCACTTCTGGTGGGAATACAGACTGATGCAATCATGGTGAAAAACAGTATGGAGTTTCCTCAAAAAATCAAATATAGAACTGCCATTTGACCAAGTGATCTCCTAGGAATATATCCTAAGAGACTAGAAACATCAATCAGAAAAAAATATATGCACCTTAATGTTTATAACAGTGAAATTTAAATAGTTATGATCTGGAAACAGTCCAGGTGGCCATCAGTGGAAGAGTGGATGAAAGAGCTGTGGTGCATTTATACCATGGAGTACTTATACAGCAGACAAAAGAAGGATCTCTTACCCTTTGAGACAGCATGGAGAGGTCCTTAGAGTATCATGCTATGTGAAATAAGTCAGTCAGACGAAGATAATTATAACATGATCTCACTCATATGTGGAATCTAATGAACAAAACAGATTCAGAGATGTAGAAGCATGGAACAGACTGTGGAATCACAGAAGCAAGGCGGAGGTGGGTGGGTGGGTGAGGAAAGAGCAACCAGAGAACTTGTATGCATATATACATAACCTATGAACATAGACAATAGTATGGTGGGGTCTAATAAAAGGGGTCAATGGGGGATACAAGGGAGATATATGTAATACTTTCAACAATAAAGATTAAATTTTAATAGTTGTAAATAGTGATTTTTTTTCTAATGCAATCTCAAAACTCTACTTTTTGAATATTTTAATTAATCTTTACAGTAATCTTGCAAAAGTTACCTCTCTCATGCACTGTTGCAGGATGATTCTCATGTACATTAATTATGATAATTATTTTGTAAGCAATTGCTTGCTTATTTGAATTATATTTAATAAAGAGGATTTGAACAATTCCCTTGCTTTTGGGGTATATGTAGCTTACACCATTTAAACACTGGTCAAACTATGCCACTGAGAATTTTTTATTCTAGGAAATTTGTCAAGTAATTTAAACATAAAAATAAAAAAAATAAATTAAACAATTTTCTTACCAAAGTATATGTATTTTATATATAATTTATTTTCTAAAATTAAATAAAGAAGCATAATTTAAAGAAGAAATATTTGTTTTGTTTTGTCTGACTTGTTAGGGGTCAATTATATATGTTTATTTTAAAATATAAACACTTGTTGTTTTCAACTTGTCTCATAAATAAAGCTCACTATATGACTCTACTTGTCCCATAACATGTTTGCATAGATGTGACATTTCTTTTCTTTTTTGTCCCACAGTGTATTTGGGGGATTAAAGAAATAAATGAAATGCAGTTTAGAAATTACTTCATTGTGATTGTATGCACACCTTAGCACATACTATGAAAGCAGAGGAGTATATTTTTAAACATTCTCTGAGCTACCTGTCAAACTTAATTTGTGTCAATTATACTGCTGTGGATATATACTTTCAAGGTGGAGAATCAGACGTGCATTTTAGTTTTTCAGTACTAAGCTTTGCTTTACAGAAGAGTATTTTTCTAGCTTATTTGATTTCTAACTGCTGGAAGTTGTTTTACTTTCGTCCATACACCATATGAATATAAATGTAGCTTTTTAACATAGAATGACTTCCCAACACCTTATTTTTTTAGCCTCTTTCTATCCTGAAAATACAGTGCCCAAAAAGGGTTTTTCTTACTCAGCATAGCATCACTCAATCTAAAAAGAAATAGGATTTCTAAGAAGGTTGAGATACCACTCTAGGAAGAACACTTGCTTGAATTCTTAATTCACATTTGAGATTGGGAAAAGAAAAGTATTATTTTTGGTCTGAAAAATTTTATCACCCTTTTACATGTGTCAAAAGAGACCACTGCTGCCCTCATTAGTCAAATTTTTGGAGCCATCTGCCCACACTGTGGGATGTACTACAGCCAGAATGGGAACTGCAGGTGCTTGAGAAAATGCCAGAGTGGTCTTAGTCAGGGTAATTCATTGGCTGGTAGAGAGAGAAAACTCTGACTTAAAGGATAGAGAGATTGAAAAGTAAAACAGTTGTTGCCCTCTAAAAGAGTGTAGTGTAGCCCCGAGTTCTTGTATTTGTCTTTGGACCCATAGGATTTGCATCTCTCTCTCTTCAAAGAGTCAATATCTTTTTATTAAAAACGTATTCTATTTGTTAGATACTGCTACAAATGATATCCTATGTATCTCTGACTAAACTGACTATATAATAAGAGCAAAGTACATTTTGGGAAAAGCATATTATATTGATATACCAAATGGCAAGCTGGAACTCTAATTGTGGATTCTTCTTCTATGAACTTTGAAGAATACATTTTGTGGACTAAAATACTTTAAGCCAAAGCGAGGAAGTTTCTTCCAAGCATAAACAAGCTTCTCCCTGGGTGGGGGTCTCCAAATGGGGAACCCCTGAGGATGGGTCCCCAAAATGGAAAGAAAAAAAAAAAAAAAAACCAACAACAAAAAACCCTACTCTCTTCCAAAATGGGAAAAACCTATTCCAGTGAGTCCTTTGGTCTATGGGTTTATAAATGTTGGAAGCTCTTCGTCTGCTCATGCCACTTTCTAATTGGACCCTTCCTTATTTTAAGTCCCCTGAGCTTTTCCTAATTGGCCAACTTTTCCCTTTCCCCTGCATGATTATCAGTTTTAAAGTATCAGAGTTCACCGGGTGCTTCCCTCTTCCTCTTCCCCTAATCTGATAGCATTCCTCCATCCACCGGGCAGGTAGGACAAATATTCTGGTGCCTTAGAGACCTATGCATTCCTGTCCCTTTCGGGCCCGTATCTTAAAACTGCCTTTCCTGTCTCTAACTCCTTTCAATGTCTTTTAGGCTTGTTGCCTGTTTTGCTATGTGCAGATTTTTTGGGTTGGTTTTTTTTTGTCTTTCAAAATATGTATTTAATTTTAGAATTGCTTAAAGAATCACCTATGTCAACTAAAAATATTACTAGAAGAGAAACGTCTATAGATGGCATTATTAAGGATTAGCCTCAATTTAGTCCTAGATTTTAGTTATACAACATTTTTGAAAGTAAATATGTCAACACATTTAGCAATTTCCCCCTATAATTAATTATTCCAGATTATTTTAGTAGTGTAGAAGTGTATCTTAGTTTTATTAATTTACATTAAATTAGCTAATTAGGTAGTATCACGACAATATAAACTATAGGAATTATTATCTTATAATTAGAAAAGTATTTAAAGCTACTTATAAGTTCAGTGAATGACATTTGCTAAGTGTCATATTCCTTGATCTATTCCTTAATCTTTTAGAATAAGAGTTTTATTATTGTTTTTTTTGTTGTTGTTTGTTTGTTTATTAGTGTTCTTCAATATTTTCGGTCTCTGTGTTGATTTGAGAACTAAAAGGGATGTATATCCTATATAATAAAAGGCTAATATGCAAATTGCCCCCTCAGGAATTTGACCAACTGGGTGTTCAACTGCTCACTATGATGTGCCCTGACCACCAGGGAGTGGGGCAGAACAAAGGAAGACCCCAGCCAGCAGCCAGGGGAAGAATGGCCTCCATTAACCCTGATCACTAGCCAGGCCGAGGGACCCTACCCTTGCATGGATTTCATGCACTGTGCCTCTAGTATAAAATATAGAATATTGTTTTATTTTTTTAAAATATATTTTATTTATTTTTCACAGGAGGAAGAGAGAGGGATAGAGAGCCAGAAACATCGGTGATAGAGAGCCATTGACCAACCGCCTCCTGCAGGCCCCCACTGGGGACGAGCCCTCAACCAATGTTCATGCCCTTTGACCGGAATCGAACTTGGGACCTTCCAGTCCACACACTGACACTCCATCCTCTGAGCCAAACCGGTTTTGGCAGAATATTGTTTTCTTGATCTTAGTACCTACTAAAGTTAAATAGTGAATAATTATATATTAAAACATTATAAAAGTTTGAAAGAATTAAATATGCATGTATATTTAATATTACATCTTTATATTGAATGTTTTTTTTTTTCCCCAAATAAAAAGGTCATCACTCCTAGCAAATAAAATGTGGGATAATTTAATGTTAAATATATGATTTGGCATAGCTTTTTTTGTGATAGTTTATTCAAGGTGTTTGTTATTATTTAAATAACTATATAAACTTATAAATATATGTGATTCTTTCAAATCTTTATACCAGTAGGTTTAATTTCTAGATAAATATTTTACATTCTACATTATACATCCCACATTACATGAGATATAAATATGTGTATTGTATGTGTGTGTGTCTGAGTCAACTACTATTGAGAAACATAATTTGAAAAGGATCCTAATCACTTTATTTATCCTAGTTAATAGGTTTTGGCTGGAAAAATATGTCATTTAGAGGGTATTACAATATGCCTCATTACTGAAAATATTTTGCTAGATCCCAAACCAAGAATAAGCAAAGTTTGAATGTCCTGTTGGATTGTGTCAGGCACATCTGTTTCAGAAAATATTGCTCCATTTCTAATGTTGGCAATTGATGCTTTCTCCTAAATTCACAGAGATTAAAGAGATAATGATCTTTCTCATACAATTGCTCTCATGAATAAAACTGATAATATATTAGCTTCAAGAAAATAATTGTATGCATCCTATCTAGGTCCAGACAGAGTTTATGATACTTCAATTTAGATCATTTGGAAGGAATGTTGATATCAGTATTTTTTATCAAATATTTTCTGATGGTAAAGGTAATATTTGGGTATAGGTGCCTATAGTGGGTTGCAGGTTTCTTTAAAATTCATATATATATATATATATATATATATATATATATATATCCAGAATCTCAAAATGTGATCTTATTTGGAGATAGAATCTTTGTAGATATAATTATGGTAAGAATTGATATGGGCACTAAATCTAATGTAAGTCCTCATAACAGAGAGAAAAGAACATAGAGACACAGAGAAGAAAACTATGAAGATAAAGCAGAGATTAGAGTAATGCAGCTAGACACCAAGGTCCCCTGAGGATTATTGGGGACCACCAGGAGCATTCTTTTAGGAAAAGTTTCTCACCAGAGACTGCATAAGTAGCATAGCCCTGCCAATACCTTGATTTCAGACTTCTAGCCTTTAGAACTGAGATAATAAATTTCTGTTGGAAGCCACAAAAGTGTGGTAATTTGATACAGCAGCACTAGGAAACTAAGAAAGTAATATAGCAAAATTTAGGAATATTTGGTATTGCATAGGTTTTAATGTCCTGGTGTCTGAATCTTATCATTTTTTACTGATTAACTACATATTTCCATCTGCTTACTGTTCTACCCATGGACCAGTTTTACCTCTACCAGTCTCCACCAGAACATGTTTCCAGCAATTGTCTCCTTGCTTTCACTGAGGGTTTTTGTTGTTGCTGTTGTCGGTGTTTTTGTTTGTTTGTTTGTTTATTTGTTCTACTTATATGACCATTCCCTTAACTATGATATATCCTAAAAAGAAGAATAAAGCCATAAATAAATACATGTGTTGACTCTACATTGCCTTTTAGGTAGTATTTATTCTCTCTGCACTTTTTATATAACATTTGTTTATATCCAATATCTACAATTTGCTTCTTTCAATTTTCTCTTGACCAATACCAGTGGCTAAAGCAAATACATTTTGTTCACACTATGCCACCAAAACATTTTTGGGGGGTCAGGATAATGAACACATTTATCAAATTATCTGATAAACTCTTAGTACTTAACTTTTGCCTTCTCAACATCATTTTACATTATTGAATGTCAGTTTACTTTATGGAACTGCATTCTCCATTTTCCTTTTACTTAACTATCCTCTTTTCGGTAGCCTACGCTCTCATTTTCCTGACCTCCAAATGGTGGAACAGCCTCAATCCTCACACCTCTTTTTTCTGATTATCTACCCTCTTTTTTTATGTTAGTTCCATTTAGTCTCAAGGCTTTCAAATATTTTCTGTGTGCTAAAAGTTATGAAATTAAAATATCTAACCTAAACTAGAATGGAGTATAAATTGATAACTAAATAAGTGACTAACAAATACATTATTGTATGCAAAATCCATTTAAAACATAATTATTATTGAGGCAACAAATGTAGTTTTATATCTAATAAACAAAGGTCTGACCATAACTTGTTAACTTATGGAATTCATTCATGGAGATTGTTATAAGTAACTAAATCAAAGTTAGTTCTGGGATTTCTTGTGTCTTATAGAACTTACTTAATTGTGGCAGACTGTTGAATTATTTTATAGCAAAACATTCCCCAGTCTTCCAGAATGTAAGCATGACAGGTGACTAAGAGGCCCAAGGAAATATAGCTAAACTCTGTATAAAGGAAGAACAAATAATTTCAGTTTTCTTCCTTATTCATGCTGTCTTAAATATAAATACAACCCTTTGAGGATCAGCATCCATTTTGCCTCAGAGGTTACCTTGAGGATAACGGTCATGGATGGCTCACTGAAATCAAATAAGGAAACTTGTCTCTGACAACCTCATAAATTCACCATATGAGCCTCGAATTAGTTTCTTGCCCAGTATGTTTATGTTACTCTCTTTTGGTCTCTAGTACTCTAATCCTGGCTTAATCTGAACTTGTATTTTACTATGTAGTATTTAAAAGTAAAGTGCTTAAAGTAAAAGAACCTAAAAATTAAATTTGACTACATAAATAATTTGAATCATTCAGAAAAGTGATGACAAACTTTACAGGTTGAAAACCTGAGAAACTTTACCACCCTGTTATAAAACATTTTAGACTTACTGTACCTTGGAAGTCTTGCTATACTATTATCACTAAGTGCAATAATTGAAGAAATAATGAAATGTAGGGCATGTCTGCACATCTTTTTCAGTAAATACCTCTGACACAGATAAAATCAGATTGAGCCCAGAACACCTTCAAACAGATGGATAAGTTAAGAGAATACTGACCATAGCATGCAAATTAAGTTGCCCGAAAATTCTGTAATTTGGAATTGTGAAGGCTAAAAAAGTTTTTGGTTTATTTTGTTTCTTAAAACAAAAGTGTTATAACTAGTGGAAGTTAAATCATAATCTTAGGGATTTTGTCAGAGGAATGGCAATGTGAGAGAGCCCTGGGCCTCTTCCCTTGAAATGTCAACAAGTTTACCAACTACAATTCAACAAAGAAATCCTGCTCAATACAGATGTTTGCCTGAGACCCATTCATTAAAGCATCCAAACATGGGCGACCAGGAATAAATCGGTAGACAAGAAGGGAGGAAAGCACAGATGGCCCACCAACAGCCTGCAGATGCAGGCTTGCAGCTGGGAGCTTATGGCCCTGCCTGGAGAGGGAGGAAGCCAGCAGTAACAGGTGCTTCCTTTGGCCTTGAGGAACAGAGAGCTGCAGGGAGCAGCCCAGTAGGGCAAACAGCAGGGGAACACACAGTGTCTGAGTCAATGGATGCCTGAAGGGGTTCTTCCTCACAGCTCTCCACTGGCAGGCAGGGCAGACAAGGAAATGGAACCAAAAAGCCCTCTGTTGCTTAGACTCCCAAAACTTGCCTCCTGTTACCCTTGGAATTGGGTCCAAGAGCATAATATCTATAAGCCAAGAGCTATTATACTGGAATCAGTGTATCCCTATGTTTCTGATGCGCAGGAGGAGTTGTCCTTGGGGTAAGACTCTACGAAGGCCGGGGGTTGTTATTATGGTCAGGGCAAAAACAAAGCCCACTTCTAAGTATTGCAGCTGTACTGTCTTATGGAAGCCTTGAAGGGTGGTGCCATCTCTACAGCGGAAGTGCACTGAACCTGGCCCAGGGCCTCAGCTAAACCCACCCTCCTAGCCCATCTGGCCCTGCCCTGGCCGGCCCCGTCCAGCTCCAGGAGATTGGAGCCCGCCCTGAGCATGGCAGCTGCAAAACAGCCACATACAATTTAAAGAATGGCTCCAAGCAGGGAGGTTTGACTATTACTCTCTCTTCAGCTTCACTGCCCTCCCCTAGCACCGCCCTCTCCCCTCCCAGCCATTGCCTCCAGAGACCATCACCGCTACAGGGCTGCTGGCCAGAGCCTACCCCTCTGCAAAGCTTCCGTAGCTATAGTCCCAGGAAACAATCATGCCCTCCTCCCCCAAACAGCATCTGCTTCCTGTGAAAGTACCCGTGAGCTTAAAAATAACAATCCCTTCCCATTTATACATCACTTACTTGATGAAACGTTCTAGGTTTATTAGCTCAGAACCTCCTCATGACAACCCAGTGAGGTAGGCAGAGAAGAGATTACAATTCCCATGGTATATGCGTATGTGTTCAGAAATGAAGCTCAGAGAGGAAAAGTGTCAAGCCCAGTGGTTCCCAAGGTGCAGCACATGCCCCACAGGGGGGCAATTTGATTTTAAGTGGGGGCAATGTGAGAATGAGTTAACAGCGAATTTTTTGCATTTCTTATGGTTCTAGGGGGCCTCATCTACAGCATATCCTACATAATAAAAGGCTAATATGCAAATGACCAAATGGTGGAATGACCAGTCACTATGATTCACACTGTCTGCCAGGGGGCAGACACTCAATGCAGGAGCTGTCCTCTGGTTGTCTGTGTGCTCCCACAAGGGGGAGTGCCAATCAGCCAGAAGCCAGGCTCATGGCTAGCCAACACAGCGGCAGTGGTGAGAGCCTCTCTCGCCTCTGTGGCAATGCTAAGGACATCTGACTGATGGTTTAGTGAGACTAATTCGTCAGTCAGACATACCTCCAGAGATATGCAAAAGTGTATAGGCTAGGCTAAGGGACCCCGCCCTTCCCCCACAAGTGCATGAATTTCATACACTGGGCCTCTAGTAGATATATAAAAAAGATGTTCAATCTCACTGGCAATTAGGGAAATGCAATTCAACATTACAATGAGATAACACCTCACTCCTGTTAGAGTGGCCTTTATCAACAAGATAAACAATAACAAGTGTTTGAGAGGTTGTGAAAATAAAAGGGAACCTTCATTCATGTTAAGAATCGGGTTAACATATAACTCAGCAAGCCATCTCCTGGGTATATATCCAGAAACTTCAAAATAATGAATTCACAAAGATATATACATTGCAGCATATTCACCCTAAGACATGAAAACAACCAAAGTTACCTATGATAGAGGACTGGATAAAGAATATGTGGTACATATACACAATAGAATACTACCCAGCCCTAAGAAAGGATGAAATAATGCCATTTGTAATAGTATGGATGGACTTTGAAAATGTTATGCTAAGTGAAACAAATCAGTTAATAAAAGTTAACAACTATATAATTTGCTCATACGTGGGCTATACAACTGAAGTTAGTGAACACAAACAGCAGATTGGGGTTGTCAGAGGGAGGGGTTTGGGGGGAGAAAAAGGTCCTAATATGAGGCGATAGGAGAAGATTTAACTTTGGGTGGTGGGCACATGGTGCAATGCACCAATCTTGTAACATAGAAGCCCACACCTGAAACCTATATGCTAAATATGACTGAAAGTCATATGGAGTTCATAAGTCTTTAGGGGAAAAAATGGAAAAGGTGTTCACTCTTTATTCAAACCTATTATTATAAAGGTCTTAATACAGCTACCCATATTTTGAAGACTAGATTGATAAGCAGAGTATACAGGCAAGGAATACAAAATGATGATGTTCAAGCTTAACACTTGTGAGACTGTGTTTTTATACTTTCTCCAGAATGAGAGCCTGTGGAGCAAATTTCACTGAAACTTAGAGTCTAGGTTCCCTAAATTTTAATTTGTGGCTGATTAATACAGGCTCCAGAGAGATTCATTTTTTAAAATATATTTTTATTGATTTCAGTGAGGAAGGAAGAAGAAAAGAGAGATAGAAATATCAATGATAACAGAGAATCATTGATCTGCTGCCTCCTGCATGACCCACACTGGGTATCCAGCCCGCAACCTGGACTATAAGACTTTAACAGGAATCCTATTATTGGGTCCCCCTCCCTTTGCTCAGAATCTGAATCTGCTTTTAATAAATTTTCCACACATCTGCTTAAATCTTCTGGTTCATGGAGCTCATTTTTTGATGTTGTGAGACACAACTCCAAATACCTTGGCTCACCATTTTGGTAATCACTACCACCTCCATGAGTGACACATTCAATGGTCAAACTTGGTAAGCATGAAAGCTCCCCTAAAGGAAGTCCTGTTCCATAGGGTTGACTCCTGCACAGCAGCTCTTCCATTGCAGTCACACCCAATTCTCACAACCAATTGGCTTGGGTGTCAATCAATCCAAGTGTTATCAACATCAACCAAGGCTCAGCTTACACAGGGGCACAACTGAAGTTTCCAGCTCAGATGACTGGGAAGGCTGAGCCACTGGGCCCTATAGGGCACCTACTACACACTGCAACTTCACAAAGTCTAGAAGACATAGTAGAGCTACCTAATATATAGAAACAAACACAGAGAAATATAAAAAGTGCAGAGACAAAGAAACATGCCACAAATGAAAGAACAGAATAAATTTCCAGAAAAAGAGCTAAATGAAATGGAAGCAAAAAAACTACCAGATACAAAATTCAAAAACAATGGTTATAAAAATGCTCAAGAATCTTGCTGAGAACTTCAATGAATTTAGTAAGATCTTCAAGGAACTAAGTGATAGCATCAACAACAACAAAAAAAGGACCAGTTAGAATGAAAAATTCATGAACTGAAATAAAGAATAACTTATAGTAAATCAACAATAGAGTAGAGGATGATGAAAATCGAATAAGGAATTTGGAATATAAGAAAACAAAAAATGCCCAATTAGAACAGCAAGAAGAAAAAAAAATATAGTATAAGGAGCCTCTGGGGCAATTTCTTTTATATATATATATAAAAGAAATAATATAATAATATAATATAATATATATATATATATATATATATATATATATATATATATTATTGATTTTTTTACAGAGAGGAAAAGAGAGGGATAGAGAGTTAGAAACATCTATGAGAGAGAGTCACCGATCAGCTGCCTCTTGCACACCTCTACTGGGGATGTGCCTGCAACCAAGGTACATGCCCTTGATCGGAATCGAACCTGGGACATTTCAGTCCGCAAGCAGATGCTCTATCCACTGAGCCAAACCGGTCTTGGCACCTCTGGGACAACTTCAAGCATACCAGAACATTAACATCATGAGTGTGTCAAGAGGAGAAGAGAGGAAGCAAGAAATTGAAAATCTACTTGAAAAAATTTCAGAAAACTTCTCCTACCTGGTGAAAGAAATAGACATATAAGTCCAGGAAGCACAAAGAGTCCCAAACAAGATGAACTCAAAGAGGCCCACACTACATACATCATAATTAAAATGCCAATGATTAAAGACAAAGAGAGAATCTTAAAAGCAGCAAGAAAAAAGCAGTTAGTTACCTACAAGGGAGCACACGTATGACTGCCAGCTGAGTTCTCAACAGAAACTTTGCAGACTAGAAGGGAATGGCAAGAAATACTCAAAGTGATTAAAAGCAAGGACCTACAAACAAGATTGCTCTACAAAGCAAAGCTAACATTCGGAATTAAAGGTCAGATAAAACCCTTTCCAAACAAGGAAAAGCTAAAAATGTTCACCAACAAACCAGTATTACATGAAATGTTAAAGGGTCTGTTGAAGAAGAGGAAGAAGAAGAAGAAGAAGAAGAAGAAGAAGAAGAAGACCAGAACAAGAAGAAGAAGAAGAAGAAGAAGAAGAAGAAGAACAAGAACAAGAACAAGAAGAAAAAATATTAAGTACGTATTTATCAATAATGAATCTATCAATAAAAGAAAATAAGCAAACAAGCAGAACAGAAACAGACTCATAGATTCAGAGAACATTTTGAGGGTTGGCAGACCGGAGGGGGATTGAGAGGATGGGTGGAAGAGGTGAAGGGATTTAGAAGTACAAATTAATCATTGTCCATGGACCCAGACAATAGGCAGGAGAAGGTCTGGGATGAGGTGGGAGATGGATGGAAGAGGGCAAAGTGAAAAAATGAGGGGCATCTGTAATACTCTCAACAACAAAATGATTTTCTTAAAAAGAAAACTGATTGTGTTGGGACAGGACTGCAGATTATATTTTTCAGCTTTCTTTAAAGATATGTGTGTAATTAAGTATCAATCAATAAGATAAAATATAAATGCTTTGTGCAACTATGAAGACCACTTAATAGGAAAGGGGAAAATTCTTCCTTTTCTTCTTTATTGATGAGATAAAGTAAAAGTTATCAACATGAACATTTGTTAGAAGGAAATATACAAATAATAAAAAATAACAAAATAAAATAAATTACAGATAAAATATTCCAGGACTTCTAGTTAGTTTAAGGTAGCTAGAATGTTTGGGAAAATATAGAGTAAGATTGATAATGATAAGTGGTTAGAAGTGAGATTATGCTAAATAAAAACTACGTACATATTTTATTCCAAATGAAATGAATACAAACTTAGAAATTTATTGCAGTAAAAAGTAACATGGTTAAAATTTTATTTTGAAAAGGTCAATCCAGTGGCAATATAATGTTTTTAGCCAGACCTGTTGAAAGGCTATGTGAAAACAAGTAGAAATGAATTTAGGAAGACATGTAAGCTTGCAAACAGGGAAAACAATTAAGGTAGGAAATAATGAGTGTACACTATAAAACAATAAAAACAGTTTGCATTTATGAGATATCTTAAAAAGAAAATTGATAGAATTTGTTAAAAATTTGATTTATGGGTGAAGGATTTGGGAAATAAAAATAATGTACATTATGTAGCTTATATCCTTCTCTGCTAAAATGAATCAAAGAAGAAGATAAAATTTGGAGAAAAAAAATTTGGCCAAAAGACCTTGGCATTCACCTATAACCTGGGACCACAGGGAACAAAGGGATAGTTTTCATACAGGCACACAAGCACTCTCAGCAGCTATTCTCTGGGCAAAGTGAGAAGGCAAAAAGAAAAAGTTTGTTTCAGATAGAGGTTATACTGCATAGCTAAGTCATATCTATATTCTGTCTTTCTCAGCTGTTATCTGAAGGTTTGGCCTCCAACTAGCTTGGTTCTGGGAGATGACAGAAGAGCTGCATGAGATATATGAGCATTTCTCCTTCGTTCTGAGCACTGATGAGACTTGGCATACACTGATTTCCCGTGGTCCCTAAGAACAAAGATGGGAGTTTGGACAAGTACAAATATATGTTGGCACCCAGAGTTGTGGGCAGCAGCTGATTAGCAAGATTCACTTCTTACACAAGGGTTGTCTCAAGAATGAGAGAAGTGTCTGCCCTCTTTAATGAACATAAAACAACACATAGAGTGTCAGGGAAATTAAGAAACAAAAATATATATTCCAAACAACAGAACAAAATATTTGGGTGGTGGGCACAGAGTGCAATATATAGATGTTGTAATATATAAATCCCACACCTGAAACCTACATGACCTTATTAACCCATTCATCCCAACAGATTTAATAAAAATATTTTTTAAAAAAAAGAAAGAACAAGATAACTCAAGAAATTGACCATAATAGAAATGGAGATAAGGAATTTACTCAATGAAGAATTCAAAATAATGGTCATGAACTGCTTTACTTTACTTGACTGAGTTCAGGATCTCAAAGCATATACAAAGTGAGAATTTCAACAGAGATTTTAAAAAGTGAAAATTACCACACAAATCATAACTGCTGAACTGAAAAAAATTAATAGAGAATTCAAAAGTAGACTAAATCAAGTGGGAAAAATAAAGGATCAGTGAATTTGAAAACAGGTCAGTAGAAATCACCCAATCAGAAAAACAACAACAAAAGAATAAAAAATGAGTACAGAAAACTTAAGAAACTATGGGACACCCTAAAGCACATTATACACAGAGTGGCCAGATTATTATGATCTCTGCATGGATAATAATCTGGCCACTCAGTGTATATCCTATATAATAAAAAGCTAATATGCAAATTGTCCCCTCAACCAGGAGTTCGACCAGTGGGCAGGCCATTCAACCATCCATGTCCCCTCCTCCTGGACAGGCTCATGCACTAATTCATGCACCAGGCCTCTAATATATATATATATATATATATATATATATATATATATATATATATATATATATACACACACACATACATATAGATAGTATAGGTATATGTACAGGTATAGTTATAGGTATAGGTATAGATAGAGATAGAGATAGATAGAGATAGAGATAGAGATAGAGATAGAGATAGAGATAGAGATAGAGATAGAGATAGAGATAGGGATAGAGATAGGGATAGAGATAGAGATATATATTGAGTGACCAGATTATTATGTGTTCAGAGATCATAATAATCTGGCCACTCAGTATAGATGTTTCAGAAGAAGAGACAAAGAGACAGGAGGATTATTCAGATAAACAATGGCTGGCCCTAGCCAGTTTGGCTCTCAGGATAGAGTGTCTGCCTGTGGGCTGAAGTGTAATGGGATCAATTCCAATCAAGGGCACATATCTCAACTGTAGGCTCAGTTCCCAACCCCAGTTAGGGTGCATGAAGAAGACAACCAATCGATGTATCTTTCTCACATCAATATTTCTCTCTGTGTGTATCTCTTCTTGCCTCTCTCTCTAAACATTGATAGAAAATATCCTTGGGAAGGATTAACAACAATTAAAAAGGGGCTGAAAATTCCCCAAACCTGAACAAAAATATGATTTTAAATCCAGAAAACCAATTAAAATGCAGGTCAACTTTTACAATATGCTTTTCCAACTTTTATATTTTATAGAGTTCAAGTCAGCATGTGGTTGGGCCTTGCCCATGTATTCAATGTAACAAGACTTCATTTTAATTAGTATTTAGATCCTTACATTTAATGCAATTACGTGTGTGTGTGTGTGTGTGTGTGTGTGTGTGTGTGTAATTTAATACACCTATTAGTTTTTCCTTTTGCTCCTCACTTTCAATCTTGCATTATCCCAGTAGTTTTAGTCTTTTGTTCAATCTTTTGTATTAGGTTTTGCAATACTTCTTTATTTTCTTCCTTGTATGTTTGTCTTTATATCTTGGACTATTTTTATGTGATTTGACGGGACAGTTACAATCCTAGTATTTTTCTTAGAAAAATGAAAACTGATGTTCACAAAAATATTTGTAAAGAAATGGTCAAGAGCATCAATAGTTTCCAAAGAAACAAATGGATATGCAATGTGAATAGATAATTAAATTGTGGTAAAAACAAAGTCATTGACTATTTTTCAATAAGATAAAACTAGAGACATTAATGATTATAAAAAATGTGTGCAGCAAAAGAAACCAGAGATAAGAGAATAGAATGCAATTCTAGTTATTGAAAATTCTAGAACAGACAAATATTCTAGAAATTAGTACAATGGTTTAATATGGAAGCCATGGTTTTCAACTTGAAAGGGAACAAGTAAAATTACAGATTTGATAGAAATGTTCCATACCTTAATTGGAATATGCTTTTACACATAAATATATTTGTCATATCTCATCTGATTATCCAGTTTAAAAAAAAAAGTGCATTCTACCCTGGTCACTGTGGCTCAGTGGTTGGGCATCATTCTATACACCAAAAGGTTGTGGTTCAATTCCCAGTCAGGGCATGTGCTTGGGTTGCAGAATTAATCCCTAGTAGGGAGCACACAGGAAGCAGCCAATCTATGCTCTCACATTGAAATTTCTCTTTCATAGTCCCTCTTTCTCTAAAAATAAATTACAATATATATTTTTTTAATTTTGCACTTTATTGTTTGCTCGGCATCTAGATAAAAAGGACACAAACAGGACTTTGGATAAATGGGTCTTACTGGGGCTTTCCCTGTTTACCATATCTAGTTTATATATATTATATTATTATATTATATTATATTATATTATATTATATTATATTATATTATTATATCATATCATATCATATCATATTATATCATATTATTTATATTATATTATACTAGAGGCCCAGTGCATGAAATTCATACATGGGTGGGGTCCTGAAGCCTGAACAGCAATCAAGGCTGATGAGAGGCAGGCCAATCAGGGCTGGGCAGGAGAGGAGGCGATGGTTACCGGGCTGGGCACAGAAAGAATGGACACTGGACACCAATGCTGACATCGTGGAGTGTGCCATGGTGCAATTCCCCTCCTCCCTGCCTCCTCCTTCCCTTGCCACTGCACTGAAACAGTGGCAAACAGGTGGCGGGTGGATCAGGGCCTGCCCACTCGGGAGGAAGGGCAGGCACTGGGGGTTGGCCACAGGCCCTGAGGAGGGAGCAGGCCCTCTCCCACCCTAGGAAAGGGGCCGCATCTGCTGCCACCCACCCCCGGTTCCCTGTCCCAGCTGGAGGCTGGGCAGAGTGACTACAGGAGGCTGGGCAGCCAGGAGAGGTTGGCTGTGGGGCGCACTGATCACCAGGAGGCAGCTCCTATGTTGAACGTCTATCCTCTGGTGGTCAGTGCGCATTACAATGACCAGTTGTTTTGATTGTTCTGGTCGCTTAGGCTTTTATATATATATATAGATTATATTAATCTATGTTGAAACTTCTTTCCTTAAATATGCCTTCTACCTAAAATATTTTAGGCACTTATGGGGAAGCTCAAAGGTTTTTCCTAAGTTTTATTTCTTAAAAATAAACAACTGAAAATAATCAATATTTCAGACATGCTTTGGTGTGGCAAACTTTATTGACCTCCAGTATTTATATAACACTACAGGCCTGGTACATGAATTTGTACACCAGTGGGGTTCCTCTGCCTGGCCTTTGGGATCAGGCCTAAAGTGGCTCTTGGACTTTCCTCGAGTAACGGGGTCCCAGTTTGTGAGAGGGTGCAGGCCAGGCCAAGGGACTTGATCAGTGTACCACTGGGGTCAGGAAAGGAAGCAAAAGGCTGGCCAGCCAGGGAGGACTGTGGGAGGGCTCCAAGGCATGTCCAGTCCATTTCACTCATTCCCAATCGGCTGGACCCCAGCAGCAAGCTAACCTATTGGTCAAAGTGTCTGCTCCCTGGTGGTCAGTGCATGTCATATCGAGCAGTTGGCCCTGATCATGCACTGGTGGGGTCCCTCAGCCTGGCCCTCTTGCAATCTGGGACCCCTTGCGGGATGTTGGAGAGCCAATTTTCAGCCTGATCCCACAGGCCATGCTAATCTGTGCACCAGGCCTGGAGTAGTAAATAAGAAGATAAAATCACTGCTTAATTTCTAAATGTTATCACTTTGCAGTAAACTGTAAACACAAATAATTTTTTTAAGGTTTTTAAAGGTAAGTTTTTTTATAGTTTATAAAGACCTGTGTCATTTTCTTATTTTCTACTATACTTTTATATCAGGAAAAAAATATGTTTCTTATTTTAACTACAATTAAAATTAATGTGAATAAAAAATTAATAAAACTTTAACAATGGAAATCCAGTTTTGGTAAGCCAGAAGATAACGTATATTCACATTTAAAAGTGCTAATTAATAAGATTCTTTGCCATCATTAATACTAGTTTATTTAAAATATGGTAAGGTCAGACATGTCAAGGCAGCATAAATATACTTATTAATATCTAAGTCAAAAGCCAATAGCAAATTTGCTTTTTTTTTCTCCTAAAATATCTTCTAGAGAATCTAAGAGTATCATAGATTCAAAACTGGTATTCAGTCAACTCTCTGAAAACCCCCTATTAGGCTAGCATAATGGAACAGTAGCACTCAGTTGTTGAGCTCCATTTTAAATGGTACATCTATTATTATACTAATGATTACAAACCATATGGTGTAACCATTAGGGTTGTCTTTAAATACACTAATTACATCAAGTGTAGGCAATAAAACAGGTGCTAAAACAATGTTCCCACACACTGTTTTTCATTTACAGCTCCATAGAAGACCTTTAGTAAAAAGATTAGAATTCCAATCTATTCCCATAGATTCCCATTTGACATTTAAAGATGCTGTATAACTATCCAGACAACATCAATTTAAGCAACAAATATGTTATTTGCTAGTAAACCTGAAAATATATTTTAACTGATAAGTGGATGAGGAAAGAGCAATCTAAAATAATGTCAATTTTTATTGGAAGATTTAGAGTCTACTTTATCTATTACACGTTGTGCCATTGAGCATTTATAGAGTACCCAATTTATTTTATGTTAGGGTAATATGTAAATAATTCAATAATGAACAATAATAATATAAAAGCAAGTGTATATGGCTACAGTATGATCTTATGGATTTCACCAAACAAGTAACTTTGGACAAGCAAATTCACATACATGTTCAACATTTTTATCTGCAAGAATATTGGTAGATTTAGGTTATTTCTAAGATCCTCTTCATTTTTAAAATTTGTTATTCTTACAGTGGTTTGACAAGATGCTGTTCTTGACCAAACATCAGTCAGACTCTTCTATGCCCTCTTCATTAGGCCTTGACCTAGACCCCTATTCTTTCCAGGTCTATATAGCTCAGTTTCAGCAAGAATATTGCTCAATCAGTTTAGATGGAATCTCTCTACACTTGATATGTGATAACTATTGATATTTGATCAAATTTCTTACCCCCCACCCCGCCCGACCCATTGAAATTTTATCACTTTGCCTTGCCTGAAGCAAGAATCCTATCATCAGGCACATTTTACTCCAGCCTTGATGTCTCCTCTTAGTAATTTTTCATTCACTGCTACTCTCCACCTACCCACCAGCTCCTTAGGTACAAATCTCACATCATAATCATTATTATTATTATTATTATTATTATTATTATTATTATTATAGGGGCCCAGTGTACAGATTCATGCACCTTGAAAGGAACTGTGGGCTGTGAGGCTGCAGTAGGCACAAGCCCTCTGGTGACCAGCACACATCACAGCGACCAGATGGTTGTTCAGTTGTTCTGCCATTTGGTCAATTTGTATATTAGCCTTTTATTAGGATTTGGAGTTGTCAGTTTGACACTTACCAGAATAATCATAAATCTTCCTTACTATTTTTTTTTGTCCTCAAAATCTTTTTTCCCCATTTACTTATGTATTTTTTAAAAATTTTTATTGTTGAAAGTATTAAATATGTCTGCCTTTTCCCCTCATTTTAACCCTTCTAGACTGCCCTTGCCCCCCACCTCAGGCTTGACCACCCTATTATCTGTGTCCTTGGGATATGCATTTATGCAAACAAATTCTTTGGTTGATCTCTTCCCTCCTACCACCCACCCCCACATTTCTTCTGAGGTTCCACAGTCTGTTCCATCCTTCTCTGTCTCTAGATTTACATTGTTCAACATTTATTTTGTCCATTAGATTCCACTATGAGTGACATCATCTGATACTTGTCTCTGATTATTTGTTTTTGGAATTATGATAATGCTGGCCTCATAAAAAGAGCTTGAAAAATGTTCCTTCTCTTGAATTTTCTTTTGAATAGTTTGAGGAGTATTGGTGTCAGTTCTTCTCTGAATGTTTGTTAATACTCCCATGTGAAGCTGGCAGGCTTAATCTTTCCTACCTATAAATTTTTGAGAATGTTAATATATTTCTGCTTATACAATATTATCAGGTATTTAGTGCTTTTATGGATAATAACAAATTTGTGGAGCTGTTTTGAGGATTAAGTGAGGTGAACCCTGTAACCAGTGCTGAACCCTTGCTAGACAAATAAAAAATACCAAATAAATGTTAGCTCTTATGATAATAAAATAAATACATCATGAGTACAAAATCATTAAATGTGCCTATAAATATATTCCAAAAAGGAATGAAAAAAATATAAATAGATCCAAAAGAGGGATTCTTGGTAGCTCTCTTTTTAATATTTTCAGAAACTGCCATACTGTTATCCTTAGTGATTACACTGATTTACATTGGCACCAGTAGTTGTATATTAGAATCACCTTTTTTCCACAACCTCTCCAATACTTGTAATTTCTTTACCTATGCTCAGTGCAGCATTATTTACAGTAGTAAAGACATTAAAACAACCTTATATCCTTTGGTGAGTGATTAGATAAAGAAGATATGGTACATATATAATTAAACACTACTTAGATACGAAAAAGATAAAATATTGCCATTTGCAAAACATAGGTGGATGTTGAGCATTATGTTAAGTGAAATAAGTCAGATGAAAGAAAGAGAAAAGATAACCATATGATTTCACTTATGTGGGATATAAAAATAAATAAATAAACAGACAAACATGGATGAATATGAAGATTATTATGCTAAGTGAAATAAGCAACTCAGAGAAAGACAAATACCATGTGATTTCACCTATATGTAGAATCTAATGAACAAAATAATAAGCAAAACCAGACTCAGATATGGAGAACAGTCTGTCATAGGGTGGGGGGTTGGGAAAGGTGAAGGGATTAAGCAAACAAGCAAACAAACAAACAATAATAACAAAAAACCTTCATAGACAAAGATGATTACCAGAAAAAAAAAATAAAGGGAGGTGGGGGAAGGTAGGAGATGGTAAAAGGGGGACAAATGGTGATGGAAAGAGACTTGACTTGGGGTGGTGAACACATAAAACAATATACATATGATGTATTATATAATTGTAGACCTGAATCCTATATAATTTTATCAATTAATGTTACCACAATAAATTCAATAAAATTTAAAAAAATATAAAAGGCAAATTGTAGATACAGACAATACAGGAGAAATGAATCCAGAGAGGGTAACAGGGATCAAGAACAGGTGATGAAAGGAAACTAGAGTTTGAGTAGTGAACACACAGTAGGGTACACTGATGTTATATTATAAATTTGTACACCTGAGATTTATGTAATATTGATAACTAATGTTATCCCAATAAATTTAATTTAAAACAACATAAAGATAAAAATATGTGTTTAGAATACAGAAATTATAGATACACTATATTTTAAAAATTTGTCACTATCTAAGTGCTTACCTAAATCCCAATTCAAAAAGAAACTTAAGAAAAATCTTCCTTTTCCATTGCAAAACATTTAAGATGAAACTTGTATACTCCAGATTGCAAAATACAGTGCATTTTTTTTTGGGGGGGGGGATTGCAAATAAATTGCCTATTTGAAAATTATTTGACTGGTATGTTAGTGACTTAAAATGAAAATTGGTTCTCAAATTATTAGTATTCAATGATATAGCAACTTTAAAGAGAGAGTAGTAGTAAGCATCATGTTGTAGAATAGGAGGACACAAGTAGTCAGAAATCTGTATTAAATGATGCTTCTGCTTGCTTTGGCTGAAATGACATGGCAGGGAGGAGATTGTGGGGTTTCTGGCAAAAAAATAAATAAATAAATAAAAAGGAACTTTCTGAGTCCACCGAGTTTATGGTATCCATGGGTTACAGGCATTCATGCAGGCTTTGCTTCTGGGCATGGTGGTGCCTCCTGCCATGACTTCTCTCACAAGCAGAGCCTCAGCATCCCTCCTTGGAGACTCCCTGATATTGACCTCTTCCCAATGAGAGATGAGGAGGTAATAACCATGTCAAAAGAATATTTATGGAGACTTGATTTAGCTGAAATATTAGGGTACTAAACTGAAGCTCCTGAATCATATGAGGATAGAGGATATTAGAAGTGACTGCCAGGTTTTAGAAATTTCCAGTTGATCAGATGTCAGTTAACACGAAGTAGCAGGTTCAATGAATTTATGGAATGTCACAAGATTATTCGATGTGAGGCAGCAGCAGGAGACTCTCACTAGCTTTTAGCCATATTCTCAATCAGCAGGTGATATCATTGGTACTGCCAATGTTTTCTTCACTCCACCCCCCCATTCCCTTTTTTCCTTCCATTCATCCCATCTTCCTTTCTTTGTTCCTCAAAATCAGTGCAAATTTCTTACTATAACTCTCTAATAACTTCTACATGCATTTCCCACTGCTTATTTCCATGACACCATTTAGAAAATGTTCTTTACAGCATCATAATTTTATCCATATGACCTTCTTTTTGCCTAATAAACATCTAAAATTCAGAGTCTTTGTATTTTTACAGTATACCTTGAATATTCTTTTTCTGGACTTTTGTTTGGTTGATTATCTTTTCATAATTTGTAGCTTGATTTAAAGTTTATCTTCTCACAGAGACCTTATATGGTTTTTCTCCCCTAGCTTTATTGATGTATAGTTGACACAGAGACCTTATTTGACTATACTTTTGAGAGAAGTTCACAGAATCAGAACACAAAACTAAGTAAAGTAGGTATTTTAATGTATCCCCAATCATATAACCAGCACCTCTAACTGTGCCTAGCACATAGTACATATTCAATGATTATTTGTTGAATGAATGTTTTTTTGTGTTTTGGTTTTTTTATTCTACTAGGCCCTGTGGTACCATTTAAAATATACTGATCAACAATTTAGAGGTAATGTTCATAGTTGGATTGGAAATATATATGTGTATACTGGATCATAATAAGTATATCACAGTAAATAGATAAGTAAAATGCTGAAATGGAGAATGAAAAGGAAGTAAAAGTTAAATGAGAAGAACTTGCCAGACCTGTGTAGCTCCGTTGTTGAGTATCAATCTATGACCCAGGAGGTCACAGTTTGATTCCTGGTCAGGGCATAGGCCTGGGCTGCTGATAGTATCCCAAGTAGGGGGCTTGCAGGAGGCAGTCAATCAGTGTTATTCTCTCTCATCATTGATGTTTCTGTCTCTATCTCCCTCTCCCTTCCTCTCTCCGAAATCAATAAACATATTATAATTTTAAATAAAAAGTAAACAAGAAAAATTCTCTGAATGACTTAAATTAATACATGAAGAATAAAAAGAGACCAGATATGCCCAAAGATATTAGGACAGGAAGCAACATGAGCTAATTTTCTGAGCAGTTAAGAGCTTTGTTTATAATGGGAGAAATTATTTAATTCTAAGGATGGGAGGATTTATTTCAGCAAATAATGCAAATATTTAGATCCTTGTAAGCCATGGGGGTAATTTTTGCATTTTATCCCAACTGCAATGTGAAAATAGTAAACAGTTGAAGCTGAAAATAAACTTATTTAATTTTTTGATGTTTTGAATTTTAAAAGTCTTCTGACTTTTGTAAAATAAAAGATAGATTGGAGGCAAAGATTGAAACAAGTTAAGAGGTCACTGACTGATAAAACAAAGATGTCAGATATATAAGTGGAGAGTCATGATTGGTGGCATAAACAGTAATAATGGTAGGTTTAGTATAATTACAATAAAAGGGGAGAATTATATTTGAAGTTGAACAAATAACTGGATATTGGATTAAAGTGCATTTTTCTAAGTTAGAGAGAAAATTGAGAGAAATAATGGGGTAGTTGCCCAATAAATTATAAACACTTACATTTGAAAGAATGTGAGTTAGTCAAATAAAAATGTCAAATGAACAATTGGATGCATATGAGGAAATGTCTGGGGTTAATATATAAATTAATTACTCATTAGTGTATTGATGTTTTTATAATCAAGAGAAGTATGATATCATGTAGAGACAAGTATAAAGAACACAGAGCTAAGTATCAAGGCTAACTTTGAGGAACACCAATATTAAAATTTAGCACACAGTCAATAAAAAAAGATGACAAAAAACAGTCATCTATACCAATAAAAAAGAAAGATTAAAATTGACCATACCTTCATGACACTCACCAGCCAATCAGGAATGAATATGCAAATTAACCCCACTAAGATGGCGGTGGCTGTGCGCCCAAAAAGCTCTGGACCTGTGGGAGTCACAGAAGTCGGGGGAGACAGAGAAATCAGATGTCAGTGCGTGAGGCTGGCTGCAGCCTGGGAGATGAAGAAGCCACCTGCCCTGAGATCCCAGGCCGCAGCCAGCCCCAGAAGCCGCCCACCCCATGTCCTGAGGAAAATGGAGAAAACGAGTGCCAGCACCTGAGGCTGGCTGCAGACTGGGAGACGAAGAAGCCACCTGCCCCCTGATCCCAGGCCACAGCCAGCCTCAGAAGTTGCCTACACTGCATCCCAGGGGAGACAGAGAAGCCGCCCACCCTGTGGTCCTAAGTGCCAGTGCTTGCTGCTGCAGCCCAGGCGAAGCCACCTGCCCACCGTCCCCTGCAAAGGTAGCCTAAATCCCAGGTGCATATGGCTGATCAGAGGAAGAGAAGCCCTGATCCTGGGTGCCTGTGGCCAGCTGGAGGAGGAAATCCTGGGTCTCGGGTTGGGGCTGAGGCAGAGGTGGTTAGGGGCAATCAAGCCAGCAGGGAACAGTTGGGATGATCAAACTGGCAGGAGAGTGGTTAGGAGACAACACTTCTGGATTGTGAGAGGGATGTCTGACTGCCGGTTATCCCCACAGGGGTCCCTTTTTTAGAAAATGTATTTTTTTTTTTTTTTTCAGGGAGAGAGAGATATAGAAACATCAATGATGAGAGAGAATAACTTGATTGGCTGCCTCCTACACACATCCTATGGGGGATCAAGCCCACAACCCTGGCCTATACTCTTACCAGGAATGGAACCATAACTTCCTGGTTCATAAGTCAATACTCAACCACTGAGCAACACAGGCCAAGCAAGGATTTTATCCACTGAGCCAAACTGGTCCTGGCCAGGCAAGGATTTTAGATGAAGGTACTCAACAGCTCATTATCACCATCAAGGTCCTCGATCATTCTCTTTTTTTCTTTACTGTCTTTAGTATATTGACCTTTTGTCCTTAAATGTTTAGCTAATGGTCATCATATGGCTCAAAGGTCTATATATACATCCACTTTTGGGGCAGGGCAAAGGGGAAAATCAGCACTTGTTACATTTATAAAGATGCAAATATCTTCTCAAGTCTCAACATGGACTTCTGTTGGGGTCTTATTGGCAAGAACTTTGTCACACAGCAATTTATAATTGCAAGGAAGCCTCCAAAATTAATGGCATCTCCAGCTTCTTGATTATTCTGAAAATAGGAGAAAAAATGCTATATGTTCATGAAAATAATCTGCAACAGATATATAATAGAACAGTATTAGCATAATGTGAAAACACCAGTTTTAAAACTCAGAAAATGATATCAAAGAACTTCTGGAACACCTTGTTCTACAGAGAAAAAATAAATAGCATTTTTCAAAAGGGCTTTGCTTGTGGGGTTTTAATTTTAGTATGCTCACATACATGACGTACTACCCAGAAGATTGGTATCAGTTATTTTGGAAATTTCTAAAAATTTTGAAGGAAAACACTATATTACAGTAGTTTAATAATTGAAAGTTCAAAATAATTGTTTTACAATAGTGAGGGCTGGTTGGAATAATCATATTACTCAGCATACACTGTGTTCTTTGGGCTCTTTCTTCTTCTAGATATTATGTTTTATACCCTTCTTGAAATACTTTATATATATGTAAATAATATAATATTTTATCTAAGTGGTGGTGGCCAAAGATTGAGAAATATTAGAAATAAAAAAAGAAGACACAGAGATAGATTTTAAGCTGGGAGCTGGATGGGCCGCCATCCTGTCTGTTGGAGAGGCAGGAAGAAGGCGACCATGACCCTCCCAGCACATTTATTTTATACCCCCAATACCAGTAACTAACACTAACTTAATTGCATTCTTAAGTAGGCCCTGGCATGCCTGGATTTACATATCTAGTCCCGCCCCTGCTGATATCTGGGCTGATATGAAGGTCAAGCTGACAATATGTCCACCATCTTGGGGAAACATGTTTCCAGGGCATGACTCTGCCTACACCGTGAGTTCAGCTGACGATAATTAAGGAAAATTGCTCATGTGCCTTCTCAGGAGGTCCTCTACAATTTATTGTATATTAACATTGGTAACTCAACTTTATTAAAAGTTTTGATTTGTGTTATTTGCCAGTTTCTGTGATATATAACACCAGACCTGATGAATTTTAAACTATCAATAATTTAGCAATGAGCTTGCCAAATTCCTGACTTATTTTGACAAGTGACTCTTAAAAGCCAGTGCCAGCCAGATCCAATTCAAAGGCAGTTCAAGTTCATTAACTTATAGGGTTGTCAGACTCCACAAGTTCTCCAGGATAGAGGCTGATAAAACTATCATTTGTAAACATGTGCTATCATTTAAGAAGAAGAAAATATGGGTGCAAAGATGGAGCTTGAGCCACAAAGGATAATTTCTAGGCCTTGAAACCTGGCAGAATTCACTATGCTGAACTTTACAATTTTTTAGGAATAGTGATCTTTTTCTTCCTTTTCTCCCTTTCGAAATGGAAAATTTATAACAGCTATCCTATTCTTGCTTCATTATTGTATTTTGAAAGAAACTGATTTGTTTTTTAGATTCACAGGCAGGTCTATAGGTGTAAATAAATTTTGCTACAGGATGGATCTTACCCATGGCCTCATCCTCAGATAATTTATATGGCGAGATTTAGAGTTTTTAAACGATGATATTTAGATTATATTTTGGATTTTAGTTGATGCTATAATATTAATATAACACACTTAGTTAATCAATTATCTCATCTTATGAAATGTTTTATAATGGTAATAATAAAAACAATATGACATTGGTGTAAAACACATAAATCATTGAAAAAAATGAAAGACTCAGAAATATGTATAAGAATGATGGTGTTTTAGCAAAGGTACAAAGGCAGTGGAAGGTATTTGGATATTATTTGCAATAAATGATTCTGGAACAAGTAGATATCCTTATTGAAATATTAAACTTGAATCTATACTATATGTATCACAGACCTAAATATAAAATATGAACTTTAAATCATCCAGAAGAAAATATATATATAAAAAAGTCTTTGGTATCTTGAGATTCTTGGGATATGTGTTTATATATAGATACAACACCAGAAGCATGATGCTAAAGAGAACAAATTGATTAATTGGACTCCAATAAAGTTAAGAACTTCTGCTCTATAAAGAGAATGATACAACAAGCCACACACTGGCAAAAATATTTGCAACTTTATGTTTTATAGACATATTGAGAATATATAATTTTTTAAAAAACTCAATAAGAAAATAAACAAGTCAATTAAAAATGGGCAAAATATTTGAATAGACACTTCAACAAAGAAGATACATAAATAGCAAATGAGCACATGAAATAATACTCTCAATATCCCTAGTGATTATCAGTATACTAATCAAATGCACAATAAAATTCTAACACCCAGCTGTTAGAATGACTAAATTTAAAAATACTAACCATGGAACATGTTGGAAAAGGCATGGAGAAACTAGAGCTCATATAAACTCTTGACAGGAGTACAGGATACAACTGATTAAAAAGCAATTGGATGATTGCCTAAAAAGTTTACAACTTCTCCATGATCCAATAATTCTATTTCCTCTGTGTCCAAACAAACAATTTTGCATAAATATTCATAATAACTTTATTTGTAGTAGCACCAAACTAGAAAACACTAAAATGTCCAGCAACAAGTAAAGGTTATAACAAACTGTGTCATATCTGTATAATGGAATAACACTTTTTACAATAAAAAAGAATGTATATACACACCACAGCTATGTAAATATTAATATAATTTTATTCTGAGGATAATAAAAAAGAGTTCATATTGTACAATTGCATTTATATAAAATTATACAAATTGCAAGTAATCTACAGTGATGAAAAATATGAGTGATTTTTCTTAGGATGAAATAAGGAGCATGCTGAGGAATGAAAAAGGGCAATACGATGAGAGTAAAAGGAAACTTTTGGAATGAAGGAAATATTAATTTTCTTAATTTTGGTGTTGTTTTCATAGGTAGAAATATATTTTTAAAACTATATACATTTTAAATATGGGCAGTTAAATGTCAAAATTTCTTTTTTTCTTTTTTTAGAGTAATATCATCAAAAGCGCAAAAAAGCCGAGACCAATTTGGCTCAATGGATAGAGCGTAGGCTTGGGGACTAAAAGGTCCCAGGTTCGATTCCGGTCAAGGGCATGTACCTTGGTTGCAGGCATATCCCCAGTAGGGGGTGTGCCAGAGGCAGCTGATCAATGATTCTCTCTCATCGATGTTTCTAACTCTCTATCTCTCTCCTTTCCACTCTGTACAAAATCAATAAAATATATTTAAAAAAAAAAGCGCAAAAAAAAAATATATAAGTCAAACAAGAAAAGCTTGTATAATATTCAAAAGTTGTTTCTGTCTCTCAAGGCAGGGATATGTGCAGAGTTGAGCAAATAGAAACAGACATTAGGCTAGTCAATCATGGATCTCAGAGTAGAGATGAACAGTGCTCAAAAAGATATCTTTAATTGTACTACATCCTTAGGAAATCTAGCTTTGTGTATAGCTAGATAGATGATAAATAACATAGATAATAGATGATGATGATGATGATAGATAGATAGATAGATAAATGGTTAGATAGATATACACATACATATATATTTAAAATGTGACTTTATAAACTTGGTTTTGTTTTTCATTATCTCTATGCCTTAATTATAGTATCCTGCTGGCTTCAATTTGCCCCATTGACATTCAGTGACACTTTCACACCTAGATTTAACCAGTGTCTATTGGGGAATTGATGGGAACTGCCAACATGCTGCTCTATATTATGAGAGGTAAACTCAGATTGTCCTAAAATCTCACCTTTAAAAAGTAGGTTAGCTTTTCTCTTTCTATCACAACCTTTTGGAACTAATTTTTCTTTAACTTCCTCCTTAGTATTTATTTTAAATTGTTATTATCTAAGTACAAATACAGTGTGAAAAGGCTATAATAATCCAGGATAATATGATAATTTCTTCAACTAAGGCACAATTATGAAACTCTCTATGAATGTGAAATATATGTGCATTTCTTAGGATGTTTTATTTATTTTATTATGAGCTATTAATTATCCCATTTGTGGTTTGTCATCCTCAGTAAATATTCAATCAAATATTTTATTTTATTTTTGTGTACGTGGAATATATAGTCTTTTCAAATGCATTACAACTACCAGGTTCTATAGTACAGTTTGGTAATACATTCGATAGAAATTATGCATTTTTAGGTAATAATAAATATATATGAAACATTTCAATGGAAAATTTATCAATTATGATAGATTGAAAAGATATTGTGGAGACCCAAGAATGTTAATAACTGGAAATTGAATTTGCTATTGAAAAATGGGGTAAAGTATGCATGAATTAACAGTTAATAAATTTTGAATTATATTTATGTAACAGAATGCTAATATGAGCATGAAATTAATGAGAAACAATAGCTATGGTCATCGATATTGTAGAGCCATTAAAATGGAGTGACTACATTAAAATGAGATACATTCTTAATACATAAATATATATTTTTATTGATTTCTGAGAATTAGAGAGGATAGAAACATCAATTATGAGAGAAAATCATTGATCGGCTGCCTTGTGCACTCCCACACTGTAGATTGAAACCACAAACTGGGCATGTGCCTTGACTGGAAATCAAACTATAACCTCTTGGTTAATAGGTTAATGCTTAACCACTGAGACACCCTTACCAGGCAAGACACATTCTTGACTTTTGTTTTTCTTGCAAATAAACACATAAACAAAAGGGATAAGATCTTAATGTTTGGAACCTAAAGTATCAGAGCTAATGGGGAAGACCACTTGTACACTTGTACCTTCAATGTCATTGGAATAACTAGAGCATGTTTTTTTTTTAATCCTCACCTGAGGATATTTTGTTGTTGTTGTTGTTTTTTTGTTGTTGTTTTTTTTTTTTAGAAAGAGAAGAAGAGAGAATGAGAGAGAGAAAATTGATCAGTTATCTCCCTTACATTCACCTACCTGGAATCAAACTTACAATCTGGATATGAAAGGAACTTGTAATCCTTTGGTGTACAGACTAATGCTCCAACTAACTGAGCCACATCAGCCAGGGGTAGAATATGCATTTTTAATCATGTTTGAACATATGATAAATAAAACAAATATCCACACATATAAGATCATTGTCAATACTGCTAAAAGAGCATTCAACAAATTATAACATATAATTAAACACATAATATAAAAGTGTATTTTTTGCAATATTTACATTGGTGCATCCATATTTTTACTAATAACATAAATACTACCTAATTTATTTCTTTAGTCTAAATAATAGGTGTTGATAAAGTGATCCACTTTAAAAAGACAACAACTGAACATAAAAATAGGCAATTTTTACAAATAGGACTATATATATATATATAAAAGCCTAAGTGATCATCACAACCAAAACAACTGAACAGACCACCAAACAGGCTGCCTGGGGCTACCAGGCCAGCAGGTGGGTTAGTGAGAGACAGCTAAACGACTGAACAGAGGACTGTGTGGGGCGACCAGATTGGCAGGGGGGGGCATTTGAGGGGCAACCTGACCAGCAGTGTGTGTGTGGGGGTAATTGGGGGTGACCAGGACAGTGGGGTGGGCATTTAGGGGTGACCAGGCCAGCAGGCAGAAGCAGTTAGGGGTATCAGGCTGGCAGGGTGGGGCAATTAGGGGCAATCAGGCAGGCAGGCAGGTGAGCAGTTAGGAGCCAGTGGTCCAGGATTGTGAGAGGGATGTCCGACTGCTAGTTTAGGCCTGATTCCCAGGATTCTACCTTTTGCCATGGGTTATGTTGTTGCTGGGGCACTTTTGGCCCTGAATCTGTTTTATTGCACACTTGTGTTTTTGTTCCACACCCTATACAACAGCATCTTTGTAGAGTGCCCTCTAGCACTCCAGGACCTCTCAGGTGATATTGGAGAGTTTGTTTCAGCCCAATCCCCACAGGTAAGACTGAGGGACCCCACCTATTGGAAGGACCCTGCTCACTCCACAGATGTTGGGGAGGGACCATGGGAGGTTGGATCCGATATCACCCAGTCCTGACCCGCCAGCAACTGTCTAATTAATTTCCTTTCAATGTGCATGAATCTGTGAACCAGGTCACTAATATTGATAAAATACCCAATATATAATGTGGAGCAAATAGTTTTTTGACAATGTGAGTTTCTGCTGGTTACTATATCTAAGCTATTTTGTGCTATAAGAAATGTGTAAAATAGCATGGCTCAGTGGTTGAGCATTAACCTATTAATCAGGAGTTTATGGTTCGAATGCCAGCCAGAGCACATGCCAGGATTTCAGGCTTGGTCCTCAGTAAGGAGCAAGCAGAAAGCAGACAATAAATGATTCTTTCTCATCATTGAGGTTTCACTCTCTCACTCCCTCATCCTTCCACTCTGAAATATATATATATATATATATATATATATATATATATATATATATATAATAAAATAAACCTCAATATATATATTGCATAAAATAGATAGTACATAGCAATTAATTTAGGCCTACTTTATTATGAAAATTTGCTGTGTAGTAGAAAACCCATATTAAAATTTTTATGCAATTTTTATTTGGATTCAGTGGTTACATTTTTTTAATCCTCACCCAAGAATATGTTTTTCACTGATTCTAGAGCAAGAAAAAGGGAGAGAAAGAGGGAGAGAAATGCTGATCTGAGAGAGAAAAAATTGCCCCTAGTCCAGGAATTAAATCTGCAACTTGGTATGTGCTGTGACCAGAAATTGAACCAGTGATTCCTGTGATGAAGCTCTAACCAACTGAGCCACTCTTATCAGGGCCCGATAGTTTCATTTTTAAGTATTTATTCCAAACCATAATCAGATATGTACACAGAAGATTAATTACAAATTTAATTGATATAGTATTTTAAAATACTTATTAATCACGTTATTATTATACTTAACATAGAGAAAATAGAAATAAGAGGTAATTGGTTAAAGGCATAATGTTATACAATTAGGTAATCATAATCATTAAGTTTTTAAGTTTTATTTTATACTAGAGGCCCAGTGCACAAAATTCATGTGTAGGTATAGTCCCTAGGCCTGGCCTGTGATCAGGGCCATCTTTCCCAGCTGCCCACAGTCAGCCCTGCCCCCAAGTGCCACCCACCCCCAGTTCCCCACTCGCCATCAGGTGATCGGAGGCTGCTGGCCATGGGAGGAACCAAGGGGTGGGCCATTATGCTCACCCTCTGCCCCCACCCCTGCCATAGGTTGCCCTCTGTATGTAGGTGGCTGGTGGGGTAGGGGGTTTGGCCTGGCACCACCCACATCCACCATCACCCACCCCGGTTTCCCATTTTCCATTGGGTGAATGGCGCCTGCTGACTGGGGAAAGGGACCAAGAGATGATCAGTGAGCCACATAGTGACTGATTAAGTGGTCATTTTGGTCATTCCACTGTTAGGATCAATTTGCATATTATCCTCTTATTATATAGGATAGAGGCCCAATGGACAATGGGAGCCAGCTGGCCTGCCCTGATTGGGGCCCTGGATCGGTGTTAGGGGGCCCTGCTGGGAAGTGGGGCCAGCTGGGGTGAGGAGCCAGGGGCAGTTTGCTGGTGGCCCCACCCCTGACCAGGCTGGGGGTCCCCACTGGGGGTGGCACCAGCTGGGGTGAGGGGCAGTGGTCATTCTGATCTCTGGTTGTTCTGCCATTTTGAACACTAGGCTTTTATTATATAGGATGGGCATATTATTAACATGGATATTTTCAAAAATATTGAAAAAATAAAATTGTTTTGCAATGTATAAATCATGTCTGTAACTTTGTAACATTTTAGTTGCATACTTATTGCTTTGTATAATTATATCAATAGATATGAGATATAAATTCATTTTAAAAAGTATGCAAAAAATACATATAAGGACCTAGCCAGTATTGCTCAGTTGATTGGGCATCTTAGCGTGTACCTAAAGTTTGCCTGTTTGATTCCTCTTCAGGGCACATGTCTGGGTTGCAGGCTCAATCTCCAGTAGAGGATATACAAGAGGTAACCAACTGATGTCTCACCTTCACATTGATATTTCCCTCTCTCCCTCTCCCTTCCTCTCTCTCAAAAAAAAAAAAAAAAAAAAGTCTTGAAAAAATACATATCAAAATGTTGACTCAACAGTGAGTATAAATTGACTATGGATTATTAAAAAAAAAATCATTCTTTAAGCTTTTAAAACATTTTCCAAATGTTTTAAATTGATATATATTACTATAACAATTAGAAAAGAAACATTATTTTTTCTGATGGAATATTGCTAAAGTAATAAATATAAATATAAATATAAATATAAATATAAATATAAATATAAATATAAATATAAATATAAATATAAATATAAATATAAATATAAATATAAATATAAATATAAATATAAATATAAATATAAATATAAATATATATGCTTTTTCTTTCTTTCTTGATAATGTGCAAGAACTTCTCAGACCAGGATTCCAATAACTGATTACATAAAGTTTGCTACAGTTGTCAGCCATTGAGCATTTTTATTTGCTGTGTCACCTAATGGAAGATCTATTAGGAATAGTACAAAGCCATTGACAGTTTTTATTGACCTTTTCATGCCCTATGATTCAATGTACAATAATCATTAATAGATTAAATTCTAAGAACTTACGGACAGGCAGTAAGAAATAAGCAGGGATGTGGGGGAAATAACTGAATTGCACTTAAAATCTTTCAGGGAAAGCAGTATCAGAATAAAAGATCTCAGGATAAATCTAGTGACAATTTCCAATGTGAAATCAGGGATTCCTTCTCACCCATCCCCAAAGCTTCACACTTTTCTTCTACCTGTGGCTTATCACAGTTATGCTTATTGTCTCACTTTTCTGCTTAATGTTGTAAAATATGTATGCACACTTTAACAGCTGATAGCTCAATTTTGAAAATGAAATGTATTTTAATAATCATTGCCTTTATAATTATTCAAAGTGTGTGTATACATATTTTGGGACACCCTGTATACAATATTCTGTATGCCAATGATATAGTTTTTCTATCACCATCTATCAATGACCTAATAGATAATTCACTCTTCTATTTGATTAAAGATAGAAAATACATAGACAATAATATCACTTTTAAATGCGTTAATATTTACTAAACAAAATGAAAAACACTTTGGAGAAAATCAGCTCCTTCAGTTCTTATAAGGCTATATTTTTCAAACAATTCCTTTATATGTTTCATTAATGTTAACAGGTGATTTTGTTTGGTTCAATGCATGGATATTCAAAACTCTTGCTACTTTCAAATATCACACATTATTATGATTCCGTGGATTAAAAATAAATGGGTTAAAACTGCAAGAATTTAGTATCAATAATAATGTTCTAAAGATTCTTGATAATGCAATGATATATTTTTCGACCTAATAATTTTATAGCCAGGATCCTTGGAAGACTCTATTTGGTCCTCATTTATCTATTCTTCTGTGGCAAAGTGGACAGTAGTAAATTTTGTAAAATACTTTCTTTAACAATGGCATTTTTGGAGTTGAACTTCATGCAGAAGTAGAAAAAAAATGTTTTTTTCATATAATGTCTGCTTTAGAATCCCCAACCTCCAAAAGAAAATGGCACTCCTCTATCTGTACCACTGACTTTTAAACCATGTCTGCCTGATTTGATAGGCTCTCTGTAATTCTGTTTTTTCTTGGGGCGATCACCTCAAATTTACTGCAACTACTAACATTCTATTGAAAAACTAAAATGGAAGGAGAACTCCTGAAAGGTCTACATTTCAGCTCTAAGTGGTTGAATAATTTCCATTGAACAAAGCCAGTACATCAGCAGGCAACATTTCTATTACTGTATTTTTCAATGTTACACATTAATTTTTTTTTTACAGTGGGCCCACACTGAGGAACACTATAAAAATATAAGGAAGCTACTATTTATTGTTGCAACATTCTGGAAAAAAAGTCTTATGATAAATTTCAACCTGAATTCACATTAAAAAGAGTTGTATTTTTAAGAAATGTGTTGTTTGCATCTTATATGCCATGTGTGACTTATTATTGCTCTATTTCCCTGGTTTATGACATATTAAGCATTGAGGCAACTGGTCTTAACATTTGTTAGGCCTACAGAATAAGACCACACAACATTCACTTGAAGCATTGAGCTTACCCTTAATTTTATTTTTTTGGCTGGTAAAATTTTATAAAGTTATATTTGTGTGAGATCAGTAACTTCTGGCCGTAAGAAATAAGCAGGGATGTGGGGGAAAATATCTAGCTGTAGAACAAAGTTTTATGAAAATATCTAGCTCTAGAACAAAGATTAGTGGTCCCTTTCCATAATGGAGAGTGGAGTTATTCTACACTTCCTATATTCTTGTAGATTCTGCAGCCATGTCAAATTTGTTTGCGATTCACAACTAGTCGTAAATGTTTATTATTATTATTATTATGAAAAACATGTAACATACAATTTTCCATCTTTTTTTCTAATTATAGTTCACATTTAATATTATTGCCTTTTTATTTTAGGTGCAGTTTCTTCTCATGAGATATCAGAGAAGAAATATTCTGATTATTGAAGTTTCTTATTATTAATAACATATTTAACTGTGCTTAGTACTTATATCTTTTAAGATAGTCCATCTTATGGCAAAATAATAAATCTAAAATCTCACTGTTTTACATAAGCAAAGGCTTATTCTTTATGCCTTGTGTCCACCCAAAGTTGGCTGCAAATCTGCTCGACATCATCTTCCCGCTGGTACCAAGCTGATCAAGAATCCCACCCCAGCTGTGGAGGGCCTCTGGGAGCCGGGGAGCCGGCCCTCAGCCGCGGCAGCTGAGCACAGGCCCAGAGAGGAGATGGTGGCCCGCCTCCCGTGGAAACAGTGTGGGTTCCTTGTGCCTCCCCTGGAATTGGTGTGGCTGCCTCCTGGCTCCCATGGGCGCTCGCCGTGAGGCAGAAGCCACGTGGCTCCCAGCACGCTGTGGTTCCTGCCAGATCCCGTGGAAATGGTGAGCAGCCTACTGAATGTGACATCACGCGATGGGCTACTAGTATAGTAACAGTAAAAAAGATGATGATGATGATGATGATGATGATAGGAAAAACACAAAATTAGCAGTGATTTTCTTTCAAACAATGGAAATATCTTTGTCTTATTAAAATATATACTCTAGATAACTTCTAAGCATTTAAAATGGTATTTGTTTGTTTTTAATGGAAAACTTTCATAGTAAATCAATTTTAGGTAGGAGGGCTGGGTAAAAAGGTGAAGAAATTAAGCAAAGAAAAAAACAAAAACACACACAAACAAAAATCTCATAGACAGACACATCATAGTCATTACCAAGATAAAATGGGGGTTGAGGGAGGCAGGAGAGGGTAAAAGAGATAAATGGTGATAGAAAGAGACATGACTTGGGGTGGTGAACACACAATAAATACACATACGATATTTTATAGAATTCTACAGCTTAAACTTATATAATGTTATTAACCAATGCAACCCTAATAAATTCAATTAAATTTTTGTTGTTTTATTTTCTTAGGGTGGTAAAAGAACAGTGAGTTAAATTCAAAGTAAAGCAAGGAGAAAGGAAGGGGCAAACATAGCACTTCCATTACACAGAAATTGGGAATTTAACAGTTGATTAGATATTTGAGTGTCTTAGTGGTTCCCTTGTGTTTTACATTCCTTTCGGCTTAATTAATGACTCACTCTGCCTTTTAATCTGCCTTCCTTAGATTATTAACACTAGCATTGTCTATTTAAGGAGAATTACAGGGAGGTGGGTATAAAATAGTATTGGTCAGTTCTTACCCATATTTAGATGCCTAACAACATCTTACTAATTTATATTTAGACCTCATTTCATATTTAACATGGTTCCATGGTTTGAATAAAATATGGTTTCTAAAATTTATTACTCTGGAATTTTTTCAGAGATTTAAAAAAAATTTTAGTGAAAAAAAATATTTTTTAAGTTCCATAAAAAAGCATAACATTGAATATATTTCATATTCCTTGAACCAGGACTTCCATATAAGGATGAATGATTATTGACTTAGAACAAATAAGATTCATATTAACCTCAAATACTCAGGTAAAAAGGTCCAGTGTTTAAGAAAACAAAGTATAGCTGAAGTTGGTTGCTCTGTTGGTTACTATTTTTTTCCATTCTCTTCTATTCCCACAATTTCACTTTTATTAAACTAGGAAAGCAAAAATTTTAGTCTCTCTCTCTCTCTCTCTCTCTCTCTCTCTCTCTCTCTCTCTCTCTCTCTCTCTCTCTCTTTGAAAACTATAATAAGTTCTGTTAAATTTAATTCTTTTACTTTTTAAATAATACAAAAAAAAAACACTTCAATCTCATATTCAGAGGTTTAACTTTAGATTTAGTTTGTCCTTCAAAACTAGATTGGAGAGTCATGCCAACACATATGGTAACTCCTGGAACAGTTTGTAGTTTGAACAACCTACAGAAATCATGAAAGCCATATTTTCTGTCAATGTTGTGAAGCCAAAATCTGTGGTTGAAAATGAATTTGAGCTTGTACCTGAAATTTGTGCAAAAACCCATTTAGTGATCTTATAGTCTTAGAGGTGACATATCCTGAATATGTTAATAAGAGCTACCCAAATCTTGATTGCATCTCAGTGAAAATAATTTTTAAGTTCTAGTTTGAGTTTTTAAATGTGTACTAGTTTTATGATGTTTAAATTATACTCCAAATCAAAGTTAAGCTCAATATCTTATCTCTGATAACCTTGTCCATACTAGTAGGTTTTATTTGTTTTGATTTTCTTCAGAAGATAATAACTTTTGAAAATTTTCTCCTTAATATTGTTTCCAGTTTTTCAAGTGTACTCTGTGTATTTATGTAAAAAAAAAAAAAAAAATTCTAGCCTTTCTTGTTATGAGGTGTGAGTTGTGAAATAAGCCAGTAACAAGCTAAATAAATTGTCGGGATCTACAATGTCTGAGCTCTATGTGAATAGGCTTTGATCTTTCGGAGGGAACACAGTGGATAAGAAACACTATAGTAAATTTCCAAAGCCAACAAACTTCTGGCTGTCAACAATTGCCACTTCAAAGAATCTTTGACAACAAAGCTGATGACAGCTAAGAGGGTATCATGAGGAGAGTTTACAGTAAATAAATAGCTCCTTTGAGGCAAATTTGGTTTTATAAACACATTAGTTATTACTAGATGGAGTTTCAAAGGCTGCTCTACAAAGCCTGTTTGAGAAATTGCTTCGTGGCATTACTGTGAAGCCTTTGTTTATATATGAAAAATAGTTCTTGTCCTGGCTCGTGTGGCTCCCTTGGTTGGAGCATCATCCATACACCAAAAGGTTATGGGTTTAATTCCAGGTCAGAACACATACCTAAATTGTGGGTTCTCCTTTTCACTTTTAAATGCACACAAATAACTACATTTGTGTTTTTGTTTGTTTTTATTCTCTATAGCTTACAGTGAGGATAATGAGTCAATTTAGCCTAGAACATAATCTGTCATTGGAATCTGTATTTATAAAAGCCTAAGCAATGGAACGATGGAACAACCAGTTGCTCTGATGTACATTGACCACCAGAAGGCAGATGCTTCCACAGGCAACCTCCTTTAGCCCCTCCCTCCAATCAGCTGGCCCTGATGCCAATGGCCCCAATTAGGCCAGTCAGGCTGAGGGACCTTACCCATTCACAAATTTGTGCACCAGGCCTCTAGTCATTTACATAAGAGAAGATAGTCCACACCTTGGAAAGCTACTCTCTTCATAGCATTTTACCTTTCCAGAGATTAACTATCCAGCAGAAACCTACCTCTGCTAACTACAGCTCCCAATCTTCAGTCACAGTTTCATTTGAGCAACCTGGGTGCTTGTAGTTCCAAGTGTGCTCTCCTGCCATTATTCCTTTTATCCAGTATGACTTGGTGACCTAAATTTTCTTATTCTTTTTATCCAGTAAATTTGGAAATTTACTGGAATTCTGTTTTCAAAATTGGTCTCCTCTAGTAATCAAAGTAAGCTGTGATGGATAGTACTAGATTTGAAAGTAAAATTTGCAGATGTCTACCTGCCATGAAGCTAAATTGAATAAGTTGCAAAATAATTCCAATCTAGAATGAAGCAAGGGGAGATGAAAGGTAAAATATCACACATGCACTCTGAGAAGAATGAAACTTAAGAACCAAGAGCCTGATTTCCTTTAAGTGTCTGATTTACCAAAGACTGAAATGTACAATATTTCCTGACCAATGATTTGTCAAGGATCTCTTCTTGTCCTTAAGCCAATGAACTTATTGTTGGGACTTGGGCTTAGACTTCCTCCTCTTTGCACTCCTTGCTTACAAGTGCAGCCTGCCACAAAGCCTAAGTAAACTCACTGACAGTCTACACCAGTATGCCTTCCAGAATTGCAATTCCTCCACTATCATCAAATAAAATCCACTTTTGGTAATTTGAACTTGCCTCTGTTTATTTCCTTCGTGTAGGCTGACAAAGCTGATGGATCTAACCAATAATTCAGGAATTCAATGAGGAATATATTTTCCTTAAAATTATTTAGTTTTAGAAAAAAATTCAACTTTTAATCATAAATTAATCATAAATTCGATACCTCACTAGGTCTAAAAGGTACAAGTGAAAATGCTATGTTGTTTAGAAGTCACAGGTAGTTGTCAAATCCTCATGGCCTCTTACTATTTGACAACTCTGTCTATCAGGCTTCCTGTCTGAATCAGCAGGAAGAAAACCACTACAGGTGGATTACCCACCTAATCAGTATTAGCATATCTTTAACATAGATATTACTGTCAAATGTAAAATTATTAGGAGGCCATTGTGGTGAAAGAGGTTTGAATGCCTAAACATACATGATGATAATTGAAAAGGCTCATGAAAGAGATGCTTATTCCAGTTGCAACTTTGTAAGAGTGAATTCTTTGAAATGATGTATTTACATTAAATAGACATCTTGCCCTTCAGTTAGGCTAAAATACAAATGAAATTGTTTTATAGTAGATAAAAAGGGGAGGTGATTTCTCTCTATGATCCTGAAACACTGAACTCTTCTTCTTATCTATGTCTATCATTATCTGTGTTTGTGGTAAATCCAATCATTTGCTTAGCATATAACAGAATTATTTCAATCATTTGCTGCAGTGTTTATGAATAAATGTACATTTTTATGGAAAAATATCAATATACTTCATTTGAATAGCAAATCAAATATGAAGATGAGTTAGACATGAATGCAGTGATCAATAAATTTATGTTTAAGTTTAAACCAAAAAAACAAAAAATAAAATATTTTTAAAAGTCAAAAAATCACAATAGAGAAATCTTTATAATAAATGTTATAATGTAGATTAGCATCTATGTGTTCAGCAGTAAGATCCTAATATATCCTTAAAACAAAAGGAACATTTAATGTAGAAAGAAATCCAAATGTTCATTGTCACAATCAAATAATTATAAATTAAACTAGATGAAATACCTTTCACTTTTCTACTTTGCAAAGATTTAAAACAAATGATAAGGAAAATATAAATGTAAACATAAATAATAAGAAATCAGGAAAAACATTTTCACAGGCAACTGGTATGAGTGAAACTTTGTCCTTCTTTTGAGAAAAAAAAATTGCCAATATTAATAAAAGAGCCTTTAAAATTGTTATTAATTTATCCCACTTTTATTTAATTTTATGAATTTTATTCTGATAATTTATTCCAATGAATCTGATAGAGTTAGACTGAAAACATATATATAAAAGTGAGTAAAATACATTTTTAAAACCTTTTGATTTGTTGTTTTTGTGTTGGAAGGGCAAAATAAATTTATTTTATTAGTAGTTCTGGTCGAGCTTTTAAAAGCATGATCGCACAAAGGTGATCATGCTAATAAGTCAAAAACATTTGGGAAAACAAAGCAGTATAAATTACATGAAGATTTAGAGTCAAGAAAATGATGGGGCCAGAAATTAGTTAAATATCCAAGAACCAAGAAAACACATATCACACAGAAGTCAGAGCAAAATAGGGGCCAAGAACATACAGGGCATTGATAGGAAATGAGAAATCAGTGAAGTCAAGGAGAAGAATAAGCTCTGGGACTCATAAATAAGGAAAGGCACTTCAACCGAGGTGATTTCTATCGCAGCCTTTCTGAACTTTCAGCTTCTTGAAAGCAACAATCTTCTTTTATTCCAATGCTTGGTAGAATGTCTGGAAATAATATGTGTTTGAAAAATAGGGTTGAAGAAATGGACTTTTACCTTTTAACCCCAAGATAAACTATTTTGGAATCTTTATACACTTAATATAAAAAACAATTTCCAAAACAAAATAAGTGCTAATTATACAGTTATATTTTGTTAGAATAAAGAGTAAAAATAACCATTTTATTGATTTTACATTTAAAGTAAATATGTAAATATTTTAGAGTGAAAAGCATCTAAGTATGTATTTTTGTGTTGTGACTTCATTTTGAATTATAACTTTATTATAGCACTTGATATCAGTATTGTGCGCATTTGTTTATATGTTTGTCTCCTCTACCACACAGTGTGAGTTTCTTGGCTTGGAACATTTATTCATCTTTATATTCTCAGCTAAAGGCTGTGTTGATACCTCCCACTGTTGTAAAATTGATCTGGAAATTTTATTTTTTATTTTGGACAACCACTCATTTCCTTTCTCAGTCCCACTCAATAGGCTGAGTTAACTTCATACTTGACTCAAAGAGTGAACCTGTGCCCCAGGCCTGAAAACATGAACATATCAGGAACAAGTTTGTGGCTCAATAGAAGACAACTGGTAAGTTCTTAGATGAAAAGTTTTTTTCTTTTAAAGAAATGTAAGAATGATGTAAGTTATATGTGTACAACATAGAAAAATGATATCTGAGAATGACATGAACAGGGGAGGAAGTAAAACAGAAAGATGAAGGGAGAAAGAGAAAGAGACTTGATGAGCATGATATGAGCCTGTTGATAGACCTCTGTAAGAAATATACCCATATCTTAGTAGTGTGAGCCAGTGTATTTCTTTTTTATATTTAGTTTGATTAGGTGTATGTCACCTACAAGTGCGAAAATCCACAGAAAATCACTAGTAGAAATTAAGAACAGATATAAAGATATTATTGTGAACATTTGTGAACATTTGGATATGAATTTTATATTAGGTAATGTAATTATACAAATACTAATTTCCTTGTATGTAAAAAGTGGGGATGTAAAACAATGGTTTATATATATATATATATCTATATATCTATATGTAGATATATAGATATATAGATATATAGATATATAGATATATAGATATATATATAAACCATTGTTTTACATGGTTTTGATGCTTTATCCATATATATATATATATATATATATATATGGGTAAAGCATCAAAATCTATAATATAAATTTTATGTTTAAGTAGTTCAACAGGATAAAGTCTGTATTTATATAGAGAGATAAAACAGAGAATATTAATAATTAGTGAATCCAGGTAAAGCTGTATGTGTATTCATTAATTAATCTATTAAATTTTTAGTAGGTTTGAAATAAAATCTCGGGTAGAGGGACTGAAAAAGCAATAATTCCTGAACAGCATAATTGTTTTATAATAAATACTCAGCATAATACATCCCTTTTTAATTTTTCAAAAATTTACAAGCTACTTTATTTATAGGAAATAATTAAGTCTTAGTTAAAACAACACCATAATGATTATTTTTAAAAATATATTTTATTGATTTTTTACAGAGAGGAAGAGAGAGATAGAGAGCTAGAAACTTCGATGAGAGAGAAACATCGACCAGCTGCCTCCTGCACACCCACTACCGGGGATGTGCCCACAACCAATGTACATGCCCTTGACCGGAATCGAACCTGGGACCTTTCAATCCGCAGACCGATGCTCTACCACTGAGACAAACCGGTTTCGGCTATAATGATTATTTTTAACTATGCTATTTTCAAAATCATAATGCCATGTAATAATTACTTTATTTGGAAAGCAGAAGTGAATTATGTATCTGATGTAGCAGAATGAATCAACTTGTCAAGTCAAAATCACATTTCAGAGATTTTTATCCCAGTACCAACTTGGTAGCTCTACTAGTCATTTTGAGAAAATAACTAACTATAGTCATACCTCAGAGACACTGCTGATTTTATTCCAGACCATCACAATAAAATTAATATCTCTTTAAATCAAGATATGCAGGAGATTTTTTTTTTTTTGTTTGTTTAATTTTGTTTTTTGTTTTCCAGCATATGAAAGTTGTCTTTATACTAGACTGTAGTTTATCCAGTACATTATATCTAAAAATGAACATACATTAATAGAAAATATTTTAATTCTTAAAAATGCTAACCATCATCTAAGCCTTCAACAATTTGTAATCCTTAGTGCATGAATTTGTTCACAGGTAGGGTCCCTCAGCCTGGCCAGTGGTCAGGGCCAATCAGGGACTCAGGAAGTTGGAGGAGGGGCGGGAGGGGGGGGTAGAATGGGAAGTTGGCTGGCAGGGTGGGAGGGGGGAGCCTGAAGGAGGTTGGCCAGCTGTGGGAGGTTTGCTGTGGGAGTGCACTGACCACCATGGGGCAGCTTCTACATTGAGTGTTTGCCCCCTTGTGGTCAGTGCACATCATAGTGACCAATTGACTGGTTGGTTGGTTATTTGATGTTCCTTAGGTGGAAGATCTCTCCTTCAATTTGTTAAAAAAAAAAAAAAATTCAGTCTCTGCAAAGTACAAAAAAAAGTGAAGTACAATAAAATAAGTGAAGTATGCCTATATGACTTAAATGACTTTTTCCAGGGACCTATGCTCTCTGAATCTTCATATTCTAGATTTAGCTTGCCATAAGCAATCTTAGAAAAAAACAGATACATTCTGCTAGAAGCAGACTCTCTGAAAATAAATATAATTAGTGCATTTACCTAAAAATAAAAATTTAAAAAATCTTCCAATTAGCATTTTTACAGGGTAAATTTGGCCAGATTACCTTCCTTCTTTTTTTCTTCAAGGTAAGCAACATCTCACATAGAGAATGGATTTCAGAGTTATTGATGACCATGCTTTCCTTATATTTCATCTTTATCTTCCATTATCTATATTAATATAAGTTTATCCACATCCTTACTTTTGAATTTGAATAAAAATAAACAAACAAAAAATAGACAAATGCAGCAAGATAATTCCTAGAATTAAAAAAGAGAAAATAATAAAGTCTGGGCTATTGAGAGAAAAAGAGGGGTACAGGGAGTAAGGGACCCTAGTTACAGAAATAAGGATTAGCAGCACATTTACTGTAAAGTTGTTGAACATGCTTATATGTAAAATGTGCAATGATTTTAAATACACACATAGCACTGTCACATATATCAGTAGGCACATATGTGTTTCCAGAATTAAACAAAAATAATTAATAATTACTGTGGTGTATTTGTGGCTTAATGCTTTATGTCATTTGCAAATCGCAAATGTTTGCCTCTGTTTAAAATGTCAATTTTGTGACTGAATTTTTATTGCATTTACTATAATATTTTAATTGTCCACATCTCAGTGATGTAGCTTTAGCTTTAATAAATTTAATTTGTTTCTTTATTTACCGTCGTATTGGTTAGTTTTCATTTTTCTGCCTAGATAATTACTTTCTTCTACCACCATTCAGCTTTCACTGTAGAATAGTAATGGCAACAGGAGAGGTGGTGTGGGAGAACTTCCCCTGCAAATGCCCATGGCATACAACCCTGGTAAAGAGAGGACAGCAGGGGTAGAGATTGCCATGAAGTAGACCAGTTAACTCACAGTCCTGAAGGGTACCTGCAATGTTAGGGTGTATTGTGTCAATTTAATTATTAGCTCAGCCCCAGAGAACTAAGAAGGTGGGGGGAAACCTTTCCCACCCTAGCAAAACCAACCCTATCCTAATTCCTGGGAAGTGAAATCAGCTCAAGGACAAAGACAGAAAAAGGAGGAAAAAAATCTGAAATGACTGTTTACCTTTAAAAGAGTGAATTATATATTCTGAATCACCTGAAAAAAATATTCATTTGAAGTGAAAAAAATGCACTAAATTGACTAGAACATGTTGTTCACCATTTGCAGAGTTAGGGGTAATAAAACAAGAGTTGAGCACTGAAACAATATAATAGTTCTTCCAGTGCACTGCTGAGTGAATCTAATGGACTCCTACAAATTTTACATCTTCTGAATGTACTTATTTCTACATCTTTGTTGTTGAAAGCACAAATGGCTTGTACCCTGTAATGGTGCATTGGACAAAAGAGACTGGATATAATCAGAAAGTATATTTATCTTTTTCTCCTGTTGTCCTTCTAAAATGTGCTCGGTGATGAAGTTTTACCTTTTTCCTTGGTTGAAAACTCAAGCAGTACCATACTCCTTTAATAAACGGTCACATTTAAAAAATGACACATTTACCCCCCAATTCAATTATTACATACTTCTAATTCTTATAGTAATAAAAATTTACACCTGATTGAGAATTAGATTTATCCTATATTTTTTGAGACATTCCACATGCTGGCTTCTTGTAGTAAGAGGAAAGAATGGCATGTATTTCCCTCCCAGCTTTCACATCTCCTCAACTATTTAGCAAAAGTTTGTGGCCAGAGTAAGGTTAAAGAAGCTGGGAGGGGGTGGGGGTGCGTGGGAGGAGAGGTAAGCAGATGATAAAGTTATCACCTTTTTCTTGTCATAAACAAGCACTATATTTTCAGGGCCTGGCAGATATCTAAATCATACTCTGATTCATGGTTGTTGTTTTTTGGGGTTTTTTTTTTACTCATTTGTCTTTTAAGCATGAATGTAATGTTAAGGGCATGTTTGTTTGTTTTTAAATAAATATAGCCTTTTAATATTTACTTGGAATCCTCAATTCTGAAAATTGTTTTATCTATTTTGTTTTTATATCTCAACTTTCCTTTGACTATTAATGTCAACAAATCTATGTCATGCATTTTTGCTATTTGAACCTACATATATCCATCTTGTTTAATGTTTTGATTCTATATTTATTAAAGGTATATTCTTTTGTATTTTCTGATTTTAATCACTGGAATGATTATCTTATATTGCTTTAAAGTAAATATCACAGTCAACTATAGTCATTAGTTAATGACCCATTCATTGTCTCTTAAAGTCAAGATTAGAAACACAGAGATGTTCATGCTGAGCAAGTGAGAACTGGATACCTAACACATTATGAAAATTAAATAAAAGAAAAATCCAATTAGATACTCTTAGTAGGGGTCAAATATGTAAGGGTTTTCATTGGTTGTAACATATTCACAGTGTCAATGTACCAAAGAAAAAAAGTATAATGCAGTATAGAGAAACTTATTTATGAAGTGAGTCACTGAATAATTACTGTAAGTTTCTGACAATAACATGCAATTGCTTAATTGAAAGCCAGCTTTCACCCTTTAGTGAAACTATTTCTACATTGCCCAACATACTAATTAAGTATTAAAATGCTCAATAACAACAACAATCTTTGCAGATTTTTCTAGAGTGTTTGGTTAGCAAAGATTCACAGATTCTCATACTTAGTGTTAAATTTCTAGAATTAATTTGATGAAGTAAGAAGTCAAAAGCAGAATAGAACCTTTTAATTATAGTTAAAAAAGAATAGGCAATACTGATTACTTTTTGTATTACTGAGTAGCTATATTGTTTCCTCATACACATTTATAATCTTACTCACAACCTTATCTCAGATGATGGTATAATTATTCTTTATAACTTTACTTATACTGAATATAACACTGTATAATGTTGACATAGGCTTTTTAATTTTAAGTTTTTGATTTATGCACATAGATTCCAGAGTTAGTACTGAGTAATCCAAGACAAGCAGAATAGGGAAACTGAGACATAGTTAAACAAGCAGTTTGCAGCCATCTAGTAAATTCTATCTTCCTTAAACCAAGGACACTTAAGAGTAAATTGTTTGCTCTTATTCTCCCCAACCAGAGAGATAGCAGAAATGTAATTAGTGCTATTTACCAATCACATCGAAGGACAGAAGAAGTGAAGGGAATAAATCTCATTTTGGCACATCAACATGAAATTGATGACAATTTTGTTGAGATACATTTCTAGACTCTCCTAAATGCTCAGCATTTAAACCCCTGAAAACAAAGATGTCACAGTCTCCCTCCAATTCTTCTCTTCTTTTCACTCAGACAGACATCTCCTAAACTCTAAAGGACCCCACTAAGCTTGCAACCATAGAAGCCATGGGCAAAGGCAGTTCCTCCTGGGCAAACACCCTGAGCCTGTCCCCAAGGCTCTCTTTTCTCTTACCTCTTCGTGAGCCAAAACAGAGCAGCCTAGGCTCATTTCCCAAGCCCTTTCTTATTTTTGCTGTCCCCAGCTTTAATAAATGTCCTCTAAAATCCATGTGGATTTATGTTGTGAATTTTTTCTGTAGAAGTCAAAAATCTGCACACTATCTACTGGTCCTAGGCAGACCCAATAGGGCCAGGTCCTCTTTCTTGTAACAGTATAACATTCCCCACCAAAACCACCAATTATTTTAGTAGATGTGATCATGTAAAATAGCAATAAGGAACATGATTGGTGACAACGTTTTTGTTATTTTTTGTTGGTATTACTCATTCTGTTTTAAAGTTTGACTCACATAGTCTTCTAGAAGAAATGTATTATAATTTAAATGTTTTAATTTTTTTTCTTTCTCACTTTTTTTGTATTAACCTCATCCTTTGCAATAAAAATATGTAACTAAATTCTGATGTGTTTTTATTCCATACACCTCCTCAAGTGTCATCAATCAAACCATATGCCTTATCCCAGTTTTGCAACTCTAAAAATCATGTTGCATGTGGGTTTATATGTTACAAGTAGTATTTCTATAGAGTGATTTGGTACTTAGTAAGATGTATTTAATTTCTCATTTTAGGAAGTTCAACAATTAAAATGGTAGAAAAATAATTGAAAGAAGAGCGAACAGAGAAGAAGGGAGAGACCAGGGGGAAGAATGTCATAGCAGAAAGAGTCAAATGTTAAAATTAAGATAATTAAGAGAAAATTAAGAGAAAAAAGAAGTGTGTGTTCTAGGTCCTGGAGGAGGAAGGACAGATATATCCGTACATCAGTTTAAGAAATGATGCTTGAATAAGAATGAACACTGGAATGGTTAATCTGATATGTTAAATTGAGTGCCCATGATTTTGGTAAAATATTATTCTGAGTATTGTGTAAGGATATTTCTGGATAAAATTAACATCTGAATTGGTGATTGAGTAAAATAACCTTTCTCGACATGTGAGTGGGACTCATCTGAATTTATGGAGAATTGAATAGAACAAAATATAGATTAAGGAAGAATTTTCTCTCTCTGCCTCACATTTTAGAGTTGGGACAGCAGCCTTTGCTTGCTATTGGATTGGAATTTATGGTACACCATCAGTTCTCCTCGTTCTCAGTCCTTTGAACTTTGACTGGAAATATAGCAATGCCTCTTGCACTCCTGGGTCTTACGACCAAATTCCTTCATCTGAATCTTTATACAGAGTTTGGTGCAAAATGTGTTCTAGAGGAATAAAATTTTAAGTATAGTTTTCTGAATTGTTTCTGGTATTTAAAAAATTAACTTCCAGTCCTATTAGATTTATAAACATTAATGGCTCTATTTCCAGTAGTGAAGAAAGCACGACTATTGGAATCAACTATTTATTAGTTAATAGTCTATGGAATTAACTATTTATTAGAGATATACAAAATATATCCATTGAATACTCCTAATTAAATACTTATAAGAATCAAGGTACTAAATGATATGTATGTGATACATATCAATATTTTATTTTTTATTGATTTGAGAGAGAAAGAGAGATTTGATGTTTCACTGATTTATATATTCATTGGTTGATTCATGATGTCTTGTATGTGCCCTGACTGAGGATGAAACTCACAACCTTAGTGTATCAGGATGATGCTGGAACAAACTGAGCTATCAGACCAAAACCCTTATCAAGTTTCTTTCTTTCTTTTTTTCTTCCTTCCTTCCTTCCTTCCTTCCTTCCTTCCTTCCTTCCTTCCTTCCTTTCCTTCCTTCCTACCTACCTTCCTTCCTTCATTCCCCTTTCTTCTTGAAGCAAACCAAACAAGAATTGTTTGGCCATAGCAGGTATATACTCAGGACAGTGAAACAAAGAGAGGCTTAACATAGAAGAAGTAACAGGAGAGCCTAGACTGGGTTGCTTTGGTTCATTGGGAAATCAGAGAAAAAGGGGACCTTGGATACAGGTTCAGGAGGTTAGTCCAGGATGAACTGCCACTGCCCATTACTACCCTGGTTGCAAGCCTTGTGCAGTTGGACCTCTTAGAGTTTAAGATACGTGTGCCTTTGGGGGAAAGGAAAGGAGAAGGGACTGGCACAAGCATGCTCCCCAGAAGGACAGTGATCCTCAAGAGTTTTAAAAAACTAATAAATATAGTGAGATTGGCTAAGACATGCCTAATGTCCCTGTACAAAGTAATAAAAGAAATAAAAAACAAGCTCAATGATTTGAATCATCAGCTAAAACATGCAGAAACCTCTAATTATGCCCTGAAGGAGTCCTTTGTCTCCTATAGCCACAGGTCTGAGATGACTAAAAATTAAACCCCAACTGGTTAAATTACAATGCAAGTTACATTTCCAGCCTCAGAGAAAGCCTACTGTTAAAGTGAGGGCACTGATTCAGAAAGAACTGTGTCCTTTAAGTTGGGTTGGTGTGTATGGCACATCATGATGAAGCTGTCAGTGCTGGTCAGGGAGGTCTTTGGCCAGAGACACTCTGGCCAGACAATACTCTGCACCCCAGTTCTCATCTTGCTTGTAGGAATGAATTCAAACAAGAGATAACAAATGGCAGCAAAACCAGGCAAGGATTTATCTGCAGGAAAGGAAGACACTCAGGACCTGAGTGGGCAAATCAGTTGGCTGAAATGAAATAAACAATTTGGAAGTTCAGAGGATTGATACCCTTAGATTGAACACATTTTTTTTTTTTTGAGACGTGAGGCAAGTCGCCCCCTCCCTCACATCTCAAAAAAATTGTGTTTAAACTATAAGGATCCTTCATATAGATGCTATGCCACTAGTTTGACCACTGGAGGGGCTCTGCTTCTTTCATAGGGGCCTGCCACCTCTGTTGACTATTTGCAGTTTGTCATGTCTCACACATACACTCTTTCTGGGCCACAGTTACTTTTCCCAGCTCATATGTACCTAGCTGTGCACTCTAAAAAAAAGTGAGGTACAGTGAGCTCCTAAATTTTGATGAATCTTTTCCAGTAAAGAGGCTTCTCCACCCCCAATGGAGGTGACTACCAAACTACATTTAAGGGGATTGCCTGAGCAAACTCTAAAGTCTTTTTTTGAGGTTGTTGACACATAAAAATGTTGACAGGAAAAAAAAAAAGAAATAAAGGAAAACAATATTGATATTCCTCAGGACCCTCCCCCACTCTTCCTTTTTGCTTTGAATATAATTAGATTCAGTCTTAGTAGGACTCTAAAATTGAGAAGTAAAGTGTTGTCCATGAGGATGTGCACTATACTACAAAATAAGTACTTGAGTTTCCTAATTTATATAAGCAGAGATCCTCCGAAACCAGTTTGGCTCAGTGGTAGAGCGTAGGTCTGTGGACTGAAAGGTCCCAGGTTCGATTCTGGTCAAGGGCATTTACATTGGTTGCAGGCAAATCCCCGGTGGGGGTGTGCAGGAGGCAGCTGGTCGATGTTTCTCTCTCATCAACATTTCTGGCTCTCTATCTCTCTCCCTTCCTCTCTGTAAAAAAATAAATAAAATATATTAAAAAGAAAAAAAAAGAAAAGAAATCCAGGGTACATATGTAGGAGTAAATAGTGTGTGAGATAATGATGGAAGAAACAGAGTTGGATATATCATTGCTATCAGCTCACTAAGAAGGGGTGCAGCATTTAATGTTGTAATCAGGAGTTAGGAAGGATTCTATATAATTGTTTGGAGGATTGGTTGAAACTGACCAAAAGATGGTCCATTGTGAGCCTATTTACTGGTAATGTCAGATGTGCTCTAGTTTGATGTGGAATAAGGAATTAAAATACTTAGAGAGATCATTACAGAATACTAATAAACTTAAAAAATTTTAGGACAAGCTGAATAGGAACACTAAGACAGATGGTTAAACAGAAGTTTGCAGCCACCTAGTGAATTCTATCTTCTCTAAACTAAAGATACTTAAAAGTGAATGGTCTGCACTTCTCTTCCCCAACCAGAGGGCAAATAGCTTAAATCAACCTAGTCAGGGAGACAAATAACAGAAACCTGATTAGTGCCATTTGCCAACCACACTCAAGGACAGACACATTAGCAGAATAAATCTCATTTTGTTACATCAGCATAAACTTGATGAATAGTCTATTGATTCTTCCCTAAGACCTCTCCTAAATGCCCAGCCTTTAACAACCCTGAAAATGAAGGTCCCAGGGCACTGTCCCTCCAGAGAGCATGCCTGAGCCATTCCCACCTTCACCTCCTTCCCCCGCAGGCACATATCTCCTAAACTCCAGAGAGGAAATGGGCAGCTGCAGCTCATCCAGGCTAACCCCCTGAACTAGTATCAAAGACCTGTTTTCTCTGACTCCCAATGAGCCAAAGAAATCTAGCCTAGGCTCTCTTGTTGCCTTTTCTATATTCCTCCTTGTTTCATTCTCCTAAGTGTGTGTGTGTGTGTGTGTGTGTGTGTGTGTGTATATTCATATTCTAGCTTACTTTTCTATACTTTGCCTTTTTCTTTAAAAAGACAAGAACCAAGTTCTCATAGTAACCAGATTGGAAATTTAGAGAGGATGTATCATTTAAGACCTACTCACCTACACTGGGAGAGTCCAAAAGATATATGTTTCACCAATACTGTAAGAGATAAATGAGTGAGGAGAACACCAATGCCCTTGAAAGAGCTCTGTGATCACTCTTCTCTGCAGGTAGAATAGACCTTACAGTTGGAAAACCTAAATGCAGTAGTAATAATTGGATTCCTGCATGGCAGCGGGTCACGTATTGGCATTCAACCACCAAAAACAAAAGAGCTTTGGACAGAAAAGTATAAGTACCAACCAGAATAGTCTGACTTGCACAGATTTACTGTGTTGGCTAGTTAATCATGATGTTCCTAGAAGCAAAAGAGTTAGGAAGCCTGCTAGAATCTGACCTGATCAGTATAACCTACTAAATTTTAAATATATCTGAATACAAAAAAAAAAAAAAAAAAAAAAAAAAAAAAAAAAAAAAAAAAAAAAAAAAAAAAAAAAAAAAAATAGGTCAAGTGAACAAAATATCTAATCTGAATCATAAAAACAAAGAACAAAGACAAATAGCATTGTTGCTAATGATGCACTAATCCAAAGCCAAAAGAATATTCACAAAGGGAAAAGAAAAGAATGTCAGATACTTTTAAAGGAGATTCCCATGAGGCAGAGCTGCACAACACATGCAATTGGACCATAAAACATTAAGACACATGAACCAAGGTGAACTTGAAGTTAAAGTAAAAAATGGAACATCTAAACATCGCAGTGCCTGATGCTAGTGAACTATTTCTGAGGTGAAGCATTTTCAGTGAGACAACTAAGCAGCTACAAAGTGCTTCACCCTGGAAATGACAAACTCAGAGGAAGTGGAGTAGTTTTAATACTGAGACAAAATGTGGCTCAGGTGGTTAAGAACTGTAATGTGAGTTCTAACCAAATATTATAGATCATACTTCTAGGAAAATGTATTAAGATAAACATCACTCAGGTCTATGTTCTACCTGTAGAGACTGAAGAAAAAGAAATTAAAAATACTGCACAAGTATTCAAGAAGAAGTTGATCACAGACCAAAACCAGACATATTGATAATTTTAAGTGACTGGAATGCAAAAGTAAAAAATAAAGAAAAACCAAACATTGTTTGAACATTTGCACTATCAGTCCTAATGAAGCAGAAGATTGGCTAATGGATTTCTGTGAAGTGAACAATTTGTTCATTGCAAAAACATGCTTCAAACAACCAACCCGACAACTATATACATGGTCACCGCCAGATGGCTAATATAGAAACCAAATAGTCTATGTAATTGGAAGCTGAGATGGAGAAGCTGTATTCTCCCTGCCAAAATGAGAACCAGGAGAACTAATGTCAAACATTAGAGTAAAGCTAAAAATAAGCACTATAAGAATTATAGTGCCAAAATATAATCAAATAATATTTTCGGTAGATTTAAAATACACATTAAAAACAGATTTGGACTGTTAAAATTAACTGACTAAGAACCCAAAGAATTGTGGACTAAAACTAGAAGTGTTAGGGAAGAACATTAAAATACAATTACATAAGTAAAAAGAAAAGAAAAATTGATATGGATAACAAACACTAAAAATTGTTAGAGACAGACAAGAAGCAAAAGCAAAAGTTGACAAAAGCAAGGTTAGAATTCTGAACCCAGTTTTTCAATGACAATCACATAGACATAAAGAGAACTTTGGTAATGCAAGTGGATAGAAGAAAATAAAAAAATAAAAATTAAAAAAACACCAAGAATTATCTACCAGAAGATTCAATAAATAAAAGGGAGATTAAAATAAGGACTATGAATGCTGAACATTCAACAAGGAAGCACAACATCTGACCAGGAGAATATAAAAGGGAGGTGGAAACATTTCTTTGAAAAATCTATGCAGAATGAACAAAAAAAAAAAATGACAGATACTTTTAAAGGAGATTCTCATGAGGCAGAACCTGTAATTCTAGAAAGAAAAGTGAAAACTGCCCTGAAAGTCTTGGAAAGAAATAAATTACCAGAGATAAATGGGATACCGATGGAATAATTTCAAGCCACAGAAACTGAATCTGTCAAAATCCTAACAGGAATATGTGATAAATATGATAAACAACCAATGTCCTATAAATTGGAAATATTCAATATACACTCCAACATTCAATAAAGGAAATGACAAGGAATGCAGTAACTATAGGGCCATTGCTATTCCCATGCAAGTAAAGTGATGCTCAGGGTGATAGGACCTTTGTTTCTACCTTATATGGTGCATTTGCCAGATGTTAACGCTGGACCCAGAAAAGAAGTCATTTAAGGTCTAATATTTAAAATTCACTGGATGCTGGAGTGCTCCAAATGAATTCTAAAGATAGTTTATTTTTTGTTGTTGTTGTTAATCCTCACCCAAAGATATTTTTTCCCCTTAACCTTTAGAGGTAGTGATGGAAAGGAAGGGGGATGTGGGGGAAAGGCATTCATTACTGGGGAACAAATCTGCAATCCGGGAATTAAACCTGCAATCCTTCATCGTGTGGGCCAACACTCTACCATTGTACCATGCTGGCCAAGACGTAGTCTATTTTTTTATAGACTACTAGTGATCTATTGCATGGGTTTATGCACATTGAAAGGAAATTAGTTAGAAGGTGGCTGGTGGGGTGGGGTGGGACTGGGTGAACCGGGCCAGACACACCCCTGGAGCCAACCTCCCTCAGCCCCTCCCTGCCAGCTGCATCTGGAGCATTGCCACAGCTCTATGGCATTTGTGGAGTGGGCAGGGTCCTTTCTGCAGGTGGGGGTCCCTCGTCCTGGCCTGCAGGGACTGGGCCATAACTGGCTCTCTGATATCCCAAGGAGTCCCAGAGTGTGAGAGGGCACTCTGCAAAGTTACTGTTGTACAGGGTGTGGAACACAAATGCAAGTGTGCAGTAAACCAGATTCAGGACCGACAGTGCCCCAGCAACAACATAACCCAAGGCTGAAGGTGGGATCGCATGTCCCCACAAGAAATAGGGCTTTCTCCTCTCTCATTCTGGGGTGCGCCATCTGAGAATGGCCGCTAGCACGTCACCACAGCTCAGCAACTCCTGTGTTGAGTATCTGCCCTTGGGGGTCACTGCAAATCATACCTACCAGACAGCTGGACAGTTGGATGGCCAGATGGTCACTTAGCCTTTTATATATAAAAAATACTAAAGCTTTTGACTCTGTCAATTATGAAAAGCTATGGGTTACTCTGTATGGTGGACTACAAGTCTCTGTCAGGACAATATAGAAAGACAAAATGTTTTTTCATAGGCAAGGGTGTCAGACAAATGTGCACTTTATCTCCCTAGTTGTTTAATCTGTATGTAGAACAGATCATAGAGAAAACTTGGCGATAGGAGAAAAGATTGACAATTGGTGGAAGAAACATAAATCCTATATAATAAAAGGTTAATATACAAATTGACCAAATGGCAGAATGACCTGTCACTATGATGCACACTGATCACCAGGGGGCAGACACTCAATACAGAAGCTGTCCCTTGGTGGTCAGTATGCTCCCACAAGCAGGGGATGGGGCGGCTGTTCAGCCAGAAGTTGGGCTTTTGGCTGGCAAGCACAGGGTGGTGATGGGAGCCTCCACATAATGCTAAGGATTGTGAAAAGGCCGGACTTAGGGACACCCCCCCCCCACAGTGCACGGTTTTCAGGCACTGAGCCTCTAGTAACCATATATGTAGATGACACCATCTTATTAGCAAATATAGCAATGACAGAAAACAACTTCTGATGAAAGACAAAGAAAAAGTGCCAGAGCAGGCTGCATTTGAACACCAAGAGGATAGAAATCCCGAGTACAAAAGAAATATAGAACTTCAATATACACAAAAAAGACATTGAAATTGTTAGATCTTGCTTACCTGGATTCAGTTATCAATTCAAACAGAGACTGCAGCCAAGAAAACAAGGGAAGGCTGAGACTTCAAAGGGTGGCAATGGAAGAATTAGGAAAGACCATCCAGAGCAAAGGAGTATCATTAGAGACCCAAGCTGAGGTCATCCACACCCTTATATTTTCAATGACTTTGCACAGATGCAAAAGTTAGACAGTGAAAAAAAGCTAGTAGGAAAAAAATGATTCATTTGAAACATGATGTTGGAGGACAACTCTATGATACCCTGGACAACCAAGAAGATGAACAAGTGGGTCCTAGAGCAATTGAGCCCGAAATATCACTAAAGGCATTATATGAAAAACTGCCTTCTCACATCATTAGAAGTCAAGATTCTTGGAAAAGACAATATAACACCTGGAAAAATAGAAGACATCTGGAAAAGAGGAAAACCAAATATGAGATAGATTGACTCCATAAAACAAGCCAGATTCAGATGTAAAATTCTTTCATGACAAAAATGACAGAGGTATAAAAGGAGACAAAGCAAGCAAATAACAGACAAGAAGTTTAAAATTAAAAAAAAGCACCATTAATTTTTGAATGTTATCATTTTTATTTTTTAAGTCATGGGTCATTTCATATTCCCTAAGTAATTATGAGCATAGTTATACTTTTTTCATTGATATTACATTATATATAATGCATTTGCTAGTGAAATTTACAGGATGTTGCAACACTACAAAATTGGCACTGATGAAAAATCATCTTATGATAAATGTTACGCTACCTCTGAGAGTCATGACTGTTCTTATTCCATTAATTAAAGGGGCTGTATTTCACTATGAAAGCTAGTGAGTCCCACCTTTCTTTTTTTTAATCTAGGCAAAACAATTTTGTACCTAAACAATTTATGTTCCTTGTTCTATGTTGAATTATTTCTCCTCCCTAATTAGTAAAACTATAAAAATAACTCTTTTAATTTAGATTGGTCCTATTGCATGTGGCTTTACCAAAAACATAAATATGTCATGAGAGATTTGACATGTGAGACATTAGGAAAAGAGGAGTACCAGAAGGCACCTTAAACACATTAGCTGTGACTAAATCATGTTACTTCCATATGACACAAACATTTTCTTACTGCCTGGATGAGTAGATTATCACCTTTCTGTCTTTTACCCAAAATATAGAGCAACGGTTTTGCCAGTATGTTTTATTGCATTTGCTTTTTGTTTCTTTCTATTTGGTGGTGGTGGTGTGTATGTAGTTTGTGTTTTTTTCTTTATAAAAGTTATTAGAGAGACATGAAATAGATCCCAATGATATTTATAATACACTTGTCAAGATTATAACATAAATTTGCAATGGCTGAAATTGTAATTTGGGTACCTTGTGATCATTCCAAAGTATTGCTACAGTAATTTTTCAGATGAGCTTAGATATGCAAATAATGTAACAACATGTCCTCAATGCAACCACATTTTGTGAGAATAAGACAATACTACCAAACCTTAGGCAGAAATATCTATGTAAATTTTTAAAACTATAATTAATTAACATTGTAATAAGCATTCATTAATGTTAAATTAAATTATTATTTTATTAAAGTAAAAATGATATACATCCTTATATTTGTTTCAGGAGTACAATATGATAAGTTTATCTTTGTATAAACTACCAAGTGATAACCACAATAATTCTAGTTAGCATCCATCACCATACAGTTGACCCTTTCACCATTTCACCCAGTACTGGGTTAAAGCATTAGTATGTTTTTATTGTTTTATGCTAATAGACTGAAAAAATGAGAAAATATATAATAAAAAATTATATGTCAATAACTTTATATACTCTGTCTAATTACTAATATTACTCACATGGCCATATAAATTAAAAATTGAGAACCATATTTTACAGGTGAATAAATTGCTGATCAGAAAGGTTAGTCAACAGGTTAAAAATTCAACAAATGTTTCTCTCCAGTGACAAGGGAATTTAAATCAACTTTTACACTATACATTGATGCCTTGTGATATTTGGAGTATGTTTATCTCTCAGAGTGGTAAAAATGCCAGGAAGCCAATTTCAAAGCTCAACTATTCCACAACAAGTTTATGAAATTAGCTTTCTGGTTTGTGCATTTCACAACTGGCAAATTCAGCACACTGTAATTTTCTGCAGTCCACTAAAGATATCTTGTGATACACAAATCCCATTGTTCAATTTGCTGGAAACCTTGAGGATTAAATGTAAATCTCTTCTAGTAATATTCTAAAACATTAAGGAGATCAGTTATAGGTACGTTCTTATTTTTTCAAACCATTTTTATAATGAGCATCCCTTGTTCAACATAAAATATGGGGCAAGGATAAATTACCACTTTTTTCTTCTAAACATTATATTACAATGTGAAATTAACTCAGGACTAGCTCTCTCTTTATAAATTTAAAATAAGTTGTGTATTTTTTTTAAACAATTTTCAAGATTTTCAATATTTTCTCAGTATTTTTTCTGGATATTTTTAAACTTACAAAGAAATATAAGAATTTTACAATAATATTCATATACCCAGCACTGCCCCATTTTATTATACTTGCTTTATCACAGAGCCTTTCTTTATCCATTCTTCTGTACCTCCACAATTCACCTCAGTTTTTGGTGAATTGTAAAGAAATTTGCAGATGTCAGTACACTTCCTCTTAAGTGCTTCATTATGGATATAATTACTCAGAATTTACTATTTTATTTTATACTAGAGGCCTGGTGCACAAAATTCATGCATGCATAGGGTCTCTAGGCCTCACCTGCAATCAAGGCCAATCCAGGCCTTTCTTCCCCAGCTGCCAGCTCCTGGCCAGGGCCTTTCTTTGTTCCATGCTGCACCCTGGTGGTCAGCACACATCATAATGAACAGTCAAACTCCCAATAAGTCAAACTCCCAAGTGGACAATTTGCATATTAGCCTTTTATTATATAGGATTCAATAAATTAGACAATTTATAAACACACTGAATTTTGACAAATGTGTGACTGGATAATATATGCAACATGTATAACCCGAACTCAATTGCAGAACAAAGAACATTGCTGTCACTTCTAAATTATTAGTCATGAGTCTATTATCCCCAATCCACCCTACAAAAGCTCTGTTCTGATATATTTCTACTATATATTATTTTTCTTTGTTTTAAAGCTTCCTCTAAATAAAATAATATAGAATGAACTCTTATGTAGGCTTTTTTCAAATGACATATTTTTATTTTATTTTATAAGTATAACTTTTTTTCCCTCTCTATCATTAGAAAAATGTTATTTTTACTGCCCTAAATTATTGAGAAATAGGCTACCATCTCTGTGGATACAATGAGAATATAAGTTTTATCTCAAGCAGTGCAGAAATGTTGCTGTTGGCTTTTCCAATTTTGAAAACAAAATAATTAAACATTCTTTTATTTTTTTACTAGAGGCCCCACGAACAAAATTTGTGAATGGGGATGTGTATCCCTAGTCCAGCCTTCACCCGCTCCAATCTGGGACCCCCTGAGAGATATCCAATTGCCTAAATGGGCAGTTGGATATCCCTCTCATAAACCAGGACTGCTGGCTCCCAACCATTCGCCTGCCTGCCTGCCTGCTTGATTGCCCCTAACTGCTTCTGCCTGCCAGCCTGATCACCCCCTAACCACTCCCCTGCCAGCCTGATCAATGCCTAAACTGCTCCCCTGCTGACCTGATTGCCACTAACTGCCCTCCTCTGCTAGCTTGGTCAATCCTAATTACCCTCCCCTGCTGAGGTGGTTACCCCCCAACTGCCCTTCCCGGCCAGTCTGGTTGCCCCTAACTATTCTCCCTCCCCTGCTGGTCTGATCACCTACAACTGCCCTCCCCTGAAGGCCATATTGTGGTGGCCATCTTGTGTCCAGGCATCTTTGACCACATGGGGGTGGCCATTTTGTGTCTTGGAGTGATAGTCAATTTGCATATTACCCTTTTATTGTATAAGATAATCATACCCTTCATTTTTTAAACTCCATTTCTAGTCACCATAATGACATGAATTAGTTTTGCTTTTTCATCCATCTCCTTTGCACACTTTCTTAGCCTCTCTCTTTTTAAAATTCAGATACTTCCTTCTTCATTAACCTCTTCTAACTAAAGTCAAGCCAACTACTGTAGATGATGTTGGTATCTACTCGGATCCCCTTTACTATGCAGGTTCGCACATTCTTCAGCTGCTGCAAGTATTGGCTGCTGAAAGCACACAGCTAGCTGCACTCATCAGTTGTGTGATTCCCAGGACCAATGGGAACAATCTTACTGGGAAATGTAGGAGCTTACAGCCTCTTTAGAGGGTGTATCAATTACATGAAAAAGCACAGCCCTTTTCCAGCAAGTGGAAGTAACTCTAAGGTGCCATTTACACTTGGAACTCACTATATGATCAAGCTAAGGCTAGATTCAGCTGAAACCACATTGTGTTTAACATCTCCCTTCCCATCCTGCTTCCTTCACTTTTTGTAAAAAAAAGTATTTTAGAGAGGAAGGGAGAGAAAGAGAGGGATAAAAACATCAATGATAAGACAGTATCACTGATCGGCTGCCTCCTACATGTTGGACCAAGCCAGCAACCTAGGCATGTGCACTTGACTGAAATCAAACCTGGGATGCTTAGGTATGCAGGCATATGCTCTGTCTACTGAGCCAAACTGGCTAGGGCTTCCTGCACTTCTTTACAGGACTCTCCTGAAGGCACACCCTCAACAAATTTCTTTTAAATAAATCTCATTCAAAGGCTCTCCTTCCTGGGAACCAAAAGGTATCTCCACTGCCATTCTTTTTATTTCTTAACTTTATTTGTATTGTTGAAACTTTTACAGATGTCCCCATACCCACCCTTTGCCCACCTCCACCCTGTCCAAGTCCCCTCCCACTTCTCTCTGGTCATCACTGCACTGTTGTCTGTGTCTACAGGTTGTATATATATACTGTATGTTCTTTGGCTAAACCCTTTACCTTCTTTCATTTGGACTGCCCCACCTCCTTTATTTCTGAAAGGTGTCAGTCTGTTCTGACAGCTGTCAGTCTATATCCATGTATTCATGCCTTTGTTTCTATTGTGCTCATCTCTCTATTATTGTTTTTGAAATCCTTTTTTTTTTTAAATAGAGTATTTTGGGTTTAAATGTTTCAATGTAATTTGGTTATTAAAACTTTATTTTATATTGTATATATCAATATTACTAATATCAAAAGACCACTTTTCCTGCCTGAGTTATTATAAAAGCATTATACTGAACAGTTAATTGGACAGAAAAGACTTTACTCAAGACTATTACAATGGAAGAAAGAGACAGAATTCAAGTGTCTTGAAATAAAAGCTTGAGAGTTTTAAGTGCTGGGGTGAACTAATGGGAAATTGCTATAAGGCTGCTAGTGCTGTTCAATGTGATTAGCCATTTGCATTTGCAACTTGTGGCTTACTGAGGTTAAACTCCTACCTTTCCATAGAGACTGGGAAATAGAGAGGGCATCTCCTCCATGATTATATTTCAAAAGGATGGCTCCCAGGTCCTTGAGAAAGATATTTCTGGGCAGTAAAACTGGCAAGAAGTTGGGAGGAGATTTCCATCTCAAAAGGCAGAGAAAAAAATTTACAATTGAAATATTTCTAAAGTAAATGCTCTAAGAAAACGGAGGTCAAGGGCCTAGGGTCAGAAAGAACTTTCCTTAAGTTTAGTCAAGCTGGGAATTAAGACCCTCTTGGTCAAAGTCTCCTTTTATTCCTCAGACAACCAGTTTCTTTTAGGAGTCAGGTCTTATTTTTGAATTGATAGCAACTGCGCTACCACTGGCAGGAACGCCAATTTATGAAGAATAGGCTGCTTTTGGTTTCTAGAATGTCTGCAGGCTTTTGTTAATTAGAGAGTGTTATGTTTTGAGGTCCCTCCAAGGGAGATGTGGCAGCATAAAAATTAGCCAATTGTGCTGTCATTCCATTTGGTCGAATCCCTTTGGATATCAATTAGGGCAGCTCTCCTGGTTTACGAACAAGGATATTGGAATTTAGAGAATATCATAGCTTGCCTGAAATTCCAAAAAACAGACAGTTAGGAAAGGAGCTTGATTGTTAATTTTTGTCAACTAATGCCTTTAGTTATAATAGCTTACTTCCATTGCTGCTTTCAGCTAACTCAATATTAACTCTATAATAGATTTCTCCTTCATTTTCTCATTCCTTCCTGAAATTAATTGTGATATTTGATTTATTATTATCTATAATTGAAATGCACTGCTATGAAAAAAATTATTTTTATCAAATTTTACTTTTTACATATAGTGCAAAATTAGACTACTTGTTTTGCTATGAAATGTACTTGCTCTTTTTCATGGAAATCAGTAGTTATGAGAAGTTTTAAATTATTTGGAAAATGGGTGGCTTAACCAGATATTTTGAATTTTTACACACAATAATCTTAACATGCTGTCACTAGTAACAAAAAACTACTTTTTAAAAAGTAGATTTCAGAGGAGCTGTTTTTAAAGTGCGATTTTTAAATTAATACTTAATGTTAAAATTAATACAGATGTACCCTTTTTTCCTTTTGAGCCCTTTTAGTATGCCTCCCCACAACCACCCCAGGCCTTCATTACTCTTTTACTCAAAAAATGTTTTACTAGCCAGGACCGGTTTGGCTCAATGGAAAGAGCATCGGCTTGGGGACTGAAGGGTCCCGGGTTCGATTCCGGTCAAGGGCATGTACCTTAGTTGCGGGCATATCCCCAGTAGGAGGTGTGCAAGAGGCAGCTGATCGATGACTCTCTCTCATCGATGTTTCTAACTCTCTATCTCTCTCCCTTCCTTTCTGTATAAAATCAATAAAATATATTTTAAAAAATGTTTTACTTGTTTCTTTAATCTATTTCTATAACTTCACATTACATTTTCTGTAAATAAAATTAATTATAAATCTTAACAACCTCTCTCACACCATTCTGTTACACATTTTCATCATCCTTTTTGAAGCTCTCCCATTGGGATGACTGCCTAGTATCAATTACTGACTCTTGTAAAATTTACTCTCAAAACTCTTATTCAATTTGTGTTCATAGCATTTCTATTATGAACATCTTTATTTAATTCTTTTTGTATATAAGATTATTAAAATACTAGTAGCTTTCTTAATCATCTATCTATTCAATCTAAATCTTCCTTGTATATATCCTAACTGATAAATCATCTCATATTTCTTCTCACATCACTGACTTATCCAAAAATCATCAACAAAAAATCATCTCATTGCCTACTAACCTAATTTAAAACTTTTCATTTCAGGATTTAAGAACATTGATGTTTCTTTTTTTGTTTTTTGTTTTTTCCCTTGGACATGACCCTAAAAAACTGAAGAATTCTGAGAAAACTAAATTGAAAATAAGAAGAAAAAAAGCAAACAAATCACTATTAATCTCACTGATCTCTGGAATCAGATTATTTAAATTTTCAAAAGGTATATAGTTCTACGAAAATTACCTACAATTATATATCTCAACTTTTTAAAAAATATATATTTTACTGATTTTTTTACAGAGAGGAAGAGAGAGGGATAGAGAGTTAGAAACATTGATGAGAGAATCATCGATCAGCTGCCTCTTGCACATCCCCTACTGAGGATGTACCCGCAACCAAGGTACATGCCCTTGACTGGAATCAAACCTGGGACCTTTCAGTCCGCAGGCCTATGCTCTATCCATTGAGCCAAACCAGTTCTGGCTATCTCACTTTTTTTATTTGCCACTTATAGTTACTGAAAATTTGGGGAAAGGTCTCAGCATAGTCTCTGTACATAGGTAATTAGTAACCTGAGCCATTATTCCTTATTTCAAGGCTGCTTTAATACTGGATGGGCCAAGGATATTTATTCTTGCATATATCCAGATATTTTCAGGATATTATAGGTATGTGCAAAGAAAAAGCACTATTACATTTTATGTTACTATAATTTTAAAGACAAATTGTGAGCATAAGGAAGGAAATGTGATATGGTGTTGTTTGCTATTACTACTACTATATTTGTTTCTATTCTAAGACACCAAGTTTTATAAAATTTGTATTGTATTTGTTTTCCCTTTTACTTTTGTTACTATAGTAAAAAGTTTTGTAGAGAAGCAAAATTTGCCAGCCAAAAATATGCCACTTTGGCATATTGATTACTTTGAATTAAAGTTACTTGAGAAACAGCTGGTGCAAGGACACTCTGACCCTTCTTTCTGTCTTCCTTAAAGAAAGAAATAGGTTTCCCGTGTGAAAGGTAACCTCCATGCACCAGGAGATTAAGAGGCATTCTTATCCCCGGAGACAGAAAATTCAGGGCCAAGAAGACTGTAAACAAACTATTTTGTTTCTTCGCTAATTAGTACCCAAGTCTAAGTCTCTTTTCCTGTGAATTCTTCACAAGTTTATTGTTTCTTCGTCTAAAAAGTAAAAAAAAAAAAAAAAAAAAAAAAAAAAAAAAAAAAAGCTTCCTTCTTTGGTCATTTATTTAGGTCCTATATCTATGAGACCTCTGTTAATACAAAATTAAACTTGATTTTCTCCTATTAATGGTCTCATGTCAATTTAATTCTTGTATCAGCCTAAAGAACTTAAAATAATAGAATGAAATCTTTTTTCTCTTTGACAGTATATATTGGTGTGCCTTAATTTTTTTTTTTTTTTAACCTATGCTTTGTCTTATATATTAAGAATATATGGTTAGTTTTGCTATCAGGTCACTGATTTGTGAATTTTTTTCTTTAGCTTTTATTTTTAAGCCAAAATATTAACAAAGCTGTATAGTGTTCTTTCTGTTTATTATCTACCATTGAATTTATATAAATAATACATGATTGGTGATTTTTTCATATGCAGAGTGGAGAGGGTAATTTGATCATCTTTTCCCCCTTGATTATCATATTTAATTTACACCATATTGAAAGAGTTCCCTTATTATTTTCTTGTGAACTTGGTCATTAAAAATGAACACATTCTGCTGGAACCGGTTTGGCTCAGTGGACAGAGTGTCAGCCTGCGGACTGAAAGGTCCTGTGTTCAATTCTGGCCTGGGGCATGTGCCTTGGTTGCGAGCACATCACCAGTGGGGGGTGTGCAAGAGGCAGCTCATCGATGTTTCTCTCTCATCGATGCTCTCTGTCCCTCTCTCTACCTCTCTGTAAAAAATCAAAAAAATATATATTTTTTTAAAATGAAAGCATTCTGAGGATATTTCAATTGTTTTGAAGACTACCTTGAGCATTTCTCAATTAAAATAGAGGAGCAAATAATACTAGATTTTCTAACTAATTTATTAATTTTGATATATTTATTCTATCTCTCCCTCTCTCTTTCTCACATACACACACACACACACACACACATGAATATATATATTCATGTGTATGTGTGTGTGTGTGTGTGTGTACACACACATATATAATATATAATATATAATATATATTCTATATTATTCTCTCACACAAACACATGAATAAAGAAGACATATTACATATATAGTTCTCAGAGAATTATAAGGCTTAGATAAGAAAAATATATTTCACACAGACAATGGTACACAGTAAGCACAGTAAACATTACTATCATAGAAGAATAATGTGATCATTAAAGTATTCTTCAATAACAGGAATATTCACTATGGTATTTTTTTATGAGCACTATTTAAGGAAAATGTTAAGAAATAAACCTACCTTCTCTACTCTAGTGAATGTTTTATCCTTAAAGTATTTTCAAAATTATAAATCTAATTTGATAAAATTAGTATTAAATTTCTCCTAAAGGTTTTTTTTTTTTTTTTTTTTTTTTTTTTTTTTTTTTTTTTTTATCAAATGATGGAAGTATCCTATATAATAAAAGCTTAATATGCTCAATGTCTGGTCATCCAGTCATCTTTTCAACTAATCAAAGCATAATATAATATGCTAATGATATGCTAAGGCTGCTCAACCACTAGCTATGATGTGCACTGACCACCAGAAGGCATATGCTCTGACAGGTAGGATAGCTTGCTGCTGGGGTTTGGCTGATGGAGAATGAATGAGGCAGGTTTCAGATGCCCTGTAGTCCTCTTGCTGTCCCTCCCCGGCTGGCCAATCACCTGTGATCCTCCCCAAGCCCAGTCGTACTCCGGTGGGGGTGGGGTCCTTAGGCCTGGCCTGAACCCTCTCATAATCTGGGATCCCCTCCCCCTCCCCCCCGGAGATGTCAGAGAGCCAGTTTTGGCCGATCCCACAAGCAAAGCTAGGGGCCCCTCTGGTGCATGAATTCATGAACCGGGCCTCTAGTCAATGTAATAGTGAAATGGGAAGAACTTTTACTTTAAACAGTTCTAGATATCCTATATAATAAATGCCTAACATGCAAATTGATCTAATGGTAGAACAACTGGTTGCTATGATGAGCACTGACCACCAGGAGGTAGATGCTCAATGCAGGAGCTGACCCCAGCCCACAGGCCCCAGGCCAGCCAAGGTGGGTACCAATCACCCTGCTGGTCACCCTACAGATTGGCTCTGATCACTGGCCAGCCCTAGGAACCATATCTATGCATGAATCTCATGCACTGGGCCTCTAGTTTACTATAATGATTCTCATTCTGAATTACCAGTTATATAATAAAGGTAAAAATAAATAAGTGAAATTACATTAAGCTTTATTAGGTACCTGAAAAGTAGAAAAATTACTCTGTACAATATTATCATCTTATATTGTCTTATCAGATTAAAAGTTTCAACTAGTCCTAGCTGGTTTGGCTCAGTGGATAGAGCATTGGCTACAGACTGGAGGGTCCCAGGTTCAATTCCAGTCAAGGGCACATGCACGGGTTGTGTGCTAAATCACCAGCAGGAGGCATGCAGGAGGCAGCCTATCAATTATTCTCTCTCATCATTGATGTTTCTATCTCTATTTCCCTCTCCCTTTCTCTCTGAAATCAATCCTATATAATAAAAGCATAGTATACAAATTATCCCCAAGACTGGGAGTTGTCAGGGAACTTGACCAGGGGCCAAGGATAGCTGGGGGAAGGGAGGGAGTTCCCGGCTGGCAGCTGGCAGCTGCTAGAGACCCTACCAGTTTATGAATTTCATGCACTGGGCCACTAGTTAAATTATATTTATATTTTTTCAATCAAAGTTTTCAATTTAAAATATTGTAAGTGTTCAGAACTAGTTATTCCCACATACGTCTCAGAGATACGTGATATATTCTGAGCTAAAGGCAACCAACACCTCACAGGCTCAAAATAATCTTATGCCCTGATCATCCTTATACCCCTTTAACTACCTAAATAATTTAATTTGCCTATAAGAGATTATCAAAGATAAACATTTTTAAATATTTCTATTTGACAGGAAAACCTAATTATTACTGACCATCTATTCTTACTGATCTACAATGACTCTTTGAAGCTACCTCATCCTTAGTTCAGAATGCCATATATACCTCATTTTAACTTTCTTCCTTTGTATCTCTCATGTACATGGATGTCTCTGACTCTCTTATGTATGTGGGGTTTCCATGAATACAGATACAAATTACATTTATTTATTTATTTATTTTTTCTTGTTAATATACCTCATGTAGATTTAAATTTTAGACAAGCCAAAAGAACCTAGAAGGTGAGAGGAGAGTTTTGCCCTACCCACAGTACTGAGATAGACTATAAAACTAAAGTACATAAGCTATACCAAATTTAAAGACATAAGAAGCCAGGACCGTGGCATAAATTATACTTACTTAATAAATATCGGCCAGCTAATTAAATAAAAGAACAAAATTATTCAACAGTTTGAGAAAATTTATAACTTTTGAAGTAAATATATTACATATGCATTCAGATTCTACATTTCTACGTGCCTATATACAATCACAAACACACACACACACACAGACACACACACACACACACACACTTATTGTTTTCCTACTCATTGTCCAAGATATTATCAAGTTCAATATTGTAAAATTTCACATAAAGTATTTTTTCATTTATATCTCTTTAGAAAATATATTTATTTATCATAAAATTAAACACCAATAGGAATCTCCAATTTGGGGTGCAATGAAGAATGAAATTTTATTCAGTGCGAAAAGCTCAGTTATGATATACAAGGGTGTGATAATAGCATGGCTCTGGAACAGCTCAATAGTGTTATAGCTGAATTGTAAAGCAGTATGATTGTGGATTCAACAGCTGTGAGGAGACCCTGGGGCTAGGGGTTCTGGGGTGAGGTGGTCCTGGGGCAAGGCTAGTCTCCAGCTAAACACTGCCCTGCTCTGCTGTGCTGCTCTGCTATGTTTCACTATACTCCAATGAGACATCTTTAGTGTTTCAGCTCCAGACTGATAAAATGCAGTCTTCAGGTTTTGTTTTAAAGAGAAAGTGCACAAGCCAAAGAAGAGCTGACTTATATTGACAGAAGTTCCTGTCCCTTGTCCCTGATTGGTCTGTCTTTATGCAAATGAAGACTCAAATGTTTACTGTTTGGTTCAAAAAGCACTGTCCTGAGTGGTCAGGTTGGAGCTGCTTTGATTGGTTGGTAAAGATGCTAATGAGGATGTATCTGTGCAGTTCCTATTGTATAGGCAAAGACTCAGTCCTATTTGGTTGAAATAAGATTCCAGAAACTGGTCTGCTGGTGTGGCTCAGTGGTTGAGCTTTAGCCCCAGAACCAAGAAGTGAGGGTCCAATTTCTGTTAAGGGCAGATGCCCAGGTTGCTGGCTCAATCCTAGTAGGAGTCATGCAAGAGGCAGCCAATTAAGTATTCTCTCTCATCATTGATGTGCCTCTTTCTCTCCCTTTCCCTTCCTCTCTCTGAAATCAATAAAAATATATTTTAAAAAAATTCCAGGAACTTTTTAAATAAGGATTCGCTCAGATGGCAAGAACACAGTGCAGGTACACAGGAAGTTCAGTGCTTCTCCATGAGGCATGGCATAAGTGCCAGGCACCTGTTTAAAAATGTCTGCTAGACTCTGTGTGTTTTATTGTTTTAGATTTTTTTTAATTTGAGTCCAGTTAGCTACCAGGAGCCCTTCATGGTAAGTATCCTCTTTCTCAGGGTGCACAAAGCACACTAATAGTTTAACTCTGATAACCCTCTTTTATAATGTAAGAGAAAGTAGTAACTTTTGTGTTAATTCAATAGTTGTTCTCTTATCTTCCACTACAGTGAATGACTGTGAAATTTGAAAAAATATAACACACAAGTACTGTTGTTACCAACATTTTTAATTACAAAAAATGAAAGTTATCTAGATTACCAAATGTAGAAGACTAGTTGATAACAAAATTAAAGTTATGCATTGGGGTGCTAGGAAAATATAAAAAAGAATGAAGGAGATATATATATATATATATATATATATATATATATATATATATATATATATATTTGTATGAAATGTTTTCCAACCTGTATTAAAGAAAAAAGAAAAAAAGCCTAAGTTCAAAGGAGTATTATGGTGTGAATAACTTCTTTGTGTAAAAAAGCAGAGATAAAAACAAATTTGTGTGTGTCTGCATGTGCATATAGTTGGAAAAGGGGAGGAGGGAAAGGGAAGAGATAGGACATAAAAAAACATTTCTCTAATATAACTTTTCTTAAACTTTTGATTTTAAGAATTGTGTTACTGCTTTACATATGTTAAATAAATCAACATATATAAAGGAATAAAAACTTTAAAACTTAATGTAAATAGAAAAAAACAGATCCCAAACTCATTTCAAATTAATTATATAACCATATTGAAAGTGGAACAAGCATAATCTAAGCCCAGTAACTTTTGACATAGTGGGAAAACAATATACAGTCAGTGTAAAAAAAATGTACAATTATTTACTGACATTATATGTTGTAGTAGTTCAGATGAACAAACAAGTAAATATAATGATGTCTTGGGAGCTAGGGTAATCCCCATGAAAAAAAAAAAAGGAAGATGCAAATGAAGAATGAGAAAACTTTGGAAGGCAAGAGTTTACCTACATTAGATTTGTCAGCTGAGGAGACCTTGAAGCAATCACATCCTAGCAGCAATAGCTATACCTAGTATTTCTAAATATCATTGCTTGGGGAAGTACGTATTATTCTTCAAGAAATGGCTGAGGTAAGAGCAGTACAAAATGATTCTGAAACATCTTTTTGCACACACACCCACAATAAATAAATAAAATAAAATAAGAAAGAACTTAAAATCTAATGGATGCATAAATGAAAACCTAGAAGACATCTTTAAAGAGTTCCAACTAACCACATCTGAGAATATTGGCATATCACAATAAATAAGAGCAGTCTTGTTAGTGTGGGCAGCTAGTTAGGTATTAACATAAGAGAAGGGAACTATACTGACTAAGCCTAATTAAATCTGGAGGCTATAACTTCCAGACACTCTAGTTTAGGAGATAGCTGCATTATTCTGCCAAGGGGATTAACATCCCTCCATCCCTTGAATTAGAAAAATTAGTTTTCCAATTTCCCCCCAAAACAACAGTCACCTTCCTATAGGTTACTGAAGGGCTGGGGGAGATAAAACAGTAAGAGACAAACTCTTTTGCTGAGCACATGAGCAGTAAAAACCATCTGATAAGGCAAGACTTTGAGACATGCAAAGGAGAGAAATCTAGCCTGAGAAAATTTGAGAAACAGACCTGATAGGATAAGGACTCAGAACCCTGGAAGATCCAGAAAAAGGATTTGAAGGGAGTGGGAGATGGCCCAGAACCAACTCATGATCAATTAGAAAGAAGGAAAAAAATTGGTTAGTTTGACAGAAAGTATACCCCTTCCAAACTCAAGGAGACACCATCAAAGCCTAACAAAAGCCTGGGGCTTGCATATACTCTCTTTATTGAGTTGTATTGACTGAAGTGCAGCCCTAAAAATCTCCAGATAGGAATAGAGACTAAACCAGACTACTGAAGCCTCAGATGCCCATGCCCCAGGGACTGGATTTCTCCCACAACAAGATGGAGCTGAGCCATATCAGATACTAGGGGGCAGTCCTTTGTTTTTGCTGCAGTAAAACTTGCCACTATTCCTCAAGTTCTCCTAAGTGTGGGTCTCCAAAATACATTTCTTAGGACTCTGTTGACTAATCTTATTTCCTCTGGCAATAGTCTGTATTGTAAATAATTGAATGAAATAAGCAAGTATATGTTCATACTAATGATAGGTAGGTAGATATTGTTACTGACTTTGGGGTTCTTGGGTTTCTCAAGATGGAAATAGGAAAGCCCAGAGACATTTTCAGGTAGATTTTATTAGGTGTTATGACCAAACCTTGAACTGTGCATGCAAAACAGTGGTTTCCATATCTTCTGGCCATCTGGTCTACCTTGGCTTCCTTGCTACCCTTTTTTTTTTTTTTTTTTTTTTTAATTCCCAGGTCCAAGTGCTTATACTGTTTCAATACAAGTTATCAAGCAATGAAGAACATTGCAAAGTTTTAATAAACCAATCTAAAATGGCTACATATTATATAGGATTCTAAGTATATGACATTCTGGAAAAGGTGAAACTGGAGGCAGTAAAACAATCAGTGGTTGCCAGGTGTTGGAGGAGAAGAATGAATGAAAGAAAAGAGAAGTTTAAGGGCAGCGAAACTCTTTGTGATACTGTGGACAAAAAGGGGCCACATGCTAACCCGACTAACTTAGGGAAAGCCTGTGTGGTGACCTTGCAAACCAGAGACATAAAGTATAAATGACAACTTTTTAAACTAAACCAGATCCTGAAGCTTCAGATGCCAAGGCCAGAGAAATGACCCAGCTTCTCTAGGTCTTGGCCCTCCTTTTGGGCTTGGCGCAGCCCCGGAAGCTGAATTACTTCCACAAGGAGATGGAAAATCAAAGTAATTTTTCTTTTCCTGGGCCTCTCACAGCACAGACACCATTCTGTGGACATCACAAATCCCTTATTGTTATTGAGTTAGTTGTTGACTATTCCCTATGCAGCAACCACTTAAGTAAAAGAAGTATGTGTCTATCATTTTACTGAGATTTCCCTTTGCTTTGTTTTCTATTACCTCTCTAATCTGTCACCAATGGATTTCATGTCTGAGATGTTTCCTCTTTTGATTGCAATGTATAAAACAAGGTGCAAAACTGTTTTTCTCAAGAGCATTATCTCAATTCTGGAGATTCTGCTTCCTGGCAATTGTCTACAGTTTGGTTCACATAGACTCTCAAAAATTCTTCACAGGTTTAACTATTTCTTACATTAACATATTATAATGGTGAATACATGTAACTAAAAAGAAAACTACAGGCCTAAAATGGCATTGCTCATGCAAAAAGCCTCTGATACCTAACCTAGATTTAACACCTGGTCCAATTACAGTTTCAACTTCTAAATATATTTGTATTGATTTCAGAGAGGGAGAGGGAGAGAGATAGAAACATCAATGAGAATAATTGATCAGCTGCTTCCTGCCCACTCCCTTCTGGGGATCTTAGGAATTGAATGGACGGGTCACCTCCTGGTTCATAGGTCGATGCTCAACTACTGAACCACTACAACTGAGTTCAACTTCTTGAAACATAATCTTAATCAACCAGTCCAGAATTTTCTGGTCAAGCACCATTAAGGTAATGTGTCACAGGGACCCTCTAGACTAGGGGTGTCGAACTCAATCAGAGAAGGGGCCAAAATCTAAAATCCAGCCTAAATCGCAGGCCGAATGGTTTACTGAACAGTCATAAACTGACAATATTAACCAGAAATGTGAATTTAAAACGAGTGGAACAATCTTTTCCTTAACAGTGCTGTTAACCAACTCACATGCTATCAAGGATTTGGCCCGCGGGCCCTGTGTTTGACACATGTGCTCTAGACCCACCACAGAAAGAGGAGGCAATCTACATTATATAGCAAATTAGCCCTTTTCTTTCTCCAAAGACAAGATGGTCAGGCCCCAAAATAATGTTATGTTTTTGGTTGTTGTTGTTGTTGAGTGCCCTCTTGTCATACATTTCTCCCTATAAAAAACTTTCCATTTTTTACAATCACTTAGAGCACTTTTCTAGTCGCTAGATGGGATACTGTTTGATTCATGAATCTTTTAATAAATCTAATTAGCTTCTCAAATTCACTCAGTTGAATTTTGTGTTTTTGTTTTTTTGTTTTGACATTATACATTTGTCCAAACCCATGACAATTGAAATATCAAGAGTAATCCCTAGTGTGGCGATTACACTGTGTCACCATAAGTTTATTGATTGTGACAAATGTCTCATTCTGATGAGGGAGGTTATGCACATTTAGAGAAATAAAATATGGGAGGTATGTCTGTACCTTCCTCTCAATATTGTTGAGAACCTAAAACTGGGGGGTAGAAAGGACTAGAAAAACATGTTTGTAAAAAAAAAAAAAGAGAGAGAGAGAGAGAGAGAGAGAGAGAGAGAGAGAGAGAGAGAAATGAGAAATTAGGCAAAATAGTCAAAGTCTATAAAATCTATACAGAAGAGTTCCTTAAGTCTTACCAAGGTCTTAATGTTTCTGTAGGCTAAACCACATTTAGGAGGCTACTTCCTGCCTCTCAGACACTTTCTATTGCAATCTCCCTTTCCACTGTGCCTTTGCTTTAGAAAACTTGATGTTGCAAATTCCTTCTCTGTCCTTTTAAGATGTAGATAGCCTTAAAAGCTCCCTGATAGTTTTCAAATCCAGAACCTTCTTTCTAAATGACTTGACAGCCATCATTTGACATGTAATCATTAGGGAAGACAGCTCAGCTATCTCCCAATTTCTGGGGGAGTGCAAAACCTAACTAACTTCAGCAGGCACCTTCCTCCAAAGTGTAACCCTGTCTCCTGTCATTAAGAAACAGAAAGTTTACTTTTTCTTTGGATAAGTCCAATTAGGAAAGAAAGATGGACTATGATTCCCCCAAATTTATTCCAGCTTGTAAACATTATCCAGCCATTTCCTCAACAGAGTTTAGTTCAGTCTCAGTTCTGACCTCTCTACCCTCTGCAATAACCTTGGATAAGATAGTCCTACCTAACTGTTTCTGGTGAAAACTTTGCTTTTAGATAGAATTTGTTTACACAATTTTCACTAATTACTTTTAATGACAAATGGAAAATATTAATTATACAAAGGAGAAACTAAAATGAAAGAACTACAGTGCATGCCATATATTTTACTATACAGAGGTATTCATCTTATAGATGGGATATAACTGAACCTCTAATTAAGATTTTTCCAGGTAGTTAAGGTATGAGGGCAGAAGTTTCTCTTGAGTCCACTGGGTCTTTGTTGCCTATAACTCAAAACAACTTATATCCCACAGAGGCACGTCTTGGGGTGACTCATTCTGAACCCCTATAAAAGCTATTGCTCTTTTCTTTAGAAGTCAAATTCCATCAAGACAAACTTGATTTTATCTTAAAGAAGCCAGTTGACAATAAGAACCCATAATCATTTAGTTGTTCCTGAAACCACTGGGTTTTAGTAGATATTTTGATCCCATAAGATGCTTATAAGGATCAAAGCAATAGATTAACTAATTTTTAGGTGGCTTTTGTAAACAGAGTTGACCAAAATGGAGTCATTTACATCAGAGGAACTAAAGTGGAGCCAGGAGGCCATGATGAAGTTTATCTTGCACACATTCCACCCAGCATGTTATGCAATGAACTTTTGAACTTCTCAGTCATGCCTGGACTTTATCTTTTCCTCACTATGACAACCAGAGCATTTACATTCTTTGCTTTAAAAGAAGCCAATCCATTTTGCCAGCCAGCCTACTTCTTTTGCATGTTAAAAACCACCAATCTCAATTAGCCTAACCTAACAAGAATCCTGCATTTGCATAAAGAGGGCCAGATTAAGAATCACACAAACCTTTATAAACCCTGCCTTTCTTTGTACTCTTAAGAACACATTTTTGGCTGCTACCTTAATTTGTGTTTCCTGGTTGCAAGCTCTGACATTCAAATGAATGTGTTTTATGTTTCTTTTAGTTTAATCCTCCCCCAAAGGATTTTATTTAATTTAAATTTACCTTTATTGTTGAAAGTATTACAATCATTCCCCTTTCCCCCCTGATTGGTCCCCTTCTCCCCACTCTCATCCCCACCCCTCTGTTGTCTGTACCCATGGGTTTTGCATTTATGCATATAAGGTTTTTGGTTGATCTCTTCCCTCTCTCATCCTTTTCCCTGCTGAGGATCCTCAGTCTGTAGCATACTTCCATGTCTCTGGATCTTTTTGGTTTGTCAGTTTATTTTGTTTATTAGATATCAACTTATACTACAAAGCCACAATAATCAAAACAGCATTGAACTGGCATAAAAACTGGCATGTAGATCAATGGAACAGAACAGAGAATCCAGAAATTGACGTAAGTCATTATGTTCAACTTATACTTCACAAAGGAGTCAGGAGCATTTACTGGAATAAAGACAGTTTCTTTGATAAATGGTTTGGGGAATATTGGACAAATGCAAAAAAAAAAAAAAAAAAAAAAAAAAAAAAAAAAAAAAAAGAAAAAGAAAAAGAAACTAGACCACCAACTTACACCACATACAGGGATAAACTCAAAAAGAATAAAAGACTTAAATGTAAATTGTGGAACCATTGAAAAATGAAAACACAAGCAGCAAAATCTCAGACATCTCTCCTAGCAATATGTTTATCTACATATCTCCTAATGCAGGGGGAATTAAGGAAAAAAAACAAATGGGACTGCTTCAAAATAATAAGATTATGCATAGCAAAAGAAGACATCAACAAAATGAAAAAAGAACATACTGTATGGGAGGACACATTTGCCAATGATAAATTCAATAAAGGGTTAATTTATAAGGAACTCACACAACTTAACAAAAGGAGACAAACAATGCAGTTAAAAAATAGGAAAAGAACCAAAATAGATACTTTTCCATAGTGGACATACAGATGGCCAAGAGCCCCTCCCCCCAGTCAGCTAGCCCCCGATTGGTTTCCCATACTTCAATCGGGGGCAGACCAGCTAGCCAACTTCCCATTATCTTCTCCTCCCAACAGGCCTAGCCCTGATCTGCCCGATTGGGGCCAGGCTGACCAGACACCACCCATGCATGAATCTGTGCACTAGTCCTCTAGGGCAGCTATAAAAAAGGATCTCTTACTTTTGATGCAGCATGGAGGTATCTAGAGAGTATTACGCTAAATAAAATAAGCAAGTCAGAGAAAGATAAATATCACATGTTCTCTCTTAACTGTGGAATCTAAGCCTCTTTCTTGGTATATACTCGAAGTTGAAATTAATGTCCTTTCATAGTCTCCATCCTAAGCTATGCCTAGCCTCATAATTAAATAAAGTAATTGAATTAAAAAAAATTAAATGACAACATGAAGATATAACACAAATTATTCCAAACATATAATATAATTTTTATTTCATTATAAAAATAAACATACCCAAAATGGTATTAATCATACTAAAAGCCTATGATACCAAATCTAGATTTAACACCTGATTTAACTGCAGTTTTAACCTCTTTCAGAAATATAATCATAATTAACCTGTCTGAAATTTTCTGGTTAAACACCAGTAAGGTAATCTTTGTCATGGTTCCTCTTCTCCTAAAGAAAGAAGAGGCAATCTTCATGATAAAATAGTGCCATTCTCTTCCCCACAAAAGAAGAAGTCCTGATTTAAAAGTAAACTTTCTTCTCTTTTGTTATTATCTCTTTAGCCCCATCCTTCTTCTTGTAAAAAGCTTCCATTTTGTTAAACCCTGAGAGTGCCCTTGTAGTTGTTAGATGGGATTCTGCTTAATCCATGAAACACGTAGTAAAGCTAATTAGAATTTCCAGTTTACTAGATGGAATTTTATTTGTAATACCATTAAGTTTTCAGGGGTAAATAAAGTGTAAAAATGGAATGTTTGATTGGACTTAAAATATGAAACCAAAGTTTCAACAAAAGAAAGTTCAAAATCCATCTTTCCCAATTCATACACTGAAGCTCTCTAAAGACTTGGAAGAAATCTCTCAGCAAGATGCTAATTTTGGCATTTGGCATTTACCATATCTGAAGACTCATACACCTACCTCTACCTACTGTCTCCCCTCTGACAGTGACATTTCAGACAGTGACAATTCCAATGCCCCTATTAAAACAAATTTATTTGAGATGAATTTTCTGTCTTATTCAGTATTTCTGACACTTCTTCAAGGAATTGAATATGTGATTTATTTACTTATGTACTATTAATACACTCTTACATGTAGGCATTTATAGTCTTATGCTAAATAAAGGATGTTTACAGACATAATAGTAATATTCATGGGGACCAGGAGAAGAGTAGAAGAACAATTTTACATGCCATTTCCTTAAGGTTTCTCCTCAGCATATAAGTCTGAGTTGGACAACGTTCTTTAACAAAGTGCCCCTCTATGTCCCACCTCACATTTGTATCCTAACAGCATCACATTTGAAGTTTCTCAAAGGAAAATTAGACTGAAAGTCAAGGCACAAATTTAGCTTTCTCAGGACTTGAGAAATATTGATCAAACCATAAGCTATAGTTAAAACCCGCTCTTGCCAAAACAGGTTTGGCTCAGTGGATAGAGCGTTGGCCTGTGGACTGAAAGGTCCCAGGTTCGATTCCGATCAAGGGCATGTACATTGGTTGTGGGCACATCCCCAGTGGGGGGTGTGCAAGAGGCATCTGGTTGATGTTTCTCTCTCATTGACATTTCTAACTCTCTATCCCTCTCAACTCCTCTCTGTGTAAAATATATATATATATATATAAACAAAAACACACAAAAAACAGCTGGACCCATGGTTCCTTCCTCTGCCCTTCCATTCACCTGTCTTTTACTGTAGTGACAGCTAGTAAAGAGTCATCACTTGTTTATGGCTTAGATTTAGGGATAGATGAACCTGTTACCTTGCACTCTCAGGAGGAGGGATCTAGGAAGTGCTCTGTGCAATCCTTGAAAATGGGTATAGAACCATTTGGGCAGAATATTCCAAGGGTCTGAATATGCCTCATAATAGCTTGTGAAAAACCAGAGTGGTGGCTGTGGTAGAATTACTTATTTGCTAGGTTTAAAGGTGGTTCTGATTTTAACCACTGCATTTTACTATGTGATATTTTATACCGAAGAATCCTACCTTCTAAGAAAGTAGTTTCCTTTTGTAATTGAATGTGGAGCCAGAGTAAGCCCACTCTGTAGCCCCTGAGGACACATGTGCCCAGGTATTTAAAGGAAGCAAATCTTCTAATGTCCAAAATATGTGTAATGAAAACCATTTTTTCTGGGCTCAGTTTTCACTACATACCAAGGGCTTCCCAATCTACTATTTGCTAAAGTAACTCATGTCCTCACTCACATACTAAGGTTTGCATCTGATTATCCAATATCAATCTTATAAAGTACAAGTTTCATCTTATATTTTCTATGATGTGGCTAAGACTATCCTTGTGGATGTCCAGGGTTTGCTTGCCAGGTCCAAGTAGACTAGCATTTGAACATTACTCAGCCAGAATCTGTTCAGGGGTCCATTGGTTATGCACTTTGACAAGTTCTATAAAGCACCTATACCTTTGCCTGATGCCAAGAGTGGCCCCATATTTTTGCTGAACTTTGAAACTTTGCACTAGGACCTGCATGTACATCCCTGTCTTATATACATTCAGTTGCTTTCCAGTAAACAAGACTGGCATAAGTTGCAGTGAACTGAGATGATCAGTTTCATATCATCTAAGAATAGTATAGGCATTCACCTAGACAGCATAAGAAAAATTCAGTCACATTGCCAGATTTAGACTTTATAAACTATCAAGATTAAAGTTCCCTTATTACATACACAAGTTCAAGGCCTCAGTCACCCTATTTATTTTGTTGCATATATTTTATTTTCCAAATCTATTTCTGGGGACACCCAGATCCATGTACTAAATGTGTGTTTTAAGAGCTTAATTAATACCAACTTATTTTTTTTTCTAAATGATTGATTATCCAGTTCAGTAATCTCATAAGTAATTAAAGCTGCTGAGGACAGAGATATTATTTTTATTGTTGATAAACTTAGTATTGCGAATATGTTGTTTTTGTTTTTTTCTGTGTAAGAAAGGGCTTCATGATACTGAGCTCCAAGGATAGCTTTCATAATCACACTGGCCAGCCAAATCTTGAGGAAAAAGATAAAGAGCAATTGGCCAGGCTTATCATGCCCAGTTTATCCTTCCAAAGTCATTATTTATGCCATTTGCCATCCCATTCCCAACCTTTACCTCCAAAGAGAGAGTATGTAATAGAAAAGGAAGAAGTGTTTTATTAACAATGGTCTCTCTATATACTACACCAGGTATAAAAACATCATACAAAAAATAAAAGATGCAAAAAATAAAAGATGTTACATTTTCCAGAAAACAAACAATACTAGAGGAAAAATGATTGGAAACTGTGCATTGTGGAGAGGGAGGGCAAAATAAGACATTTGCCATTTAACACAATCTTATAAACCTCTAGTTTACTAAACCTTTCTAGTTCTAATTCTCAGTAAGTCAATTTGAAAGGAAATACTAAATACAATTTTACACTAATGGAAAGAGTATCATGTCCTTATACAGGAAAGGTGTTCCTGTTGATAGGAATACTCAGCAGAGATTTTGTAAACAAATTATTGCTTGGTTTGCTATATCTCAGGATCTCTCTTAGATGAGCCTGATAGTCAATTGTAAATCTTCTTAAACTGGAATATATTATTTATTTTAAAAATTTTGGCCTGCATAAGTAATTTAATTTTGCAATTAAATTTTCTATTCAACTAATACTCTTTGTCTAGCTTTAGTCTAATTATTTAATGTAATTAATATCTAATTCTAACTTATCTAATAAGTGATTTCTAACATTTCACATAAAACATTCAGCTCTTTCAAGGTCAACTTTAAAACATTTGTCTTTCTCTGTGCAACTTATTTCATTTAACATAATACGCTCTAGGTTCATTCATGTTTTTAGAAACGACAAGATTTCAAAAGACAAATACCATATGGTTTCTCTTAGATGTGGAATTTAAAAACAAAATAAATCATAAAATAATATACAACTGAAACAAATGTATTGATACAGAGAACAAATTGATGGTTGCCAGAGAGGAAGAGATGGAGGTTGGGCAGAAAATAGAATGGGGTTCAAAGTACAAACTTTCAGTTATCAAATAAGTCATAGGGAAGTAAAGTACAGCATAGGAAACACAGTAATCTTATGTAATAAAAGAATAATATGCAAATTGACCATCACTCCAAGACACAAGATGGCTGCCCCCATGTGGTCAAAGATGGCTGCCCACATGTGGACACAAGATGGCTGCCATAAAATGGTCTTGTAGGGGAGGACAGTTGTGGGCAGTTAAGGGTGACCAGGCCAGCAGAGGAGGGAAGTTGAGGGTGATCCAGGCCTGCAAGGGAGCACAGTTGTAAGCAATCAGGCCAGCCTGAAGGGCTGTTAGGGATGATTGGTCCAGCAGAGGAGGGAAGTTGGGAGGGATCAGGCCTGCAGGGGAGAACAATTAAGGGTGACCCAGGCCTGCAGGGGAGGGTGATTGGGAGGACAAGCCTGCAGGGGAGGGCGGTTGGGTGGAACCAGGACAGCAGGGGAGAACAGTTGGGGGGACCAGGCCTACAGGGTTGGGCAGTTGTGGGGGACCAGACCTGTAGGGAAGGATAGTTGGGAGTGATCTAGGCCTACAGGGGAGAAGAGTTTTGGGGGACTAGGCCTGCAGGGGAAGGCAGTTTTGGGGGAACCAGCCTGCAGTGGAGGGCAGTTGTGAGGGGACCATGCCTGCAGTGAAAGACAGTTAGGAGGACCCAGGCCTGCAGGGGAGGACAGTTAGGAGCAACCAGTCTGGGAGTGAAGGGAAGTTTGGGGTGACCAGGCCAACAAGAAAGGGTAGTCTAGGGGCAATCAGGTTGTCAGAGTAGTGGCTAGGGTGTGATTAGGCTGCCAGGCAGAATTGTTTAGGGGCAATCAAGCAGAGGCAAGTGAGCGGTTTGGAGCCAGCAGTCCTGGATTGTGAGAGAGATGTCCAACCACCCATTTAGGCCCTATTCTGCTGGGGTCTCAGATTGGAGAGGGTGCAGGCTGGGCTGAGGGACAGCTTCCCTCCCATGCACGAATTTTGTTCACTGAGCCTCTAGTATTGTAATAAATGTACAGAGGTAGATGGCTACTAGCCTTATTGTGGTGCACATTTTGTAAGGTATATAAAAGTTAAATCACTGTATTGTACAACTAAAACTAACATATTTCAGTTATAATTAAAATTAATTAATTTAAAAAACAGAGGAAATTAAGATATTTCTTTTTTATGGTTTTATTGATTTCAGAAAGAGGAAGAGAAAGGGAAAGAGAGATAGAAACATCAATGATGAGAGAATCATCAATTGACTATCTCCTCCATGCCCCTACTGAAACTAAGGATCTACTTGTTCACAAATTCCATACACTGGGCCTCTACTATGATTAGGGGCATGCATGGAGGAGATAGTCAATTGATTAGAGTCTGAAACCCAGGCATGTGCTCCAACCAGAAACTTAACCCTAGACCTCCTGGTTCATGGATTGATATTCAACCACTGAACCACACCAGCTGGGCTAGGATACTTCTTATATATCTTATTATTCTTACCATTTTGGTCATTCATAAATTTGATAGAAAGATAGATTGAGATAATAGTTGATAGGTAGGTACGGTATATGCATATTTTTAGTTAAATAAATTCTATTCTAAGTTTATTGCTAACTTATCAAGGAATGTTTTGTTTGCCCCAAGGCTACTTTGGAAGTTGAATTTGGTTGAGTGAAATCCTAATCTGCAGTCTGGCAATAACTTACATAAATTTGGACAAGTTGTTTATGTTCCCTGAGCTCCATTTCTTTTCTCCAACTGTAATGATTTCTTAGCCATTTCAATTCCAACTCCATATGGATGTTGCTAATAGGCAAGTCATTCCAGTAGTGAAACTTTAGGATTTAAAGCAAGTGATCATATTTTAGAGTCATATTCAAGGGACAAATTTAATCACATTCTTTGATATTCAGTTTCATTATTTTAAAAATAGTACTGTACATGATAACATTTGCTTCCAAAAATCAGAGAAAGGAGCAAATAAGATTACATAAAAACATTTTTTTTTGTGCCAGCAGAGCATTGTTTAACTGTAAAATACTGCTCTACTTCTAGGAAATAACTTCTATATTTCAAAGGTGGTACTCAAGATATGACTTGATGACTGTGATTGTTTTTAGCCATGATTACTACTTAATTCCATTAGAAGAATTATAATACTTACTCAAGGCCTAAGTTGGTTAATCATTTACAAGTCATTATTTTCTCATATCTTTGTTCTACGATACTAAGGTTGTTCCTCTGTTCTCCTTCTCATCTTGGATCTGTGATTTTAGACAGATAATAATAGACAAGTAAAGCACTCTTTTAATATGAAACTAAATTATTTTCTCTTTCTGGCACTCCTTCTGATGATGAAGTGTTTAATCTTGATAGATTATAGATCTCATGGCTAATGAGAAGAGGGTCAACATCTTAGTTACTGTTTATAATCATAGTAGAGGCCCAGGGTATAGAATTTGTGCACAGGTAGATCCCTAGGCCTGGCTGATGATTAGGACCAATCAGTTTACCCATCTCCCTGAATTCTACCTCCTCCTTCTCTCACCACTAGTATGCCTCCATTCTGCAGTTCTCCCTCCATGCCTCCTACCTCTTCCTTTCCTTGCTCCCTCAGCACCCCACCATCACAGCTGGGTGCCCACCATGTTCCATGCCGCCCCTGGTGGTCAGTGCACGTTATAGCGAGTGATCAAACTCCTGGTCTTCCAGTTGTACTCCAAAGGAGACACTTTGAATATTAGCCTTTTATGTCTATAAACTAGAGGCCTATTCATGAAAGTTATATACAGAGGGAGGACGTGTCTCTCAGCCTGGCCTGCACCCTCTCCAATCCGGGACCCCTTGGGAGATGTCCCACTGCCCCCTCGCAATCTGGGACTGCTGGCTCCTAACCACTCGCCTGGCCTCTTGCTTCATTGCTCCTAACTTCCCTCCCCTGCCAGCCTAGTTTCCCCTAACCATCTCTGCCTTGGCCCCTGCCACTATGGTTTTGTCTGGAAGATGTCTGGTCTAATTAGCATATTAACCTTTTAATAATATAGATGGTCCAGATGTCTGTCTATCTGTAGGAAATTCAAAGTAAAAAAAATAGAGATATGTTTTATAGCATTTATTCTATACCTGAATTGTTCATTTGTATCAAGATCAAGTTTTCCTAAATTATTACCAATATTTAGGGGCAGAAAGAGGGACTTTTAGTTGAATACACTTCCAAACCAATACCTTAGTGTCTTTATTCTCAAAAAGCAGTATATCCTTTGGAATTTTTGTATCTGGTGTCTGAAACAAGCTGTTGTTTTTTTTACCATAAATTTTGGTTGATCAGCAATGAACAATCCTGCTCTTTCCCATTTATCCAGACTTTTAATAAAGTTGAACTTTACATTATTTCTCACTTTATATATAATTTTTGAATAAGGCATTGTTCTTGACCCACTTCTTGTGAGCAATGAGAGCTATAGATTTGTTTCTGTCACATTTCCAAAAATAAACTGCAGTCTTATTTGTTAATTGCATAGAATATATTCTCAGAAATAAACTACAGCCTTATTTGTTAGTTGCCTAGAATGCAACCTCCCATTTCATGATAAAATTTTGAGTAGAACTATTAATTTTGTGTTGATGTTGTATTTTCGATTGAGTTCCTTTTTTTTTTTCTTGTGATGTAGGTTGCTGCATAGATATTATTTTATCTAACAAAAACGTATTGCACTGGCTGGTTTGACTCAGTGGACAGAGCATTGGCCTACAGACTAAAGGGCTCCAGGTTCAATTCTGGTCAAGGGCACATGCCTGGGTTTGCGGGCTCAATCCACAGTGGGGAGCATGCAGGAGTCAGCTAATCAATAATTCTCTCTCTTAACATTGATGTTTCTATCTCTCTCTCTCCTTTCTGAAATCAATAAAAATATATTCAAGACAACAAAACAACAAAAAAAACTTATTGTTTTTTTTTGTTTTTGTTTTTTTAATATCTCTTATTGATTTTTTTACAGAGAGGAGGAGAGAAGGATAGAGAGCTAGAAACGTCGATGAGAGAGAAACATCGACCAGCTGCCTCTTGTACACTGCCTACTGGGGATGTGCCCGCAACCAATGTACATGCCCTTTACCGGAATCGAACCTGGGCTCTTTCAGTCCGCAGACCGACTCTCTACCACTGAGCCAAACCAGTTTCGGCAAAACTTATTGTTCTTAAACATCACTTTTCTGTACTGACCAAACTAAGATATAAGAGAGAGTTATACTGCACTTATCTACATATTCAGTTAAGTCTTAGAATTCAAAATTTTGAGAAGTTAAAGTTATCGTTAATGAATTAAGAATCTAAGGAATTAATACCAGAGTAATAAACAATACATGTTCTCTAGCTGTAAAGATATAGGAATATATATTATATTCATGTTCCCAACAAATTGACCTCAATTGTTTACATTTGTGTATCAAATATATTTGCTATGGAACATAATTTATACATACTGGAGACATCAACATTTTAATCTATTTCTATAATAAAAAGTATAATTCTGAAATGAAAATAATAAAAGAAAAAAGTAAATATACTTTTTCAGAGCTACCCATTGTTATACATTAACATTGTGACATCAATATATACTAAATTTTATAATTTTGTGCAAAAAGCTAATATTATTGAATATCTAATAAATTAAAACATCAGAAGTAAAACTTTTTAGATTAAGATATAGTTTTAAAAAATAATACATTTTTGCTTCATTGTCATTACAAAATAAAGATGTATGTTTACCCATGTACAAATTATCAACTAATTTATTACAAAGAATATATACAAGAATGCCCAAATGCGGAAAGTACAGTTTTATAAATAACTAGCGTCTGGAAAATTGGGAAGCCACATGTAAAAGAATGAAACTGGGCCACTTTTTGTATCAAACATAAAAATTAACTTAAATAGATTAAGGTCTTAATATAAAATATAAAATCATAAAACTTCTAAAAACTAACATAGGTGGTAAACTCTTTGATATAGGTCTTAGTGATTATTATTTTTTAATATGATAACAAAAGAATTAAATAAAAAAATAAACTACACCAAACTAAAAAGTTGGTGCACAGTAAAGGAAACCATCAAAAAATTGAAAAGACAACCAACTAAGTAGAAGAAAAATATTTGAAAATTCTATATTTGATGAATTTAATATCCAAACATATAAAGAATTCATACACTCAATGGCAAAAGACATAAAACATCAGATTTTTTTTTAAATTAGGAAAAGTGCGATAGATATTTTTTCTGAGAAAAGATGTTCAATATCATTAATCATCTGGGAAAAGCAAGTCAAAACTACACTGAGATATTACTTCACAGATGTTAGATGGCTGCTATAAAGCAGAAAAAAATAAAAAGTGTAGGTAAGGATGTGAAGAAAAGGAAAAACCTAGTGTACTGTTGGTGGGAATGTAAATTGGTGCAGTCATTATAAAAAACATGTGGAGATTTTTAAAAGATTAAAAATATAACTACCATGTAATCTAGCAATTCTACTTATGAGTATTTGTTCAAAGAATATAAAAATACTAACTCAAAATGATATATGCATATACTCTAATATATACACTGAGTGGCCAGATTATTATGATCTCTGAATGCATAATAATCTGGCCACTCAGTGTGTGTGTGTGTGTGTGTGTGTGTGTGTGTGTGTGTGTGTGTATCCTACCTAATAAAAGAGTAATATGCAAATTAGCCATCACTCTGCTCCACAAGCCAAGGCCACAAGCCATGATCACCAGCTAATCAGAGAGAGTATGCAAATAAACTGAACCAAGATGGCTAGAGCTACAGAGAGCAGGAGGGAGGCATTTCCCTGGCAGTGGAGGAAGCCAAGCTTTCTGCCTGCCATTGCCAGCCTAAGCCTTCACTCAAAGCTATAAAGTTTCAATTACAAAAGATAAACAAATCCAAACAGAAATGGTTGCCACCACTGAGCAAGCAGGAGGTTTGGCTCTGCTCCAGGCTACAAAGTTTCAATTGTAGAAGGTAAATAAATTCCAGATACCAGGGCCTCCACTTGGGTCACAGCTGGCCTGCAAACCACCACAGGCCCTTCACTCAGGCCACCTCATATCCCACCCTAATCCAGGACACCCTTCAGGGCAAACCAGCTGCCCCTCTCCCCCTCCCCATGCACCAGGCTTCTATCCTATCTAATAGCAGAGTAATATGAAGATTGACCATCATTCCAATACACAATATGGCTGCCCCCATGTGGTCAAAGATCCCATTCGCATATGGACACAAGATGGCCACCACAAGGTGGCCAGCAGGGGCAGGCAGTTGAGAGAAACCAGGTGTCCAAGGGAGGGCAGTGTGGGTAATCAGGCAAGTAGGGGGAGGGGCAGTTGGGAGACACCTGCAAGGGAGGGCAGTTGAAAGCTATCAACCCTGCAGGGGTGAGAAGTTAGGGGTGACCAAGCTGGCAGAGGAGGGAGGTTGGAGGCAAATGGGCTAGCAGGGGAGCAGTTAGACATCAATCAGGTTGGCATGGGAGTGGTTAAAGGGTGATCAGGCTTGCAGGCAGAAGTGGTTAAGGGCAATCAGAAAGGCAGGCAAGTGAGCAGTTAGGAGCCAGCAGTCCTGGATTGTGAGAGGGATGTCCCTTTGTCTGTTTAGGCCCGATTATGGTGGGATCAGGCCTAAACGGGAAGTCAGATATCCCTCGAGTGGTCTCAGATTGGAGAAGGTGCAGGCTGGGCTGAGGGACACACTGCTCACGTGCATGAATTTCGTGCACCAGGTCTCTAATATTTATTAGAGACCTAGTACATGAATTCGTGTATGAGTAGGGTCCAACCAGCCTGGCCAGAGAGAGGGGACATGGGCGGTTGACCAGCCTGCTTATTGGGCGTATTCCTGATATGGGGAACAATTGGCATATTAGCCTTTTATTATATAGGATATACACTGAGTGGCCAGATTATTATGAGTTCAGAGATAGTAATAATCTGGCCAATCAGTATAATATATATTTACCTATGCATATACACAATGGAAATTTATTTAGCCATATGAAAAATGAAATCTTGTAATTCATGACAACATGGATGTGCTTTGTGGGCATCATGCTAAGCAAAATAAGTTAATAAAGGCAAATATCATATGACCTCTCATATGTTTAATTTTTAAAGTTTCTTTGATTAATACTCACATGAGATTTTTAAAAAGAAAGGAATGGAGGAGGTGGAGAGAGGGAGTGAGAGAGACACATCAATTGGTTGCCTCTGCACATGCCAAACCAGAGTTGGGAATCAAACTTGCAACCCAGGTATGTGCATTTGACCAGGAATTGAGCCAAAACACCTTTAGTCTTCAGGCCAATGTTGTAACTACTGAGAAACATTGGGTAGGGCTAAGTTTAAGTTTTCTTTAAAGGGCTCATAGAGAACAGATTGGTGGTTGCCAAAAGTGGGTGGTAAGAGGTGAGAGAATTGAGTAAACATTTTTTTAAATTTAAACAAATTGAATAATTTATTTAAAATATATATTCACTATTCATTTGGTCAATTATTGTTATTTTTCAGCTTTATTGAGCTATAGTATATAACTAATATGTTATATACATTAAAGACTACAACATGATGACTTGATATAATTATACTCTGTGAAATGATTACTACAATCAGGTTAGTTAATGCATTTATCATCTCACATAAGTTACTTTCTGTGTGAATGTGAGGTGAGATGCTTAAGAATTACTCTCTTAACAAGTTTTAAGTATACAGCACAGTACTACTAACTATAATCATATATCTTTAATCCCGAATTTATTCATCTTATAGCAAGATTTATGCCTTTACATCAGCAATCCCTCATTTTCACCACCCCATAACCATTGGCAACCAACATTTTCATAACTACCATTTTATTCTCTGTCCTAGATTATTTCACTTAACAACTTAACATAATGTTCTTTAGGTTCATCAATGTTGCAAATGGCAATATTTCATTCTTTTTTTGACTGAACATATATATATAATCTTCGTTACTCATTCATCAATCAATAGGTCCCTTCTCCCCCGCCCCCATATCTTGGCCATTGTAAATAATGCTGCAATGAACAGTGGAGTGCATGTATCTTTTTTAGTTAGTGTTTTCATTTTCTCTGAATATGAGAAGTGAAAGTGCTGGATCATATTATAGCTCTAGTTTAAGTCTTTTTTAGGAATATTTATAGTTCTCTATAATGATTGCATCAATTTACCTCTTACCAAGAGTATACCAGGATTCCTTTTTCTCCATATCCTTACCAACATTTGTTATTTATTTTATTTTATTATTTTTTAAATTTATCTTTATTGTTGAAAGTATTACAGATGTTCCTTTTCCAACCCCATTAACCCCCTCCAACCTCTCAGCAATCATCCCCCAGGCTTTCCCCACATTAGTAGCTGTGTCCAACGGTTATACATATATGTTTTTTGGTTAATCTCTCTACACTCATCCACCCTCAACTTTCCTCTGAGATTTATCAGTCTAGTCCATGCTTCTATGTCTCTGGATCTATTTTATTCATCAGTTTATTTTGTTCATTAGATTCCATTTATAAGTGAGATCATGTGATACTTGTCTCTCTCTGACTGGCTTATTTTGTTTAGTAAAATCATCTTAACAGATGGTATCTAATTCTCGCTATGATTTGTATTTCCCTGATGATTAATGATGTTCAGGATTTTCTCATGTACCTATTGGCCATTAGTATATTTATTATCTTTGGTGAAATATCTATTTAGGTCCTTTGCTCATTTTTCAAACATGTTAATTTAATTTTTTCTATTGAATTATATATATATATTTCTTATATATTTAGCATTAACTTCTCATCAGATAAATAGTATGTAAACATTTTCTTCCATTTAATAGGTTGCCTTCTCATTTTGTTGTTTCATTGTTTTGTAGAGCTTTTTAGTTTGATATAGAGTCACTTGTGTTTTTTTGTTTGTTTGTTTTTTAATATATTTTTATTGATTTTTTTACAGAGAGGAAGGGAGAGAGACAGAGAGCTAGAAACGTCAATGAGAGAGAAACACCGACTAGCTGCCCCTTGCACACCCCCACTGGGGATGTGCCTGCAACCAACGTACATGCCCCTGACCAGAATCGAACCTGGGACCTTTCAGTCCGCAGGCCGACACTCTACCACTGAGCCAAACCGGTTTCGGCATAGAGTCACTTGTTTACTTTCTTTTCTTTATTGTGCTTTTAGTGTCATTTCCAAATTTTTTTTTTGCTAAGACCAATATCACGAAGCTTTTCCCCTATTTTTCCCCCCTAGAAGTGTTATGGTTGCAGGTCTTACATTAAGTATTTAATCTATTTCTATTAATTTTTGTGAAAGTCTTAAGTTAGAAGCTCAATCTATTCTTTTCCATTTGTATATGTAATTTTCCTAACACTTTTATTTGAAGATATTATCCTTTCCTCATTTTGTTTTTAGCACCTGATAAAAAGTTAGTTGACCATACATACTGGATTTATCTTTGGGTTCTCTATGGTTTTCCATTGGTCACATAGATACATTCATTTGTCTATTTTAATATCAAAACTATCAAAGCCATAATGTTTTTATTCCCATAGCTTTGTACTATAGTTTAAAATCAGAAAGTATAATCCCTCCAGCTTTATTTGTGTTTTTCAGAGTTACTTTGGCTATTTGGATATTTTCTGTTTCCATATAATTTTGTTGTTGTTGTTGTTGTTGTTGTTAATCCTCACCCAAGAATATTTTTCCATTGATTTTTTTTTTTAGAGAGAGTGAAGGGGAGGAGTAGAGACAGATAAAAAAAAATCCATGTGAGAGAGAACATTAATTGTTTGCCTCCTGTATGCATGCCTGACCAGGGCCAGGATCAAGCCTACAACATAGGTATGTGCCCTTAACTGGAATCAATCCCCAGTCCAAGGGCTGACACTCTGCCTACTCAGTCAAACCAACTAGGGCTCCACAAAAGTTTAAAATTATTTATTCTATTTCTATGAAAAATGCTACTCAAATTTTTATAAGGATTGCATTGAATCTGTGAATTACTTTGGGCATTAAGGACCCTATATAATGAACAGGTAATATGCAAATTGACCCTCATGCCATTGCACATGATGACCATCCCCATGTGGCCAAAGATGATTGCTTCCATGTGGTCAAAGATGGTCACTACAAGATGGCCAGCAGGGGAGGGCAGTTGGGGGTACCAGACCTGCAGGGGAGAGGAGTTGGGAACAACCAGGACAGCAGGGTATGGCAGTTAGTGATGACCAGGCTAGCAGGGGAGGGCTGCTGGGGGTGATCGAGCTGAAAGAGGAGGGCAGTTGGGGGCAATTGGGTCATTAAGGGGGGCAGTTAGGCATCAATCAGGCTGGCAGGGGAGTGGTTAGGGGTGATGAGGTTGGCAGGCAGAAGTGGTTAGGAGCAATCAGGCAATCGGGCAGGAGAGGGTTGGAAGTCAGCAGTCTTGGACTGTGAGAGGGATGTTCAACTGCAGGTTGTCAAACATCCCTTGAGGGATCCCAGATTGGAGAGGGTGCATGCTGGGCTGTGGGATACTGTGCATCAGGCCTCTAGTATTTTAATAATATTCACTTTTTTTTTTAAATCTATGTGGATGGCATATCATTGCATGTAATGAAGTGGTGTGTGGGTAAGGTACATGAAGAATTAGAGTCCCTCATGATCCAGTTGGGGGAATCCACAGATACTATATTCTCAGGCTTGTAGATGTGTTTCTTGATGGAGTCCATACAGCAGATGTTAGGGTATGCTTCTCTGATGACCTTTAAGGGACTTGACTGCTTTTCTCTTTCTATCAATATATCCCCGTCATGTAGTAAGTGTAGCTCACTTTAATATTCTCAATGTGATAATAAAGAAGCAGGACACTTTGATATTATCCCCCACAGCTGGGGAAGCCTGATACTCACCTACATGCCAACCCCCCAACCCCACATCTCTGTTAAGAGAATTTCAGTCTGAGATACCGCTTGACATTCAGCTGTGCTGCCATGAGGGAGGAGTGACTCAGATAAAGTAAAATTGTCTTTAAATGTCTCAAAACTTAAAAAAAAAATTTTTTTCACCAAAGTTGTGCTTGAATTTTTCTGTTGTCTTCCAAAAAGGCACTCTGGTCCGTGGCTAATTGTCAAAATCTGTTTTTGTTTTTTTAAAAGATGTCAGAAAACTATTGTATCATTTTTTTTAACCCAGTCAACTCTTGATAGTTTCACATCTCCTCCAAGCAAGCCAGTATGCAAAGCATTATTCATCTGCCAAAGATAAAGATGAAATAGAGATGGGTCTCATCTCCTTCTTATACACAGTTCTGTGTAATTGATACTGCAACTGCAAAAGAGAAAACAACAACATAAAGCTGAAAGGGCAAGTAGAAAAATAGTTAAAGCAGTGCAGAATTCAGAGGAGTGACGTTATTTAAAAGTTATATTTCATACCATGGTAGTATAGCATGATACATTTCTTACATTTTACTACTTGATATTGCAAAAACCTACTAAGTCCAAAATAATATTCTGAAGTGCAATATAGATCCATGATCTTGCCCTTAAGTGCTTTCTTTCTTTTTCTTTTGAAATTTCTAATCATGCATTCTATGTCTTTACACTAATCAAAATGTGGACCCCTGAGGGACTGATGAAACTGAACTGTCTTCATCCGATACTATTGTTAATATTCAAAGAGTTCCCCAATATCTGCTGGGATTCAGGTCACACAGGAAGTTAGATATTTCTTTATTGCACTGAATTTATTTAGTGGAATTAGAGTTGCACCATCGGTGCGGTATAACTGTATTAATTGTACATCCACTCAGTTCATATAATAATTCCTAAAGATATGTCAGTCAGGTATTCTCAATCCATCTTAAATATTTGAAAATTAATTCTGAGAGTCTCTAACTTGATAAAACAATGTAGCTAATAAGCACACAGGTCTAGAACTACATTTAGGTCTAAACTTTCTGTGAATTTTCCAATAAAAAGAACTCTCAAATGTAAATCCTTTGATCATAGCCTCCCTCTTTTATTATTTAAGACTAGGTAGCCATTCTTTTCTAACTTCCACTTCACCTAAAAATCAGTCTCTAAAATCACACAATAGTTGCCTTAATAATCTCTTTGCCAACATTTTCCATCATGTCCCTTCTCAGGTCAAATCACTCATATTGATCTTTAGTGTCAGGATAGAAATACTTCTGTCCCACTGTCCATCTTTATTCAAATCACACCTGATTACCTATTCTTCCTCAGAATTGCCATTCTCTTTCTTCTAAACTGATGCTGAACATCAGCTTCATCCAAGTAAAATGAAGGGCTGAAAATGTTTGAAACTAAAGGGCTAAGAAAATGTTTGAAAAACATTTGATCCATTCTGGCTTATGTATTTAATATTTTTACCCAAATTCTAATATAATATATAGGGAGAACAAAAAGGAAGTGTGGTAGTTTTAATTGCCTAAAATGAATTTTTTGATTGATATGTACTTGTCCTTGGTGATATTTTATCCTTTCTTTGTTCTTTATTATTCAATGTACTGTGACATGTTGTGTCAAGGAAATAATGTTGGAGCTGTGAAAATCATAACTGGATGATGGCACTTACAAGAAACCTTCTAAATTTTAATAAATGACTTTCCAAGAAGCTGTCAATAGCAAAAGCTTTAGGCAACAAATCTAGCAATTTATTCCATAGATATCTATCTACATACATTTGTACAATTTAATTTATAATTGTTCACTTGTAAATAAAAATAAATTAATGTTGCTAAACACTACTATTTAAGAATATTTTATTTAAAGCATTACTTTGATCTAAAATTTAAAAATGTATAAGCAATTTTTTTCATATGTATAAAATACAATTATCTCACTCATTTGTGGAATATAATGAACAACATAAACTGATCAACGAAAGCAGATCCAGAGATAAAGAAGCATTGATCAGACTGTCAAACTTCAGAGGGAAGGTAGGGAAGGGTGGGAGTATAGGGGAGAGATCAACCAAAGGAGTTGTAAGCATGCATATAAGCCTTACCAATGGACACAGACACCAGAGCGGTGAGGGCATGAGTGTGGGGTTGGGGGAGCAATGGAGGGGATAAGGGGACACATATCTAATACCTTAATCTATAAAGAAAATAAAAAATAAAGTAATAAAATAAAATACTCACTAAAGGTACAGGATGCACATAAGTGTATGCATGTACACTGGAAGAAAAATGTATTCTAAATAGCAGGCTTGTGTGCATGCTCAAAGCTTGCTTTTCCAATTATGTGTAACATCACAAGCAAAGGGGAAATACTGTCATTTTAACTATGGAGTTAACACATACTAATGAGTACATATTCTGGCAGAAATGCGGTTAGAAATGTACTATGTCAAAGAGATTGAGCTCATAATAGTTAATGAATCTGAAATGAAGAATAGAAGGTACAGTATTATGAATCTAATTTTATTGTACGGAATTATATTTGCCCTTGGCAAAGCAGCTTGTTTATTGGAGCTCATTACAGCCTATACAGTAATGTAAACTACTTTCATCTAGAAATAAAGGTTATCAAAGATCAAATGTAATGTAGGCATGAGGGATTTTCATAACACTTCAACATGCTTTTATTACTGACTATAATGCAGCAATACGTGCAGTGTAAGTATTAGCATTGCAATTATATTACCAACACCTTACCTGTAATTTTAATGTCAAAAGAAATTATATTTAGTCAAGCTTGGATAATAGTGCAACAAAAAGCAGTATTAAAAAATCAAAACTGAATGAATGGAAAATATTTGAAAACACATAGGGCAGATTTATTATTCACATTGAACTTCATTATCCATAGTACCCATGGAAAGAAAACACAAAACAACATGACATACTAGAGACTGCTAGTGCTTTAATTTCAAATAACTGGGAATCCTCTTAGCATAAGGAATCTTAGGCAGGGGGTGGCAGACTGTTATAATAAACTATCATGGTCTGCAAATTTTGTAGTTTAGAATTAATTTCTTTTATACAGAGATATTTAAAAGGTAATAAGTTCATTACACATGTTATACTGAAGCCATACTTCAACAAAATTTGGAAATTTTAAATAATCTTAAGAAATTATCTGTTCAATAGGAATCTTTAATGAAACGGTCTTTTAAAGTTAAGTAGACATTTAAAAAATATATATTTTATTGATTTTTTTCAGAGAGGAGGAGAGAGGGATAGAGAGCTAGAACCATCGATGAGAGAGAAACATCGACCAGCTGCCTCTTGCACACCCCCTACCGGGGATGTGCCCGCAACCAATGTATTATACATGCCCTTGACCAGAATCGAACCTGGGACCTTTCAGTCCCAGACCGACGCTCTACCACTGAGCCAAACCGGTTTTGGCTAAAGTTAAGTAGACATTTTAAATTGTACTGAGAAAGGTGGTACTTTGAAGTTGTTTTAAATGACCTCTTTTCCTTTTTGTCCCCAAATAACAAAATGGATAAATAAGCTATATAAAGTAAAACATGAATATCTTGCCAAAAACATGAAATTACATTTATTGAATGAATGAATGAATATGTTCCTTAGTTTTCATTATCAGGCTAATGAAATGTTCTAATTTTTTTTTTTTAACATTTTAATCACCTTTCCCAAATATGTATGATGGCAGGGTATACACCTAGGAACACATAGCAGCTGAGTGTTTACCCTATTGGGAGCTGCTGTGTCGGTGTTTCTGTGAAAACAAGTCAGGGGGAATGATCAGCATTCTCCTCTCATAGGCTGACACATTTTTTTAAAGCCTCATTCCTTTAAAATGCGGTTACTAATGGTGTGTGATGTGGAAATTCATCACCATAGTATATGTTGTGTTTTCTTGCTAAAAGAGAGTTCATGATCAAGTTATATTGGAAAAATCTTAGCTCAATAAAGTTAAACAGGAGTTTAGTTTTACTTGATGGGTCTTGGCTTGATATTACTACTGAGTGCCTCAGAGCCTTTAAAATGCAAATGTGCATTGTGAGCTACCAGTGAGCTGAGGGGTCTTTAGATGGAGCATCTCCCAAATGTATCCTCCTTTTTATTGTTTAAAATATTACAAGTAGTAGTAGTACATATGTCTCCTTTTTTCCCCCATTGACCTCCCTGCGGCCTCCCTACCCCCCCAGCACATACCCTCACCCCACCCCTACAGAGTCTTGTGTCCATTGGTTATGTTTATATGCATATATACAAGTCCTTCGAGTGATCTCAAAATATTCTAAAACTTAACAAACTGTTTCATATATGGCCATGATGTTCTTTTAGTCACTGCATCTTCAAATACTTATGAAAAAACAAAGTATGTCTTTGACTAGCATTATTGATAAAATGTTTATAGCCTTCTACTAAAATACCTGTGAAACAAATAAAAAATGAACCTGAAAATAACCATGTATCCTGTAAAGGACACCTAAATTATTTTTAAAATATTGTATACATTTTATTTTCTAAATTAGTGATTTGTGTAGAAAAGAAAAATATAGTTGTGCTCAAGATGCTTAACATTGGTAACATTAATATTTAATAATTAATTTATTATTCTATTTATAAACTCATTTCAAAAAACTCAAATAAGATTATAGATGTTAAAACTAAAGAGCCAATTTATGATAATATAAAAAAATATAGGATTGAATTATCATCTTGTACATTAATTTCATATTTCAAAGACTAATTAGGGAAATTTTGTATTCAAGTTATGTTATTGTTGGTTTAATTCATACCAAACAGTGTTACTTTGGGTTAGTGGTGGCAATTTTATCATTCTTAATTGAAGAAATGAGAGTAATGATATTGATACAATTGTTATTAGCTAGTTATTAATAATTACAGGGGGAACGGGAGTAAGCCAGTAGTTGGACATTCCCTGAGGGGTTCCGAACTGTGAGAAGTCACAGGCCAGGCTGAGGAATCCTCCCAGTGCAGGAATTTCATGCACTGGGCCTCTAGTTTAAACATAAAGATGTGAAATCTAGGGATTGGTCTTGGCAACATAATTTTTTTGGATTTGACACTAAAAGTACAAGTAATAAAAGCAAGAAAAAAAAATAAGTAGGACAGCACCAAATTTAAAGAATAGCAGAAAATATTGTGAATCATATATGATGAATGGCTACTATCCAAAATATATATATAAAGAACTCATACAACTCAATAACACCTCTCTAAAAAAAAAATCCAATTTAAAAAATGTGCAGAGGAATTGACTAGGGCCTTTCCAACAGAGTCATACAGATGGCCAACAAATACTTAAGATATTCAACATAATTTATTATTATGAAAGTGCAGATCAAAACCACAATGATATATAACCTCACCTGTTAGAATGGTCATCCTAAAAAGACAAAAGATAACAAGTGTTGGAGAGAACGTGGAGAAAAGGAAACCATTGTGCACCATTAGGGAGAACATAAATTTGTTCAATTAGAATGGAAAACAGCATAGATGTTCCTCAAAAATATTAAATTAATTAATAAAATAAAAGAAAACTACCATATGATATAGTAAGTCCACTCAGGGTGTATATTCAGAGAAAATAAAAGCAGGATATTAAAAGACAGCTGTCATCTCATTATCAACAATAGCCAACATATGAAAATAACCCATTTCTGTCAATCATCAGTGAATGAATGATTAAAATGGGAGTGGGATGTGACACACACACACACAGGAATATCACTCAGCTCTGAGAAATGGAAATTCTGCCATCAACTTTGGGCATCATGCTAAGTGTAATAAGTCAGATAGATTTATTTCTATGTGAAATCTATAAGAAGTTGAACTCATAGAAACAGAGAATAGAATGGTACTTACTAGGGAATGGGGAGATTGAGGAGACATTGCTCAAAGGCTGTAGGTTTGTAGTTAGAAGACAACTAAGTTCCAGGGGTCCAATGTATAGCATTGTAATTATAATTAACAGAACTGTGTGATATACTTTAAAGTTGCTAAGAGAGTAGACATTAATTTTCCTCACCATAGAAATGAAATGATAAATATGTAATGTGAAAGAGGTGATAGCAAAAACTAAGATGATAATCATATTACAATAGATAAGTGTATCAACTCAAATCACCATATATCATAATTTTCACAATGTTACACGTCAATTATATCTCAATAATAAAAAGTAAGGTGTAATTGGAAATATTAATTAGCCTAATTTGAAAGGATGTTTATGTTAGACAACTTGTCAAGGAGAATAATAATAACAACACTTAATTGGCAAGAATACTGTGAAGATTAAGTTATATAAAACATATGCAGAATACTTAGAATAGCTTGACATTTGCTCAAGACCAAAGGTCATCCTCTATTACTATATTTGTTAGATTGGGCAAAGGACATGGTGACATCTATATTTTAGAATGCTAAGAATAGGGTAAAGATTAAATTAGGAAGTATTACACATTTGGAAGCAATTAATATTGAAATGATAAGTGTGATCATTTAGTCAAGTGGTAGAGAGGGTATGGCTAAGGCAGAACCATTAAAAATAGAAAAGTGGAAGATATATTAAAATCTTGATGACTATTATATAAATATAGTACACCAGAAAAGTATTTAAAGATGTCCCAAGTTACTTAACTTGATTCTGGATATATTGTATAATGATATCAGTGAAAAGGATAAGTAATGAAGAATAGAAATGGAGAGGTAAGGTGTTCCAATTTTGATACAGTGAGTTTGAGTACCTGTAGAAAAAACAGCTATTAGAATCTAGCAAATAATCTTAGGAAAATACATCAGGTGAAAAGTCAGGGTTCTCTCTCCATTGCAAATGATTTACCATTGTGCTCAATTATCCCACTTGTCTTCAATCTCCATGGAATTAATTGTCAATATATCAACAGATTTGTTTGCACTAACCATATACAGTAGGTCTTCTTCTACAAAATTTAAAAATTAGAATTGATAGAGAATGAAAAAGGAAAAGGTAGAGATAAGCTGTAAAAATAATCAAATAATAATAATAGAGACATACGGAATGAAAAACACATCTGGATTTAAAGAAGAGAGAGACACAGGACACAACCTTGAAGAAGAAATCAAGATCTGTAGGTTAGAAATACAATGCTTAAGTAGGAAATACAAGAAATATTAAATATACTTATTTTGGAGTTATTATATTAATGATAAAAATTATTTTATTACAACAATGGTTAAATTAAATATGAGGGTATTGAATTGGCTTTTGTTCATAACTTATTCTCTATCCCATGGTTGTAGTCAATATGATTAAGATTATGTTTATATACACAAATTATTTTGATCCACCTCTAGCAACATAACAATATAAAGATTATAATCTGACTATGTGGAGATAAGACTAGGGTAACAAATAATTCTAGTTATGGCACACACCATCTCATAAAAAAACTATATGTTATCATTTTTATATCAGACTATATAATATTGAAACACACACAAAGACACATAAGTACATTTGTTCAACATGTCAGAAAACTATGACTAAATATTTCACTAACATAATTTAATTGTTTTAGTAATTTGATGAAAATTTGGCCAATGTAAGTGCACAATTCATATTATCTATTTGGAGAAGAATATATAATTTTCTAAATAATAACTACTTAATGGAAACATTATTGTAAGTTCTAAACATATGAAGCCAGACACATTTTTTTGTAATAACAGAGTACTGTTCTGATATAATTAAGGTTTTTGACAATTAACAGAATTCAGACATTCCTCTGACTTTATTAGTATTCTTTTCATTTTTTAAAACCTACTATTTTCTAAAACCTACTCATTTCCTATGATTCATATGGGAAATTAAAGAGGAAAGCACAAATGGACATTTTAATAGCAGCCAAAAATTGGGATTTGTGAATTGCAAGTCAATATCTGTTTTTGAGTCCATAATCCATTTACCCTCAGGAGCCAAAGAACAGCCTCTGTATTTAAAACATTTTGTTTGTAGTTTTACAAACATTTCAGAAGATAACTGTTTTTCTATTTAAAACCACAAAAAAGAACATAAATAATTAACAATCCTCGTTCAGCATGGGGAGGTTGGTAAGTATTATAAAGATTGAGTAGATTAAAGAAAATAGCAGGCTATTTTCATGCTCACAGGAATGGTGGTATTTTATACTTTCTTCACACTCTAGTTTACAACTGAGTACATTTTATGAAATAAAGTTTTTTATGAAATAAAGGGATGTATTAATAAGCACATAAAGTAAACTATTTATTACTACATAAATATATTTGTTGTTTTTAATGAAAGAATAAAATTATGAATTATGAAACATAAACCAATTATTTCTTTAGCAGAGATTTCCAATTATTGTATTAAATTTATTCTAGATTTCAACTTTACTCTCAATAGATTTATTTTTTCTTCTTTATTGTCACTGTGTAGTAATAAAAAAACACTAAAAATGACAGTTCAAATGCATATAAATAAATTAAACAAGCACAAAATAAATAAACATAATGGGGAAAAATACTTTTATAGGAAGTTGGCAATGGCCAACACAAATATATCAGAGATTAAAGAAGTAATAGCCAATATTTTAATGTTTACATTGAATTTAAAACTTTATTCTCCCTGACTTCTAGTTTGGTTTAAAAGTATTTTTTTTTCACAATTTTACAATTATGAATTTCCCAATAAAAACCTCCCAGTTGCCAGTGAGTCGAGTTTCAGTTTTTAAAGTATTCCTCTAGGTATTGTAGGAGATATTAAAATGTTTCTACTGCCCCAGCTGCTTTGGCTCTGCCGAAGGATCCTGGGCTTGATTCTGGTCAAGGGCATATGCCTAGGTTTCAAGTTCAATCCCCACAGGAGGCAGCTAATCAATGATTCTCTTATCATTGAAGTTTCTATCTCTCTCCCTCTCCCTTCCTCTCTGGAATCAATAAAAATATATTCAAATATATATATATATATATATATATATATATATATATATATATATACACACACACACACACACACACACACACACACACACACACACATATATATATACACATACATACATACATACTAATAATTTTAAGCTATTACAATACCACATAGAATAAATCTATACTTTTGAAATAAAGGATAGCTTAACCAGAAATTACCTAAATACCAAGTACTAGTATGTCAAAACTTCTTCAATTAAAGTCTGGCACTTCCAAGTTTCTAAAATTCTTAAAAGTGTATACTAATTAATATATTTCAGCCTTCCACTGTTTTTCCTTTGTGAGTCAATAAATTATACCATGTTAATACAAGATTCCTGAGTTATAAATATTGAACTATGGGCTAAGGATCCAGCATATAGTATAGCATTACAGCATGAAGAATAAAACATTAGAACCATGTCTGAAATAATTTGCTTTTTAATCCTACACCCTAAATTATCTAAGTCATTTATTGGTGCTACTTTATAATTACATATGATGAGAACATATGTGAGTGGTAAATGGTATCATTATTAACATGATTAATAAGTTATGTTTGACATCATTTTGTATTTACTTACTCTTTATGTATGTCCTTACCATGTGGAGAGTTAAGTTCATGTCAGTTCTAGGGAAGGATTGTCATGGTAATTTTACATGGCACTCACTCAGGATGCAGTTGGTACTGTGCCTGCTGTGTTGTGGTTTTCCAAGGTGCCTGTACATGTGAGCAGACAATGTGTGCTCCCTTTTCATCAGCATCGCTCTTTCTCCCTTCTGTCAGTAAACGTTTAGGTCTCAGAAAAGAAGAGCATGTGCTCCTATTATGGAAAAATGTATGGGCCTACAATGCTTTATTTTTTTATAGTTTAAGTTTTGGGTCAAATATACAATTAGAGAGTCATGAACATGTACTTTAAACTAAAAATCAGATTGTAGCCCTTGAGATATGAATTACATAGACCTACAATTAAACATCCTATGCTATTTTTATTTATCTATCTTGTCCCTCTGTAACTAACCTAGCTCACTAAAGATGCTCATCTTTCTGTCCTTAATGTATGGGTCCCCTGACAGATTCTGGCAATATCTTGCAAGTCTGATTTGTTTTCTTTTCTCACACAACATAGATTCATTAGCTGGTTTGAATTATACAAAGAAATTAAAGCACAGCAAGGCCAATGGAATGCTGACTCTTGTTCTTAATCTGCTGAGCTTGAACTCTCAGCACTTTTAGATCCAACTGCTTCACATCAACAATATAAATATTTACTTACATAGAAAGAACTGTTTATTTTTAAAGATCATTGCTAATTATGATAGCAGAGCAATCATAATAATGCATTTAAGATAAATAATATTTTAGATAAATATTTTTGAGCAAGAATAAAAATACTTTTAATCATATTTATTTTATGTTATGCTTTCCATATGGAAGAGTTAGTGCTAAATGGAAAAAAAAATAACACCATCCAACTATTTTATTGTGTTTTACAGTATTGTGTTACTACTTAATATCTCTACATATAATCATGTCATTAAGAACCATATACCGAAGTTGTAGGTTCCACCCCCTGGTCAGGGCACATAGAAGAACCAACCAATGGATGCATAAATAAATAGAACAACACATTTATTTATCTTTCTAAAAAAATAATAAATTAATTTTAAAATATGTAGAATACAGATCCAGGCCAAGATCAGCTTTACACCCTGGTCTCAGGTATTATCAAAGCATGATTCCCAAAAAAATAAATTAAACTTTTTACATTTGTTTTATTACCCCTAAAGTTTCACTTTTAAACTTATGCCATGAATTTTATAAAGCTTTAAAAATGATTACTAAATTCTATAATAAAAAATATAAAGGTAAAATATAAGATATATATCTATATCTATATATAGATATATATAGATATAGATATATATATATAATGATATACTTGACATTTCATAAATTTTGTTATCATAGTTTTCTTTATAACCTCCTCCTTATATAGGTGGCTTCTAGTGTCATGATTATATGTAGAGATATTAAGTAATATCACAATAGTGTAAAATATGTAAAATAGCTCTAACCAATTGAGCTACCCAGAGAGGGTCATATTTTTATTTTTGACTATGGTAAAAATGAACTCAGGATCTTTTATGAATGATTAATAGAATAGAGGAAAGCATACTTTTAAGAAGTATTCATTAGATAGGTTTTTGTGAATATAATTGAGTTCAGATTAAAAGAAATAAACAAGTAATATATCCTGTGGTAATGAAGAGGATGAAAAAGAGATTACCATAAAAAATAACACAGACTTGCCCTGGCTGATTTGGCTCAGGGGAGAGAGTATTGGACTGTGGACTGAAGGGTCCCAGGTTCAATTCCAGTAAAGGGCACATGCCCAGGTTGCAGGCTCAGTCCCCAGTGTGGGGCATGCAGGAGGCAGCTGATCAATGATTCTCTCTCATCATTTATGTTTCTATCTCTCTCTTCCACTCCATTCCTCTCTGAAATCAATAAAAACATATTTAAAAAAAATAACACAGACTTAGTGGTTTGGCTTAGTGAATATAGCCTCAGCCTGAGGAATGAAGGGTCCTTTATTTGATTCTGACCAGGCACATACCCTGGCCCTGGGCTGGGCACACATGTGGGAGGCAACCAATAGATGTGTCACTCTCACATTAATGTTTTTCTCTGTGTGCCTCCCCCTCCCTTCCACTTTTTCTAAAAAACTAAGGAACAATATCCTTCTTTGAGGATCAACAATAATATCTAGTGCAAAATAGTAGTGAATTGGCCACAATAATTTCAATAGACAAGTGTTTTTAGTAATCAGTTTATACAAATTCAGAAATTTTCGGAGCTTAAATTTAACTTCATATTAATGAATATTAAAACCTCATGCGGTGAAAGTGAAATGGTGAAATGAAAATAAAAGATTTGAGAAGCAAGAAACTGTTAGGAATATCCCAAACTGATAGAAATGTGAGAGTGAGTTTATAGTTAACCAAAAAAGTGAAGTAAATTGCTGAGCCAGCTAAACATTTGTTTGATTTTGTAGATCCTGAATTGAAATGGATTTTATCTGTTCAGTAGTTGTTTTTCTGTTTTTGTTTTATTTAGTTTTCAGCCATGCTTAGTCTCTACCTCCACCTCCACAGGAAGAAATGGGGATAGAAAGAAAAATAAATCTGAGAGGGCCTCTTTTTGTCTTTTCTTTTTCTCAAAGAGAGTTTCTGACAGACCATGAATATATTAGTTTCCTAAAGTTGCCATAAAAATTAACCCAAAATAGGTAGATTAAAGCAAAAGAAATGTTCACTCATAGATTTGGAGGTCAGATATATAAATTAAAAGGGCCAGCAGGGCCATATTCTCTCCAAAGGCCCTAGTAAATTATCCTTGCAACTTCCATTGGCCTGGGATGCTCCTTGGTTTGTGGCAGCATAACTCTGATTATCTGTCTCCTTCCTCAAATGCCATTCTTTTCCACGTGTCTGTCTGTCTAAATCTCCCTTTTCTTTCTCTTAAGAGACAGATAATTGGATCTAGGGCACACACAACTTCAGGATGATTTCATCTTGAGATCCTTAACCAACTATATCTGTAACACTCTATTTGTTAAGGAAGTCATTTCCTGATATTACAGGTGGACTAATTTGAGGGAAACACTGTTAAATCACTACAATGGACTCATCTTTGCACAAGAAAACGAGGGACCTGAGTTTGTCTGTGAAATTTCACTTTCTGGGAAGATTGTGCTATGCATAAACATTTAATTTATTCCTCTATATTCTACCTTAATAATTTTCTTCACACTCCCTCTAGTATCTGCTAAATTTGAGCCCAAGATTTTATCAAATTACTTTCCAAAGGCTGTATGAGCTACATTGTTCCCTAGAGTTTAATACTTTATATTATTCACTTTCAGTCTTCCAAGTTGCATAAATTTATTAAATTCTCTATTTAGTCTCATCCCATTCTTCCATTATCTGATTTCATTTCTTTCTATATTTCTATAATTTGATTTTAGTATAATTTCCAAATGGATACCAGGGAATCATGTATACCTAATCTTTCATTTGGGAGTAAGTATTTTTCTTGTTTATAATGATGACTTTTATTTAATGTATATGTAAAGTAATTTCTTTTTTATTGTGTGGTTTTGCTTTTATTTGAATGTCTCCATGTGGTATTTTTCCAAGGCCCACATTCAATTTCCCCCCCTCTTTGATTCATTTTTAACTTGATGTCTTAATGCTTTTTATTTTCTGTTATAAAAGATGATAAAATGATTTATTTATTCTTTTTGTATAAGAATTTATCTTTTCCAATATTTACTAATTATTATTACTATTTTTGTGCTTTTCATGATCCTATTGAAAATTATTATAAGACCATTTTTTGTTTATTAAGTCTATTAACTTAGATACTTCCAAAACCTCAGGAAGAAAAATGTGAAAATATACACTTGTATATTTTCTTATCTTTGTTATCTGTCTGATTTGTGCTTGTTATATTATTATATTTAATAGTCAAAGTCATAATTTTTAGCTTTTGTTGTCATAGTTTGATTATTCTTGGTTCTACATTATATAGGTTTAATGGCCACAGGAGTCATTTACTAGGGTTTACAGAGAATTATTTTCAAAATTAGCTGAACATGAAAACACTTTTAATACAAGTATATAGAGGTCATTAGAGAGAAGCAATGAGAGGAAGTTATAACTTGAGCAGATATATTGGTCTTCAGTAATGGAAGAGTCAAATATTCTAATGTAACATGAATAAAGTAGGAAAGAAATGAAAATGCTGACAGTTTGGAGGCTGATAGTGAAAGGTAGAGAGGAATACCATTTGCTACCATTATTAAAAAAAAAAAACACCCAACCCCCCCCCCACAAAAAACAACAACAAACAAACAAAAAACACACAACTCTACATTGATGCCATATATGCTGAATTGAACTGAAGGTGTTTGTGATCTCAGGATTTGGGAATGAATAGGCAATATACAAATTTGAGAATGAACATTATAAAATGTTGTGGTAAGTTGAAGAGCAAACCAAACCGACAAGAGAAATGACATTATAGTGGCAGGATTCAGGTACTTAATGAAATGAACATGCTCTTAAACACTATTCTCTAATGCCTCCTAAAACTAATATCTGTAATGTGTGTCTTTTGTTTTGTTTGTTTTTGTTTGCTTTTAATGCCAGATGCTTTGCATATATTATTGTTTGGTATATTTTTTTTCTCCATTTTACACATAAAGAAAAATATGTCGAAGTATCACTGAATTTCACAATTTGAAAATCAGCATACCATATTTTGTTATGTATTCAGAAATAGTAAAATTCGTCTTAGCTGGGTTGCTCAATGGATAGAAGGGTCGGCCTGCGGACTGAAGGGTCCCTTGTTCGATTCTGGTTAAGGGCATATGCCTGGGTTGTATGCCTAGTAGGGGGCATGCAAGACGAAATCAAGCAATGATTCTCTTATAATTGATGCTTCTATCTTTCTATCCCTCCCCTTCCTTTCTGAAATCAATAAATAGTAAAATTCAAATATGTGTCTTTAAAAAAATATTTTATTTGGGGGAATAAAAGAGTAGTGCTTATATAATTAAAAATAAAGGCAAAAGCAAAAAATAAAAACACCCCATACTTATAAACAAAAAACAGAAACTAAACTTAGTAAAAATATCCCGAGATAATATTCTCAGATTGATTATCTTGCCATGATAAGATAATATAATTTATACATATTTGGTTTTGGCCATACAGTAAGTTATTATTATCACTAGACCTACTTCTACCACTTGAATATATGTTATTAAATTTTGTTTAATTTGAACCTCTTTTTAAAAATTACCCACAAAGGAAAGGTGAGCCAGAACAATTTTATGCTTCATATGGTGTTCATGATTTGGCTTACTAACAGCATCAAGTTTAAACAGATGTTTTACTTGTATAGGTCCATAATACATTGGCATTTTTTCATCATGAATTCTGAGACGTCCTGCTTTCCCGTTAGGTGAAAGAAAAGACAGGCCTGATAAATGCCAGGAGAAAAAAAACACATCAGTGCAGCTGTGACCAGGTCAAGATTATTCTTAATATTCACAATTAGTTTTTGAGAGCAGCTTGTATACAACATTACCAGCTGCTCCTTTAACAAATAGCACATTTCGGCAACTACAGATTTAGTAATTTGTTCTACTCACATAAAAATGAAAAGGTGACATATTTTGTATGCCTTTTTTTTTTTTTCCTTTCCTTTCCTAGTTTTCTTTATGATATTAATGCTTTTAATCACAAGAACTGCAAGTAATTATAAATTAAGAAAGATGCAAATAACACCTGAGCTATGAATGAGCATCCTTTAGTTAGGATGCATACAGTAATGAAAATTTTGGCTGAATTGTAAAGATAAACTTCTCAATGACTTTTTTTTTTCATGTTCTAAACTACAGTAGAGATATGTTCTCTTGAAATTTGTTTGTTTGTTAATCCTCACCTGAGGATCCCCACCCCCTTATTGGTTTTTAGAGAGAATGGAAGGGAGGGAGGGAGGAGTGTGAGAAAGAAACATGAATATGAGAGAAACATCCTCCTGCCCATGTCCCATCAGGGCCTGGGATTTAACTTGCAACCCAGCTTTCTGCCTTGACCTGGAATTGAACCCATGAAATTTCCATGTGTGGGTGGACACTGAGAACACAGGCCAGGTTCTATTTAATTTTTGATAATTCACATGCATACTGTGTTTAAAGTGTAGGTTAAATTATATTATTGTGGTCTCAGTCTGAGATGACTTGAATTTGTAATGAAAAGACACCATTTTAATAGCATTTTTAAAATGGAGATGAATAGTTAGAAGCAGTGCATGTTTTCTTCTATGCAAGGTGATAGATACTACTCTCATAGTGAATCCCTTTAGAATTGGTTTCAATAGATTCTTGTCCAAAGGCTAAAGAATGAACTAGATGACTTTTTGACATCGATCTTATCTATGTATGGACTTCAACACTGAACATGTACCAATTAAGAAACTTTAGGCATAGCATTTGACTATTATCTAAATGCATTCAAAAATAGGGCAGCATCACAATTCAATAAAAACAGAACTTTGAAATAATACAGATTGTTCTTATTTACAGCTATCTATTATAAGCACTAAGGCAGTGTTTTCCTAAAAGATCTAGTATTTTAGCTTAACTTGTAAAATTATTTTACTGACTAGTTTTACTGACTTATCATGCTACTGAAAAAGGCAGGATGGAGGTTGGAGATTGGAGGTTGGTCATTGAGGGGAAGGATGGAGGTTGGTCATTGAGGGGAAAAGAGGCATCTGTAATATTTTCAATAATAAAGATAATAAAAATATAGAGACGTCTTATTTCCCACAACTTATAATGTGGATGCAACTATTATAAGTGCATAGACAGAAGAACTATCAGAAATTGTTTAATTCTTGTATTTGTTCACATTCTTTCATTACAGGTGAACAGCATATATTCACAGCATGGATATTTGCAAATATTGGTTGACAAATAATTTTCTGAGGGGTGAAAGCATAGTGTTTTTGGAATATATTCAAAGATAAGGCTTCCCGAAACTAATAGCTATGTCTATTACAAAATTGACTATAAGTAACCTGATATGTGACCTTTTTTCTTAATGTTAAACTTTTGAAACATATCCATTTTTTATGCATTTTAAAAAATATCTATATTACTAAGTTTTATTCTTTCCTAGATAAAATACTCGTGAGCATGTGTCTGTTCATTTGTGGTTGTTGAGTGATTCAGTAGAGATCCCCAGTCTTGAAAAATTCACAGTCTAGTTAAAGAAACAAACATGTAAACAAAGAATAACCCAAAGGGAAAAACAGTAATGCTATGCAAATATAATACAAAGGGATGCGCAGTTCAATAAGACTTAGGGAAAGAAGCAAATGCTTTCTAATTGTCATTATAGTTGAGCTGGCTTTTAAGGTTAATGATGAGACTGAGTGAACATTGTGAAGAGAGACATTTCAGACTAATTCCTTCCAACTCATCCCCACCACTACCTGCAAGTATTTTGATTCCCACTCATTGCCATGCTCTGCATTCTTAGATTCTTCATTAGTGCTGAGTCTCGGCAGTACCAAGTCAAGATTTTATAAGCAGTGTAGTGAAGTTCACTCTTTTTTTAAGATCAAAGCTCAAATTTTTCCAGAACTTTAATCCCTCTTTTAAATTAACTCACTCTTCTACTTCAATTATTTTTCTGTAGATTTTTGCATAGAGTTTATCACCTATGAAAATCAGGAATGTGGCTTTCCATTGTGGGTACAGTTGCCCAAAGATGCCTCTGATGGCCAAAGCAATTTGCAAGTCATAAATACATACTTCTCTCAATAAACCTTGAGCCATATTTATTTTTATTTTGTATTTTTATTAATCTTCACTGGAGGATATTTCTTCATTGATGTTTTAAAAATATATTTTTTATTGATTTCAGAGAGGAAGGGAGCTGGAGAGAGAGAGACAAAGAAACATCAATGATGAGAGAGAATTGATCAGCTGCCTCCTGCATGGCCCCTTCTGGAGATCGAGCCCACAATCTGTGCATGTGCCCTTGACAGGAATTGAACCTGGGACCTTTCAGTTTGCAGGCTGATGCTATATCCACTTAGCCAAACCAACCAGGGCCATTGATTTTTTAGAGAGTGTAAGGCAGGGGAGACACATTGATTGGTTGCCTCTCACACGTGCCCCAACAAGGGCCAGGGATGAAGCCTGCATCCCATGTATATATGCCCTTGACTGAAATTTAATCCTTAACCCTTTTGTCCTCCGGTTGATGCTCTATTCACTGACCCCAACTGGCTAGGGCCACATTTATTTTTTTCTTCATGTTTTCCTGATACACTTGTAATACTAAATTTATTTTTATTATATGTTAATCCTCACAGAAGGATAAATATTTTTCCCATTGATTTTTAAAAGATTTTTTAAAATTTATTTCAGAAAGCAAGGAAGAGGAAGAGAGAGAGATAGAAACATCAATGATAAGAGAGAAGCCATCTAGTTGGGATCCAGCAGGCATGTGCCCTGACCTGGAATCAAACCATAACCTCCTGGTTCATAGGTTGATGGTTGATGCTCAACCACTAAGACACATCTGGACTCCCTTTTTTTTCTGAGAGAGTGAAAGAGTGGGGGAGATACAGAGATAGAGAAACATCAATTTGAGAGACACATTGATTGGTTGCCTCCTTCACACATCCCAACTGGGGCTGGAGATCTAGCCTGCAATCGAGGTATGTGCCCTTGACTAGAATCAAACCTGCATCCTTTAAGTCCCAGGGTGGACCCTCTAACCACTCAGAAAACTGGCTAGGGCTTGAGTACTAAATGTATTTCCTTCCTTGGCCTAAGCATTATGGCTCTTTGTCAGAGACAGCAGGAGCACTGCTGCTCTGAGTGGCTTTGAGTTCCTATATTCTTCCCAGTTCCTCCCAACTTCGCCTAGCATAGGGCTGTTTCCCTCTGGAACCCTGCCCACTGTACTAACTGTTGGGAACTTAGTCCAATTTCCTCCTTCAACCTTTGCTCACTAGTTACGGGTATCAGGTCCGAGCCTCCCTGCCGGGGGCTGGACCTCCTTGAATGTTGGGTCTTAGATGGAGAAGCCATGACAAGTTGAGTCTTAATTGCAGAAGCCAGTGGCCATATAGCCATCAGACAAAACAGTCCTTCACAACAAAGTCTATACACATAGGCAGTCAGGCACCAGCTGGCTAACATGTACATCTTTCCCACAAAGCAGTAGCAGTCTTGTGCCAACAGTTATCATCTGAGCAACCCCCTAGACCACATGTGTCAAACACAAGGCCCGTGGGCCAAATCCGTCCCGCCAGGCCTTGCAATGTGGCCCGCACCGCGCTGTCATCACTGCACTCCGCTGCGTTTCCATCACAATGACAGTTTATGACTGTTCAGTAAACCATTCGGCCCGCGATTTAGGCTGGATTTTAGATTTTGGCCCCTTCTCTGATTGAGTTCGACACCCATGGACACAAAATTACCATGGACACAAAATTAAACTTGATAGCATGAACCAAATGTATTTCAAAATACCACTGACTTTTCACTTTCTTTTGTAACTTGAAAACAAAATATAATTTGCAAAACCCTTTTGATGCCAGATGGAAACTCTATCCTTTGAATTGGGAGGAAATGTTTATTTCTAAAGATTCAAGTATGGAACACTTGAAAAGAAAGTTAAGAAGAGAAAGTATGCACATCAAGTTTTCTTTTTTCAAGAAACTCAGTTTACCTTCTTTGATCTACCATTGTGTTTTATCTCTTTATCAGGTGCTCTTTGCATTTTTCATTTTGAGCATACCTATGTATTCTCAGCTAATAAACTCTGTAGTTACAACTAGTCTATAGTGCTAAAAAGACAAACTTTCCAAGTATTTAGGACTATTTGGATAACATAAGTCATTTTAATTATGTAATATAGTCTCCTTATCCTGGTTTTCTTCTGCAGGTCTTTTAATTTCCCTCTGGGCTTATGACTCCATGATGATTTTTGTGATTAAGAGTTATATACTTAATATCTTGAGTCTCACAAGGCATACTGCTGACAACAAACTGGGAGCTGTCCCTGAAAGGCTGGCTACAGTTCTCGGGGTTGGAAGCAGAGGAGAATACGATTTTTCTTACAGTAAATATGCTCTCAGACTTACAATTCACCTGATTCATGAGCAAAGGTTCACACCTAACAGACTCAATGAACAGTTTTCTATTGTTGAAAGTTACCAGATAAGGCAGAAAAGTATGCAAAATATAACCCTTATCACACCATAATTAAATTGGGGCACATTTCCATGGCTAATGGAATAGAAAATGCCATTCAAGGGCTAAATACATAAATAAGTTAAAAAACAACAACAAACCAACTGAAAACCAAACAACCAAATAAATCATTGTTCCAAAGTAATTAGATTACACTTCCGGCAGTTTGTTCCCACTGCTTTGCTGTGTCTCATGAAAGGGGTCATTGTTGCGTAGTAGAGGAAGAATCATGTAATGGCCGATCTTGTAAAGGAACAACTTTATAGGGAAGGGATGTTTTCCTTCATTTATTTATCTTGTGTGGGTTTAGTTTAAAAATATGAGAGTTGCTAAAACCGGTTTGGCTCATTGGTAGAGCATTGGTCTGTGGACTGAAAGGTCCCAGGTTCAATTCTGGTCAAGGGCATGTACATTGGTTGCGGGCACATCCCCTATAGGGGGTGCACAAGAGGCAGCTGGTCAATGTTTCTCATCGATGTTTCCAGCTCTCTATCTCTCTCCCTTCCTCTCTGTAACAAATCAATAAAATATTAAAAAATAAAAATAAAAAATATATGAGAGTTATACTCAACAGTGTGTACCATTTATCTTCTGAAACACGTTATCAACCCAAATATGAATGATAAGGTGTTTCATATTTGCTAGCCAAGACTGACTTATTAAGACACTTATTTTAACTTGACCAATGTTAAACTAAATAAAGAGAATTACTACAAATTTTTTAAAAAAGTTAAATTTAGGTTCAGTAGACATATATTCATATATTCAGTATGTGATAGTTCTTTATCACAAAGTAACATCCAAAGTTGCTTTAGGGATGATCAAAGTAGACGATCTACTTTGTCTACTTTAGTCTGTAACGGAACTTTGGGTGGGGGGTAGGGGGGCAGACATGAGGTGGAAGGTGTCAATGGGGGGAAAAAGGAGGCATCTGTAATATTTTCAATAATAAAGGTAAATTTAAAAAAAATGTAATGAATAAAAAATGTAAAAAAATCAAATATCTGACCTCCCCCACCCCAAAGCCCAAGGTTTCCAGTCAAAAATCCTATCTAATAAAAGAATAATATGCAGATTTACTATCACTCCAACACATAAGATGGTTGCCCCATCTTATATACTAAGTATATAACTCTTAATCACAAAAATCATGTGGACACAAGATGGCCACCACAATATGGTCAGCAGAGAAGGCCAGTTGGGAGAGATTAGGCCAGAAGGGAAGGGCAGTTGGGAGGGGCCAGGCCTACAAGGAGAGCAGTTGGGGGCTATCAAGCCTACAGGGGAGGGCAGTTAGGGGTGACCAGGCTAGCAGAGGAGGGAAGTTGGGGGCAACTGGGCCTGCAGGGAGGGAAGGGCAGTTGGTGGGGGAGACCAGGCATTCAGGGGAGGCAATAAGGGTGACCAGGCCTCCAGGTAAGGCAAGTAGGGGTGACAAGGCCTGCAGGGGAGGGCAGTTAGGAGCAAATAGGCTGGCAGGGGAGCAGTTAGGCATCAATCAGGCTGTCAGGGGCATGGTTAAGTTGTGATCAGACTGGCAGGCAGAAGCAGATAGGGGCAATCAGGAAGGCAGGCAGGCGAGCAATTGGGAGCCAGCAGTCTTGGATTATGAGAGGGATGTCCCAGATTGGAGAGGGTATAGGCTGAGCTGAGGGACACAGACCCCCATGCACAGATTTTGTGCACCAGACCTCTAGTATATCATAAATATTTTGTCTTCTAGTTCAATACCATAGCATTTAAAAAAAAATCACTTCTAATCTCATTCTTTGAATAAGATATGAAAAACTTTACCTCTGTGACCTTGTAATGTCTCAGTTTAATATGGTAAACCTTTTGTTTTTATTGAGTCAGAAACTAATCAGTATTTGGACTTGAGTGATAGGAGCACCAAGGATTGATGCAGTTAATATTACAAATAATTCTTGATTCAAATGTAACTCAAATGATTAAACTCAATTTGCATGCCTAGGATGTAACTTTTATACTTAAGTAAAGGCACTATTAGCTTTGCCATCTCCTTTCATTTGTTTATGCTTAAAATCTCCAAGATTTCATTAAGAACATTAATACCATTTTAATTAAATTTTGATTTCTATTAAGAGCTACTTTTATAACAAATACTTTATTTTTCCCCACTTTTTGTTGTTTGGTTAATGTTCACCCAATAATATTTTCCATTGACTTTTAAAAAGAGTAGAAGGGAGGAGGAGAGACAGAAAGAGCGAAACATTAATTTGAGAGAGACACATTGTTTGGATGCTTCCTGCATGCATCCTGACCAGGGTCGGGGATCAAGCCTACAACTTAGATAGGCGCCCTTGACAGAAATCAAAGAGGTGACCCTTCAGTCCACAGGCTGTTGCTCTATCCACTGAGCAAAACTAGCTAAGGGCTTTTGTTCACTTTTATGTCCAGATATTTTACTATGTTTTCTCCTCCAGAAAGATTAAATAGTCAATATAGATACAGAATTATATTATAATATCAGTCAATTACTTGAATTATATATTTGACTTTGGAAATAATCTCTAATGAGCATACTATTATATGACACAAATATATAACTATTTCATTTGTCCATTCAACACACACAATAAATTTTAAGGGTATTCAATAAGAAATAATATATTGTGTTATACACATAGGCATACATACACATATGTAAGTGAAAATAATTATAATAAGAATACTTGAAGTTTTCACATTTTTTATTTGAATCATCAATTCTTCCAAAATTGAATATAAATCTTTAGCATATCCAGCTTTCTAATTTAATATAAATCTTTAGCATATCCAAGTTATTCAGGCTTTCTAATTTTGCTAAAATTCTATGATTTATGATGCAAATATACTTTTAGGCTCAATCTATTATTTCATTGCAATATGTTTAAAATTTGTTTTACATGTGTTTACAGAGCATTAAACAATGGCTCATAGAAGAAAATACTTGTTGATTTAATGTGTTTATCTTGGTTTCTTAAGAATAAAACCCTCTATATTATGCTGGGACTTTTCAGGGCATGGGCATATATTTACACATATTTATGTATTTATGTTTTACCTGAAATGTTTGGAGTCAAATTCCTTTTTCTTTTTCTTTTTATAAAATGTATATTTTATTTATTTCAGAGAGGAAGGGCGAGAGACAGAGAGAAATAGAAACATCAATTGACTGCCTCCTGTAAGCCTCCCACTGGGGATTGAGCCTGCAACCTAAGAATCTGCCCTTGACTGGAATCGAACCTGGGACCCTTCAGACTACAGGCCAAATTTTATCCACTCACCCGAACCAGATAGGGCCAAACTTTTTAAATGTGAGTTTCTCCCACGTTTCTTATTACTGATATCCTAAAAATGAAATTTTAATTTTCATTTGTTTTATTTTCCACTAGAGGCCTGTGCATGCAATTCATGCATGGGTGTGGTCCCTAGGCCTGGCTGGCAATAGAAGTGTGAGTGTCTGGCATGGGAGGGCAGATGCCAGCTGACCTCTGAGCCCTGGGCAGCATCTGGGCCACTGAGCCCCTGCATGCCTCCCTCTACCTGAATCCCCACATGGAGATGCGATAAGCGGGGCTGGCCCCCACAAGCAGGGCTGCAGCATGGGCCTCTGGGACATCCACCAGCACCTCATGGAAGCTGAGTGGTAGCACACTCTCTCCCTGCCAGCCTTGCAGACTGACTCCTGCACAAACCCATGGAGATCCCAACCGGCCCCTGCAGTCCTGGCAGCTGTGGCCCTGCTAAACTGGAAGCCTATTGGGGCTGACAGTACCTCCAGTGCCACTCGTTGCCAGCAACTCATTGACATTGCCCGCCATGTCTTTGGCTACCCCCTGGTGGTTAGTACATGTCATAGTGAGTAGTTGAACTCCCAATTAAGGAGACAATTTGTATATTAGGTTTTTATTATATAGGATTATATAGGATGGTTTCCTAATTAGAAATTATCCTCAGGAATTTTAGTGATAGTCATCTATACGCTAATTTTTTTTTCAGATTTGAGACATTTTATTTTCCATCAGTTAGACTCTAAAAGCCAACTGGTTTTCAGATTATTATTTTATAACTACACTAGAGGGCTGGTGCATGAAATTCGTGGCACGGGGATGGGTCCCTCAGACCAACCTCCTCATCCTCTCCAATCTAGGAGCCATTAGGGGATGCCCTACTGATGACATAGACCAACTCCCCATGGTTCTCTGCTCTCTGTGGGACATGGGGGCTTCACTGCTGCTGCCATGAACAAAGCCACCACACCCCACTGTCTGCTGAAAGAACTGGGGGACTCCAGCAGGGCTGAAGGGACTGGGCACTGCCATCTTGTGGCTTTGGGAGCCGCCATTTTGTGATGGTGTGACAGTCAATTTGCATATTCCTTCTTTATTAGATGGGATATTACAGGGATAACTAACATATCTAATGTTATTTTGGAGATGATCAAAGGAGACAATCTTCCTCTACTCTAAACTATAAATGAACTGGGGGCTGCCAGTAATGACATAGAGGGAGTCAAAGGGGAAAAATAGGCTACATCTGGAATATTTTCAACAATAAAGATAAATCTTTTAAATACTGTAATAAATTGGACATTACTGAATACCATTTACTTTCCTAGAAGGATATCAGAGTATTTTAAGCATAGAGGTTCCTCTATGAATAAAATATTTCTTGAGGTTTTAAATGTAGTTGCAGGGTTTAAAAAAATATCCTAAAATTTGACAATTAAATATCCCAAGTTTTTTTCTTATAAATTTTCCAAATCATTAAATGCTAGAGATTATACTAATCATTCATCCATTGAACAATTATTTAATATCTATTCCAAACACTCTTTTAACTAAGACCTTATTTTGTGGGTGTTTTCTTTCTAGTAAGCAAAATCATCATTCTAAAGTTAAAATATAATTTAAATTAGGGGTGTCGAACTCAATCAGAGAAGGGGCCAAAATCTAAAATCCAGCCTAAATTGCGGGCCAAATGGTTTACTGAACAGTCATAAACTGTCATTGTGATGGAAACGCAGCGGAGTGCAGTGATGACAGAGCGGTGCGGGCCACATTGCAAGGCCTGGTGGGACGAATTTGGCCCGCGGGCCTTGTGTTTGACACGTGTGATTTAAATAGAGGTGAATGATATACATGAAACTTAACTATAGGGATGCTCCTAAAGCTCTTCTTTTCCCCCTGAAACTCATTTTCTGAGTTCATGAAGCCCAGCTGGCTCAAATTCTTCTATTATATCTTATTCTGGAAATGCAAATGTTTTCTCCACAGTTCCTCTGGCATCCTAACTATATAAGAGCCTAAACAACCATCGCAACTGAATGGACAACTGAACAGGCTGTGTGGGGGGACTGGGCTGGGAGGGGGGTTAGTGAGGGGCAACCAAATTACCAAGCAGCAGGTTGTGTCGGGCGACCAGGCTGGTGGGGGTGGGGGAGTTGGAGATGATCAGGCTGGCAGGCAGAGACAGTTAAGGGTTCTCAGAGGGGCAGTTATGGGTCATCAGGCTGGCAGGGGGACAGTGAGGGGTGATCAGGCCAGCAGACAGAAGCAGTTAGGGGTGATCAGGCTGATGGGGGGAACAGTTAGGGGCAATCAGGCAGGCAGGCAGGTGAGTGGTTAGGAACCAGTGGTCCAGGATTGTGAGTTGGACATCCCCAGAGCATGCAGGCTGGACTGAAGGGACTCTCCAGCACTGTGAAGGATTTTTGTCCACTGGGCCTCTAGTATAGTTTATAATTTACCTAGGATATTGTCAGAGAGATTCAGGGCATTGTTTATTCTTTATTTTGAATATCCAATGTCTATAAATTGGATTCATGTATCTCTGAATTACAAAAAAATCACTTTTGAGAAAGTTTTTTCTCTTTCCTATTCCAGAAAGTTAACTTTGTTAGTCATTAATTTTGTGCAATATCACAGTTTTGGTGAAGTAAAAAAAAAACATCAAAAAACAAAACAAAAAAACCAGAAGATATAATAAATTAATATATGGGATTATTTTTCTATTGATCAGAAATATTTCTTTTTATTTATGGCTGTTATAATTATATACACAAAAATATTTGATAGCATTTTCAGTGTGATTAAATAACAGTAAACACAATAAATAAACTATATAGGAAAATGGACAATATCAAAGTTTAATGATTTTTCTCTTGCCATGGTGAGAAGAGGCTCTTACCTTTAAATCTGAGCCAGACACATATTCAAGTAGAGAAGCACTCCCCAGTTTGCATGAGGTTTATGTGTGGGTGCTTTCATATAGGATGTTTGCTTACATAAAATGTTTATCTATAATAAACTATTTGTCCTACCCCAACCCTGAAATCCAACTCAAACACAAATTTTGTTTTGCAGAAATTTCCTACAAAACTGCTTACACATCTGTCATTGTCCTCTGCAAGGTAAGCTTTAAGTCTGTACTATGTTTATTATGCAAATTCCTTTGAAATCTGTGGTGCAGGTGCCTCATGCCTTTCAAAATTAGTTTGCATATTAAATGTAGCATAGAAAATGATGGCCCACAAACTTTAGTTGCTTTAGTTTTTTAATGAGAGACTGTGTAATAAAATGTATTGGATATTCAGGGTAATTTGCACACAATGAAAGCAATTAATGAGAAATACTCTAGTACACCCTTTGTTTCATACCACACAAGTTGAAGAGAGCAGCTGTTCCCCAAACATGTTTCCCTAGATCATTTCATTTTATTTGAAAAATATTGGACAAGAAAACATTGTGCAATCCTTTCTAGAAGCATGTTTGTGTGACTGAGTTTTTCTTAAAATGTGTTCTTTTTTAAGTGACAAAATTGCCTCAGGATGTCAAATATACTTTTCTTATGACTGTATAATGAGACTGAACAAATGCTTTGAGGAACACTTTTCAGAAAACTAAATTATTGGAGTTTTTTTTAGAATAAATATATGAATTTTATTAAATAAAGTGTAAATCAACAAATAAGTTCATGCATAATTTCAAGCATTACAGAAAAGGAAATAATTGCTCTGGTGCTTGTTTCTATGATGGAAACTGACTTATGGGACCATGAGTATAAAAATTTAATTTAAGAAAATTCTTGCATGTTGTTGGGGCACCCCAACAGAAGGAGGGATAAATAGGCAGAGCACAGAAGCTCTTTAGGGCAAAAAAGCTCTGTGTGATATTGTAATGATGGATATATATCATTATACATTTGTAAAAATCCATAAAATGTATAGCACTAAAAATGAACCCCAATGTAAACCATGGATTTTGATGATTATTGTGTCAAAGATCATGAATTGTAACAAATATATAACTCAGGTAAGAGACATTGATAATGGCTACGTATGTGGAGACTTAAAGGGTATATGGGGAATTTCTGAACCTTTTTTTCAATTCTACATAATAAAAGTCTAATATGTTAAGTGTCTGGTTGATTGACCAGTTGACCATTCAACCATTGGTCTTAATATGCTAATGATATGCTAAGGCTGTTCAATCACTCACTATGACATGCACTGATCACCAGGGAGCAGATGCTCCATCAAGTAGGTTAGTTTGCTGCTGGCATCCAGCCTATCAGGACTGAGAAAGATGGCCCGGGCAGGCCCTAGAGCCCTCTCACAGTCCCTCCCTGGCTGGCCAACCTCCCGTGTTCCTCTCCAGTCCTAATTGTGCACCCATGGGGCCCCTCAGCCTGGCCTGGCCTGCGCCCTCTCACAATCCTAGACCCCTTGGGGGATGTCAGAGAGCCAGTTTCAGCCTGATCCTGGAGTCCAGGCCAGGGAGCCCCACTGGGGCACAAATTCATGCACTGGGCCTCTAGTTTTGCTTTAAACCTCAAACTGCTCTAAAAATAAGTTTAAAATAAATATTTCCAGATAAATATCACTTGTAAAGGTAACTCAGAACTTCCATTTTCAGTTCAAACATTTAAAGAGCTTAGAAGTCATCACTCCAATCTTTTCAGAAGAAAAAGTGGAATAAACTATTGTATAAATCAATGACTCTTCTTAGACTGATAAGAGAGAACTGAGATTTCAAGTATAACTATCACACCAAAATTTGGAGAGACAGGAAAATGCATGAATCAGATTACCTTAAGCAGGTGCTGCTAGAGCCAGAAGCTGATAGGAACTCTAAAGTATACTGTTGACAAATAGCAGGAGGTTGATTGTGAGCTAGCATAAAAGGGAGAAACTGCTGAAGGGTGAGAGGGGGGTTCAGTTGAGAGAGCACCATTTTTTAAGGGTTTAACATTTAAAGATTCCCTTATGGCTCTGACAAGATAATGGAAAAAGTACTTCTTATGAAACTACCCTGAGTGTTTTTTAAAACAACTCTCTAGGAAAAAAGACTTTACCAGCCCCTTATTTAACTTGGGAGAAAACATTTTGTTTTGTTTGTTCTCATCTCCCTTCAGCTTTTTTGTCTTTCCTAAAGGTATTGGGGAGGGAGAGAAACTAAAAATTATACAGGTCACAGTCAAGGACACAGGCCTACTGACAGACCAATATTAAATTATTACATTATACAGTATATCACTTTGATACTTAAGCACTATAGCAAAAATTATAAAAACAGTGAATTACAGCTGAAAGAGGTGCAAGAAATAGGTTTGATCAAAATAGATCTTAGGGAAACCAAAAGACATCAATGGAGATAAAAACAAGGATGCCTCTTTTTTAAAAAGTTGATGACTCTGAATCCTACAGCTATAGTAAACATTAACTACAGTAGTACTCCAGTCAAAAGACCTCACATGAAAGGCTCATTTACATCATTTTTCAGTACCCAGAGCATCATATTTGGATTTCAACAGAAAATCAAAAGGAATGCTAAAAGGCAAAATAAGCAAACAGAGACTGAGGAGACAATGCAAATATCCCAACTAAACTAAAATATGGCATGCATTTTGGACTTATCAAGCACAGAATTTAATATAACAATGAATAAAATGTTAAAAACTCTAATGGAAAAAGTAGACAGCATGCAATAACAAATATCATTTGATGCATAAAATTAATTTGACAAAATCTAATACCCATTTATAATAAGTTCTCAAAAACTATGGTGAAGAGAAATTTTAAACTTGATTAAAAAAAACTATAAAAATTGTATTTAAGATTGTACTTATTGTTAAAAAATGCATGATTTTTCACTTAGATCAGGAAAAAGCAAATAATATTCTATCTCACACTCCTGTTCATCATTGTACTGAAAATTCTAGGTTTTACAATAAGTAAAAAAAAAAAAAAATGAATAAATAGTAGAGTTTGTAAAGGGAGAAACTCAGAAAGAGAAACTAAACAAACAAAAAAAAATCCCATTTATCTTTGAAAAAAAAAAAAAAAAAGTATGATTCCTAGGTATAAAGTTAACCATGGAGGCAAAAGACCTGTGCCCAGAAAGATTCAGAATGTTGAAAAAATAAATAGAAGATATAAACAAGTGGAAGAATATACTGTATTCATGAATTGGTAGAATCAACATAATTAAAATGTAGATTGCTATCCAAGACAATCTACCGATTCAATGCAATCCCTATTAAAATACCAATGGCATATTTCACTGAGCTAAAACAAACACTCCAAATATTTATATGGAATTAAAAAAAAAAAAAGATCCCAAATAGCAGCAGCAATTTTGAGAAAGAAAAACAAAATAGAAGAAATCATAATACCAGTTTTCAACTTATACTACAAAACCACCATACTCAAAACAGCCTGGTACTGACACAAGAACAGGCTTGTAGATCAATGGAGTAAACAGAGATCCAGAAATCAACCCAACCCATTATGCTCAATTAATTTTTGACAAAGGAGGCAAGAGCAAAAAATAGAGTCAAGAGTGTCTCTTCAATAAATGATGTTGGGAAAACTGGGACAGATACATTTAAAAAAAAATGAAACTAGACCACCAACTTCTACCATACACAAGAATAAACTGAAAATGATAAAATATTTAAATGTAAGTTATGAAACTATAAAAATCCTTGCAGAAACAATAGGCAGCAAAATATCAGACAGCTCTCATAGCATTATTTTTTCAGGTACATTATTTTTACAACTCCCAAGGCAAAGGAAACTAATGAGAAAATAAACAAACAGGATTACATCAAAATAAAATGCATCTGCACAGAAAAAGAAACCATCAACAAAATGAAAAGGGAGAACATATTTGTCATCTGATAAAGAGGTAATATCCAAAATATATAAGGAACTCATACAACTTAACAAAAGGAAGACAAACAATCAAATTAAAAAATGGACAAAAGACTTAAATAGACATTTCTCCAAAGAAGACATATAGATGGCCAAGAGACATATGAAAAAATGTTCAAACTCACTAATTATCTGAGATATGAAAATCAAAATAACAGTAAGGTACTATATCATACCTGTCAGAATGTATACCATCAACAAATCAACAAATGTCAAGTGCTATGGAGGATGTGGTGAAAAGGGAACACTAGTACACAGCTGTTGGGAATGCAATCTGATGTAACTCTTATGGAAAACAGAATAGAGCTTCCTCAAAAAGTTAAATATGGAACTGCCATTTGACCCAGTCATCCCATTTCTAGGAATATATCCTAAGAAACTCAAAACACCAATCAGGAAGAATGTATGCATCCCTATGTTCATAGCAGCACAATTTACAATCGCTAAGATCTGGAAATAGCCCAAGGGCCCATCAGTAGATGAATGGATAAAAAAGCAGTGGTTCATCTATTAATATACCATGAAATACTATGCAGCAGTAAAGCAGTAAAATAAGTAAAATAGAAGAATCTCTTACCCTTTGAGACAGCATGGAGGAACCTGGAGATTATCATGTTAAGTGAAATAAGTCAGTTGGAGAAAGACAAGTATTACATGATTGCACTCATATGAACAATCTAAGTAACAAAAAGTAATGAACGAGTGGGTCCAGAGACTGCAAGTATTGAGCAGAGTGCAGAATCTCAGAAGGAAGGAGGGGGAGTGTGGGTGGGTGAGAGGTAATCAACCAAAGACCTTGTATGTACTAGTATATATGCATAACCCATAGACACAGACAATAGGGTGCTGAAAGCCTGGGGTTGAGGGAAGAAGGGGGGTGGTTTCATGGGGGGAAAAGGGACTTATGTCATACTTTCAACAATAAAGAATTAATTATATTAATTATATAAATAAGAATACAGAACTCTGGAGATGGTTTGAAAGCATCAACATGAACATAAATGTTTAAAATTAATAAAATATTTACTCATCTAGAAACTGTAATGGATACAACCATTAACCTAGGCTTATTTTGTTTGCTGTTGCTATAAAAAATATGATTGCATTAATAATTTATTTTAGTATGTAAAGATAATGTGGTAAATGTCTTAAGAGCAATACAACTTTTTATGGAATAAGAAATAATTACACTAAAATTTTTCTTTGAAAATGTATCTAGAACTTTGTCACAGATTTCTGTTCATGTGAGTAGGTTATGAATTAGATATTAGCATGGGGACGGAGTCTTAGGAAAGACTATTGGGATTATGACTGTGGATGTGAATGCAAGGAAGTAGGATTACATAAGGAGAAGTAGGCTGAAACATCTCAAGAAACTCTCAACAAAAGCAAGGAGATGTCTGGAACTGGCATAGCCCCTCAATCCTGGAATGAGGCAATGAAGCTGGACATTTATATTTCTATGTTGGTCAGTCACTGGATGTGGGCTACCCAAGAAGAAGTTGTGATTTTGGGCAAGACAGCTCAGTATAAGGTATTATGCACTTAAAATAAATCATTTTATGAAATTCATAATATCTCCAAGAAATAAATATTATTGTTATCATTCACATTTTATGGAAGAGGATTCTGTAAAACAGGCTATTTACGTAGCATTTAAATAGCATGCCTAATGGAAGGTTTTGTAGTTAGTAAGTGGCTGAACCTAAATTCAATGCAGATAGTTTGACTCCAAAGTTAGTATACTTAGTTTATAATATACTTCAGAGAGGGAGAGGGAGTTAATTCATAATACAGTCTCAGAACAGAACGAGTAGGTAGAACACTTGAAGATTGATACAGAAACATAAATCAGGGGGAAATGGGCAAGAGCCCTAAGGTTTCAAGTTGGGGTGACAAATAGTAAAAACTTATCAAAACATTAAATTGTAAGAGTAAGAACAAAGAAAGGGGACAAAAGCATGGGTTTTAATTATATATATGTTTTTGATCTGACACCTCACCCAGGTAAAATTGAAAATATGATAAAAAAGAAAAGTTGAAGTTAGAGTGCAAATTTAGCAGTTTTGTTTAACATGGAGGCTTTAACATAAATAGTTGTGCAGTCCTGGAAAGTCAACCAAAGTCATCGCATTCCAAATTAAGAAAATACTAGCTTCATTAGATATTAAAATAGCCTTCCCTACTGAATCACCACGCTTTGATGAGTGTTGGTTATTGCCTTACATTTCATGTTTATTGTTTTCTTGTCTGACCTACTTGGCTCATGATGTATGTAACTAGACAACTGATAATCTACTGTGACTTTACCTTGTATGTCTACTTCTTAGACATTGTATATAACCCAATTGCAGCTTTCAGAAGTTCAGAAGTCAACAAAAGCACATCCCAGCCCTCCCCCATATGCTTATACTGCCTATTAATAAGGATATTTAACATGAGGGAAATCATGTAACAAAGGGATTATATATATATATATATATATATATATATATATATATATATATATATTTTTTTTTTTTACCCATCACTACCACCAAATGTTCATAATTATCCCACATCTTTTCTTCCATTATAAATATGTAGCGTTCACAGCTTCTGGAGTTGGAAAGATAAAGACTATATTAGAAGTCAGTCCTTGGGTGCTAGTTTTTAAACACAAGTTATTTTATTCTAAATGTTCTACGGAGATAGTAATTTCAAAGTGATACATCGAATTGGGCAAGCTCAGACTCTCATTGTGGTTTCATGTTCTATGAAGGTTGAAGAATAAAATTCACAGACTAAAATATTTTAAACAAATATATGCATGTTTATTGCAAGTGGATACAAACTTTTGTTGGGGAGGGTTCACCAAAGGGGAGCCACTGGAGAGAAGTCCCCAAATTGGGAAAAAACAAAAACAAAAACTCTCTCTCTCTCTCTCTCTCTCTCTCTCTCTCTCTCTCTCTCTCTCTCTCTCTCTCTCTCTCTCTCTCTCTCTCTCTCTCTCTGAAAACCTAGTCCAGTAAGTCTCTTTGTATACAGTTTTATAAATCTTGGCAGTTCTTTGTCTGTTCATGACACTTTATGATTGGACCCTTCCTTAATTTATGTCTCCAATGCTTTCCTAATAGGTCACTTTCCCTCTTATTCCTGCATGGCATCAGTTTCCAAGTTTCAAAGCTCACCCAGTGGCCCCCCACCTTCTTCTTCCCCTTATCTTGTACCAATGTTACACACAATCTGGCTGCTTGGAGCTGTCTCTGCCAGTCATATCACAGAACACATCTTTTGCCTAACTGCCTCTACAATCTCTAAAATTCCTTTCAAAATCAAACACATTTAATCAGCAGAAGTATAAATTTATTAAGAGAGAAATTAATTTTCTCTAAATGCTCAATTCTGGACACCAACAGTATAAAATAGTCTGAATTACTATAGGTTACAGAGTCTATACTATAAAAACATCAAGTTCACATAAATTATGACATAAATTATAGTCATACAGGACTAGAGGCCCAGTGCACAGAATTTGTGTGCAGGTAGGGACCTCCCTTCCCTCAGCTGCTGGCTGGGGCCTCCTTTCACACCCATTTTGGCACTCACCTGCTCCACCATCTTGCCGTTGTCCCAATCTCATTGGGGTTCATTGGGGCCAGCAGTGCCTCCACTGCCGCTCGCTGCCAGTGCTGTATCACCAATGCCCACCGTGTTCTGCACCACTTTCTGGAGATCAGCAAATATCTTACTGCTGGCTGGTCGAACTCCTACCCATAGGGACAATTTTCATATTAGCCTCTTATTATATAGGATGAGAAAGAAAACTATTTTTTGAGTGTTAAGAGTTTAGCTATGCTACTCCATGGTATTGCTTCCTAGGCATCCATTTTGCAATGATCTGAAACTGACACTAGTCCCCTGATGAGAGAGTCACAAGCAAATTTGAGTTCCTTTTATGACTTTCCCAATAGTCCTTGTGATCAACATTTTCCCATTTCCCAGCAGCTGAATGTCTTATGTACCCCTTAGATAAGACCAGGTGGGGTTTATCAAAATCCCATTCTTTTGGTTTCAATTGATCAATCTGGCCTTAATCTGGGAACCATAATACATCCACTTTTGGAACCTAATAAAGGCAGGTGCCTCAGGTCCTGTCTTTGTCTACAATCTGCCTTGAGTTCTTCATGAGACCACTCAAGGCTCGCTTGAGTACTTCCTCCAGGAGCTGTAATAAACTTCTCTATGTGAGTTTTTCTCTTGGGGTCTGTTGTTGAATCAAGGATTACCATCAAGGAACTTGAGCTTCACTTAGTAAGTGTTAATTTGATAAATTCATAAAATTTAGAAAAGCATGTAAGATAAAAGGATTATATATTAGAACTTATTATTCCTTGCTGCTTTGCTCATGTTGAAAGTCTAGTGAGGTGAAGGCAGAGGCATTAATCCTGGCTTGGAGGAATCTGACCACATTGTGTCTGGTGCTTATTTCCCTCAATAAACACTGTGAATGCATTCAACCTCTTGTCAATGCATTGGTCAGGGTTCCAACATAACAGCCACAGTAGAAACAGCATAGGAGGAGTCAACATATTGAATGAGGGGGTGAGTGATAAAATGTAAATTTACAGAGTTTCTTGTAAAATTTTTAAAGTTTACTATGAGGGAGAGAGAAGAATTTGAAGACTATATCACAGCAGTCTTTTGATCTGTTTTGCTTTTTATACAAATCAATCTAGCTGCTATAAAAATACACTGTGGAGATGGGAATGGAGACTAAGAGTGGCAATGAGAGATTAATGCCTAGTTTATAGGAATGGCTCACTTTAAAATGGTCCTGGCTGGGATTGAATAATAAAATTGTGACATAAACAGGGACATGATTTATCTTAGATATAGATTTGAAATGACATAATAATGAACTTGTTGTGGACTATAAAAAGAATTATAAAGATGAAAGATCATGCCAATGTTTTAAGTAAGAACATGAGAGTGGGTGGTATTAAAATGTGCTGAGATAAACTCATAATACTACCAGATTTCAACCACTAAATATTTGAATCCATTGATTAGATCCCTTTGCCTTATTTTCATGGCTATCCAGTTATCTTCTAGACAGATAACTTTTCCTTCCATGTAGCTGGCCTATTGGGAAAATAAACTAGTGGTCTGAAAACACAAATGTCTGACCTGCCTCCTGAAATGCCTCCCACCATAAATTAATTAATTTCCTATTTGGATGACATATATTGCATGTTTTGTTTTAATCAGTGAAAGTCATCCTTTAAAATTCAAGTCAACAGTGTTAACTGACAATTCTTATATTTTATTCCCCATAAGATAATATGACTAATTCAACAAAGTCAAAGATACCTTACGGAACTAACCACTTAGCATAAAATCTCTATACCACCATTCTTTTTTTCATTCAAATTCTATATCTAGCTACCAGCAGTTCACTATGCAAGAAACATAAAATACGTATTTATGATTAACAAGAAGGATTAACATCTTTCTGGGGAGATTAATTCCTTCCTCTCTCTTATTCTCCTTCACTATCTTGTTCCTGGAATAATCCTGGAATAGACTACTTTGCCAGAAAGTTCTCTTCTTAATCTCTGAAGATACTAAAGTTCTTCCAGAGATGATTGTTAGAGCAAAAATATAAAAAGGATTACTTTTGAGGAGATTCCCATTATTTACTGTTTTGAAAAACTGCTAAACCCCACTGCTCCAGTAAAGGAAAAAACATTTGTCAACCATCCATTGCAGTCTCTTATCTGCAGTTTTCTGTCTAGAGTTGTAAAAAAAAGTTGTGGTTCCAACCAAATCCAGTGAAACTGCTTTTTAAGTTATCTTACTAAGTCCACCTAAATGTTCTACTGAAAACTTGGTATAAAGAGAAGATATATTTTCACTTTAACTATACTTTTCTCAAGGAATTTCATTACAGATTGAAAATAGTACTAAACAATTTAAAATTGTTTTGTCTTGTAATATGTGATTGACTTTTTATCTTAGTTTTAATACACTGAGTTTACATTCAAGTTACACTTTGAGGTACTCTAAAATGCACATTTCACAGATGCTTACATTGACACTTGAGAGACTAGGCAGGAGTTTTTGGTACCAAGCATTAATATTTCTATAAGTAATTCATCATGGATGATACTACCCTGTTTCCCCGAAAATAAGACAGTGTCTTATATTAATTTTTGCTCCTAAAGATGTGCTAGGTCTTATTTTCAGGGGATGTCTTATTTTTCCATGAAGAAGAACACAGTACACATTTATTGTTAAATGAAAATAAATGAAATTTATTACCTGTATACAGTATGGTAGTACGGTAGTTGTCAACACAAACCAGACAAACTGTGAATCCTACAGTATCAAGAATTTACTCATTCATTCAGTGACAATCATGCCATCATCTTCTGGGACATCATAACAATCCAATTCCTGAATTTCCTGGTGAATTTCTTGTGACTCCATTTCTTTCAGAATCAGTGGACCAAATCTCTCATGTTTAGCCGGGGGGGGGGGCATATTTTCGAGGGGATGCCTTATATTTCACTCAGAAGGAAACCTGTAAGTAGGTCTTATTTTTGGAGGATGCCTTATTTTCGGGGAAACACGGTAGTTACTTGTTTATGTATAGAAAATGACTAGAAATATTGTGGAGCCATCCATACAATTTTTGAATATTGTATAACAATGTGACACACTGCAGTGACACCTGAGACCACGGACCACATTAAAACCATCACTAAGATCAAGTATTCATGTACTTGATCAACAGAAATGCCCTTAATTATGCAAAAGAAATAGTGTTTGTTTGCTTTTACTGCTAAAAAGGTTTATTCATGTAGCAAAATTTGATTTACATTCACTGTGTCAAACAATGGAGTTAAGTCTACAGTGATGGGGCACATAAGCTCTTTTCTTTCTCTAAATCTGGAAGCTACAAAGAGTAAGTAGGACATCATAAGTGGAAAAACAAACAGTTATTTAACATAAACTGAGCTTTCAACTTTATATTAGATCAGCTCTTTTCATATGTCATGGTGCATATATTTTACCTAAGGATCATGTTGGAATGCAGAGTCCCATTCAGTGGATCTAGGGTTTGGCCTGATGTCTTAGCTAGGGGACTGCTATCACTCCTCGTCCAACAGTGAGAAGTAGTTAAGTTTGTAGAGTTCTCTCTATCCATAATTTAAAAATAATAAATACCGGTATGGATATTTAATGGAATGCTTGCTTAAATCTATAATATTGTGAAGAACTTGCAATAAAATGCAAGAAAATTAATAGGAAAAAGGCAGTTTGTTTTTTTTGTTTTGTTTTATTACATTGACATGTCCTGTGGTAGGTAAGAGTCTTTAAACTTTCTAATGATAATTTTGAATTGATTATTAAACATTTTTGGCTGATTCAATTCTGGTGCCTCTAGAGAGCAGATATGTCTCTTATCTTCAGATAAAAATTAAATTTTCTGTTTCTCTAAATTGGCAATGGCTTTTCCATATAAAACCATCAGTTGTTTTTTATGTAGTTCAAGCTGAGATTTTTGGGACTTTTTTATTAACTTCTATACTAGCCAGTTTTATATTAATATAAGTACTACAGGCCCGATGCATATTACCAAAAATTGTCCTCATTTTGCTTAATAAGCAATTGATAAATATAAAAAAATATTATTTTAATTTTTACTTATTCTTAGCTAAAGGCAGTGCCTGTACTGAGAAGAGTATGTTATTTTGGTCTCTGATAAAATTATTTGTGTAAGTCTAATTATTATAATTGTTTTATTGAAATTCACACAAAACTAGAACATGATAATGCAATATGTTGAATTTGTTTTTTATAAATACTTTCATAGAAAAAATATTGAAGAGTATTCTTATGTTTTAAATACCAACATATATATTTTTTTTTAAATTAAATGTCCTGAAAGAAAATACATTGCTTTAAATATTAGGTATCTAATATAGTGAATGCTATTGACTTGATGCTAATTTTTAGTAACCTTATGTATACTTAATTATTTAATTTTTATACATTTTAATTAATATATTTTACTCATCTTGAGATTTATTTCAGAAACTTGACTTTCATTCTCATTAGAAAAATAATTAAAATGGGGAGAATAAGAAAATAAAACTAACAGTAGAAAAATGCATGAATTAAGCTAAATTTATTAAATATTTATTTTATTTATGCTAAATTTGAATTTACAGATTTACTTTTTGAAGGTAAAATATAAAAGAGACACTATATCAGTCACATAATTAAAAATGATGCTCCCAAATTTTTTTATTGATCTTGCTAATGTGCTATCAAAATTTTTATTATTATTCTACATTTAAATTTTTCATTCCTAATTTTAATGCTTTTTGTGATAATATAATATGAAAATTTCCCAAGTTTTTACTATATCAAAAATTATATAGATGGATAAAGTATCTTATACTTGTGTAAATATTTTATGTGGATTTGTTATGATGTTTAGTGGAAGTTTCTGAAACCAGATATTTTTCAATTTTATTTATTTATTTATTATTATTTATTTATTTATTATTATTATTTTTTAAATATATATTTTATTGATTTTCTTACAGAGAGGAAGGGAGAGAGATAGAGAGCTAGAAACACCGATGAGAGAGAAAAAATCAACCAGCTGCCTCTTGCACACTCCCTACCGGGGATGCGCCCGCAACCAATGTACATGCCCCTGACCGGAATCAAACCTGGGACCTTTCAGTCCCAGACTGAAGCTCTACCACTGAGCCAAACTGGTTTCCGCTCAATTTTATTTTTTAAACTAATACATGAACTTTGTTAAAAATATTAAATTGTATGAAAAGATTTGCAATGAACAACAGAATACTCTTGGCTGATTACCACTTCATAGACATATGACTTTTAATATTGGGTCGGCAACTAAGTAATTGCGGATTTTTTAAAGAAAATCAAAGACAATTTTTTCATGGAACTAAATAACTTTATTCTGTAATGTATTGCCCATTTTGATCAATGACCTTTTGCCATCTTTCAGGCAGCATCATAATCCCACATTCAAAAAACTTCTGGTTTTTATTAGCAAAAAACTGAATTAGGTACGATTTGACATCATCATCATTATTGAAATTTTTACCATTCAAGGAGTTTTGTAAAGATCGAAACAAAAAGTAATCAGATGGTGCAAGGTCAGGACTACATGGTGGATGTGGCAAAACATCCCAACCAAGCTCCATTAATTTTTGCCGAGTGACCAAAGATGTGTGTGGCCTTGCATTGTCATGATGGAATACAACACCTTTTCGATTTGTCAATTCGGGCCGCTTTTCTTCAACTGCATTGTTTAATTTCGTTAGTTGTTCAATGTAGACATCAGAATTGATCGTTCGGTTGGGTGGTAAGAGTTCAAAGTAGACAATTCCTTTGTAATCCCACCAAACTGATAACAAAACCTTCTTTTGATGAATATCAGCTTTTGATGTTGTTTGAGTTGGTTCACCTGGCCTGCTCCATGATCTTTTCCACTTGATATTGTTGTAAACAACCCATTTTTCATCGCCAGTTATCAGTTGTTTTAAAAATGGATCATTTTCATTACGTTTCTTTAGCAAATCGCAGCTGCTAATGCGTTGCGTTAACTGTGATTCTTTCAGTTCGTGAGGAACCCATGTATCGAGTTTTCAAACATAGCCAAGTTGTTTTAAGTGATTTTCAATGCATGTATGTGATACATGAAGCTTCTCTGCAATCTCACGTGTTGTACTGTGACAGTCCGAATTGATTATTGCTTTGATTAGGGCGTCATCAACTTCAACTGGACGACCAGAGCGTTTTTCATCTTTGAGTGAAAAATCACCAGAACGAAATTTGGCAAACCAATTTTGACACTGCCGATCTTTTAAGGCTTCGTCACCATGAACAGCACATAACTTTTTATGAGCTTGCGATGCGTTTTTCCCTTTGCGGAAATAAAAAAGCAAAATATGACGAAAATGTTCCTTTTGATTTTCCATTTTTCAACGAACGCCAAACGAAAACTACAAAACAGATCAAAAAACTTTTTTTACTGATTAACAGCTGAATAGCCAACTATCAAATAACAAAATGTGTTTTACATTTGTACTACGTCTGCAAACCTAAAAATTCAACTGAAGCCATATATGTGTGAAACCCGCAATTACTTAGGTGCCGACCCAATATTTATAATTGTTTCTCCTAGTATTAATTTCTGTATTCCTATATTATGGGCTTTTCTTAGTTCATGAAAATAAGCTTATTTTATATTTCTTCTAATAATAGTAACATGACTCGTGCTTTTTTCTATTTGCATTTTGCTATTTTTGCCTATTTTTAATTTAATTACTTTATCATATAGCTTAATTATGTATTATATAATTTTATTTTACTTACATGTGATTTTTTTTTCAGGCAGTAGATAACTTTATTTCACATATATTTATCAAAATATTTGTTTAGTATTAGGTTTGACATGTTTTTCCTTATGCTTTCTTAAATTGTCTATTGCATTAGATTGGTTCTTTTTAAAAATATATATATTTTATTGATTTTTACAGAGAGGAAGGAAGAGGGATAGAGAGCTAGAAACATCAATGAGAAAGAAACATCAACCAGCTGCCTCCTGCACACCCCCCACCCGGGATGTGCCCACAACCAATGTACATGCCCTTGACCAGAATCGAACCTGGCACCTTTCAGTCCACAGACCAACGCTCTATCCACTGAGCCTAACCGATTTTGGCTACATTGTTTTCTGAATAAATTAGGATGACCTATTCTTTTATGACAAATTGAATTAAAGCTATAGCACAACATATTAAAAGTCTATTTTGAACTACTCTAAAATTATAATATTTATTATATTTATTAACATGTCAAACTGACTCTTACTCTGGAGCATTTGTACTTAATGTTAATTCCATTTGAAATGATTTTTGAACAAAATACCAATGGTGCTTGTTTCCTCCCTTCATTTAGGCTTCTGCTCAAATATCATTTCATCAGATAGGCCTCTTTAGCAACCTTTCATAAACAATTACCCTTCTTTATCATTTGTCCTGCTTTATCCATCATCATAGCACTGATTTTTACCAATTTTATAATTTAATTACTGTCTTTTTTCTCCACTAAGACATAAGCTCTTTGAGAATTTACTCATGTTATCCCTAGTATCTAGATAAATGCCCATCAATGAGTATTGTTTTCATGTATAAATTAATCATTGATATGTGATGGATGTACAACCAAAGCTTATCAATTACCCACAGCCCTAAACCCCAGTTACTTATGTAGGTGAATATTTAACACAAAATGGACATCCCAGCCGATGTGGCTCCGCGATTGGACTTTGACCTATGAACCAGAAGGTCAGGGTCTGATTACCAGTCAGGGCAAATGCCTGAGTTTCAGGTTCAATCCCAAGTGTGGGACATGCAGGAGGCAGCCAATCTATGATTCTCTGTCATCACCGATGTTTCTCTCTCTCTCTCTCTCTCTCTCTCTCTCTCTCTCTCTCTCTCTCTCTCTCTCTCTCTCTCTCTCTCTCTCTCTCTCCCTTCTTCTCTAAAATCAATAAAAATGCATTACAAACAAAACACATTAAAAAACAAAACAAAAATAGACTGTGTATTACATTCAAAATTATAGTATCCAGACTGTGTAGATAATTTAAGGTATTTAAACAAGTTTTCAATGCCTCTTAATACCTGGATACAATATATTATAAAGTCCTCACAAAATGGACATCCCAGCCGATGTGGCTCCGCGATTGGGCTTTGACCTATGAACTCAAGAAATTCCCAATCTAAGGAAAGAAATAATATTATGTGCACATATATTTTAAACTGTATATAAGCTCATGTCAGATGGAAATATCTCTCAGGTCTGAGATCATGAGTTTTTTTCTATCAAATTTCATTACCAAGACTAGTATCAAAACAACAATAACAAAGCACTTATATTGTTGGATTGTACTTGCTATTTATTTGTTGGTGTATTCTTCTTATTTTTCATTCTGGTGGACTATACCTAACTTTTATCTTCCACAGCGGCAATTTTCTCTGTCCAAGTAATCTGCTTATATAAAGAAAACTATAATTTTCATTCCATGCTTACCATACCAGTGATTTCTGCCTTCTTACATGTAGATTTTTTTACATATAAAATAAATAGTTTGTTCTGCATTCTTGAATCTGAGTATTTTTTCTTTCAATCTTTGGTATTAGATCAATCCTTCTAAAGTCCTTTTTATAAATAGGAGAAAATATAAGTAACATTTTATTTTAAAATGCATCAGAATTATTTGATTACATTGAAATAAGTATAAAATTATCTACTTTCTACTTCCTCTAGTGCACGTCTAAAAGCAGCACTTATTATAATGCAAATTGCCAGTGTTGAGGTACATCTTTTCATCTCCATAAAATGAAAATCATGAAGTATTCATTTTGTAAAAATCAGGGTCTCTGTGCCAGTTGTTCAGGAGACCGGTGCTAGGCCACTAACACTGCTATATTCACTGTAATTAAATTTCTCTAGAACGGCAAGCTGTTAGGACTATTAAGTGCCCAATCAGAAACTTCCCATATGTCTCAATTAAATTGTGGCATCTACACAGGATAGATAAACATGCTTGCCTTTACGCTATATGAAACTCTAAGATTTTTCTGTCAAATGCATATTTGTAAAAAGTATCTTTCTAAAATAGCAGAGGCCCAGTGCATGAAATTAGTGCACTGGATGGGTCCCTAGTGGATGGCAGTGGCCAACCAGGTACTCCCTCCCTTTCCACTGCCGTTGACCAGAGTCTCCATCCCCTAACTTCCCCGGCCAGCAGCAGGCAGCCAGAGTCTCCCTTCCTTCCCCCGACTGGCCAAGGCTCCTGGCCAAACTCTAGGAAGAACTCTCAGTCCAGGGGACAATTGGCATACTACACTTTTATGATACAGGATACATACCTATATAGTTTATTCTGCCAAAATTTTCATGATTATCTTATCCTTAAAGGAAAACCAATTTAAGACTAACTGGGTTAGAGAGCTTTCTTTTATCCATTGTTCTTAGCAATTTCTATATATTATATACATTGGAATAAGGTTAACTTAGAAGTCACTACAGTTCTACCAAATCTGTGTTGAATTAAAACTGTGATATTTATCTGATCGTGCTTAGCGTTTATTCAGTTGCTTTAAAGAACAAAGGAGTTACCATGTGAAACAAATGTGTTTTTCACCGTTTGATTTTAAAAATTATTTATCTTTCCACTGGTTTTATGTCTCATTTATTTTCTAATGAAAATAATTTTCTGCTGAATAAAGAATGACTCTATACATATTGGATATGTATGACTGTATGTGTGTGTGTGTGTGTGTGTGTGTGTGTGTATGCACATTCTATTTTTAAGTTCTTTAGTATATCTGAATTTACAAATAGAACTATTGTTTTCAGCATGTCTACATAAAAGCTTGTGTACTTTTTAAATGTTAGGAATCTCAAAGTCATAGAATACTCACATATTTGGGTGGGAGAGTTTCTGAGTTCTGTATCTAAGCACTTCCTCATTTAGGAGTTTTAAACTTAGCAGCCAAAAGTGTATTTTGGTCTATTATATCATACTAGGGGCCCAGTGTATGAATCCGTGCACCTTGAAAGGAACAGTGGGCTGCAGGGCTGCTGTGGGCACAGGGGCGGGTCTCAGCCCATCCTCTGTGCCCCCGCCTGGCTCCTCCCACCATGGCTCTTGGTCCCCTATCTGCTTGCAACCCTGCTTCCGCCACCACCACTCCCATGCACGGAAGGCGCTGGCCCCACATGTACTGTACCTGCTAACAGTGTGGAGCAATTGGGGTCGGTGCCAGCAACAGGTGTGAGTGCCCAGCAGGACTGTGGTTCATGAGAGCAAAGAATTTTCAGTAACTACCAAAAGCTCGCCCTGATGATAGTGACCAGCACCCCACTTTGGTCTGGGGCACCTGCTCACCTGCCTGCTCCACAATTCTGCTGCTGCCAATGCCTGCCATGTCCCATGCTCTGCCATCTGCTGCTGATGCCCACCATGGTCAGCATGCGCCCCCTGGTGGTTCGTGCACATCATAGCGACCAATTGGTTGATTGGTTGGTTGTTCAGTTGTTTTGCCATTCAGTCTATGTGCATATTAGGGTATTATATATATATATATATATATATATATATATATATATATATATATATATATATATATATATATATATACACACACACACATACTGTGTTTCCCCGAAAATAAGACATCCTCTGAAACTAAGACCTACTTACAGGTTTCCTTCTGAGTGAAATATAAGGCATCCCGGAAAATAAGGGCCCCCCCCCCCCCAGGCTAAACATGAGAGATTTGGTCCACTGATTCTGAAAGAAATGGAGTCACAAGAAATTCACCAGGAAATTCAGGAATTGGATTGTTATGATGATGTTACAGAAGATGATGACATGATTGTCACTGAATAAATGAGTAAATTCTTGATACTGTAGGATTCACAGTTTGTCTGGTTTGTGTTGACAACTACCGTACTACCATACCGTATACAGGTAATAAATTTCATTTATTTTCATTTAACAATAAATATGTACCGTATTCTTCTTCATGGAAAAATAAGACATCCCCTGAAAATAAGACCTATAGCATCTTTGGGAGCAAAAATTAATATAAGACACTTTCTTATTTTCGGGGAAACAGGAGATATATATATATATATATATATATATATATATATATATATATATATATATAGTTATATTAGAGTCCTGGTGCAAGAAATTCATGCATGGAGGTGTCCTCTTAACCCAGCCTGGACCCTCTCCAATCTGGGACACCTCAGACATCCTTCTCACAATCCTAACTGCTGCCTCCCTGCCAGCCTGATTGCCTGTAACTGACTCTGCTGGCTTAGTCATCCCACACTGCCCCCCCACCAGTCAAGTTACCCCTCACACCCCCTCTAGCCTGGCAGCCCCCAACTGCCCCCCTGCAATCCTGAGCATCCTATGCAGCCTACTGTTCGTTCATTTGGTTCACCCTTCACTAACCCCCTGCTGGCCTGGTCGCCCCGTACAGCCTGCTGCTGCTCGGTTGTTTGGTCTCCCCTTTCTAAATCCCTGTTGGCCTAGTGGCCCCGCACAGCCTGTTTGGTTGTCCATTCTGTTGCAATGGTCACTTAGGCTTTTATATATAGATAGATACATACACACACACACAAATTTGTGCACCTCAAAAGGAATTGTGGACCACGAGGCTGAGGCGGGTACAGAGGCAGGTCTCAGCCCATCCTTTGCTCCCCGGCCTGGCCCCTTCTGCTATGGCCCCTGGTCCCCTGTCTGCAGGCAGCCCAGCTCCAGCTGCTGCTGCTCCCATGTGCTGATGGTGTGGGCCCTGCTCACACCCACTGACAGCATGGAGCCACTAGGGCTGGTGCCATCAGCAGGTGCATGCAGTGCCGGCACCAGCAGCAGGTATGAGTGCCGGCTAGGATGGCGGCATGTGGTAGAAAATAATTTTTATTAACCACTGGAAGCTCATCCCGATGACAGCAACTGGAACCCCGCCTTGGTCTGGCTCCCTCTCTCACCTGCTCCACCATTCCGCCACAGCCAGTGCCTGCCATGTTCGCACTCTGCCCCTGGCTACTGACTCCCGCCATGTTCCGCACACCCCCCTGGTGGTCAGTGCATATCATAGCAACCAGTTGTTTGGTTGTTCAGTTTCCCCACCATTGGCTCTATTTACATATTAGTATATTAGTGTTTTATTTATATAGATATATATTTATGTTGATAAGAAAAATCATCTCATATTAATGATAGCATTTTTGAAATTTCTCTCTTCTGTTCCATATATATAGATAGATAGATAGATTTTTTTTTTCCTCTGAAGTTAACTTTGGTCAGAAAATGTACATTTGGCTTTTGGTCAGGGATTATATGATATTGAAAATGAGTGTATGCTATCCAAACCCTTCCTTGACCACTGTACTCTTTTCTGTCCATCATTGTTTAAAACAAAACAATATTCTTATATCTTTGTGATTAATGTATTAGTATTTAATTAGTATCTAATTTAAAATTAACATCTAATTAAAATTAATATCTAATTTTATATGTTTAGGTACATTTCATTCATTTACTCAAAAAAACACACAAAAAAACCATGTGTGCATGCTATGTGCCAATATGTAATTCCCTTGCAGACTTTGCAATCAAGTAAAGAAGACAAGAAGGTAAGGCAAATCAAGTACAGTGTTGGAGACAAAGAGCAAGGAGAAGCAGGAAGTGAGGCTACGTTTCTTAGACTGGGTCATCAGTCACTTTCTTTGAGGAGATGTTGCTTAAGAAAAACCAGAAAGACTCTGGTTATCAGCCTTTGCAAAATGCAAAAGGAATGCAATTCCTGGCAGAAGTAATAGCAGAAGCAAGAAGGTCCTGAAACAGGAAAAAGCATGCTTACTATCTGCCTTTTGCACACAAATAAAATCACAATATGAACAAGTATTAGTTATTCCATGCATTATGGACCCCAGCATGGTGCCTGTTACAGGCATTGAATAAATATTTGTTGAATGAATTTTCAGTGAATTGTAAAATACTTCAATACTCATCACCATGGCTGCTTTCTTTAACGTTTGGAAAGAATAAAAATGTTTAGAGTTAGGAAAATGTATTGTGGCATGTGCAATTGTTGTTGCTTTAATATTGAACCTTGAATTTGTTGTGGCCAGCAAGACCCAGTCAAGGCAGGGCTCCAGATGGCCAGCAGACCCTGTCAAGGCAGGACTCCAGGCCAGGGAAGGAATGAGCAACCAGACCCACAACAAAGAATGTAGCATAACTGTTAGCCATAAAATAGCTCTGTTGCAAGGCTCAACCCCCAGGCAGGCATGTCCTGTTTCCCATAGCCACAAGGCAGGACAAACAGACCAAACCAGGTCAAACAGAGACTGCTTAAGCTGAAAATAAACCCCCACCCCAGGTGTTGTATAAACTTTAAATGTTACTGTACTAGTGGAATTTTTCTATAACTTATAACTGACATTTCTTTGTTAAAACTTTTAGCCAATCATAATCTGCCAGGCATCCCTAAGACGGGGATAAAAGTAGCATGCTTAGAGTGGGTCGGGGCTCTCCTTGCTTGCTGCTGTGTCAGTTGAGACTTGAGCCCAGGCTCCAGTTCATAATAAAGGCTTCCTAAATTCCAATTTGGCTGACTGGTGGTCGTCATTTGAGGGTCACCCACAACAAATTGAGTAAAATACATTAATTGGTCTATGAAGTAACTTATTTCATACATGAATATATGTATGTTTATTCACATATATGTACTAACATCTTACCATTTTCTTTCTGTAAGCAATTATTTAATGTGGCTTTATGTGCATCAGTATTAACTGTTATTGCAAATGTTGTTTAATTTCTTGATATTGATTTTAATTTACATGGATATTGCACTATAATAGGACTCATTCTGCTTCTTTTAAAATATCAGCCTATATTTTGAATAAATATATTGAGGTATTATTAATGTGTGATAAACTTTATACATTTAAAGTATACACCTGGATGAGTTTCACAATATGTACGTATGTAAAACCATCACTAAACTAAGACAATGAGCATGTGATTACCCCCAGAAGTTTCCCAGGGTACCACAGTGATCCACTGCTCCGTTCCATTCCCTCAAGTCTAGGCTTGATGTGGTTTTTGGCACAGTGGCTTAATTTGCATATTCTAGAATTTTATTTAAATTGATTCACACAATATGGCTCCTTTTCATTTGGCATAATTACTTTGATATGCGCATATTTTGTTGAGCGGATCTGTAGTTCATTCATTTAGTTGCTTAGTAATATCCTGTTGTGTGACTATGCCACAATTTTCCCATCCATTAAACTATTGGTAATCATATGAGATATTTCCAGTGTTTGTTAATACAAGTATGGTTGTATGTGTACAAATGTTTTTTATTATTTTTTAATATATAATTTGGAATAAATGCCTGGTTTATGTGTTAGATAAATGCTTAAATTTTAAAGAAACTTTCAATCTCTTCTCCCATATGTTCAAAATTATTGTCATAACATTTTTTTACACAGAAATATTTATTTAATTATCAATATTTATAACATTTTAAATTTTAGCATAGTAAATATCAATTAATATTTCCAATTTACAAATTTTCCTATACATTTGTAATTGACCACTAGAGAATTTTCAGTGTTTTAACAAATACTTTGAGAGCCCATAGGACAATTGTACTTTTCCCCACTTATTACTGAGGCAGTTGTGCATGGTGTCAGCTTGTAGTCATTTGTTGTTCTTGTTCATCAAAAGCTTTTGTGTTGTCTTTAGCTTTTTATTATTTTTTATGAATTTTAGCTTTTGCATTTTTTCTAGTAAGTATATTTAAATTTTTAGCTTTTTCTTTGTAAAGAATCAGCAGCTAGTTTTATTTGTATTATATATTTTTCTTTTTTCCAATTTCCATTATACTTACATTATTTTAAAAAATATATATATTTTATTGATTTTTTACAGAGAGTAAGAGAGAAGGATAGAGAGTTAGAAACATCGATGAGAGAGAATCATCAATCAGCTGCCTCTTGCACACAACCCTTGGGATGTGCCTGCAACCAAGGTACATACCCTTGACTGGAATCAAACCTGGGACCTTTCAGTTCACAGGCTGATGCTCTATCCACTGAGCCAAACCAGTTTCAGCAATATACTTACATTATTTTATCACTTAATTCTTCCTTTCTTCCCCGTGGGTTTTAACCCCATGGGTTTTATCATTTTAAAAAATTATTTGTATAACTCATTAACTTTCACTTTTCCTTATTTCCTAGTAAAGGACCTATCAAAGTGCCTCTCATGTAGTAGAAAATGAATAAATACTAGTACAATTTTGGGTGCTAACTAAATGAATAAATGTCTCCATGCTCTTTGTCTATTTCTCTTCTTTTTAACTTCTTTGACCTGAAATTCTCAAAATCTGGAGTATTAATAGAGTCACAATGTGTGTCAAGGAAAGTTAGGATACATGTTTCACTCCTGCCTGTGACACTATATAACAGAGAGACAATCACACCACTATTTGGATATTACTTTCTTTCAAATCTAATCTAAATGTCTCGATAGTATAATCTCCCTCTGAGATAACAAGATCATTAGTTTTGGATCAAGAACTATTCTAGCTACACCATTTAACAACAAATAAGATTTTCATTGACATGCAATATTCATTACTCTGAAATGTGTAGATGATTTCTTAGACTTTTTAATATGTATATATATATTATTATTAATTTTTTACAGAGAGAAAGGGAGAAGGATAAAGAGTTAGAAACATTGATGAGAAAGAAACATAAATCAGATGGCTCTTGCACACTCCCCACAGGGCATGTGCCCATAACCAAGGTATATGCCTCCAACCAGAATAGAACCAGGGACTCTTGAGTCTGCAGGCCAATGCTCTGCCCACTGAGCAAAACCAGCCAGGGCTCCTCAAATTTTTTACTCTTTCATTTAAAAAAAGAGTAAATTTGCCGAAACCGATTTGGCTCAGTGGATAGAGCTTCGGCCTGGGGACTGAAAGGTCCCGGGTTTGATTCTGATCAAGGGCATGTAGTACCTTGGTTGCGGGCACATCTCCAGTAGGGGGTGTGCAGGAGACAGCTAATTGATGATTCTCTCTCATCGATGTTTCTAACTCTCTATCCCTCTCTCTTCCTCTCTGTAAAAAATCAATAAAATATATTTTTAAAAAAGAGTAAATTCTTTATTGTTTAAGGTATTACATATGTCTCATTTTTCCCTTATTGACCTCTGCCCAGCCATTCCTACCCCTGGCACATGTCTTTAACCCCTCTATTGTCTAAGTGTAGGGTTATGCTTATATGCATGCATATAAGTCCTTTAATTGATTTCATGACTCCCTGCACCCCTACCACTTCCCCTGCCTTCCCTCTGAGGTTGGAGGGTCTCTTTGATGCTTCTCTGTCTCTGGATCTGTTTTTGTTCATTCTATTCCACAAATGAGTGAGATCACGTGATATTTATCTTTCTCTGGCTGACTTATTTTGCTTAGCATAGTGCTCTCCAGTTCCATCCATGCTGTTGTAAATGGTAAGACTTCCTTATTTTTTACAGCAGCATAGTATTCCATTGCGTAGATGTACCAGTTTTCTAATCTACTCATCTGCTGCTGGGCACTTAGGCTTTTTCCAAGTCTTAGCTATGGTAAATTGTGCTGCTATGAACACAGGGGTGCATATATCTTTTCTGACTGGTGGTTTTAATTTCTTAGGATATATTCCTAGAAGTGGGATTACTGGGTCAAATGGGAGTTCCATTTTTAACTTTTTGAGAAATGCCATACTGTTTTCCATAGTGCTGCACCAGTCTACTCTTTCATTTTTTATTTAAATACATTGTCAGCAATACTTATTTTCCTTTTACACCTAAATATTAGAAAAATGCTTTAAAACTTCAATGTACTCACCATTATATTTATTGGTCAGGATTTAATAAAAGAAATACAAACCCCTTTAGGTAATTTCCATAAAAAGAAGTCAATATAGGGGATTTAAAAGTATTGGAAGTATAGACAGAGATGTGAATGTTTCTGCCACCATCTCCATAGCAGTCTGTTCCCATATGTCCTTAGAGCCTACATGCCTTCGGACACTCAGTTCTTTTTATTACTGAAACAGCGGGAAGGTGGCCCCTGCTATACTTTTGCTTCTGATCAGTCAAATAAGTTAATTTCATTCATTTCCAGAACCTCAGCTGTTAATAAGACCAACAAGCATATATACATGTATACTTTTTTATCCTTGCCCAAGGGTACGCTTTAAAGAGAGAGCAAGATAGGAACAGAGAGGGAGGGAGGAAAGGAGGGAGGGAGAGAGAGAGAGAGAGAGAGAGAGAGAGAGAGAGAGAGAGAGAGAGAGAGAGAGAGAGAGAGAGAGAGAGACCGGTTGTCTCCTATATGCCCCCAGACCAAGGATGGAATCCCCAACCTAGATAGTGTGCCCTGACCAGGAATTGAAAACTGCAACCTCTTTTGGATGTCACTCCAACAAACTGAGCACCAGGCTGAAGTACAAATATAGTTTTTATATGTCCCAAGTTCTCTAAGTAGAGAGAGAAAGTAATGGTACAACCTGATAATATATCTACTCCATAGGCTATATCTAACAAGGTTGTCAAATAAATGCCCTTAGATGTAGTTTTATTTCATTTTATATAGCAAATTTGTTTGAAAATCTCAGTGGGCATCTCAAAAAGAGCAAAAAAGATCGGAAGTAGATTGAAAATGAGAAGTGCCTGCCTTGTGAATATATTAATATATCAAGCTATAGAAATATATATTAAAATTATTAAGATTAGTGTGCTTTTCAGATGATTGAAAGGCAGTGGCTTTAAGCTCAAGTGTAATATATTATAGTTACCCACAAAACTCTAGGAGCTCAAAATTTTTGTACTTAGAGCTTGAATCAATAGAAATGTCATTGAAAGGATTTTTGCTGGATTTTACTTTAACTCATCTAATATCATTAGAATTTGAAAGACAAGATTTGTAATTTTCTCAATTAGATTGGTTATTTATAGGGTGTTCTTTAAAAACATACACAAAAAAAGCCTTAAACATAATTCTGGATAATCATGGGCATTATATTTTAGGTTTTGGAATAGGGAGCGTAGCCAATCGGGATGGCATTTTAATAACTGCTTTGCTACTTTTACTGTTTACTTTAAGCAAATGTTTCATAAAAAGAGCTAGATTGACATTCTCAGAGATCAAAGTCCTTTTTATCAACTGAATAGATACAGCACAGGGAGTAAAACTTTTCCGTCTGCTCAAACCAGTGCTCCGGAGACTTTACCTATTATATAAAGGATGAGAAGAGTTTTCAAGCTTTGTGCCTTTGTCTTTCAATTGAGAGGATCCTTATTCAAAGGCACTCACACAGGCAAAACACTTTTTGAATTAACAATGATACACAGATTTCATTTGCTTTAGGCATTCTTTTCACTACCACTTAACATATCGCATTTGTAAATTATTTTGGAATCTACTGTATATTTTAAACTTAATAATATGCTTGTAAGCTTGTATTTACATTTTGTTAATTAATCATTGAGTCAAGAAAATTAAGTTACTTCTCTAAAATCACATGGCAAATTAATGATAGTGCTTGAATAAATATTCATAGATTCTGATCACATAATGCAACAGTAAGCAAGAGAATTGGCAATAATTTGTAGAATCACATCATGCTTATAAAACACATTCAATATGATCATTAAAACTGCTATATTAAGAGCCTGACTGAAGGTGAATCAGAAAAGGAAATAACATACAAAAGTTCCTATGAATCATGTGATATATTTTACAAATAATATACTATTTAATAAACATGTGGAATGTATTAATTTGTAATTTTCAAGAAATATGTCTGTAAAATTAGATTGTATTTTATCATTAATGATGTATCACTATTAATTGATAGCATTTATTATTTGCATTATGTAAAGCATCACTGACAATAGTCTTTTATATTATTTTAAATATCATAACTACTATTATGCTTACATTATAGGCAAAGAAAATGAGGTTTAGAGAAATTTTTCTCAAGTAATTAAAAAAATTCTAATATAAGTTAATCTAATTCTGAAGCCCATCCTTATACAAATAGAATATTTTAACACAGAGTACTATATATGGAAAGTTAGACCCCCCAAAATTGGGCAGATTCTAAAGATGTGTATTTACGTTTCTAACATGTTGTAGAGAAAGCTGCCTGAGGCCAGTTAAAAAGATTGGTTTTGTGAAGTCTGAGACATGGTCAAAGGCCATACAGTCATTAAAGGAATATACATTTTGAAGATACTTGCTTCTTTAATCAGGATATACTAGAACCCAGGGTTCACCATTTAAAACCTACTGTTGATCATTTCAAGACAAAAGATTAGATTATGATTTTTCAGCACCTATAATCTACAAAGAAATTACTAACCTGGAAAATAGATTAGTGAAAATAAGTATATATTTTGCTAAGTCTTCTGCATCCATCAAGTGTTTTCGTGTAATTTCAAAGGCACTATACTGAGCAAGTGCTAGTTATACAATGTGAGATGAATGACAGTGAGCACAGGAGATTCAAGGAATCCTAAATTATATACAATGAAAATCAAATTTCAAATATTATTTACACCCTAAGAAATGATATTAGAAGAAGTAATGCATTAAGTAAAATAATGCTAGGACAGAAGCTGGAGGGCATCCATATTTTATTATTTGTGAGATTCTGATTCATGCTGTCTTCATCAGAAATTCATCATCTACATGAAGACAGGGATAGTACCTGTTATAATCCCCACTAGACTCTAATCCCCATTATAACTCTAGCTCCTAGCAGAATTCCTGGCAGTTGTTATTTCTTAGTCTAGTCATCAAATGCATTAATTAATTCAGAACAATAATTGTTGAAACTCTAGTATCATGCATAAAACTCTTTTGCTACTCCCAGATTATAAAACACCAGGTAGCACACACATAGCTGCATTCTTTGGAATAATCATTCTTTTGAGCAGTTCAGGGTGCACTTCCCAGTGGTAATGAAGGTGTCAATGATCCATACCTATAGTTCAAATGTGGAATTAAGTTCTGAAATGAATATTTTTAATACATTTTTATTTAACTAGTAATCATTGAGCTTCTCATATGTGAACATTATATAAGGTTTTGGTGACATAGAATATGCACACAATCGTACACAACACACACACACACACACACACACACACACACACACACACACACCAATGTGGCACTTACAGTCTAATTGGGGTACAAATTAGTTAAATAAACTCTTCATTTATTGATTTATTGGAAGGGGCCAGAGATGGGGCATCCTACCTGCAGCTTCAAACTTTCCAGTGGTGGTGGGGCAGGGGCTGGCCACGGAGTGCATTGTCAGGGCGATGGAGGGAGCTGGGAGGCAGAGGGACATCCAGGAGGCCTGAGACACAGGAAAACTGGGCAGCAGGGAGGGCACTTCCTGCTGCTGACCAGGAATGTGAAAATGCCTTGTCATCCCTTTCCCCCATTTTCCCCTTACTACAGAGAAGTTTTCCCACAGGCAGTGGGGCAGTGGATGCCCCACTAAATTCTACCCACTTTTCCTCCCTATAGTCCCTAATGCCTGTCCTGGGTCAAGAAACCCTGCTCAGACAGACAGCCCACTCTTTTTCCTTTCCCTGCTGTTCAGCCCTGGGGATGGACTTACAGCATCAGATGGGGTCACAATATGTGTCTGTTAAAATATATATATATTTCTATTGATTTTTTTTAGAGAGAGGCTTTGCTTTTTTTTTCTTTAAGTCTATTTACTTTCTGTTGCTCAGATTGGACAATATTATTGTTCCATCTTCCAATCACTGATTCTTTTCTCTGTCCCTCCATTCTGGTGTTGAACCTATCCATTTAGCTTTTTATTTAAGTTGTTATATTTTTCAGTTCTGAAGTTTCTATTTGTTTCTTTATATCTTCTACCTTGGTAGAGGCTTTCTATTTTTTTTTCCATTTGTTTCAAGTGTGTTCCTAATTACTAGTTGAAATATTTTTTTATCATGGTTGCCAAAAAATTAATTTTAAGTTAGATTTAAAATTATATTTAACATATTTGCCATTTTGGTGTTGGCATTTGTTTATTGCTTTTCTCCTTCACACAGATATTTTTTCCCCTGGTTCTTGATATGATGGAATTTATTTCAATTGAAATCTGGACATTTTTGTATTATGTCTGAGGTTCTGGATCTTATTTAATTCTTCTCTTTTAGCTATCTTCTCTCACAAGAGATACCACATCATCACTGCCAGGTGAATGTATAAATTGAGGCTTCCAATCCAGCCTCTGTTGACATCTGAAAGGGAGAAAAGAGAGGCCCAATTAATGCTGAGAGAGGGCAGGGAGCCCAGGAAAATTACCTGTATTCATAGGCAGTGGTGAGATTCCTTTCAACACAACTGTTTTCATCACTGCCAGGTGCAACAAGTTAATTTATTTGAAATCCTATTTATCAGAGTTACCAACTTAGGTCTTATCTATGTCCAAATATTTTTATTCTGGTTTTCCCTAATAGGGGCCTATATAAATTTAATAATTGTCATTTCCTGTCATATGTTCTTTATTGTCTAAAAAAATTATATTTATCTTTGAAGAGAAAATATCTTACTGTTCACCACAAATTTTAAAAGATCAACTTTTGGAAAAGCAATATATTTGTGTGATTTTGTTTAATTAATCATGCTCAGGAAACTTGGGACAGTACTTATTGCCCTTCATATCAACTTATACTAGTATTGTGCAAATGACGCAAAGTGATTTTTAGACTATTGGATACAAGTGATGGATTTAACTTTTATTTACACAATTTTCTCTGTAACTTCTGCATAATTACTAGTAAATCATTTTATCTAATCAAAAGATTTTTAGTGAAATTTTATTTCATTAATTTAACAAATATTTATTCATTGCATACTGCTCTAAACTGAATGCTAGGGACATTTTCAATGCATGCATCAACAGTTGCCAAGAGTAAACAGAGAACACCTAAAATAATTGGATGACTCTGAGGGAGGCAATGAGCCTTCTAGGGAGAGGCAAAATATAAGTTAAGACTTGACAAGCAAATTTGAATTCTCCAAATAGGAAAAATAGGGGAGAATGAGGTAACTGTTACTTTTCACATTTATAGCAATGCTTTTCTCCTCAAGAACATGGTATCATAAGTTTAGAGATTATTCTTTTCTTAAGACATATTACCAAAATATAGTTTCAACACAGTTTCTAATAACTCTTCTTCCCATAATACTTAACATGGGGTATGCCATTCTGTTGTCCATCTATCCACTAACTTTAAGGTACTTTTTCATTTGGTTTGGAATATCTAAGTACTATGCAGGTGACAGTTATATTCTCTGACATCTGTCTTATCATCCTCAAGAACTTAAAGATTAATGAGTTCTTAAATTGGCCTTCTGCATTCTCAAAGTTAATACTCCTTTATTATACTCAACTGCAGCCAAAACCTTTCTCTTTCCAAAGTATACATTGATTAAAAAGACATTATTGATTTCATCAACAACTATAATTATATTATTCTTTCATAATTTCTTATATCTCTCCTCTTTACTTGCCTCCATTCCTAGGCTGTAAATAATCAACAATATTATAGGCATCTTTGATAAAGGCATCTTTTCAGTTGCAGATCAGTCTCAAGGATTTATATCTAAAGTGCTAAAGATAATGCAAATGTCTATTGAATTTATCAGAGAAAATTTAGAGATAAGTACAAATCAATTAAGACATATGTTGTAGGTTTACCTTGAAGAAATAAAATGTTATCAACAAGTCTAAAGGAGAGATATCAGATAAATATAAGTGCTGCAAAAGGTGTTAATATATGAATATATAATACACTGAATATAATGAAAGCCATTACTTCAAGAGATGCAAGAAGAATTTGAAGTAGTCACACGAAAGACAACTAAATTATCCTTGACTTATAATTGAATTTAGGTCCAGCATAGTTAGGAGTGATAAGAGGGCTGTTTGTATCAAACACCAAATAATCTGAGGCATGATGCTTTTATGTAATTGTCTTCTCAATCTCATGAATTAATAACCCAAGGAATAATTTTATTAATTTTCCTTACTACTCTCTGGGTTTTCTTGGTATTTCTAGAAAAGTTGATCAGTGACAATTGAATCCACTCCAAACTCATGCTAATTTTGACCATAGTTTTCTTTACAAATGTTCTGATTATTTTTACTTATTTACAGTTAGTTCACTCACAATTCCTTTTTCTCATTGAAAATTAATTGCTTTTTTACATATGCCCCTAACTGTATTATTATTTTTTATTATTTTTTATAACCCCACTTTTATTCATCTCCTCCAACCTTTAAAGAGACATAGAAATTCTTTCTTCCATTAGATTTACCCCCTCTACTAAGTCATGATATATAGATATCCCTCATGGTTTTCAATTAGTCTGGCTAATTTAAAAATAAATAATATTTTGTAGGAAATCTATACCCACCAATTGATAGCTATTTACCTTTGAACATAGATGGGAAATAATATATTTTATGATTTGATTTTATCTTGATTTACAGATTCTCTTTTCCAACATGTTTTGGGCATCTTTACATGGATACTTTGCTTAAAAAATGTATAATACTGAATGAAGACTTTACTCTCCATACCTGTTCAACTACCATGCCTCTTATATCAGATTAATAAAATTAATATCTTCCAAAACAGTTGAGAAAATTTAAGATCATCCTAACTCATATATTTCCACTAATTTCATGATTTCCAAACTTAAGTGAGAATCAGAGTTGTTCAAGTGATGGGCTCTACCTTCCAAATTGAGTGTTGGTGGGGTAATGAACACACTACAATAAATATACAGATGATATATTTTAAAATTGTACACTTGAAACCTATATACTTTTATTAACTGTCATCCCCAAAATTTTCCCAAGCTACCACCATCAAAATATTGGGTCGGCAGCTAAGTAATTGCGGATTTTTTAAAGAAAATCAAAGACAATTTTTTCATGGAACTAAATAACTTTATTCTGTAATGTATTGCCCATTTTGATCAATGACCTTTTGCCATCTTTCAGGCAGCATCATAATCCCACGTTCAAAAAACTTCTGGTTTTTATTAGCAAAAAACTGAATCAGGTACGATTTGACATCATCATCATTATTGAAATTTTTACCATTCAAGGAGTTTTGTAAAGATCGAAACAAAAAGTAATCAGATGGTGCAAGGTCAGGACTATATGGTGGATGTGGCAAAACAGCCCAACCAAGCTCCATTAATTTTTGCCGAGTGACCAAAGATGTGTGTGGCCTTGCATTGTCATGATGGAATACAACACCTTTTCGATTTGTCAATTCGGGCCGCTTTTCTTCAACTGCATTGTTTAATTTCGTTAGTTGTTCAATGTAGACATCAGAATTGATCGTTCGGTTGGGTGGTAAGAGTTCAAAGTAGACAATTCCTTTGTAATCCCACCAAACTGATAACAAAACCTTCTTTTGATGAATATCAGCTTTTGATGTTGTTTGAATTGGTTCACCTGGCCTGCTCCACGATCTTTTCCGCTTGATATTGTTGTAAACAACCCATTTTTCATCGCCAGTTATCAGTCGTTTTAAAAATGGATAATTTTCATTATGTTTCTTTAGCAAATCGCAGCTGCTAATGCATTGCGTTAACTGTGATTCTTTCAGTTCGTGAGGAACCCATGTATCGAGTTTTTGAACATAGCCAAGTTGTTTTAAGTGATTTTCAATGCATGTATGTGATACATGAAGCTTCTCTGCAATCTCACGTGTTGTACTGTGACAGTCCGAATTGATTATTGCTTTGATTAGGGCGTCATCAACTTCAACTGGATGACCAGAGCGTTTTTCATCTTTGAGTGAAAAATCACCAGAACGAAATTTGGCAAACCAATTTTGACACTGCCGTTCTTTTAAGGCTTCGTCACCATAAACAGCACATAACTTTTTATGAGCTTGCGATGCGTTTTTCCCTTTGCGGAAATAAAAAAGCAAAATATGACGAAAATGTTCCTTTTGATTTTCCATTTTTCAACGAACGCCAAACGAAAACTACAAAACAGATCAAAAAACTTTTTTTACTGATTAACAGCTGAATAGCCAACTATCAAATAACAAAATGTGTTTTACATTTGTACTACGTCTGCAAACCTAAAAATTCAACTGAAGCCATATATGTGTGGAGCCCGCAATTACTTAGTTGCCGACCCAATAGATTCTATCTTCAAGAGGTGTCTAATCTTTTTAAAATTTTGTTTTCTCGTTTATTGACACTCTCTTTTTTAAAAATTTCTCTAAACCTAATTTACAACAACAACAACAAAACAACAACAGAAAACAAAATCCACATATAGCAATGCTTCATTTACCTTAAATTTCAATTATCAATTTTTATTTATTTTTGTGGGCATTTCTACATAGGTGAAATGTCATGTCAGCTGCTCACACTTAGAAAAATTGCCAGTGTAATGAGTATAGGCCATAATTTATTCATCCTTTGACTTTTTCTGTCATAGACCTACCCATTGCTTTAATAGATATGTATTATCAATTTGGGAAAGTTAGTAAAAATTTGTTGAATTGAAAAAGAAATAGATACTTCTTCCATACAGCCTTTGGTATACATCAGAGCCCTATTGACATATGTCCCAAGATTTAAATCTAGAATAGCAGGGTAGAAAACCCACTTTAGCTTTCCAAATTATGATAACTAGTTCATATTACAAGGTATTTTCCCAGGTAAGTAAAATTATTTTGTTCCCCTCATCTGGCTAGAGAGGTGTATGTGTAGGCTCATTGATCATCATTTAAAATTCTCTAACAGAGGAGAAGTGAGTGACCAATTAGTCTTTCTTGGAGATTTTTATAATAAACTAGTGGCCCTGTTGCATTAAATTTGTGCACAGTGGGGTGTTCCTCAGCCCAGCCTGCACCCTCTCCAATCTGGGACATCTCTCTCACAATCTGGGACCACTGGCTACTAACGTTTACCTGCCTGCCTGATCACCTCTAACCACTTTGCCTGCCAGCCTGCTCACCCCCTACTTCTCCCCCTTGCTGGCCTGATTGCCCCCCAATGTCCCCCTGTCAGCCTGATCACTACCAACTTCCCTCCCCTCCTGACCTGATCGCCCTAACTGCCTCTGCCTCAACCTCGCTACCATGGCTTTGCCCAGAAGGATGTCTAGAAGGTCTCCTAGTCTAATTAGCATATTACTCTTTTATTAGTATAGATCAGCGTTTTTCAACCGCTGTTCCGCGGCACATGTTGCCTGGTGTGCCGTAGGTGCAGACAAGACAAGAATTTTATAATTTTTCACTATTTTGTTTACTTAATATTTCATAATAAAGTAATTATAAAATACTTTCTTTGTGTTTATTTGATTCCTATTCAAGAGAATTACTTTATATATAGTCAATATAGGCACAGAGTTAAATTTTTTAACATTTTCTAATGGTTGTGTGCCTCGTGATTTTTTTCATGAAACAAGTGTGCCTTCGCCCAAAAAAGGTTGAAAAACACTGGTATAGATAGAGGCCTGATGCACAGGTAGGGGCTAGCTGGTCTGCCCTGAAGAGGGTCTCCTTGGGGGATGGGAATGGGACAGGCCTGGGCAAGGGGTCTTGGGTGGTTTGCAGGCAAGCCACGCCCCCATCAGGGTGGGGTCACTGCTGGGGGGCGTGGCCAGCCAGGCGAGGTGCTGAAGGCCATACAATCTTCAGGGTGGGAGTCCCCATGTGGGGCATGGTCGGCCTGGGTGAGGGGCCGAGGGCCGTTTTCAGGCTGGCCACACCCCCATCATGGTGAGGGTCCCCAGTGTGGGGCATTGCTGGCCTGGGCTAGGGGCTGAGGGCTGTTTGGGAGCAGTTTGCAGGCGGCCAAGCCCCTGGCTTTGTCCAGAAGGATGTCCGGAAGGTCTCTGGAAGATCTCCTAGTCTAATTAGCATATTACTCTTTTATTAGTATATATATTCATTATTAATACTTTATATTAATATTTAAATAGGATGGAATTTTTTACACAAACTTGGACAAAATTAACTGGCATACATATTTTGCTAATATCACAAGCATAATCTCCTCAAAAGCATGGGACCTTAGGAGACATTCTATCTATTGTCAGAGCACATGGCTACACACTAAGAGTTCTAAATTATGCATGCAAGTTGGTCTGAAGAAGAAAATCATTGATCTTACACTAATTAGCAGTATGTTCTCTAGGAAGGAAACCGCTTGACAGGGTTAGAAAATGGTAGATGCAGAGGAGCTGCCCACAGGCTTGTTCCAAAGAACAGTCCACAGCTGGAGGCAAATACTCTGTCTCCCCCCCAGCTCCACCCAACAGATTATTCTCAAGAGACTGATATTAAAAAATGTTTTCTTCTTCAATGTGTTCTCCAGAATGGACATGATCTTGCTTTTATCTTTCCTCTCTCTCAAATGTATTTTATTAGAGATAGGAGAAAGAGAACAGTTTTGCATGTTCTTTTTCTACAAGAATGGTTCTTTTGAGGGCTTTTCCTACTTATTTGTGTTTTTATTCTGACTTCTGTTAGTTTCTCTGTAGCTTCCTTTAAGTAAGCTGCCTCATTTATAGGATCTTACAAATGTCAAGTACATCAATTATATGAATGTCTTTGAACTCCCTCAAAACCTCCCTTCCTTATTGCTCCCTGATCCTTAAGCTAACTTTCCATTGATCTGCTTTTCCCTCTCTTTTAAACTCCCTCCTCTTCTCCTCAGTACCTCTGTTTACCCACTCAGCTACTAACTCCCATTTGTTTTAAACTGCTTTTTATTAGGACTCACGCTGACTCTGCCATGCTCTCATGCTGTCTGCCTCTCAGTAGCTGGCAGCTCACAGCTTTGGATTATTGATCATTCTGCAGATGAGAAATTAAACAGAAATTCCTCTGTTTCACTTCATGCTCAGTATAAATTCAGCATTTCCAAATGTGTTTTACTTTGTAGAAAGTATTATCTACATTAGATGGTAGATTATTTATCAGTAACTATCGATAATATATTCAAAAAGAATCTAAAGAGTTTAAGAGCTCAAATGGCCTTGTATATGTCAGTGTGTAAAATAAAGATGAGGAAACTGAGACACAGAAATGTTAAGTGATTTGAAATAGGTTTAAGTAGTAAGCTTCTAAACAGCTAGAAAAAGAATCAGGTTTTTGAAGTCCTGATTTAGGTTTATCCAGTTTACAATAAATAATTTATTAATATATGCATTTATTAAAACCCAGTATTAATTTACAATATAGGCACTTAATGCTTTTATCTTTGTACTATGAAATAAGATTTTAACAAAAAAAATACATTACTTAGCTATTGTTATTATGCTCCCAATACTTTTGTGAAGTAATGAGAACTATGCTTTTACTCTAGAGAGGTAACCCAAAATAAGACACTATTAATAGTATGCTACCAAATTTCCATATGGTGATGTAAGCTTTTTATATTTTTATATTTTTCTCTTCTTTTAGTAAACTGGAAAAGTTACTAATAATGTCCCTGAAATACTACAACTGTTTTTGTTAATCCTCAGCCAAGAATATATTTTTTTCCATTTGATTATTATTATTTTTTAGAGAGAGTGGAAGGGAGGGAGAAAGATAGAGAGAGAGAAATCAATGTGAGAGAGACACGTGGATTAGTTGTCTCCAGCACAGCACCCTGATCAAGGCCTGGGATCAAGCCTGCAACCAAGGTACATGCCCTTCACCTGAACTGAGCCTGTGACCTTTCATTCTAAGGGCAGACCCTCTCATCACTGAACAAAAACTGGCTAGGGTAAGCACAAATGTTTTGATTCACATTTGTTTTCACTTTTCCTAAATTGCTTAGAAAAATCCACTGATTTGTAGAGAAAAAAAAAATGGAACTCACTAATAGGTATATTTTCTACTATAAAATTTTGATTTCAAGTGCATTTTTATTAAATATATTTTTCTTTGATACTAGAATCAATTCCCTATTTGTTTCCCAGAACTAATAAATGCCTTTCTGTAACCATGTAATGTTCTTCATTATTTACCTTCCAATATCTCTAGAACTGATTATCTGAATCACTGTAGTCAATTTGTTAAGAATTCAAAATGCATTATTTTGCTTCAGCTACCTCTAAAGATGCAACTTTCTAATTTTATTTAAAATATTTCTCTGTGAGGAATTCCATAATCTATACCATTTGGTGGAGCTTGATAATTGTAGTGGCATGGAATTTATCATGCTCTGAAATAGTATTATATACAGGAATAGACTTCCTACTAGCATATTTGATTGGAAGAATTCCTCCCAAGATTGGAATACTAATTGAAAAGTTTTCCTATATTCAATTCCAATGTGTATGTGGAAGCTCCCTACACCAACAGATAATTCTCAGACACTAGTAGGGCATATGAGAATTCAACTCAATTCTGATGCTACCTATCCGAAGACAGAATCAGATTCCACAGGTAAAGTTCTCAATCCCACAAGATCATTCTTCACACGCTTGAGCTTATGACTGACAGGCTACAAATCAAAGCTGTGAGCCAGAAGCTGTGTATGAAGGCCAAATATATGTGAGAAATATAGTTCTGTTATCTAAAAGATCATATATAATAAAAGCATAATATGCTAAGTGTCAAGTTGACCGGTCAGCCAATCAAACCATAATATTTTAATGAGTGCTTAAGACCGTTCAACAGCTCACTATAATGTGCAGGCACTGATCACCAGGGGGCAGATGATCTGACCAGTAGGTTAGCTTGGTGCTGTGGTCTGGCCAATCAGGACTGAAACCTGAGGCAAGCACTGTGCACTGGTGTGTCCCTGGCCTGGACTGTGCCCTCTTGCAATTTGGGACCTCTCAGGGGGTGTTGAAGTGCCAGTTTTGGCCCAATCTTTGCAGTCCAGGCCAAGGGACCGCACTGGAGAGTGAATTTGTGCACTGGGCCTCTGGTGCATTTATAAATAAATGAAAGAGAACAAGTTATATTATTTTCTCTCTCTTTTTTTTTAAGTTGACTGATTTTTACCAGATGAAAAGTAACAAGAGCCCTACTTTATATTTAACCAGTGAATGTTTCTTAAAGTTCCTGTACCAGCATTCTCAGCATAATATGGGAAGTGATAAAAAAAAAAAAAGTAAAATTTCTGTCCAGCTGACATCTCAGTGGTTGAGTGTCAACCTGTCAGCCAGGAGGTCACAAACAGGTCAGGGGACATACTCAGATTGCAGGCTCATTCCCCAGTGGGGGTGTGCTGGAGACAACCAATCAATGATTCTCTTTCATCATTGATGTTTCTCTCTTTCTCCTCTTCTTTCCTCTCTGAAATAAAATAAAAAAATATATTTTTAAATGTAAAATTTCTGAAAACTACTGAATTAGTGTGGTATCAGAGCCCCACACTCTGTTTAACAAGTCCTCCAGGTGATTCTGATGTAGTACAGTTGAGAACCACAGCCTTGAATAATAAAACAGCTCTTAATGAGAAACTCAGTTATACTCCAAGGAAGTAGGGAACTAACTAGTGGACACCTCATGTAGAATGTAAAATTGGGTTCACAGAAGAAAAATAAGTGAAACCAGAATGAAAAACAGGTGGGTTTATCTTTATTTTTCATGAAGAATTCTATAGAAATTCCAAGATGTGTTTAATTTTCTCCTGTAATACTTAGAATGAACTAATAATGTTAATAAAATTCAATTGATGGAAATTTGAATTTTGGATCTCATGTTACCCTATGCTTTTTGAGTACCATGACTTCAATCATTGGATTGGGTTATGCATAATTTTAAATGGCCAGTTTTACTATTCAGATGTAATTGTACAAATTTTAAAAATCCTGGAAATGAATATTTATAATTGGCTTTTCAGTGAAGGATTTTAAATGCGATTTATTTTCTTGGCTCTGTTAGCAATGAATACATTAGCACTGCTCTAATAAAACCTTCATTTCCTCTTTCTGCTTACCAAACGAACAGTTCAAAAGCCTAAGATAAAGAGCTTTGCTTAGTAAACAAGAATCAACAATTTACAGCAGGTGTTGCTAGTCTTATATTCAAGTTTTATAGGGAAATTATTTAGAATCACTTTAATGAAAGCACGTGTGAGGAAACCAGAAGTTTAATTTTATTATCTTTTGTAGCTATTTTAAAAGAAATTTAAAGTCTTTTAAGAATAATTCTTATAACTTGAGTTCTGTTATTATCTTACTAGGTGCTATGAAATACAAAAAGGACAGATAGATTTAGTTCAATGCCTTTTCAAAATAAACTGTTTAGAGTTGTTATTAGAGTTGACCATCAGACTAGTCAAAATCTCCACCAGCAATAAAAAATAATTACAATGTGGAACACACTAGTACACTAGTATAGGAGCCTTTTTTTTTCTTCTTTTTTTTTTTAGCAAACATTTATTGATCACTTTCTGTCTGCTGGAGCACTGTTCTCAACGGGTAGTCCCCATGAAGCAGCATCATTTACAAAGGTATTAGAAATGATAACCTACAGGTCTCAAACTCCATTGAATTGGAAACTCAGAGGATAGAACCAGCAATCTGTGCAATCTGTGTTAAACTCACCTCCAGGTGATTCCAAAAAAAAAAAAAAAAAAAAAAAAAAACATTAAAGAGGCTGAGGGGAGGGGAGGTCAATGGAGGAGAAATGAGACATATGTAATACTATTTGTAATACTTTGAACAATGTTTTAAAAAGATTAAATTTTCTCATATTTTTACCACTGAGGGAGTTTAGTCTCTATCATAAAAATGTAATAAAATACCTAAAACCCATTTGGCTCAGTGAACAGAGCATCAGCATGCAGACTGAAAGGTCCCAGGTTCGATTCTGGTCAAGGGCATGTACCTTGTTTGCGAGCACATACCCACAGGAGGCAGCTAATCGATGTTTCTCTCTCATCGATGTTTCTAACTCTCTATTCCTCTCTGTAAAAAATCAATTACATATATCATACACATACATATGATAAAATATTGCACAAAAACATTTTAAAAATAAAGAGTAAAAGGAATAAAATAATTGATCATTTAGTATATATAGATATGGATAATAACTCAAAATGTATCTTTATCTAGAAATAAAATCAACATAAATATATACTGATTTTGTAGTCTACTTTTTTTTTTTTAATATATTTTTATTGATTTTTTACAGAGAGGAGGGGAGAGAGACAGAGAGCCAGAAACGTTGATGAGAGAGAAACATCGAACAGCTGCCTCTTGCACACCCCCCACTGGGGATGTGCCCGCAAACAATGTACATGCCCCTGACCGGAATCGAACCCGGGACCCTTCAGTCCGCAGACCGACGCTCTACCACTGAGCCAAACCGGTTTCGGCTGTAGTCTACTTCTTAAATAGTTTAATATTAGGAAGGTTTTATATTGTCTTATATTGGTAAACAATTCATACCACTAGATAAATTCTGAGTTTTATTAAGTCTTTAACTTTGTAATTTTGAAATGGAACCCAGACAACTTAGAAAATAAACAAACAAGCATACAAAAAGCACTAACGATATATAAAAAAAACACCTAATAGGTGTATTTCTTTATTAGTCCAATGTCAGGAACACAAACGGTTTTCACCAAAAGTAAAAGTTTATTTTCATATTCTTACTTTATAGTATTGAATAGTTATTAAATTAATCATGTCTCAAATGCATCTATATACTCTATAACATAATTTGTAATAATACTAATCAATAAATTTATTGCCGTCCCCTTTTGCCAATATAACTTTGCATTTACTTCTTATTATTTTAGTTTATCTAAATTAGGTTGACAAAATTTGAGGTTTTAAATGTGCTATTTTACATTGAAATAATAAATAAAACCACTTTTAAAAATAAAGGTTATTTGACAGAATTAAAACAAATTTTGAAAACTGAATGGTTTTCTCTAATATGAATGTCAACATCATGGATCCCATTCAGCATATGTTTATCTGTTTCATTATTTCTATTGTTGATATTGATTACCATCTATGTAGTCAATACAGAGTGATTTAGAACTTTAAGACTTTTATTAGTATAGCCAATTCTACTATTAATAGCATTGTTGACTAATAACTCTAAGAAGATGTTAAAACAATCATTTTCATATCTTTGAAACAAAATCTCACTTATTTTGCATCATCTAAATAGCTTTTTTTTTCTTTTTTTTTTTTTTTTGCTATGGTTTGAAATCAGTTATAGGTCTTACATAAAATTAAGATTTTTTTTTAAATGACATTTTCACTTTTAGAATGAAACTAGAAGTTGAAAATCAATAAAGGATTTTTAAGCAAAATATTGCATGATCATTGTGCATAACATATAACAGACAAATGTGTATTTGAGTATGTATATATATGCATATATATGCATGTGTGTGAGATTTTGTTACCACCTTTAATTCTAGTTCAAAATTAATAAAATCTTCAGTATTTTTCATAAGCAATAGAAAACTAGCAAAACATTATCTCTGAGTTATAATACAGATATCCAAGATTAACAATGAAAATATTGCTGGTTTTCTTTCATAAACTATGAACTATGCCTTGATAATATTATAGTTTTTTTAAACTCAATTACATATTGTGCTTTTAAAAATATATTAAGAACCAGCTCTTTTATAGCCTGAATGTGTCCTTTCTAAAGGCATTCTGCCTGTCTGCCTTTCAAAAGGTCAATTTCAATGTGTAACTTATCATTATTTAGATTGCAAAGCAATCAGTAAAAAACAAACACAATTTAGTCTCATCTATAAGCTTAATTTCAATACTTCCTAGTGTACTCAATTTCCTAATATCCCCTTCAATGCATATCAATGCATAAACTTAGAATGTGATCTTATGTACCAGACAAGTCTTTTCAGGTATAAATATGGTAAAGGTCTTGAGAAGAAATTATCCTGAATTTGGGTGGTCCCTAAATGAAATGAGTGTCCTTATAAGAGACATAAAAGAAGGCATAAATTCACAGGGAGAAATCCGGGTAAAAACAAAGGAAGGGATTGGACTTCTGCATATCACGGAAGGCAAAAGATTGCCAGCAGCCACCAGACTCTGCAATAGAGGCATGAGACAGATTCTCCCTGAGACCTGCCAGAAGGAGCCAATGCTGTTGACACTTTGACTTCAGTCTTGGGCCCACCAGAACTGTGAGAAAAATACATTTCTGTTGTTTTAAGTAACCAAGGTGGTGGTAGTTTGTTACAGCATCCCTATGAAATTAATACACTTGATATAAATGATAGATCAATCCACTACTTTTTGAAATCTCCCTGTTTATCATTCATTGGACACAAAATGCATTTCTATCTATGTAAATTAAAGTCATGTCACTTACATATTAGAAATATCCCTAGAATTCCTGTTACAAAATTATTGTTGTGATTTTAGCTTCCTCCTTTAGAGCCAACTGAATTTCATGAAACCAGACAGGGTTCAATAGAAAACAGAAACTTATCTTAGGTATTTAAACAGAAGGAGATCTATACAGGGAATTAGATGCTCACAGAATTGTTATGGGGGTTGAGGTAGCAATTTTTAGTCTGAAGGTCCTTGAATAACTAGTACAACTCAATAATAATCTGCTAGGGGAGGGAACACTCTGGAGCACCTCTTGGGTTATGTTTGTTGCAAAAGCTTTGTCACTATAACACTTGCTTCTCAATACCATGGAAGCTGGAGTGTAGAGACCTGTCATTTTGGTTCAAGTGGCTCCAGTGGCTTGCTAGTAGACAAAACAAACCTTGACCTGATGTCTGCCCATTTAATCAAAGATGAACACATCTAATTGACAAAAACAGTCATGTCCAGAGCTCTGGCTTCGAGGAAATTTATGAATCTATATGTCAACTTCCCAACCTCCCTTCACTTTGAAGCATTCATCGTTGGTTTACTGCTCTGCTGCTGATGTTGCCATTTGAAATTCTCAATGTTTGAATAAGGAGCCCACTATTTTCATAGACAAGGAGCCCCCATTTATGTAGCTGATTCTATCAACCATGTATAGGGCTCTGACATGTGAGCAGGTCTGATATTGCAAGGACATCTGTTAGGCTGTTATTGCTTTCTTGCCTCTCTAAATCCCCTTTCCAAGGGGTTCTGTTGTTATGTTGGCTCCTTTATGCTGAATAAACAGTGTGTTGTGTCTTCCCAGATTCCTTGACTTGGAGCTCTGCCAGCATTCACTTGTTTCCGTACTCTGAAGTTCCATTATGCTCATAATACCCTATATGGAACAGACATACTCTCCCAATGCTCCTGCATATTCAGACTTTTTTCTCTTATATTCATTTACACTTGTATCCTGTCTTAGTATATAAATAGATATCTGATGTATTTGCTCACTAACATGGGCTTTCTACCACCAGCCAAGCAAGACTTTCATATACTTAAGCTAGCCTTGCTACACATATTTCTTTATATCCATTTTATCTATTTATGTTAGAAGTTTATAACAGGATGCAGATTGTTACTTGGCATAAAGTATTTTGATTAGGGAATGTAGAGACATTGGCTTACCTACATCCCAGTTCTATGGTTAACTACTCATGAGACCTCTGATATTCTGTCTCTCATACTATAGAGGGGATGTACTCATACTATTTTTTTTTTTTACAAATATGCTAATAAGCATGGATAGCCATGCAGATTTTTTTTATAAGAAAAAAATACTATTGTTCTAGCTGGTTTGGCTCAGTGGATAGAGCATCTGTCTGGGAACTGAAGGGTCCCAGATTCAATTCCAGTCAAGGGCACATGCCCAAGTTGCAGGCTTGATCCCCATTAGGGGATGTGCAGGAAGCAGCTGATTGATGATTCTCTCTCATCATTGATGTTTCTATCTCTCTCTCTTTTCCTTTCTCTCTGAAATAAAAAAAAATTAAAAATTATTTTTCTTCTAATGATACACAGTAGATACATGGAAAAGATTACTTGTAGCCAAATTTGGCATGCTGTTTCCATGATGTATGCCATCTTCCTATATAACAATAAGTTAATTTTAACTAAAATAGTTTACTTTGCCTGAAAAAGAAATACTAGTGCTAGCTTCTCAATATTTATGCAAGCAAACTGATCTTAAGACCTGCTGCTGTGTTGAGGTTTAACCAGTCAATTCCTGCTAAAAGATGAGGCAAAATTATTAAAATTAAAAGGGTAAAAAAAATAGCATGAAAGCGGTCAAGGATGAAACCAACAAAATTACTTTTAGGTGGCTTACCCCAGGACACCAATCCTTTGGGGGGTAAAGTGATACTATAAACAGTGTTGCTACAAAACCAATAATTAATTATTGCACTACATTTCATGCACTGCATCTCATACCCAATTCATGATGCTCTTATATGTCACACAAAATGTGGAAAAATGCTTACAATGAAGTGTCTGGAGATATGAAGTGATATGCAAAGCAGCTCTCTTAGTGACTATTTTAACCTGAGTCTTGGCTAAGTTAAGTGCCTAATCACATTTTTGTTGTAAACATGTGGCATGGCCATCAGAGCTAACGAAGCTTAGAAAGTACGTGTACCATGTTCACATACACTCAGCTGTAAAATACCACTATCTTAAGATCTAACTTATTTTTCTTGAGGGCATATTATGTAATATCCCAAACTATTCCTCATGTGGAAGAACGATAGAAATGAAGTGCTAGCTTAATAAAAACGTTTAGAGTCATTAGCCAATTCATTTCTGAGAGATGTCTGCTTGTCCCTGAGGTGGAGAGAGCTGGAGAAATTAAATCACAGATGATTAAGCAATCTACTAGGTGAGGAGAAATTTGAACTCTCAGCCATGATTAAAAGAACAACAAAAACAACACAACATCCTGTCTGGTAATGCAGATTAAAGAAAAGCAGACATTTGGAAGGCAAGGTGGATATTTCCCGGTTAGCAATGTCGAACCTGATTTTCATGTCCCTGCATCGCATCGGCTGCCAGCTGTGTAAGGGGCTGCCAGTGACTGTGATTCCCCTGCAGACATAACAGCAGCTGTACGGCCACCTGTGAAAGGAGAGGAGCCTGAGAGACTGGAGAATTGCATTGACCCCGGGCTATTTTGCCTTTCTCTAATTTCTGCACCACTCTCAGATTTGGAAAAAAAAAAAAAAAATCACCACCTTTTGATATTGTCTCAGTAGATCTCTTGGTGCTCTCCCAAGGGCACTGGGTAGCACTCATAAGCATAAAGCACAAAATACATCCCGGTGAGAAGGACAGGAACTCCTGGTCCTTTCAGATCAGTTGCAATTTGATGAAGGATAAAGAACTGAACTGACTGAGGGAGAAGATGTGATAACAAGGAGTAAAAACTACAAAGTATCCGATGGTGGAGTTCATCATCATTTAACCTTAAGGAATCTGTGGTCATTAGTGGAGGTCCCCAGAGAAGTCTGTTTTAAGCCAAAAAGGAAAGGGCTGCTGCAAGTAATAAATTTTCTTGGTGTGAAATAGAAGGTTGTTGAAGGACTATGAGGAATTAGAAGAGAATGTTCAGAACAAAAACACTAAGAGAGGGTGCTGATGAAGTAATACATGAAATAAATCTTATCATAAATATTTTCAAGATCAGCTAATAGAAGAATAGGGCACAGAAAAAATGACACGAAAGGAAAAAGTATTGTCTTACAACAAGAGAATAATTATGCAGTCATTGTTATAGCCAGTTTCCCACAGGTTTCAATTAGGGCTTTGACAGAACAATAAGACATACGCTTCAGTGGGGTACCTAGAGCCAAATGTTTATTTTAGTTAAAATAATCCAGGAGAAGATAATAATTGATATATTTTGAAAAATATGTCGTGTCTACACTTTAAAAAATTATAGCAACTTTTAAAACATTTTTATATAAGGATTGTGTTTAAAGAATGATGTGTTTAAACTTACCGCATTAGTATGTATCAGTGACTTGTATCAATTAACTCAAAGTTTGGATCTATCAGCAGAAATCATCCATCCATCTTTGCTGTGAAACTGGAAATGGATTTGTTTAAATTATTGGTCTTTTAATTTGCCTCATTTTGTCTCCTGTCTGAGGAGCCTGTTTATTTTCAGGCAGCTGCATATGTTGGCATGATTGATGAGTTCTGCTCCAGTCAAGCAAGCAGCCCTGGTGACCAGTTTACCCTTCCCTGCCAGGGTTCCAGCTGCCAGTTGCCCCCATTCTGTGACAGCTTCTCCTTCTCCTCACCTTGTCATCAAGCCAAGATTGTACACTGCAGGAGTTCAGGTAAGCATCTGCCTTCGTAATCATTGCCAACAGCTCTCCATTATCAACTGCCAGGGGTGCTTCCAGGCAACACGGAGTTCTTTCTCTTGACACAGAGACCAAATGTTTTTATACCCGCAACAATCTCTTCCTTTACTAACCGGGGAACCTCACGTGTAAAATCTGTTTTTGTTTCTCTGTTTGTTTTTAATTTTATCACACGTCACTATAATATTATAAAGCAGGTCAGATTGCCCCACCCCCACCCCCACCTCTCTCCCCCATCTCCATCCACCCCTGCAGGTCTTCTAAATTAGACTACGCAAAGACCTGTCATTGAGAGACAGGATCGTATGCCTGATTATTATATTCCTCTAAACAGAAAAATTAAAGAGATCTGTCAAATGGTTCACTCCAGCATTGTGTAAATTAAATCTACCTATAAAGTTGAATTATTTCGCAGCATCTGTCCTTCTGTTTGTGCAGCAGCGACATGTTTGGTTAAAAACAAATGAGAGAGAATTTATTTGATATAGCAAACATATAGTGAACTACAATTTTGATTTTGAACAGCATTACGCTGTTTTATTGCTACTAGTAAATGCTCCACTTTTTGAATTTATATTTATTGAGTCCATTTAATGCAGGAACTGAATGGATTATCAATACAGCACAACACTTGCTTTTAAAAGGCTCTAAAAATATTTTTTTTATTGTTGACACTGTTATAAATGTCCCCCACATTTTTCCCCATTACCCCCATCCACCCAGCCCCAAACTATATTTTGATTTATATGTCATTAAATATAATTATGCATGTGACTATTTGCATATAGAGAATTTGGTACACAATTTTGACAATAATATATGTTTGTCAAAATAACAGGGAATTTGCTTCAGAGCAGTTAAATAGGAAATGTTATACAGTGGTTACCAAGACTGAAGACATTTTCAGAAAAAAATATTTAGTTCATTTTGGAGTTGGTACATACCAGATGCAAGATCTTAGACAAGTTATTTAGCTTCACAGTACATAACTTTTTTTTATTACCAAATGCTGACAATAAAACTTGTGTTTTGTGGTTTTCTCTGAGAACTGAAAATGAAAATATATGTAAACATGATATAAATAAGTGCAATGCTTGGCACATAGCACATATTATTATTACTAAAGTAATGAATGAAGCACAGAATTGTTTACTGATAGTTTCTGAGACAGCTGTGATCCACATCCTAAGAACCCTGTATCAGGGGTGGAGTTTATTAATATACCTATACATAAAAATAGATACAACATAACATATAGTGCCTGAGGAGAACAATGTTTTTCTACGAATTTTCGACTTAATATAGATGTTTTCTGATTTGGCAAATCAGAGAAACTAGTCTGTTTCTTCTCTCTATAAAGGTTCACTTTGTTGATCTTGATACATAGTTGGCCTCTCTAACCCCTTATTGTCTATTTTCATCATGTGTAAAATGACCCAATTGCTAAGTAAATTTATAGATTATACCTGACCTTCCCAAGTTTCATCTTCCCTGTCCTGAGAAAATAGTGGAACGCCCACTACTTGTGGAATTATTTATGGATTAAGCCAATGAAAACACTTTTTCTGGCAACTAATGATTTAGAATAAGTTCTCTAAAACATCTTAATCTCAGTTTCTTGGTAAATAACATACTTATGAGTATCAATGAAATAATTCATGTCACAGAAGTTGTTTTTTTTAATGACATGTTCATCACCTGTTTATAATTTACTAGAGGCTCATTGCATGAAATTATGACATGTTCATCACCTGTTTATAATTTACTAGAGGCCCAGTGCATGAAATTCATACACAGAAGAGGGTTATCCTTCAGCCCAGCCTGCAACCTCTCCAATCTGGAACCCAATCTGGAACCCAATCTGGAACCCTTCAAGGGATGTCTGACTGCCCGTTTAGGCTTAAACAGGCAGTCGGACATCCCTCTCCAATCCAAGACTGCTGGCTCCCAACTGCTTGCTTGCCTGCCTTCCTGATTGCCCTTAACTGCTTCTGCCTGCCAGCCTGATCACCCCCTAATCATGCCCTTGACAGCCTGATTGTTGCCTAACTGCTCCCCTGCCAGCCAGCTTGCCCTAACTGCTTTTCCCTCAAGGTTTGAATGCTCCCAACTGCCCTTCCTTGCAGGCCTGCCCCCCACCCCCAACTGCCCTTCCCTGCAGACCTGGCCGCCCCCAACTTCCCTTCTCTGCTGGCCTGGTCACCCCTAACTGCTCTCCCCTGTAGGCCTGGTCACTCCCAACTGCCCTCCCCTGCTGGCCATCTTGTGTCCACATAGGGGCAAGATCTTTGACCACATGGGGGCAGCCATCTTGTGTGTTGGAGTGATGATCAATCTGCATATTACTCTTTTATTAAATAGGATAAAGGCCTGGTACACAGGTGGGGACCAGCTGCTTTGCCCTGAAGGGTGTCCCGGATGAGGGTGGGGGGTTCCCTTGGGGCATGGGTCAGCCTGGACGAGGAGCCTGTGGTGGTGTGCAGGCTGCCACAGCCCTTAGCAACCCAAGTGGAAGCCCTGGTATCTGAGATTTATTTATCTTCTATAATTGAAACTTTATAGACTGGAGCAAATCCAAGCCTCCTGCTTGCTCCATGGCCACAGCCATTTCTTTTGGGGTTTGTGTATCTTCTATAATCAAAACTTTATAGCCTTGAGTGGAGGCCTTGGCCTGCTAGGGTATGCAAAAAACTTGGCTTCCTCCATTGCCTGGGAAACCCAAACCTCTTGCCTCCTGCTCATTAAGTGGCCACAGCCATCTTGGTTGGGGTTAATTTGCATATGCTCTCCTGATGGTCGGTTGGACATCTCTTGTGGGTATAGTGGAGTGATGGTTAATTTTCATATTACTCTTTTTTTAGATAGAATATTATTATTATTATTTTTCTTATATTTAAGTTTAATTGAAGTTAGAGAATTAGCCTTTCCAATTTTCTTAAAAAATACATTCTAACTCAAATTGGATTAGTAATATTATTAGTTCCTAAATTATAAATAGAAGCTTGAGTTGAAAAACCTTTATATACTTTGGCTCAGTTTCCTCTACCCTAAATCTCAAAAGACAGGTAGAAAGATATGTATATTTGTACAGATGGTTAAAAATCTTCACCAGGGGCTATATTTTCCCCCTCATTTATTTGAACACAACTCTCAGGGAAATATCTGTTGGGATGAGCATATGATCACAGCTAATAACAAAAGACTAAATGATGCTCTAAGTGTATGGAAAGCATCCTTTTCCCCCCACAAATTATTGTCAAGACTGTGACTACTAGTTACATTAGTGTAGAAGTAGCCCATCAACTATATAATAAAAAGTAGTATACAAGTCACAAGTAATATTGATTTTGATTATATTTTAACTCATTCAAGTTCTGAATATTCTGGCAGAATATTCAAAGTATGAAGTAAAACAAAAGGAACATGGATGGATACATTGCGTCATAATCTCAAGGTGGATAGGTCATTGAGTAGTCACAGCAGGGAAAGGGCCAGGATCTAGCAGGATAACAAATGGGTGTCACACATGAATGGGAAGGCAGAAGGACAGTATTCAGACAAAACTCGCTTGAAATTTGTATCCTCGTAAGGTGAGCACTGAAGCAGTATGTGTGTCAGGGGTTCTTAGGTTAATAGAGAAGAACATGGATCATTTTTGTAAGTAAAAAATGACTGAATAGAAGTAGAACATTTGATGCGGCAAAGCATGAAAATAGCAGATGGAGGAAAAGGATGAATTAGAAATATTTTACTTTTTATTTTCAATTGACTTAAAAAATTATTCATCATTTACATTATTTTTTTCATAACATTATAAGCCTATTACATAGAAAATATGTTTCCACTTCCTACCATCTATCTAGATTCGGATATAGAGAAGAAAGATTACCAACATATATAACACAATGATATAGTTATTAGCACACATTGTCCTACAGGAAAAAAAAAATCATTCATGAAAATAGCTATTTCCATAAAAGATGTAATATATGTTGGTCAAAGATGATAATTTAATTTAGTGTTTTTGAGTCAGTCATTTAATTACTGTGATCTCAGTTTCTTCAAAATATAGTGTTAGTTATTCCATCCATCTTTATACCTTATTTTGGGCATTAATATTAATTTTAATGAGATCTCTTATTAAATTCAAGCAAATGCCATTAATCTATTTTTAAACATATTACATTATACTAAATTATTACAAATGTAATTTTTATTTTAGGCATTGTCCCTATAATTTATATAGAGAAAGATTATGTGAGTTTCTTGATAGGGTTTAAGAGATCATATTGAATAATTGCATTTCCCAAGCAATGGGATAGAAAAAAATATTGGTTATTTCAGAGCCAAATAACCAAATAACCAACTTGTTTTCCTGACACAGTCTTATTTAAATCTTTATATTTATGGTAACTCAGTTTCCAATTACTTTGTTTAAAAAAAAAAATCATTACTACTCTGTGGCAGTTAGCAATTTACAGCTTCTCAGCTTATTTCCTGCTTTATTAAACTGGATTGTAACTCTATGAATAAGTTGGATTTAGTAGAAACTGACAACTGAATCTCTTAATAACTCTGACTCCATGTTCTATTTAAAAAGTTGTGTTGCGTTGTAATTATCTAGTTATTAATTATAGGAAAGAAGCAAAGGGGAGGCCAGACATTATGGGCGCGGTCACCTGGGGAGCTTCACCAGGAAGCTGTAACTTTACATTCCTCAGGGAACCACCGGTCCATTCCCTGCAGATGACCGAGGGAATGGACCAGACCAAGGAGAAGATGACACATATACAATAAAGTTGGGGTGACATAGGAAAGGTGCTTACCTCTGAATCTAACCTGGGATCACAGATAATTGTCCAGAGGGGTGGAGCCAGTGCCAACCCATGAAAATGTGGGAATGTATAGTCCCCAGCGAATGGAAATGTGCCCTCTTGTTCCTTTGGGTTTGCTCCTACTTCCTTGCGCTTGCCCATGCTCCCTCATAGCCAAGTGGCCCTACAAGCCTTATGGCCCGTGGCCCTGTGGCCCCGCGTGCAATGGATTGCTGCTGGAAACACAAGCTAAGCTAGCCTGATGCTGGGCTGGGCTGAGTGGAAACTTGAGCAATGGCTTTAATCCTGGCTTTGCTGAAGACACAGTTGGACTTTTTCCTTGGAGGGACAAAGGGAGACGGGACCTTGGGAACTCAGGGGTTTTAATTACACAGAAATAAAACTTTCCACAATACTGCATCCTCCTGTGAGGGCCTCCATGAAGTATTACTCTAGAGGTACCCCAAGAAGTCTACTTCCATTGGCTAGAGGTGGGGACAGGGAGAGCTCCCCACAAATAACAATCTGACCTTTGCCTGAAAACACTGTGTTAAGCTTCCCTGGGCAAGTACAATGGAATATAGATTCTTCTCAAAACCTTATAAAATCACCTCTTGTTACTACTTGACCAGTAAATAGGGTCCAATCCAATATAAATATAAGTCAATGGTTCCAGAAATATAATTTTCTAAACCTCTTTAGAGTGATACATTATCTCTTGCTTCAAACATGCCCTTTCCTTAGAAAGTCATATAGAAACATGAAAATATTCATGGAAAATATCTTCCAACAATTTATCATGAACACCAGGACATACTAGCAACTGATTCAACCATTCCCCCACAGGGATTTGACAGTATCTAATCATGACCTCTCAATAAAATGAACAGATGGACAGTATGCTAGAATATTACATGAGCTATAATAGAGGAGGAAAGCCTTATAGATCTGGTGGCCAAAAATATGACTTGATTTACTAAAGTAAAAACACAGCCTTCCCCTCAGTTTCTGGTCACCAACATAGAGTACCTGGATTGAAAGTGAGTCTGGACCCTGTTAGAAAATAACCCTGACCTGTTTCAGTAAGTATATATTGCAAATATTCTTTCAAGCCATTTTTAAAGGAAACAACAAATACTTATAAGTATGCCTGTATTCTGGATTAAGGATGTGCCCAACATTTATAGGAATTATACCTCTGGTTCCAAATTTACAATAATTTCTGAAAATCCAAGATCCTCTATCATTGTACCCTATCCTAAAAACCCTAAGATGTTTATAAAATACTAGAAGCCTGGTGCATGAAATTCATGCACTGGGAGGGTTCCTCAGCCTGACCTGCACCCTTTCACAGACTGGGATGCCTCAGGAGATGTCCACCTGTCGGCTCGCAGCGGAATGGCCTCCTACTGCTACATGGCCTGCTGTTTGAGATTCAGCAACTGCTGCACATGTTTGGTCTGGGCCACCATGATCTGTTCTGCAAACCCATCAAGTGGGTGAGTCAAGCACAGAGATAGGCTGACTCTGAGTTCCCTGCACTTCCCTGATTCACTGAGTTGTTCAGGCTGACTGCCTTCTACAGAGAACAGCATGGGGATCAGGTCTAAGCCAGCAGTGAGACATCCCTCCTGCAGTGCGGGACTCCTTGGGGGATGTAGCCTGCACCAAGTGGCATGAAGCCAGAGGGGAGCCCAAATCGGGGCCAGGCACCATGCTGCTCACACTCATCCCGGCTAGCTGCACCTGCTATCACTGCTTGGTAGTGCTGAGTGCTGCTGTGGAGTCAGAAGAGGTTCCAACTGTAGCAGCTGTGCTCACCAGCTGTGAGCCCTGCTTCTGGCTTCCAGCTGTGAGCCCTGCTTCTGGCTTCTGGCATTCCTGCTTGGGAGTGCACTGTCCACCAGGGGGCAGCTCCTGCATTGAGTGTCTGCTCCCTGGTGGTCAATGTGCATCATAGTGACTGGTTGTTCCAGTCATAGATATAGATAGATAGATAGATAGATAGATAGATAGATAGATAGATAGATAGATAGATAGATATAGATAAAACTTTGATGTTTACAAATAAATATTCAGCTCCCTAAGGCCATCAATATTTTTTGTACCAGGTTCACTTTCTAGCCTCATATTCCTGATATATCATCAAAAACATCCTATTCCCAGACAAATCACTCTTTCTAAAATTATTTTTTAATCATGTATTTTTATGTTCCCATGACTTTACACATTTTAATTGGTCTTATAGGAATGCTTTATTTAATGTATTCACTTATTTTCCTCTGAATTTTTCTATGAGACTAAGCTCATTTTGCAACTTGATATATATATATATATATATATATATATATATATATATATATATATTTGAAAATTTACATAGGTCCTACTTTTCTCTCCCTTGACCTCTGGGAGCCCACCCCTGCCTCCCCCCGAGCCCTTCACCACCCCATTGTCTGTGTCCACGAGTTATCAATATATGCATACAAGTTCATTGTTTGATCTCTTTCCACTCACCCTCCCCTGCCTTCCCTCTGAAGTTCTACAGATTGGTGATATTTAACTGTACCTAAGGAAGTCTAAGTTAAGAGTCTCTCTTCACTTTTAATATCCACTCTTACTAGTCTGGAGATAATTAGTGAATTGAAAATGAACAGTAGTCATAAATAAAAGCTCCATGAGCTCACAATAAAGAATGTTTTCTTCCGTGTTGAGAATTGCCTAGGAGAGAACCCCAGATAAAGGAAAACAATAGCCAGAAATTATTAAGTAAGCTATATAATTGGATTATTTAATTGTTTATTCTTTGTATTTTCTTTTATTTTTGTCACCTGTTTAAAAATCTCCTCTTAAACAAGAATAATGTTGGTGTGACAGATTTTAACTAGGAGTGGTTGTAACTATCTCAGACATGATTGATGGAGTACCACTCTTCTCTTTGAATAGTACCTTTTTATTTATCCTAGTAAATTGACATCAGTGAGATTAGGGAAATTATCTTTTCTCAGATACTCCAGATACTAAAGTCCTGGACACTATGTACATATCCCAAAGACTTAAGCAATACTGCTACTATCTTTCTGAAACTCCATCTTTTAATCATTCTGACTAAATATTTTCTGTCTACCTCTTAAGCCTGTGTTAATTAAGTAAACTAACACTGTCTGAGAATCTAAAAAAACAAGATATGTATTTTATATTCTCCTGCAGTCAGTTTCTAGTCTGATAGGAAGTTCAGACTTTATCCATTTTTGGTTGCTAATGTTTTCTTACATCAATCCCATTACTTGTCCTGTCATAGTAGCTCTATTCCAGCTCTCATCAAAAGTACAGTATGATTTATTATAAATATTTTTAAAAACCCAATGTATGCATCAATAATAAAACAAATGAGTATAATATTGATAAATTGTTTTTATTATGTATTCATTATTTGCCAATCACTGTTCTAAACAGTCATTTTATTTTATACATTTTAGAGATTCATAGTTGGTACTGACTGGCAACATTCAAAACATCTCTGAAGAGTCATAGTTTGGCCAATTTGATTAGTGGTTAGAGCATTAACCCATAGAACAAATGGTTGAGGGTTTGATTATAGTCAAGGGTACATTCCTCAACCCCTGGGAGGGGTGCATGTAGGAGCCAGCCAAGTGATGTGTCCCTGCAGTTAATGTTTCCTCTCTCCCTTTCCTACCTCCCTTCTACTATCCCTAGAAATCAATGGGGGGAAAATATCCTTGGGTGAGGAATTAAAAAAAAAAAAAGTCATATTAAGTGAAGCTTCTAATTGTCCTATGACATTTAACAGAATTTATTTTTACAATAATTTAAATACAAAGAAACATGAATCCTATTAAAGTGAGTGGACTCACCCTATGGTAACTTGCAATGAATCATTCTTCATAGCCCCATCCTCTTGAATGTGGTGAAATTTATGACTTGCTTCTAACTGATAAAGTTTGACAAAGGTGGTGGGTGACTCTCCCACGATTAGATTAAAAACATATACAAGATTTAATCTTGCCAGATAGTTTTTTTTTTGTTTTGTTTTGTTTTTGTTCTTGTTTCTTTCTTTCTTTTTTTAATCTTCACTAGAGGATATTTTTCCATTGATTTTTAGAGAGAGTGAAGAAAGTGGAAAAGACAGAGAGAAATATGAATGTGAGAGAAACATCAATTGATTGCCTCCTGCATTCGTAGGAACCCAGACCAGGACCGGGGCTCAGGAGGAACCTGCAACTGAGTTATATGCCTGAATGGAACCCAAGACCCTTCTGTCTTCAGGCCAATGCTCTATCCACTGGGCAAAACTGGCTAGGGTTGCGTCCCTGAACAGAAAGCTGTGCTTGGACACTTAACCTATGGAAATTGTAAGATAATAAATAGGTGTTTAAGCCACTAAGTTTCAAGGAATTTGTTGCAAAGAAAGCTTAATACAGAGCCATCCAAGGAGTAAAACTTTAAATTTTGGTCTTATTCAGTAAAGAGTGATTATTTTCATTCTTATGAATTCCCAGATTATCATAATTTTTAAAATTATTGATAATTTTGAAATACATTTATATTTAGGATGTCAGTAAACTTTGTGCATAAAACTTAACATTTTTACCCCACTGCCCCTGAATATTAAATATCAATAATATTAACTTGAAAAATATCTATAATCCAGATTTTAATTTATAGTATATTCAAAAGTATATAATTGAAGGTCAAAAAATTCTTAGCTTTTATGTGTCTGAAAACAACAACAACACATTTAACAGAACATAATGGTGATGGGCTTTTATTATTATTTTTGTATTTAAAGAGTCTATGGAGGGAGAGCAATTGGGGGATAAGGACACATATGTAAGACCATATTAAATAAAGAAAGAAAAAAAAAAAGAGTCTGTGAGAGAGGGTTCCTTTTTCTCCACATCTTCACCAGCACATGTCATTAGTTGATTTGTTGATGATAGCCATTCTAACAGGTGTGAGGTAGTACCTCACTGTTGTTTTCATTTGTATCTCTCAGATGATTAGTGACTCTGAGCATGTTTTCATATGTCTTTTGGCCTTCTGTATGTCCTCTTTCAAAAAAGTGTCTACTTAGGTCCTTTGCCCATTTTTTTGAATGGATTGTTTATCTTCTTTTTGTTAAGTTGTATGAGTTCCCTATAAATTTTGGAGATTAAAACCTTATTAAAGATAATATTGTCAAATATGTTCTCCCATGCAGTGGGCTTTCTTGTTTTTCTGTTGATAGTTTCCTTTGTTGTGCAGAAGCTTTTTATTTTGATGTAGTCCCATTTGTTTATTTTCTCCTTAATTTCCATTGCCCTAGGAGCATGTAATGGTGCTACAATAAATGTCTGTTATTTTGCTGCTATAGCTTCTTATAGGACTTTTATGCTTTCCCGTCTTATGTTTAAGTCCTTTATCCACTGAGTTTATTTTTGTGTATGGTGTAAGTTGGTGGTCTAGTTTCATTTTTTGTGTGTATCTGTCCAATTTTCTCAATACCATTTATTAAAGAGATTGTCTTGACTCCATTGTATGCTCTTGCCTCCTTTGTCAAATATTAATTGAGCATAATGTCTTGGGTCAATCTCTGGGTTCTCCGTTCTGTCCCATTGGTCTATATGCCTGTTCTTGTACCAGTACCAGGCAGTTTTGAGAACAGTGGCTTTGTATAGATGCATATGAGCATAACCAATGGACACAAACAGGGTTGGGGGGGATGAGAGCATGTGCTAGGGGGTGGGAGTCACCGAGGAGAGATCAATGGAGGGGGAAAGGAGACTTGTATAATACTTTAAACAATAAAGAATTAAAACACACACACACACACACACACACACACACACAGCCAAAACCAGTTTGGCTCAATGGATAGAGCATCGGCTTGGGGACTGAAGGGACCCGGGTTCGATTCTGGTCAAGGGCATGTACTTTGGTTGTGGGCATATCCCCGGTAGGGGGTGTGCAAGAGGCAGCTGATCCATGACTCTCTCTCATCGATGTTTCTAGCTCTATCTCTCTCTCTCCCTTCCTCTCTGTACAAAATCAATAAAATATATTTAAAACACACACACACACACACACACACATACACACACACATACAAAACAGAAGCATTAGACAAATGGGCAAAGATGAATAAACAGAAGAAATATAAAGAGACTGTGAGAGATGAGAGATGATTTAATAGAGGATGATCTTGGTTGCTATGCAAATTTGTTTTAGTGTAACAGGTTACTTGGTATTTGTCACTTAGATTGTAGAGATTTATTTTTAATATTAAAATTTTAAATTTTTTGAAGTGTTCTTAGTAATATCACTACATACTAAATTTAGAAGAGAAATGCTCTCCTTAATAATAAACAATTCACAATAAGAAGCACTTTTTGAAATTATAAATTAATAAATATTTATGTTTATAAATATATATAATAAAATTATTAGTTTCTAAATTTTATCAATGTGTTTTCTATTCATCTAATACACTCATTTAGAATCTCATCCTCGATGAGCTTTCCATTCATGCCTGTTTTGCATTTAATTTTCTGTTTTCTCGATATCTGAGTCATAAAAGTATGCATAATGGGAATAATTACTCCTACGTTTCTGTGCTCTTCATTTCACAGTGCATTTAAAAATTATAGTCTCTAAAAGAGTGACTTCCTTTTCCTCTAAAATAGCTACCATCAACAAAGTGTTTATTGGTGGTAGCATATCTATTAACAAAATCCCCTAGGATTTGTACTCTGACAAACAAATTCTGGTAGGAAAGAAACATCCTAGGCAATGAAAGTATAATCTCTTTCAGAACCATTACCCTCAGCAGTCAAAGCTTTTAAAATAGAAAACACTCATATTTTCAAGATTTTGTTTTCACTAGGTGATCAGACTTTTTAAAAAACAGGGTTAAAATAAGGAAGTGAAAGTTGACATTTTTACTTCCTTAAATAAGTTTCTAAATGGACTGACATATTGAAGGTTATTGGAGCTACTAAAGTAATCTTACTCTTTTAAGAAAAATTATAATATAATTTTTTTTTTACTTTTAAAAGCTTGTTTAATATCCTTTTAAGAACTCATTTGTGACTTCTGTTGCTAGTACTAATTAAAACTAGATATCTTGGAATGCCTGCCATTTGAAAAAAAAAAATGAAATGTACTTATATTAATTACTGAGAAGTAACAAAAGTAAAATCAGATAGAGTCCAAAAAGGAAATTAAAAGAGGCCTCCTGGGAGAACTTTTACTTCTGTCCCAATGGCTGTCTGAGGTGCAATGGATAAAGGTAATGACTAGGTTCTATCCAAGGTGGAATCTAACAAAAGCTCCTGAGCACCCACAAGATACATGAGCACACATGCTCAACACTGTGGTCAGTGTGGGCTACAGAATCAATGTAAATGTGAAAAAGCAATAAGTACTTTTTTTTTTTTAGAAAGAGCAATAATAAACCTTGTCTATTTTGATATTTTAATAAGATGGAGGTAATAGGTTTCCCTTAAGAATGTGTAACACTTAACAGATCTGATATGATTTTTAATACAGGGTTATACTACAAATAAACAAAACAAAAATTAAACAAAGCAAAATAAACTTAAAAATTAAATAACATTAAAAAAAATTAACTCTTCAAGGTGAGATTTAATTAGTCCTCCAAGTTAGCACTATGCTTGAGAGAGGAACAGATAAAGACAAATCCTCTCTGTAAAAGTATAACTTAACACTGCCTCAGTGATCCCAAATTTTTTTTTTAAAAGTCACTTAAATATTTTTAAAATTATAAACCAGGTTAAAAAAAAAGTGAATGTCAAAAATTAAAAGAAGGCAACAGTATGAGGCACACAAGGCCTTTAGGGATTAAAGTAATCAAATACTTATGTATCTTGGCCATCTGTATGTCCACTTTGGAGAAGTGTCTATTTAGGTCCTTTGTCCATTTTTTAATTGTGTTGTTTGTCTTCCTTTTGTTATGTTGTAAGAGTTCCTTATATATTTTGGAAATTAACCCCTTATGAGATATATCATTGGCAAATATGTTCTCCCATGTAGTCGGCTCCCTTTTCAGTTTTTTTATTTTGATGTAGTCCCATTTGTTTATCTTCTCCTTAGTTTCCCTTGTCCTAGGACAGTGATCAGCAAACTCATTAGTCAACAGAGCCAAATACCAACAGTACAACAACTGAAATTTCTTTTGAGAGCCAATTTTAAAAAAATTAAACTTCTAACACCAGTTCTTCAAAAATAGACACCCAGACCATAGTATTTTGTGGAAGAGCCATACTCAAGGGGCCAAAGAGCAGCATGTGGCTTAAGAGCCTCAGTTTGCCAGCCACGGCCCTAGGAGATATATAAGCAAACATGTTACTATGAGAGATATCTGAGATTTTGCTGCCTATGGTTTCTTAAGATGTTTATGGTTTCCTGCCTTACATTTAAGTCTTTTATTCATTTGGAATTTATCCTTGGGTATGGTGTAAGCTGATGATCTAGTTTTATTTTTGCATGCATCTAATTTTTCCATCTCCATTTCTTGAAGAACCTGTCTTTATCCCTTTGTATGTTCTTGCCTCCTTTGTCAAGTATTCATTGAGCCCAATAGCTTGGGTTGATTTCTGGGTTCTCTGTTCTGTTCCATTGATCTATTGTATATATTGATACATCTGTTCCTGTGGCAGTACCAAACAGTTTTGAGACTAGTGACTTTGCAATACAGCTTGTTATCTGGTATTGTGATCCCTCCAACTTTGTTCTTCTTTCTCAGGATTGCTGCAGCTATTTGGGGTCTTTTTATTCCAGATGAATTTTTGAAGAGTCCGTTCTGGGTCTGTGAAATATGCAATTGGTATTTGAATGAGGATTGCATTGAATCTGTAGATTGCCTTGGGTATTGTGGACATTTTAATTATGATGATTCTACCAGTCCATGAACACGGTTTATATTTCCACTTGTTTGTATCTTCCTCTATCTCTTTTTTCATCATTCTTAGTTAAGTTTATACCTAGGGAGCTTAATATTTTTGTTGCAATGGTAAATGTGATTTTTTAGTTTTTCTTTTTGTGAGTTCATTATTGGTATTTAAAAGTGCCCTTAATTTCTAGGTGTTAATTTTGTATCCTGTTAAATTGCTAAATTTATTTATTAAATCTAGCAGTTTATGCTTCAGTCTTTAGGGTTCTCTATGTACAATGTCATGTCATCTGTGAATAGTAACAGCTTTACTTCTTTTCCAATTTGGATAGCTTTTATTTCTTCTTTTTATCTGATTGCTAATGTTTCACAAAGGAGAAAAGAGCATACAATGGAGTCAAGACCGTCTCTTCAATAAATAGTGTTAGAAAATTGGACCAATACATGCAAAAAAATGAAACTAGACCACCAAATTACACCATACACTAACATAAACTCAAAAAAAGATTTGAAACCATAAAAATCTTAGAAGAATTCATAGGCAGCAAAATCTCAGACATATGTCATAGCAATATCTTTACTGACACATCTCTGCACAATAGGAACCAAGCAGTAAATGAACAAATGGGACTATATCAAAATAAAAAGCTTCTGCACAGCAAAAGAAACCATCAACAAAACAAGAAAGCCCACTGCATGGAAGAACATATTTGCCATGTTACATCCAATAAGTGTTTAATCTCCAAAATTTATTGGGAACTCATACAACTTAACAAAAGGAATATAAACAATCCAATCAAAAATGATTAAAGGACCTAAAAAGATGCTTTTCAAAAGTGGACATACAGAGGGAAGACAGGGTACAGTGGTTGTGGGGAGGAGGGTGTGATAAGAGATCAACCAAAGGATTTATATCCGTGAATATGAGTATTACTGATGGACACAGACAATAGGAGTTGGAGGCATGGCTGAGGCGTGGGGGCATTTGGGGATAAGTCAATGGGGGACAAAGGAGACATGTAAAACTTTAAAAAATAAATATTTTAAAAAGATATAAATTAATAAAAAAGAAAAAAATAGGGATTCATAACTTATCTATAAATAAACTGAAATAGGAAGATTTGAAATAACTGGCTCATATTCCTTGAGCTAGTAAAAAATGAAGTCAGGATTAGAACTCTGACTGGTTTGTTTCACTGAACCAGAAAAGTCTACACTTCTGTCAAAGCAGTGAGCTGCCTTTTCTTCTGCTGGAGTTAGGGCAAGGTAACGCCTGTGTGTGCATCCAGAAAACTCATCAATGGATCCTATGCATATTCTTCCCAAAACACACACTGTGAAATAAGCAGTAAAAAACCTAGCAGGTGTAAATCCATTCCGAATTAAATTAAGGTCTAAATATGTTACCAGTAATTCCTCAAAACAGGTAATTTACAAAAAGGGCTGAATAAATCGTCAAAACATCACAGTGTGGTGGTGGAGAGCCACCGCTCCTAGGGAGACATTAAGTTTAATCACTTAATGTCTGCCTGGAAAATGGAGATACTAACAGTATGTACCTGTATTGGATTGAATAGAGGTACCAAATCTTGTGAATGTTACCTATTTATGTTATAAATCTTGAGATGAGAACATCCAGGATTTCCTGAATAGACCCTAAATCCAATAGCCAATATCTGTATATGAGACAGAAGTGAAAGAGGGACAGAGACATACATGAAGAGGAGGAGATAATGTGACTGAAGGCTGACCCTGGAGTGATACAGCTATGAGGAATGCCCACACCCTTGGAAGAGGAAAGGAAGGATTCTCCCCTAGAGCTTCCAGAGGGAGTGCAGCCCTTCTGCCACCCTGAGTTCAGACCTCTGGCCTCCAAAATTTTGAGAGAATAGATTTCTGTTGTTTTAAGCAATCCTATAATATAATATATATTAAAGAGGGAATGTGCTAATGGATTGCCACACCTCAAAGATGGTAGCACCAGTCCTCTTAGTCCTGCTGCACACCTGCCTAGGGAGGGGAGTCCCCCTGTCTCCTCACCCGCCCCCCTCCCCAGCCACCCAAGGCCGGCCAGAGGTGCAGGCAAGCTTAGGATGGCAGCTGCCCAGCCGCCCAGATCTGTCCAAGGCTCAGGTAGCCAGGACCGTCTGAGGGTCAGGTAGCCAGCAGTGGCAGCAGCAGAGGTGTGATGAGGCATTGCCCTCCCTGGTGATCACTGGATCACCCCCTGTCCCTTCAGGCTCTCAGACTGTGAGAGGAGGCAGGCCAGGCTGAGGGACCTCCCTCCAGTGCATCAATTTTCATGCACTGGGCCTCTAGTAAATAAATAAATAAACACATAAATACATAAATACATGTTGAAATAAATATTTGGCATTTTCAGGTCTTTTTAATATCTTCAGTCACAATGTCAACAGTGATTGTAATAAAAAAACCACAAATATATCTTCTTGGTATATTTTACTGTTTTAAATAAATGAAGTGTTACTTCCTTCAGAAGATGACCAGGAAACTCATTTGTAGGTAGTTTTCTTGAAATTCAATCAAATCAGCAGTATTGGGCATCAAGCTTGGCAATATACTGAGGAGTATCAAGTATAACTTTATGGGAGAGGATTTCATGACTACAAATAATCATTATGACATCATTAGGGTCTTTTGTAATTATAGCTACAATAATTACTGTTTATTCCAACTCTGTACCTAGCACAGTGTCAGGTAGTTTTCCTATTATATCTCAGTTTATCTCTCAACAAATATGAAAAAATATATTGATTTTCTTTATTTTTCAGAGGGGCAAATTGCAGCTCAATATTGCATAGCTGCAGCTAGCTGGGCCAGGATTTGGTAGTTGTCTATGGGTTTAGTAACTAATCCCACAACAATCCTATCAAGATAGTAACAAAATGACAGTAATCTAAGAGATGAACTATATTATATGTAAGTTGATTTAATCATTGTTTCTGTTAAAATTCTAGTCAAGACAATTGTAATAAATGGATTTGCTGTGTCAGTTATGTTTAATCAGCACACACAGATTTGATTAAAATTTAAATATCATCTATTTGTATCCTGTTTCATTAGAGAAAGATATATAAGTATGGGAAGGGGATTGCAAGGGAAGATTTTTCAAAGAGTGAGCAGTACACTTTTGATGGTTACAGAGTTAGAAAATAAGTAAGGCACCCCTAAAAAGGACTCAACTATTATAAGAAAGGTACAATAAACTATGTTATTTTAAATAAACAGTGGTAGAAAGGAAAACATCTTTTCTGGCATACCTGGGAATTTAAACTAATTAGAATAGGCATTTGATTATATTTTTGGTAATTCACTTATAAAAACGATGCTTTGACATTTGAAAAAATTGTAGGTTTGGAATTGAATTTATCTATGTTCAGATTACAACATTGTCATTGATTGTGTGATAAAGGAATAGTTATTTAAACATTTTTTTAATGGGCATAATGGCAACCCATTCCAACTTCTGTAAGTTTGTTGTGAGGTTAAATGGAATGTTAGATAAATGTAAATTACCTCATTCTTCTTAAGCACTCAATTTATGCTATAACCCTTATGGTTCTAGAGAAATTGTACAAATGATTATTAAAAGGTTTTATGACTATAGACTTTATAGTTTAAAATAAATTGAATTATTTTCTTCAAAAATGCAATATGTTGTTGTCAGACTTGTGCATATGTTTTAAAACCCCTAACAAGGCATGTATACTGATCGCCAGTAATTGATGCAAGCTATTTACATGATTTAGGGAAAAAATATTTTTCTGTTCTACAAGCATCAAAAGTATTATTTCTTTTTCAGGCATGGGGAATAGGCCAAAAATTAAACTCTTTATAAGAAATATGTGTAATTATATAATTTCCAAATCCTGAAGTGATAACCTATTATGAAAGATGTAGAATAAAATACACCAAGGTTTAAGGTGATGCTGTCATTTTAAACATCCATTTGTAAGTGTATTTGAATATACTTTAGATTGACTTATTTATAATTACTAATTATTACTCTAATTCATCTGTAATTGCTATAATTATCTTATTCATAATTAGAGCACTAAAGACCCACTTAAGGTCTCACTGGATGGTTCCAATTTTTGAACTACGACTGCAGAAAGAGGTTGAGAGGAAAAATTTTATAATGGCTGCTAAGACCTTTTGAATTTCCTTGGGTTATAATAGTGAGTTCTGAACAAATTTGATAATTCAAAAAGAGGAACAGTGGCATTGTATTTATTCTTTTTATTGTTGCATAGATATTTTTAAAGTAACTCCTGTGTCTCTTTGTCCTGTTTTATTACTTGGGAAATACCTGACAAAGTGGTACTTACTAATTTTGATGTTGGTTTAAAACATTTTTAGTACTAATTGACCTGTAATTTTTTTATTAACTATTTTTAGTCATACTTTTAGAGTTTGTTGTTATTATTATTTCTATCAAATGTGATTCACTTCAAAAAGCTTGAATTGCAAATGACAGAACTCATCTAGCTTAATTTTGCTGATTTTTTTTTTTTGTGTGTGTGTGTGAAATTACTCCAAGCATTACATATGCTTCCCATCATGTAACAGTTCACAAGAAACATGAGTTTGTTTGTTTTTATAAACACTGGGTAAAACAAAATTGTTTTATTTGACACTGTCAGTCGTCCTTAAGAACAAAATTAAATTGAAGAATGCATTAAAAATAAATGTTTAATACACCATACTCTTTTTGCTGGAAGCCATTCCCAGGGGCCTCATTTCCATAAACACCTGAAATGGATCAGCATCTACTCTGAACAGGTTGCTAGCTCAGGCTGAGATGAGGGAGATGTCCACTAACTTATTAGAAGTGGTATAAAAACTCATTTTGTGAGCAAAGAAGACCATATAACTGAACACATATAGGCCACTGATAAAATATTTTGTAGAAATGAGAAAACATTTATTTTTGAAGAATTCAAATGCAGTGTATTGAATCAAATACGATTTTATTTAATCACAGTAAGTGGAAATCACATATGAGTTTCTTGATATGCTTTTACTTATATCACATCACAGTATTCAACCAAAATGATTCATCTGAGTGATGATGAGCTTCTTGCTTGTTCTGATAGACATGCTTTAGTCTTAAAAGCTTGGAGAGTTTGTGTGTGCAAATAGTGGTGTGTGTGTGTGTGTGTGTGTGTGTGTGTGTGTGTGGTGCACAAAATTCATGCACAGGTGGGATCTCTAGTCTCGGCCAGTGATCAGGGTCTATGGGGGCTGGCTCGCCCAGTCCTGATTGGGCTGGTCCAGCTGCTGGCCAGGACCTGCAGACTGCTGCTGCCAGATGCTGATGGGACCCGCTAGAGAGGAGGAACCGTGGGAGGTTTGCCATGGGGGGTAGGAGGGATGAATGGGAGAGGTTGGTTTGGCCATGGTAGGTTGGCAATGGGAGTGCACTGACCACCAGGGGCAGCTCCTAATTGAGCATATGCCCCCTGGTGGTCAGTACACATCATAGCAATTGTTCAACAGGTCATTCCAGTTGTTCTGATTGTTCCAGTCATTTGGTGGTAACTGCCACTTAGGCTTTTATATACATATAAAAATTTTTGAGCAAGAAAAAGTTTATTAATTGAAAAGGCCTCGCTTGAGAAGATGGAAGAACTAAGTTCTCAAATACATCTTAAGACAGTCTGGAATCAGAAATATTTAAGGAAAAGGAGGGAGAGGCAAGAGGTGGTTGCAGGCCATAGACAGGTATGTGTTAAAAGTCATTATTTTGTGCATAGTTCTCCACCCCAACAACAATATATTATTATTACAAGTACAGATAATATTCTATAAATATACCCAAGTTTGTACATTGCAGTGAACATTTATAGTAAAAAATATATAGCAATATAGAATTTTAAAATTATTAATAATTAATTTTTATTAAGTGCATATTATTGTTAGGTATGATAATATATATTTATTGAAATTACCACAAAATCCTATATAGTAAGTATATTACCAGAACTATTCTTGAATCAACTTTAATTGATTTCAGAGAGATAAAGGAAGAGGGAGAGAGAGAGATAAATCATCGGCGATGAGCCGAAACTGGTTTGGCTCAATGGATAGAGCGTCAGCTTGGGGACTGAAGGGTCCCGGGTTCGATTCCGGTCAAGGGCATGTACCTTGGTTGTGGGCATATCCCCAGTAGGGGGTGTGCAAGAGGCATCTGATCAATGTTTCTCTCTCATCAACGTTTCTGACTCTCTATCCCTCTCAATTCCTCTCTGTGTAAAATCAATAAAATATATTAAAAAAAAAAAAAAAAAAACATTAGCGATGAGAAGGAATCATCAATTGGCTGCCTACTTATCTCCCTGCTAGGGATTGGCCCTGAAACCAGAGTATGTATACTGACCAGGAATTAAACCAAACTATAACCTCCTGGTTCATAGATCAATGCTCAACCACCAAGAAATACTGGCTGGCAAAATTCATTATTTTTAAGTGGATAGTTTAATGAGCTATGAAAGCATGTATATGTGTAACCAATACCACTATTAAGATATATTACTTTTATAACCAGCAATAAAAAATGAAATTAAAAATTTTAAATACTACACATAAGAGTATACAAACCATGAAGTATTTCGGGATAAATAAAATTAAGAAGCAAAAGTAGCAGAAACCGGCTTGGCTCAGTGAATAGAGAGCAGGCCTGCAGACTGAAAGGTCCCAGGTTCGATTGCAGCCAAGGGCATGTACCTTGGTTGTGGGCACATCCGCAGTGGGAGGTGTGCAAGAGGCAGCTGAACGACATTTCTAGGTCTCTATCTCTATCTCTCTACCTTCCTCTCTGTAAAAATCAATAAAATATTTTTTAAAGTATGCCTAAATAAATTAAGATTATATAGATTATATATATATACGTATATATATATATATATATATATATATATATATGCTCACAGATTATTGATGGATGGAATTTATATTGCTATACACTTTGCTTGAATTTGACCAAGTAGTGTTATTGGATCATAAGTAGAAATGAATCTGTGAGAAGAAATTTTTACTCTGTATGTGGAATCAGCTCTTGTGCCTACATGGCCCATTGATTCATCACTACTTCTATATGATTTCAAATAGTTTTAGTATACTTCTCCTAGTGCTGTGTTGTCTAATATTTTGCCTCTTTATGCCAGTTTATTGTGTATGTTAATTTCTCAGTTCCCTTGATACTTCATGGAAAAGTCACTTTCAAGAGCTCACTTATCTCTCCAGGCCACTAGGGCAAGTGATCTGTATTTCTGCTTCATTCTGTGAGTGATAACTGCACCTCCTTAAGTGGGTCCTGAAGAGAGCATACTCCGTTGGTGCCTGCTTAACTACAAGGACTGATGGCTTCCCGGTGAAACACTAAATTTTAGAGTAAGCTTAATTTTACATTTCTTCATTGTGCTGGTATAGAAATCTCATTTCTATTAAACACAGTTTTAATCCAACGTTAAGACTGATTTGGGGTATGGACCTAAAACAGAATTGACATGGTTTCTTCTTTGTGGAGCAAAAAATATCTAAGTGTGACATTCAGAGTTTTTTGTTTTTTTGTCATTTAAATATATATATAGTAGGAAATGAATGAAAAATCCTTAGTGATAGGGGAAAAGCCTCTGGGACCTTAGATGCCAGTTATAAAAGACAGATGGTTACACCTATAAATTTGTCTCTCCTGGAACTGATATTCAAGGTCCCAGAGCCTTTTTTCCATTCACTGAAGATTTTTTATGCAATTCGTACATCATACTGTATTTCATTCTTTATAAAAATGTCCAACCATTCATATTACAGAGGCAGCCAGACACCTTGTCTACTGCCAAAAACAAAAAGGAGAAGTTAAAAGTGAGGGCAGAAAGTAACATACCTATAAAATATTAAAACAAAAAAAAACACAAAAACAGTTTCTTACAAATAAGTTTCTTTACATGTTAATACAGCAACTTTCAACCTTCTTTTTTTTTTCCTCATGGCATACATAAACTAATTACTATGCTCTGCAGCAACCAAAAGCATATTATATTTTTTTTGTTAATCTAATCAAAAATAAGGTGTAATATTGATTGATTTAAAAAATAGTAATTACCTATTCTTTTTGCTCCAAAGTTACTTTAAACACACACACACATACACACTCACACAACCATACTTGCATATAAAAATTTCTAGTACCAAGAATTAGCCAATCAGATGCAAACTTATTATGTGACATGTCCAATAAGATACAATTCTATTACATGGACCTATTTATTTATGGGCATTCACGTGGACCACTATTTTGTTGGCTGTTTTTATTTTTTAATTTGATAGACTAAGGGTCAAAAAGTCAGTGATCCTGAGTAATTAATCAGGTATTGTATGTTTTAAAAATTCTTGCCTCATCAGTGGGTTGACAATCCTCAGTTAAGCCCCGGCCCATATGGTTCAGTTGGTTGAGCATTGTCTCATGCACTAAAAGGTCTCTGGTTTCTATCCTCAATCAGGGCATATGACCAGGTTGCAGGTCTTGATCTCTAGTACGAGGTATGCAGGAGACATCTGCTCAATGTTTCTCACATCAGTATTTCTCTCTATCTCTTTACCTTCCTCTCTTTCTAAAATAAATTTAAAAAAAGAAAATTGTTGTTTATACAATCAAGTAAGAATACATGGTATATATCTGACTTAGAAAAAGGACAAATACTTCAATTTTATTTGGTAATTTTTTATTGAGAAGAAAATATATATCAAGAAATATTTAAAAATAATAATTTTAAGCCAGAAACAAGGCCCAGCTATATATAGTTTTAATTGTAAAATCATGAGAGCAAGGAAAGAAATTATCATGTTGTGAGCTTTACCAGAAAAAAAGACAACATCAAAATTACAATCCAAGAGTAATTGTCAAAGAAAGCTGGGGTAACAATTGCAGTTGCAATAACTGGTTTGGATAAAGGAAGCTAAGAACTAGAGTTCTGCCTCTTGGTCAAATGGTTTAGACTTTCTAAGTCAATTTTAAGGCTTGAGGTATCCTATTTAATAAAAGGGTAATATACAAATTAACCATCACTCCAACATGCAAGATGGCCACTTCCATGTGGTCAAAGATGGCGGCCCCCATGTGGACACAAGATGGCCACCACAAGATGGCCAGCAGGAAGGGCAGATGTGGGTGATCAGGACAGCAGGGGAGAGCAGTTGGGAAGGTCCAGGCCTCCAGGGAAGGGCAGTTGGGGGTGACTGGGCCAGTAGGGAAAGGTAGTTGGGGGTGACCAGGCCAGCAGCGGGGAGCAATTAGGAACAGCCAGGCCTCTAAAGGAGGGTAGTTGGGAGGGACCAGGCTGGCAAGGGAGGGAAGTTAGGGGTGACTGGGCCAGTTGGTGAGGGCAGTTGGGGCCAACCAGGCCTGCAGGAGAGGACAGTTAGGGGCAACCAGGCTGGCAGGGGAGGGCAGTTATGGGTGACCAGGCCAGCAAGGGAGGGCAGTTAGGCAATCAGGCCACCAGGGGAGCAGTTAAGGCATTGATCAAGCTAACAGGGGAATGGGTAGGGGGTGATCAGGCTGGCAGGCTGAAGCATTTAGGGGCAAACAGAAAGGTAGGCAGGCGAGCAGTTGGGAACCAGCAGTCCTAGATTGTGAGAGGGATGTCCAACTGCCCATTTAGTGGGATTGGGCCTAAATGGGCAGTTGGGCATCCCTTCAGGGGTTCCAGATTGGAGAGAGTGGAGGCTGGGCTGAGGGACACACACACACCCTTCATGCATGACTTTTTTGTACTGGGTTTCTAGTAATATCATAATATCCCATTTATTAGTGGTATATTCGAGGGAAAATTATGTATATGAAGTGTTTAGAAATTCCTGGCATATAGAAAACACTCAGTAAATCATGATAAATGCAAATATGCAAAAAGACAAATACAAAGTAAAGGTTCAAAAATAGTAAGAAAAGGCTCCCTGGAGGTTGTACAATATATGGCTACTCATGGATTTATAGAGCAAGGAAAGGGGGCAAGGACACAATCAGCTGAAATGTGGTTCTGAGTAATGGGTTATTTCATAAAGTACCCCAAACACTATGTGCAGGATAGAATGGTGAGTAAAATAAGGAGGGTGAGATCTACTAGTAGATATTCTTAAAGGTACTAATAAGAGCAATCATGTCCTAAAATACGAGTTTGTGTTTATATGCGTGTGTCAGGATGGGCAAAAGATGTGAGGTGGAGAAAAACTTGGGAAGAAGCCACAGCTATGGAAGGAGAGAGGGGTAAAGCAAGGTAACTAGTCCATGGAGCAAGAATCAGGACAGGTAGCAAAATCTGAAGCAGCAAGTCACACTGAGAGTTTGGGTGTTCTGTGACAAGGGACACAAGAGCCCAAGGATTACCCCTGAAGTCTTTGATCTTGACCTTAGTTTTGGTTAGCAGGTGTTGGAGAAGGACATTAAAAGGGAGTAACTGGTGGTTGACATAAGAGCAAATATACCCAGGCAACTGGAGGTTCATCACTTCCTTCTCTGCCCACCATCCCCACACTAGGACTGTTTTAAAGACACAGCCTAGAGACAGCAATATGTTGTTGAGACCATTTGGGCTGAATACATGACTGACTGAACCCAGTTAAACACTCTGTACAAACTTTAAGAGTCTGTGGATGGTGCAGAGATCTGCTTGTCTTGCAGCCCCCAAGATTAGCCATGTATTTAACTTCCCTTGCTTACTGAACCTGCCCCCTACCAATCTGGACCGTCCTGCCTCTTGCTTTGATCTCTTTTGCCCTACATGTACAAGGGCAAGTTTTATATTTAACACACCCCCCCGGTGAATTCCTGAATTTATGATCCAATAATTGGAGAAACAGTCAGAATACTGGGGGGGAGGGGGTGCGGGGGGGGGCAGGGGGAAAGTATTTTTGGGAAAGAGAAATGTGTAGGGAAAATCCCAAGTTGCCATCAACCGCTGTGTGTGAAGGAATGGCCCAGAAACACCAGTTACTTTGGTGCTTTTGCTTGAGGATATACGGTATAGTGCACAGAGACGAGGAGAAAAGAGTGGCTGCTGCAGCAGATGGTCTTTAGTGGTGGGCAGGGTGGCTGGTCCCCAATGCCCAACCAGAGTCTGAAGCTCTGTTAGGAAGGTGAAAGAAGGACTGAGGTTAGAGAGGGACACGTGGCTGTCTACCACTGTGCTATCTTTGGGGCTAGCAGACAGGGTAGGAGAACGGGATAATAAATTGGAGACTTTAGCTCGCCCTTTGGACAGCCAGGAGGGTGTGAACTGCCCTGGATTAAGGTCTGAAAGTGGTGACAAAGCCTGATTGTGCCACCCAGGACAAGCCTCGTGTATAACTTCCCTTGCTGATTAAATGTATCATTAATCTGGAGTGGTCTGCCTCTTTCTTCAGCCTCTCTCTGCCCTCTGTGTATGGGAGCAGTTTCAGACTTTTGCCTGCAAACAATAGCAGGACATATTAATCTAAACTCAGGAGAATAGGAGGGCTGGGACTGTGCCTGGGTTTCCACTGGGAGTGACGGTTTAAGGACTGAAGTCGATTTTGACCAGGTAATTCCTTTAGAGACTAAACTTTTAAGGCATTAGGAAGACTATGCTAATTTCTTATTTTTATATTTAATAATCACATATTTATTGACACTCTACGATCTTTCTTTATATTGATGGCTTTTCTTTTATCCCATTTACAGAAGGGATTGAAATAATGGAGAAAAGCCATAGAGTCCTTACATTAATTTAGAAAACATAATTTCCTCATGTGTGAGGTTTCCTGGGGGTGAGAGGGTGGTCACAGAGGTGTAAATGTTGTCTCTACTATTCCTTCTCCACACCAATTAGTGATTCACGTGGCTTCACAATTTATAGCAAATTACATAATTTAATAATCAAAAACATTTGGCTTATATCAAAAGGTTAATTAATTTACAAAAGAGAAAATAGATTATTTTATAGAAACAGGCACAATTTGACAGAAGGAACACAAAGCTTATGTGTTATTTGAACAAGTTTCAAACAGAATGAAGATATTAGCATACTTTAAGAGGCTAATTTGTATAATTTCTTTGTTTTTCCAGGCATCCCTCTATTATCACTTTCTTCCAAAATCCAAGTTAGGATAACTGCTCATATAGCAACCCGAAATTCAAAGGTAGCATTTATGTCCTAGTTATGTACTAGTTAATTTTGTAGTTTGAAAGTAATTTGTTATAATTTGTTGTCAAAACGAAATGACTTTTTTCTTTGGTGATAGTGTCATTATCAAATCATTCTTAAAACAATTATAGCAGAGACCTTTCCTCCCTCCCTCCCTCCCTCCCTCCCTCCCTCCCTCCCTCCCTCCCTCCCTCCCTCCCTCCCTCCCTCCCTCCCTTCCTTCCTTCCTTCCTTCCTTCCTTCCTTCCTTCCTTCCTTCCTAATCTCTGATGCTTACACAAGTGCCTTGAAACCTTAAAGAGGGCTCAGTGAATATTCATTCATTGTTGGAACGATATCATCTCAGCTTAGTCAAAAATTTCCAATTTTTATTCCTCACTTGCCATTGTGTATTTCATCTGTGCTGCTTCCCTCTTGAGAGGGAGATTGGAAAGAAGTGAGGAGTGTCATGAAAAAAATGTATGCAACCATCTCTCTCTCTCTCTCTCTCTCTCTCTCTCTCTCTCTCTCTCTCTCTCTCTCTCTCTCTCAATAGTTTTGAATAAAATTTGAATCTCACAGCCCTTCCAGTCTTCTCCTCCACAGGATCACAACATTTCAACATTTTGTTAATAACTCCATGAAGGCGGTTGGTGCTTGTTTGCAGGTAGCCTCCGGGTTAAACAATGTCTCCTCAATGTGGTATATTTTCATATTGTGAGGGTTTCCCCTTTTCCTTGGATTTCTATAATCTATGTTTGCCAAACACTGTCTAGATGAACTATTTTATAGATGTTTGCCTAGTTTTGAAGTTTTTATTAGGGCTGATAACCTTTTCAAAACTAAATATCAAAGAGCATTTCATTTGTGGGAGAGGAATTTTCTACATGCTCTTATACACTCTAAAAATATAAACTTAAGCTGTGGTGTAGTAATTACACATATTATATCACTTTGTGTTTTACTATTCTGGGATATATGCACATTTGCCTGAGGGTGTACATAAGATGGTTAGTATGAAAACATAAACAGAGTGGGTGGGTGATACCAAAGCACAAATGGAGAAACATTTAATAAAATGTTTTACACTTGTTTTTCTACCCTGATCACTCCATTCAGGTGACAATCATACAATGCGCCTTTAAGATGGGAATATATTTTACTAACAGCAAATCCCAGAGTGATTGGGTGGGCTGCTTAGAACCACCACTGGGTACCCCTCCTGATTAGATTGCTGATGAGGAGTCTCAAATACGTGTTCTCTCCTGGAGAGCATTTCCTCTTAATTTCTTGTCAGTTCAGAGAAATTGGTATGATTTGATCTACTTTCGAATATGAATTAAACTTCTTATAATCTTTATTGAAATTCACATTGTCAGAACTCTGCATAAGAACAGAGAGAGAGAGAGAGAGAGAGAGAGAGAGAGGGAGAGAGAGAGAGAGAGAGAGAGAGAGAGAGAGAGAGACTTTTTCTTATCCTCTAACAAGATCTAACCTTTAAAAACCACTTTCTCACTGAATTCTTGATTTCTTGATTGATTATATTATTATCACATATAATTTTTGAGCATTTGGAAAGTGTGAACAAAATTTAAAATCTTTTATTTGTAACTTGCTTTAGATGTCTCTAGGAAAGTTCTAATGAAAACTAATAATCTTCAATATTAGAAAAAATGTCAATAAAGTGATGTTTTTAACTGAAAAAAAATCCATTTGTTGCTTTGTGAAGACTATTTTTAATTTCATTTAAGTAAACATCTATAGCTCTTAGAACTTTTAGAATTTACTAATCTCATTGGGAAATAGCTAAATAATTGTGCTAAGAAGCTAATAAGGAACTAGTTAATTTTGATAATTTTGAAGTTTGAAAGTGCTTTGTTGTAATTTGTTGTAAAAAATGGAATGGTTGGTCTTTATTTGGCGACAGTGACATTATCATATTTCAAAGAATACACATTTGAAGGCCAGCTGGTTGTCAATGAAGAATCTATTAACTCTCAGATGGGAACACCATCTACTACACTAATAAAAGAGTAAGATACAAATTGACCATACCTTCGTTATACCCACCAGTCAATCATAAGTGAGTATGCAATTTAACCCAACTAAGATGGTGAGTTAATTTGCATATAAAGGTGCTGAGTGGCCAAAGGCGGGGCAGGATGGTTGTGTCATCTCCATGGCAACAATCAGGTGTTCCACACTGCCACAGCCACTTAGGCCTCTGGGCAGCGTGGGAAGGCAGAAAGGTGGCTCCAGGTGGGGCAAAGATGGTACCAGCAGCCAATCAATTATTCTCTTCCATCATGAATGTTTCTGTATCTCTCTCCCTCTCCTTTCCCCTCTGAAATCAATAAAAAATAATTTAAAAAAAATCTGTTTGCTCTTGCTTATCCAATTTTCTTCTTTTTAAATTTTTTTTCAATTACAGTTGTCATACAATATTGTATTAGTTTCAGGTGTGCAATCCAGTGACTAGACATTATATAACTTACTAAGTGATCATCCCAGAAAATCTTATACCTATCTGACACCATACATAGTTATTAGAATATTCCCTATGCTGTATTTTACATCTCCAATTTGCACTTCTAAATATATTTACCTTTTTAACCCATCCTTCCCAACTTCACTCACATTTGACAACAGTCAAAATATTCTTTGTATCTATGAGTTTGTCATGTTCTGCTTATTTGTTTATTTTCATTTCAATTATTGATATATATTTATTGCAATTTGTTCATAATTTTTCTTTTTTTCTTCTTCTTAAAGACTCTTTAACATTTCATATAATACCAGTTTGGTTGTGATTTAATCCTTTAGCTTTTTCTTGTCTGTGAAGCCCTTTTTCTGTCTTTTGATTCTAAATGATAGCTTTGCCAGGTAGAGTAATCTTGGTTGTAGGTTCTTGCTTTTCATTACTTTGAATATTTCTTGTCACTCCCTTCTGTCCTACAGAGTTTCTGTTGATAAATCAATTAACAGTCTTATGGAAACTCACTTGTAGGAAACTGTTTTTTCCCTCTTGCTGCTTTTAAGATTCTCTCTTTGTCTTTTACCTTTGGCATTCTAACTGTGATGTGTCTTGGTGTGGGCCTCTTTGGTTTCATCTTGTTTGAAACTCTCTGCACTTCCTAGACTTATATGTCTATTTTTTTTCAGCAGATGAGGGAAGTTTTATGTCATTATTTTTTCAAATAAGTTTTTAGTTTCTTACCCTCTCTCTTCTTTTTCTGCTACCTCCATGATGTGAAAGTTGGTGTGCTTGAAGTTGTCCCAGAAGATCTTTACACTATCATGATATTTTTGGAAATTTCTTTTTTTTGTTTTGTTTTGTTCTGATTGGGTGTTTGTTTGTTTGTTTGTTTGTTTTGTGTGTGTGTGTGTGTGTGTGTGTGTGTGTGTGTGTTTGCTATTTTTGTTTTTTATTTTGTTTGCTTCCTGATATTTTAAATTACTGGTTAGATTATCAGCTTCATCTATTCTACTGTTGATCCCTGTAAATTATTCTTTATTTCAGTTAGTTTAGCCTTTATTTCTGAACGGTTCTATTTATGGTTCCTATGTCCTTTTTCATGCTGTTGAAATTTTCACTAGTTTATTCTAGCATTCTTATAACCATTGTTTTGTTTTTAAATATGTTTTATTGATTTTCCACAGAGAGGAAGGGAGAGGGATAGAGAGCTAGAAACGTCGATGAGAGAGAAACATGGGCCAGCTGCCTCCTGCACACCCCCTACCAGGGATGTGTCCGCAACCAAAGTACATGCCCTTGACCAGAATCGAACCTGGGACTCCTCAATCCACAGACCAACGCTCTATCCACTGAGCCAAACCGGTTTTGGCATAACCATTGTTTTTAACTCTGTATCTTGTATTTTGCTTGCCTCCATTTCATTTCTTTTTTTTTTTTTTTCCTGGAGATTTCTCCTGTACCTTCATTTGAGACCTATCTCTGTCTCCACATTTTGACTGTTTTCTTATCCTTAACTATAATAATAAAAGTGTAATATGAAAATTAAATGAAAGACCATCCAGACATCCTTCCAGGTGACCTTCTGGATGAAGCTGGGGCTGCAGCTGTAGGATCGAGGCAGCTGCTGCAGCTGCAAAGGCATTTTCTTCCATAAATTTTGCTCATTGGGCCACTAGTTTATATATATTTGGTAGAGCTACCTTATGTGGTAAGTAGAATGGCCTTATGTGTTAGGATGGAGTGGCACTCCAGGTATGCCCCTGTGTGAGCTATGTGCACTGTCCCATTGTAGTTGATAGCTGTGGTATCACTGAGAGAGATTGACTCTTAGCACAATTTTCTTCCAGGACAGACCACAGCTGTGCAGGAGTCAACCCTATGGAGAGTGACTTGCTCTAGTGAGGCCCTGATACCAACCAGTTTGTCCATGAAGTGTGTTGCTCATAAAGGTGGTAGAGTTATAATCTGTTATCTACTGATGCTGTCCAACTGATAGAATGGCTCTAGGCCTCCCAGGAGGTGCAAAGTAAAACCACTGCCTGTGCCCTGCCTGGGGCAATGAGCACAAGCTACAGAGTGATCTGCAGATAACTGTTATTTTTTAAATATATTTTTATTCGTATTTTTTACAGAGAGGAAGGTAAAGGGATAGAGAATTAGAAACATCAATCAGCTGCCTCCTGCACACCTCTTATTGGGGATGTACCCGCAACCAAGGTACATGCCTTTGACCGGAATTGAACCTGGGATACTTCAGTCCTCAGGTCGATGCTCTATCCACTGAGCCAAACCGATTAGAGCAATAACTGTTATTTTTGTTGGATATAGAGCCTGTGAACCAGGTTGGGCTGCTCTAGTGCCAGTCCAGAGGTCACTTAACAAAAGGTAGCAGATACACAGAAACCAGATGATTCTTGTTTTCTTGTGATTTTTCTTTTCTCTATAACCATTTCAATTATGTGCTACAATATTCAAGAACCTTTATCTTTTTTTCTTTAATCTTTATTGTTGAAAATATTGTATTCCCTTTTTTCTCTCCCATTGACTCATTCTAGCCCACCCTCAACCCAGGCCTTCACCACCCTATTGTCTGTGTCCATGGGTTATGCATATATGCATACAAGTTCTTTGGTTAATTTCTTCCCACCCACTCACACATCCCCTCCTTCCTTCTGAGATTTGGTAGTCTGTTCCATGCTTGTATGTCTCTGGACCAATTTTGTTCACCAATTTATTTTGTTCATTAGATTCCACATATGAGTGAGATCATGTGATACTTATCTTTCTCTGACTGACTTATTTTGCTTTGCATAATATTGTCCAGGTCCCTCCATGCTATCTCATAGGTAAGAGATTCATCTTTTTATTGCTGCAGAGAATTTATATAGAACACATTTTTTTATCCACTCATCTACTGATAGGCACTTGCGCTGTTTCCAGAATTTAGCTATTATAATTTGAGCTGCTATAAACATAGGGGTGCATACATTCTTTCTGATTGGTGTTGAGAGTTTCTTATGATATATTTCTAGAAGTGGGATTGCTTGGTGAAATGGGAGTTCCATATTTAATTTTTTTGAGAAATATCCATACTATTTTCCACAGTGTCTGTATTTCTACCAGTAGTGTACTAGGGTTCCTTTTTCTCCACCTTCTCACCAGCACTTGTCATTTGTTGATTTGTTGATGGTAACCATTCTGACAGGTGTGAGGCGGTACCTCACAGTCATTTTGATTTACATGTCTTGGATCAGGGGTCCTCAAACTTTTTAAAGTGGGGGCCAGATCACGGTCCCTCAGAGAGCTGGAGGGCCGGACTATATGAACTACTAATTCCTACTGTAACACCTCGGCTGCGCTCACTGCCCAAAAAACCTGGCGGGCCGGATCAGACTCCTCTGCGGGCTGCATGTGGCCCACGGGCCGTAGTTTGAAGACGCCTGTCAGGATGATCAGTGACTGAGCATTTTTTCATATGTCTCTGGCTATCTGTATGTCCCCTTTGGAGAAGTATCTACTTGGGTCCTTTGATCGTTTATTAATTGATTTGATTATTTTCTTTTGGTTCAGTTGTATGAGTTCTCAAGGGCCTTTACTATGGTTTGAAATGTTTGTTGTTCATCATAATTGGCTAACCTGTTTACATTCACTGAAAATAGTGGATTATTTTTTACCTATAGGTTTAAATATCTTGTGTATTTACCATGTTTTAAAGTTTTACTAGATTTAATAGATTTTTATACATCTTAAAAATAGATTTTTATGTATGTTACAGATTATTTAACATGTATTTTAAATATTCTACTTTTGCAAATGGAAATATATTATAGTTTTAAGGGGAAAATGTAAGTTTTATATTCTTAATCAATTCTGATTTCTCTCTAAGCTTTGGAAGATATCACATATCTTATTCATAGCTTATTAATTGATCTCATAGATCAAAATCTAAAAACTAAATTATTGTCTTTTACTTAGAACTTTAGAGTATGATCCACAATGCAAAGTTTGGAAATAAAGCAATATCCTGGACATTTGTTGCTATCTAATATTGAGCTTAAAATTTCGTAGTCTTCATACTAAAATGAGAAAATAGAAAGTTATTCCCTCCAGAAATTTCTAGTTACTAAGAAATAAACAGATTAAAGTTAAAAAAAAAAAATGAAGAGGACCAAGGAAACACTGAGGATTTTAGAAAAATAAATATATTTCCTTAAACATGTTAAAGAATGTAAAATATTATAAATCACAAAGAAATAATTTATTAAAGAAGATAAATATTTTTCTAATAAGAATATTTTATGAATATAGATACTCTTTTAATCACTGTTTTTGTTTTTGTTTTAAATATGGTTTTATTGATTTCAGAGAGAGGAAGGGAGAGAGAGAGAGAGAGAGATAGAAACATCGATGAGAGAGCATCATCCATTGGCTGCCTCCTGCATGTCCCTACAGGGTATCAAGCCTGAAACCTGAACAAGTACCCTGATTGGGAATTGAACTGTGACCTCCTGGCTAATGAGTAGGTGCTCAACCACTGAACAACACCAGTTGGGCTGCCTCTCTAATTCAAGGTAGAGAAAATAGACACTCAGGATAACAGTTTTATACAAGTAACTCAAATTTCTAACAAAGAAGTACTCAGAATGTTACTGGACTAAGGAGCAAGATACCTATTCTATCTAATGTGCAGAAGTAGGAGAGGGCAATATTCAGTGAAGCTTTTTAAAGATAGCTTCAAATGAGACTCAAAATTAAAGAATGTTGCCTGAACTACCTGACTAGAAAGAAATTAGTTTACGTACATTTTACAGTGTAAAATAAATGGTACAACACAACTAAATAGGGTCTTTTTTTTAACACCAGGCAATAAAAAATAAGATCTATTTATTGATCACTTGGTTTAACAAAAGGAAAACTGAACCTAACAACAATAGTCATTTGTCCTAGTCTCTTAGCATTATGTTAAGCTATTCTATTTCATTTATAGTATGGCTAGTGATGAACTTGATATTAAGGATCATTCTTGGATCATCATTTAGAAGTACCAAATCTTATTTTCAAAGTTTACTTATTAAGAAAATGGAATGCCTTGAGTCTACTCCAGGGTCACAGAGATTTTCTCCTAGAAAAGAAATCAACAAAGTTTTTGCCTTGTAAGTTTAAGTCTTTGATGCTTTAGAATATTTAGAGTCAATTTTTGTGTAAGGATGTGCAGTATGGTTTTCCCTCCTTCCCCCATGCAAATATATGGATGTTTTACATTATCATTTATTGAAAAAGACTTCTCTTTTCCAATTAAATTTCTTTAGAAGTTTTACTGATAAGCATCTGAACATACATAATTAGTTCTTTTTCTATTTCTATTAAGTTCCCTTTGTTAATACCTATTCCTTTGTCAATATTATGCTGTCCTATTTAGTGTAGCTATGTAATAGGTCTTGAGACAAAGTCATATTCATCCTTTCAATTTTGTTTTTCTTAATAATTTATTTATCTACCCTGGTTTCTTTATATTTTATTAGAAATTATAATTAACTTGTCATTTGCTACATTGGAAGAAATGTCTGTCAGAATATTTATTGTTATTAAATTCAGTTGATAAATTTGTAGGGGAATTAATGTCCTAACTACTTTGTCCAATTTATTAAATACTAGAGGCCTAGTGAATGAAATTTGTGGAAGAGTAGGCCTTTTCAGCCCAGGCAGCTATCTGGATCCTGCCCAGCCGCAGCGGCTCCCTCAATCTCGTGGCTGAAGCCCTGACTTCATCCAGAACATCATTCAGAAAGATGTCCAATCTAATTAGAATATTATGCTTTTAGTATTATAGATACTATGTCCCTTCATATTTATATTTTAATGGTTTTTTTTCTCAGGAATATTTTTAGTTTTAATGCAGAAGACTCAACATTTTTTTCCTTAATTAACTTCAATATTTTTTCTAAAAATTTCATATTTCAAATACTATATAATTACAAACTTGCACTGATTTGTATTACAGATTCATATTAATTTAACAGCCATGTAACAATTCAAACTGCAATTAAAACACCGAAAGCTGTATTAAAATATTTGCATATGAATGTAGCACAATAGATTTTCTAACAAAATGTATAAATAAAACTAGTTAGAAACATCTCAACATATTTAAAGAATCTATAAATTGATCACAAGTAAACAGTGATAAGACATTGTTAAAAGAACAATGACATCAAGTAATATGTTCCTGTAACCTTTAGTGCTTAAAAATATTTATCTGTAAAAATTAATTATTTTTATCAATTAAAAAGTCATTAGCAGGATACAAAATTAACACCCAGAAATCTATGGGATTTTCATATACCAATAGTGAACTTACTGAAAGAGAGGTTAACAAAATCCCATTTACCATTGCAGCAAAAAAATTAAGATACTTTGGAATAAACTTAACTAAGGAGGTAAAAGACCTGTATTCAGAAAACTATAGGGCACTGAAAAAAGAGATAAAGAAAGATACAAACAGATGGAAGAATATACTATGTTCATGGATTGGTAGAATCAATATCATTAAAATGTCCATACTACCCAAAGCAATCTATAGATTCAATGCAATCCCCATTAAAATATCAATAACATGTTACACAAACCTAGAATGAACTGTCCAAAAATTCATCTGGATTGAAAAAAAACAACAACACTCTGAATAGCTGCAGTAATCCTGAGAAAGAACAAAGTAGGAGGAATCTCAATACCAGCTAGCAAGCTGTATTACAAAGCCACTGTTCTCAAAACTATCTGGTACTGGCACAAGAACAAACACAAAGACCATTGGAATAGAATAGAGAACCCAGAAATAGACCCAAATCACAATGCTCAATTAATATTTGACAAGGGAGGCATGGACATACAATGGAGTCAAGATACTCTCTTCAGTAAATAGTATTGGGAAAATTGGACAGATATGTGCAAAAAAATAAATAAATAAAGTCCACCAACTTACACTGTACACAAAAATAAACTCAAAATGTATAAAGGTAAGGCGGGAAACCATAAAAATCATAGACGGATCTTCAGGCAGCAAAATCTCAGAAATATGTTGAAGCGATATCTTCACTGATACAGCTCCAAGGCAATGGAAACTAAAGAGGAAAATAAACGTGTGGGACTACCCAATCAAAAAACAACCCAATCAAAAAATGAGTAACAGGCCTAAATAGATACTTTTCAAAAAGGTACATAAGGAAGGCCAAAAGACATATGAAAACATTCTCAAAGTCATTAATAATCTGAGAGATGCAAAACAAAGCAACAATGAGATACCATCTTATACCTGTCAAGATGGCTATCATCAACAAATCAACAAATAAATGAATATTCTAGAAAAACTGGTTGTACTGTACAAAAAGATGTTCCTAAGGTGTTACGAAAAATTCTATTGGCAGAGCATCCCATGGTAAAATTGCACAACATGTTATGAACCTAAAACCGTCATCTTGTAGTGCAAATAATTTAAAATGTAAAAGCTATCCAGACTACATTATAAAATTTCCAAAAGTCTTCTATTATTTAAAGTAAAAAAGGGGGTGACAGTGGAAGAATATCATGTAAGGAAAAATATCCTGAGAATAATTTATATCTAAAAAATTTGTACTTTAGAAAATTAACCTTCAATTGAAAGGCTAATAGCAAGATACCCATGAAAATACACACATGGTGACAAAACAAGCCAGGGGAAAATTATTTGGGGGGGGGGGGGAAATGTAAAAGAATCCCAAATCAATTTTAAAGAAAATATCCCTTTATTAACTTTTGGTCGAGAATATGTTTGTATATTTTCAGAAAACAAAACAACTCGGAGACCATCTGGAATCCTGTAACAGAGAGGAATAGACAAAAGTGCTCCAGCCATGAAGACGGAAGAGACACAATTCAGAGATGGAAGATGCTGACGACGCCTCAGCATACCAGCAGACAGCAGCTGCGGGTCGCTGAAGGATGCCCAGGACCAAACCAGAGATGGGCAGAGCTGCATTACCACCATTTGTCCACCAAATCAGATCTGAAATATCATGGCTGACATGTACACATAAGGAACTATTTGACATTGAAATTGGGACTCAAAAGAACTTTTGGCCCAGAAAGAAACTCACTACAGACTGATTCATTTGCCTCTCAGCATAACCATTATGGCTTGTTGCAGTTTAGGTTCTTACAAGGGTATTTCTTGGATCACATGATCTCACACATCTAGAGGAAATAATGAACAACATAGACTGATGAACAAAAACAGATCCAGAGAAAGAGAAGCACTGATCAGATTCTCAAACCTCAGAGGGAAAGGAAGGGAGGGTGGGGGTAAGGGAAGAGATCAACCAAAGAACTTGTGTGCATGCATATGGGCCTAGCCAGTGGCCATGGACAACAGGGGGGTGGGGGCATATGTAGAGAGGGGTTTGGGATGCGACTGAGGGGATAAGGACAATTATGTGAGACCATAATCAATAAAATAAAGTAAATACAAAAAAACAAAACACAAATGACAAGTGCTGTGAGGATGCGGAGAAAAAGGAACCCTCATGCACTGTGGTTGGGAATTCAGACTGGTGCAGCCACTATGGAGAACAGTATAGAGTTTCCTCAAGAAACTAAAAATGGAACTCCCATTTGACCTAGTGATCCCACTTCTAGAAATATATCCCAAGAAATACCAATCAGAAATGATATTTGCACGTCTATGTTCATAGCAGCACAATTTACAATAGCTAAGATTTGGAAATAGCCTTAGTGCCTATCAGCAGATGAGTGCATTAAAAAACAATGCTACATCTATACAATGAAATACAATACTTTGCTGCTATAAAAATGAAGGAACTCCTACTCTTTGCAACAGCATGGATAGATATGGAGAACATTATACTAAGCAAAATAAGTCTGTCAGAGAAAGATAGATATCATATGATCTCACTTACTTGTGGAATTTAATGAACAACATAAACTTCTGAGCAAAAACTGATCAAAGGGAAGGCAAGGGAGGGGAGGGGTAAGGGGGATCGATCAATCAAAGGAGTTGTATGCACGCATACAAGCATAATGGACACAGACACAAGGGGGGTGAGGTCATGAGCGGGGTTAGGGGGCCATTGGGAGATAAAGACACATATGTAATACCTTAGTCAATAAAGAAGAAAAAAAGTGATTGGGATAAAAATAACTCAATAGTAAAATAAATATTTTTCTCTCTTATAAAAGTATTAAACTGTTTAATGATATTTCACTTGCTTTTTTTGGTTTCCATTTAGAGAGTTTTGGGAGTTTTAAACTGGATATATTTGCATTTCTAAGCTTCCAAACTTCACATAAAGCAGTTGTCATTTTAAAATCAATTTTTGTGCTTTCTATGGCTCATATGTACTTGTTTGTTATTTTCTCACTCAGTTAAATTTAGAAGTACCCACTCTGGAGACCATTTGAATCAAAAGCTCCACTCTTTTCTTTTGGCTTCTTTAATTTGTCCTGTCTTCCTTTAGACAGGCAATTGAAAAGCATTATAGTAAGACAGGGGAGGCGGGGAATTTCCCATTCCCACATGATTCATTGGATAGTTAATATTTTATCTGTATGTATGAAACAGGTTTTAAAAATAATTTAATTGCATAAACTAGATAAAATTTATACAGCATAATAATCATAAAGCCAGATTTTACACACAGAGATAACACACACACTCAAATGTGCATATCTGCACACATACATCACTACCCCCAACATCACCATCCCCAAGTGTTTATTTTAAAAATATAAATGCAGCTTAGTATTCTAGATATTTAATCAGTTCAGAGAATAAGGTTACCCAAATACTGGATTTACTTCTGCTTATGTTTAAGTGCAGGTTTGGAAGAAAAGGAATAAGCTAAAGTTAGCAAGCAGTCTGCTACAGTTTCAGCTCTCAAACAGATAGTAGACTTTGCTGAACATCTGACCTTTCCTCTCATATGTTACATATACAATTAATATGGTTCAGTGCCCCTCTGGTCATTAGCTACTAATGAGATTTAAAGCTATCTTTAAAAGCAACTAAAGAAGTATTAGTGTTATCTGATGGTATTTTTTGATCCACTTTAGTATTATGTGTGTTAAAAGAACCCACAACTTTGATGTTCGGCACAGATGTCAATCAGACATCTGATATATTACTCTTAGTAAATACTAGAGGCCCAGTGCACAAAAAATTCATGCACAGGGGTGTGGGGGGGGGGAGGGTAAGTGTCACTCAGCCCAGCCTGCACCCTCTCCAATTTGGGAACCCTCAAGGGATGTCCCACAGGGACCGGGCATAAACTGGCAATTGGACATCCCTCTCACAATCCAGAACTGCTGGCTCCCAACTCCTTACCTGCTTGCCTTTCTGATTGCCCCTAACCACTTCTACCTGCCAGCCTAATCACCCCCTAACCTAGGGGTGTCGAACTCAATCAGAGAAGGGGCCAAAATCTAAAATCCAGCCTAAATCGCGGGCCGAATGGTTTACTGAACAGTCATAAACTGTCATTGTGATGGAAACGCAGCGAAGTGCAGTGATGACAGCGCGGTGCGGGCCACATTGCAAGGCCTGGCGGGGCGGATTTGGCCCGCAGGCCTTGTGTTTGACACATGTGCCCTAACCACCCCCCTGACAGCCTGTTCCCTCCTCTGCCGGTTTAGTCACCTCTAACTGCCCTCCCCTGCAGGGTTGATCACCTCCAACTGCTCTTACAGTCCTGGTCCTTCTCAACTGCCCTCCCCCTCTGGCCATCCTGTGGTGGCCATCTTGTATCCACAGAAGGGCAGGATCTTTGACCACATGGGGGCAGCCATCTTGTGTGTTGGAGTGATGGTCAATCTGCATATTACTCTTTTATTAGATAGGATAGAGGCCTGGTTCCTGGGTGGGGGCCAGCTGGTTTGCCCTGAAGGGTGTCCCGGATCAGGGTGGGGGTTCCCTAGGGGTGCGGGGTGGCCTGGGCGAGAGGCCTGAGGTGGTTTTCAGGCTGGCCACGCCCCCAGGTGACCCAAGTGGAGGCCCTGGTATCTGGGGTTTACTTATCTTCTATAATTGAAACTTTGTAGCCTGGAGTGAAGGCCTGAGCTGGCCAGAGCTGCAGAAGCTTGGCTTCCTCCATTGCCCAGGGCAACTCTTGCCTCCTGCTCTTCCAGCTCAGTGGCTACCATCATTTCTGTTGGAATTTATTTACTTTCTATAATTGAAACTTTGTACCCTTGAATGGAGGCCAGCAAGGGTATGCAGAAAGCTTAGCTTCCTCTATTGTCAGGGAAATTCAAGCCTCCCTCCTGCTCTCTGTGGCTGCAGCCATCTTGGTTGGGGTTAATCTGTATATATTCTCTTATTGGTGGGTGTGTATGGCTAGTGGACATGGCTTGTTAGTGTAGCATATTTGCATATTGCTCTTTTATTAGATAGCATTAATGTATTTCTTGATTTTAGAGGTTTTCTTATTAGGGTTATTGTCTTTAACTGCCAATTCTGTTTGTTCCTTGGAGTTTGCCTCAGTTTGGTTCATAGTAAAACTTATAGAAAAGTTGCCTCATATCGAGTGTCAAAATCATGTTGAATTCTCCCTAAAATATATATAGTAGTTAAACAAAAGCTATATAATATCTGGCAAATTCTTTGAATTTTCAGAATCTTTAATATATGATCATATTTGTAGTTTACTAACTCCATAAAAGTATATTATATTTTATAATTTGTAAAATATGCATATGTAATACAAATGATCTTTGGCTATATGAAAATAATATGAGTAAAGAAAAATTATTTATTCAATATATATTTTCTAGACATTAGGCAAATATAATAATGAAATATAATTTTTTTCTATCAGATTGGCAAAAAAAGGATGCAAAGAAATAATTATCTCATCTAAATTTAATGGAAACTTAATTTTATATAAAAAAATTTTAGTATTGCCAGAACCGGTTTTGCTCTGTGGACAGAGCGTCGGCCTGTGGACTGAGGGATCCCCAGTTCGATTCCGGTCTAAGGCATGTACCTTGATTGTGGGCACATCCCCAATAGAAGGTGTGCAAGATGCAGCTGATCAATGATTTTCTCTCATCAATGTTTCTAACTCTCTATCCCTCTCTCTTCCTCTCTGTAAAAAATCAATAAAATATATATTTTTTTAAAATAGTATTGTGATTTTTTTAAATGTCTGAGAAAACTAAAAGGTCTTATTACTCTTTCAATCACATACTCCTATGAATATGTACTAAATAAATAATTAAGTTGAAGCGAAAGACTTATGTACATGTAACGTATTGTAGTGTTATTGTAAATAACAATATTAGAACTTAGCTTATTAAAAATAAGAAAATGGCTATATAAGGCTATACATATCGAACAAGTAATATTTTATACTAAAAATGTAGATTGGTATTTTTAAAATAATTAAAAAAAAATTAAGTACTGGAAAGTAAAAACAAACAATTTGAAACTATAAATTTAGTAAAGTAAATATGCTTGGAGAAATGTAAGATAGCTAGATAGAAAAGCAACAAACAGGTAAACCTATTTACCATTAACTATGTTCACTCATCACTGTTGAAATTATGGGTGATTTTCATTTTTTATATAGTGTATGTTCTTTATATGTACATATTTGATAATCAAAAAATTAACAAAAGTTAGATTTAAATCAAATCCAGCAAATGCAAAACTGCCTGTTCAACTCTCCCATTTCTAGAGCCAGTTCTTCTATGGTTGTTTGATCTTTCTAGCTGTCAACATTTGTCCTGGTCAAAATGGCTGGTATTGAAATGAACTCTTTTTGCTAAAATGTGATTTCAATTTCATCAGTCCTACAAAGCTTACATATGGTACATATCCCATATTATAAGTCATCTGTTGTATATTTCTATAGCAACATTGTAACACAATTTATTTGTAGACAGAATAAGCCTTAGAAAGACATAAATACTGCAAGGGTATAATACCTCTAATTTTTTAAAACACCTGGAAACTATAAGTGACAAAGTAATTAGATGTGTCTTATCCAATAGTAATATTTTTGTATAAAAACATTTAAAGTGATTCTGAATTAGATGTTAGAAATACAACAATAACTCAATAAATTTCCTGTGGATAATGCAACTCATATTTGATAGTAAAGAGTACATTTTTAATGTACACAATGATACAACTATAGGCCATATCTAGCCTACCACTTATTTCTCTACAGCCCAAGAGGTAAAAATAGTTTTAAATTTGTAAATGAGTGAAAAGTAAATAAAAAAAAAAATATCACCTTGTGATATATGAGAATTATATTGCTTGAATGTCAGTGTCCATAATAAAGTTTTATTGGAATACAGCTGCTCCTAATATGTACCTATTATCGATGATTGCTTTTTCCCTGTAACCGCAGAGCTTGTAGTTAAAGCAGAAACCTTATGTACTGAAGTTGGGAAAATGTACTATCTGATCCCTTTCAAGAATAGTTTACTGACTCCTGCACTGAGCTGTAGATTCTATTCCACAAGAACAGATAGAGAGTATTGATGTCTCACATTGCCTTTTCACATATCTAAATTGGTGACCTGCCTTTGTTTTAAAATTTTTATCCAAAGAACTTATATGCATACTAGAGGTCCAGTGCATGGATTCATGCACCAGTGGGATTGCTTGGCCTGATCTGCAGAGATCAAGCTGAAACCAGCTCTCTGACATCCCCTGTGGAATCCCAGGTTGTGAGAGAGCAGTTCTCAGCTGCACACCCTGGAATCAGGCTTCCTCCTCTCTGGGTCTCTAGTGTGGGTGAAGCAGATTTGGAGCACCTTAGTGCCCCAGCAGAAACCTAACCCATAGTTGATTCCTTGAGGAATCAGGTTCCCTCCTTCCTTCTCTCTAGATCCAGGGTGTGGGTGAAGAAGATTTGGGGCCCCTAGCTAACCTAACCCATGGCTGATTCCACAAGGAATTAGGCTCTCTCCTCTACTGATCATAATGTCTTCCCCCTGGTGGTCGTTGCGTGTCATAGCTACCAGGCAAATGGTCGAACAAAGGGACGGTCACTTAGGCTTTTTATATATAGTCTAGAGGCTGGTGCATGAAATTTGTGCACTGGGTGGGGGGGTCCCTGATCCTGGTCTGTGCCCTCTCGAGGTGCAGGACCCCTTGGGGGATGTCCACCTTCTTAAGCCAGCATTCAGACATCTCTCTCACAGTCTGGGGCTCTCGCAGTCTGGGACTCCTTGCTCATTACTGTCTGCCTGCAGTGCAAGAGGGTTCCTTCTTCTCCACATTCTCACCAGCATTTGTCCTCTGTTGATAGCCATTCCGACAGGTGTGAGATGGTGCCTCATTGTCGTTTTGATTTGCATCTCTTGGATGATTAGTGACTTTGAGCATGTTTTCATAAGTTTCTTGGCCTTCTGTATTCCACTTTTGAAAAGTGTCTATTTAGGCCCTTTGCCCATTTTTTGATTGGATTGTTTATCCTCTTTTTTTAAGTTGTGAGTTCCCTATAAATTTTGGAGAATAAACCCTTATCTGAGATAACATTGGTAAGTATTTTCTCCCTTGCAGTTGGCTTTCTTATTGTTGATGGTTTCTTTTGCTGTGCAGAAGCTTTTTATTTTGATGTGGTACCATTTGTTTATTTTACCCTTAGTTTCCATTGTACTAGGAGCTATATTGTTAAAGATATTGCTAAAACAAATGTCTGTTATTTTGCTGCCTATGGTTTCTTCTAGGATTTTTATTATGCCAAGCAAAATAAGCCAGTCAGAGAAAGATAAATATTGCATGACTCACTCATTTGTGGAATATAATGAACAACATAAACTGATGAACAAAATAGCACCAGAATCATAGAAACATCTAATAGACTGTCCAACCTACGAGTGGGTTAGAGATCAACCTAAGCATTTGTATGCATGCATGTAAGCATAACCAATGGACATAGATGGTAATGGGGGAGAGGGGGAGGGTATATATTGGGGGATGGGTGTGGCCAGGGTATAGTCAATGGGGGAAAAAGGAGACTTAGGTAATACTTTAAACAATAAAAAATTTAAATTTTAAAAAGAACAAATATTGATAGAGATATCTTGATATGTAAGTGTATACAAAACTTCAGTGTTATTTTATCATGGGCACTCAAAATCTTTATGACCATTTCCTTTTCTAGCAGTGATGTATGTGTACATTTTGTTCATGTACACATATCCAAACCTTCAGACAAGTCAAAATGAGTATATTTTTATTTTCTTACTGACTGATGAAGCTATTAACAAATGGCATTGTGACAAAAGAGCCACTCTTATCTGAGAGAAAGTTGATGCTTTACATATATCCAGCCAAATCTATTTACAATTTATTTTACATTTTGGAAAACATTTCCCTATTAATTTTTCTATTGTAAATATCCCATAGCATAAATAATACATCTCCCTATTAATTTTTCTATTGTAAATATCCCATAGCATAAATAATACATCTTGTCTTTGATATTTAATATTATTTTCCTAATAAAATAATTGTATTCGAATTTAATACATTTAATAAATCCTTTATTAATATATTTATTTGTGAGGAAATCAGGAGATAACTCAATCAAGTCAACATTCCTAATCCTTGTATGTTTTAAGTGATATAAATTCATGTGATTCAACACTTAGATTCTGAAAAAGTTTGTAAATAAAATATCAATATTTTCTCAAGTGACCAAGAACTTAAATATCTTATGGTACTTTATATTTGAATATCCTTACATATATTAAGATTAAATATATATATATTTTTTCATTGTCTACAAAATAATTAAATTTTTAAATATAATGCTTATTCTGTTTAAGAAGTAATCTTCAACCCTTACATTTTTTAAACCTGATTATTTTCTTACATTTATTGTTGTCACCTCATAAATATTATAGAGACTACCTTGTAAAAATAATATTTTTGTGGTACTGTTTTTTATTTCTGTTTTGAGGGTTTGTTCAGAATATTTATTATCACCAGTGCTTTTATGCAGGTAATTCCACAGCTCAAAATCTAGTTAAACACAATGTGTGACAGATCCATCTTCTATCCAAATCTTTCAGTATCATTACTAACATTTATGAGGTCTCTTATTGAAAAAGGGTAGGAATCAGACTCATGCTGTTCAGATAATTGTAATATAAACTATTTAACATAAGACAGGGGTGTCATAGGTTGCTAGAAGCCTCATTTCAATAATTAGGCATCTTAAATGCATTATAGCTTTGGGAATGATATCACCCCAATTAGAAGTACTTTTCAATGATGTTTTATTGGCAGTCAAGAATTCCAAAGAAATGTAAGTTCTGATAATTTGGTGATTCTGAAAATAATAGGACTTCTGCTCTGGAATGATTGAGTAGCTGTAACTTTCCCTACTCCTCCTGCTAGGAACAGCAGAAAACCCTGGAAATGATACATAAAAGAAATACAAGAACTCTCTAAAATATGGAGAGAAGAAGGCAGACCACTGAGGGGCATTGGAGCCTGAGAAAAGAGGAAGGGCAAGTCTTGTGGGGTTTTCTTTCTGCCTCAGTTATCCCAGAGTAGGTGCTGGAGAAGTCAGCAGTACAGAAACAGCAATGGCATGTTCAAAAAAAGTCCCATAGGCAGTGTGCTTTCTCTAGTCAAAGGATCATAAATGGGTAATTTGGCAAGGCAGAAAACTTGTTGACAATAACCACTGTGCACCAGGTAAGCAACAGAACAGCAGAAGAAAAATTGCAGCCCCAGCTCAGTTAGCAAAGGCTGACTTCCACTGTAACCAGGCTCAAATGAAGCATAGCGGCCTAGACTTCAGAGTGATGTCAGAGAAACTGGACATGGACCTAGGATTTTTGTCTGCTCTGAGCAGAAGGTACCCACCATGTTAGGATGTCATTGTAGACCATGAAGGGATTTGGAATTTTACCTCCACAGTGATTATAAGAAGGCTTCCCGAGTCCTGGTGGGCTGCTGTCAGAGGAGACCTCAGAGGCATATCTGTCACTATGGCCCAGCAATGACAAGGCCATGCCCACTGCATTGCATTTGAAGTTAAAATTAAGAATATTGTTAAATGCGCTGAAACCGGTTTGGCTCAGTGGATAGAGCATCGGCCTGCCGACTAAAAGGTTCCGGGTTCGATTCCAGTCAAGACCATGTACCTTGGTTGCGGGCACATCCCCAGAAGAGGGTGTGCAAGAAGCAGCTGACTGATGATTCTCTCTCATGGATGTTTCTAACTCTCTATCCCTCTCTCTTCTTCTCTTTAAAAAAAATCAATAAAATATATTTTTTAAAGAATATTGTTAAATGCATGTTTAAATTTATTCATTTAGATACAAAAAATTAATATTACATAAGCTAAAGTGAACAGATTTTAAAATAAATATATTTTTAAAAATTGAAAGAAATATGCTGAAAAGAGTAGCATTCTGTAACAATTTTTAAAATCTTAATGTCTTATACTATTTCTACTCTCAATCACATCTGATATATTATTTTGAATGAAGTACATAAAAATCAGGCCATAGATATAGCTATAAATATACATATGTAGATTTGTATGGGATGGAGTTGGAAAAGATAAGAATATTTTAATCTTTTTAGATAACTGTGCTGGGATCATAAACCCAAAATTGACAAGTGATAGCAAGGTGTTAGTTGCAATATAGAATAAAAAATCATTTAACCACACTTTTCATTCTTTGTTGCATGGAATTCATTAGTTTGCCTTGATTTTTAAAGGCAGAGTTGGAGTCATGAATAAGTGGTGTGGTTGCCAATGTACCCTGTGCCCTAGGACCTAATTTCCAAGATCTGGAGAAAATATCTCCTTTTTTTTTTTTTTTTTTAGTACTTAAGAATGCAAAATGTCCCATGCATCTATCATACTTTGATATGCTAAAAAGCAACCCTGCATCACATGGCTTGCCCCAAAGTCAGGGATTTTATGTAAAACTTCATTTGTAGAAAAAGGTAGGGTCACTTGAGAACTCCTCAAAGTGGTAGAGTCACATGACAGAGTGCGTTCATATGAAGGTACCACCCCGTGCTGTGAGCCTATAATACTTAATGACTACTTTCCCCATCATTTCCTGGTGGTACTGGGCAGAATTTTGGGTCATCTTAGGTTCCTGGTCAGGTATCTCCATGCATTCTATTCTGTTTAAAAAAAAAGAGAGAGAGACATGAAGTAGAGAGAAACAATGGTTTATTTGCTAGAGTAGAAGGTGGGTCTTTAAAAATACTGAAGATAGTAAAATTAATCAGAGAAACAAATTTTAATGTGGTGGAAAACCACAGTTCATAAAAAGGAGACTAAATGGTTTGCAAAAACCAGGATGCTAGGCAGATAATAAAAACTACATTAAAGCCAGATACCGGGGTATGGTCTATGAAAGAGACAAAACTTGCAGATACCAGGCAGAGACCCTAGATAAAACATGTCAGAGAAGAAGCATTCCAAGACCTAGTGGCTTAGGTGTGATAGCAATGGTGATGCCCAGTTACTTAGATACCACTTATATTCAGCAAACACATCGTGTTAACATCTCTCAGAACAGCATTAGACATTGCTGTAATAATCCTTCTAATGCATGTGATCTCTTTCTCCCCAAATACCATCAGGTATTTTCCAAAGCAGTATTTTTTTTAACCTGGTATTATTTTTAAAATTGTTTGTTTGAATTGACATGATGTATTTGTAAAATTAGATGAAATAAGGGAATCTCCCTTTTATCCCTTTTTCATCTTTGTTTTCTGGTCACTTCCTATATTAGATTTCTGTGGCTATGTCCCAGAATTACAGATACAATATGAAAGCTGGAGCCACATCTTCTTCCCTTTGATCAAGTACTATATTTAGGAGGATTTTGCAGATACTGCAGGGAGTTTTCCTCTGGCTTTTCTGCCATTACTTTTGAAATCTACCTCCTCAAGAGGAGAGGGCATTGTCCTTGATCATGGAATCTCAGTATTCTGACAAACAAATAAATACATATTTTCAGTTTGGGTGCACCACCATCTAGACAGGCATTGATGAATTGAGATAGTTTTGCTACTTTAGGTGGGTCCACAATTCTCTTTCTGTTGTGTGCTCTGCACTGACAACTAGCAGGACCAAGCCCCAGCTGTCTATCTACAGTGCCAATGTGTTTAATAAAGCATTTTTTATTGCTTGGTGTTCTTTCCTGTTTTACTCTCCCATTCTTCAATCTCTTCCCAAATGTACTGATTGCATTCCTATATCTTTGTTTTAAAGTCTGCATCTGGGGGATTAAACACTAAAAACCCTGCCTTCTTCAAAATTGCATGTATATGATACTCATCTAAGAGCACTAGATACGTCATTCTCATGGGCCTCTTTATGAGAGGGTCTCCAATAGAACATTGTAAAGTTATTAAATTCCAAAGCTGGTCAGTATAGACAGCAGAAATATGTCTAGAGGCAGGGATACTTGTAAGGACTTATGAGAAATCCTAAGAGAAAAGAAATACGGATATCCTTCAGATGCACAAATTGTGCACACACATACTATACCTGTCACCTGGGTAGAACACTCTGCTACTATATTATCTACCTTAATCAAATTAGTTAATGAAACAAATTTTAGCATTGTATTTTGCTAGAAGAAACTCATAACTTTGTATTTTGAGAAACACCTCTAAAATACAGTCTGATCTGACCCAGAAAGACATATTAGAGTGCATGAATGACCTTTGCAAGTGCTGGTGTCGATTAAGTTTATCACCAAATAGACCTGGTATAACTCCAGCCGCTTATAACATCGTCCTGAGGGGGTCAGGGTATTGAGTGAGTTGGAACTGATATCTGATCTGGCTCTACATCATTCCTGAATACCAGGCATCAGTTTCTTTTAGAAAGAGGGTAGTGAGTTTTATAAGAACATCCTCATAAATATATAACTTCTCTAGCTTTCATTGTAGTGCAAGTTCACACATGTACATATGTGCACACACAAGCATATAAATTTTGTGTACACATAATTGTCAAAACTAACTCTGAGCACTGTGAAAGCAGTCTTTCTTATTGAGTTCTGACAAAAGTGTTACATGTTCTGTGGTGGTTATTAGTTACCAAATCACAACCTCACACATAAAAAAAAAAATCAAGGCTATAGGAAGTAAAAATGTAATCCAAAGTCTAACCTATAGCCTTCACTATTTTTCACATCCCTTCAGAATTTTTATATATATTCAATATTTCCAAATCTCATTATTCACACAAACTCCCTACACTTGATTCATTCAACAAGGAGGTTCAAATATTTCCCCACTTAACTTTACCACCCCTTAAAGCAAAATAAATGTCTATGACAATTTCAACAGGTTATTTTTTTAATGTCCTGATTAACCTTCATTTGGATTTATGTAGAATCAACCATCTGATTAATTTTTCCTTTCTTATTTTGAATAAAAGTTATATTTTTTTCTGATTTAGTCCCACATTACTTTCTTCCAGAGTTTCATAAAAAAATTTTAATCTGAAGGTGGCCTTTGAAGAAACCACATATCTAGCTGAAAGCCACAGCCCTTTTTGGAAAGATTCTCAGAGTCTTTGTAAATGTCAAAGGAGAGCCACAAATCTCAAACCGTTGCCAACACTAGAATATCTGTGAATGTCACAGTGATGCTTGGTACAAGGCTACTGTGCATAGCATTTGTGTGAGTGTCATATTCTGCCAGACTCATCTTAGAGAAGCATAGACTTTTAGGAATGGATTCAAGAGACTTAGGATGAAATAATAGTCATGTTTTGCATGGGCCAATAGTTATTGCCCTTGGCCAACATCAGGTCATTGAATAGAGGCATGTTGCTGTATTTCAATTACAGGGAAGTTCTTGAATAATTTTATTTTTTTCTACAAAACTATGATCAAGCACATTTTCTTGCTCCATACTTTGGAATAAACTTTATCATTTTATTTTAAGTTGCTGGTGATTTTTTGACACTTTATTTAGTGACATAATTTCAAGCTAATCAAGATATTTTCTACAGCTGGGACACATTGGTTTACCAGCAAGTTAGTATTACTAATAAAAAATAAACTGCTGTTAATTCTTAGCATGAATGAACAAATTTATCCCATAATGTTATTTTATCACTAAGGCATATAGAATTTCACAGGAAAATATGTACAGCTATCTGTTCTAATGACTTACTATTTAAAGACTAGAAAATACAAGTTTGGATAAATTCTTTTATTTACATTTAAATAAAAGAATTTACTTAGAGCAAAAACATTTCTCTAGATGTCTTATTTAATTAAGTTTGCTATTTTATTTTGGTTTAAATATTTATTAAAATACTAGAGGCCCTGTGCACAAAATTTGTGCATGGGGGTAGGGGGTCCTCTCAGCCCATCCTGCACTCTCTCCAATCTGGGACCCCTCAGGGGATGTCCAGTGGTCGGACATCTCTTTCACAATCCAGGAACACTGGCTTTTAACTACTAATCTGCCTAACTGCCTGATCACCCCTAACTACCCCACGGCTGGCCTGGTCACTACCTACTGTCCCCCTGCCAGCATAGTTACTCCCAACTTCCCACCCCCTGATGGTCTAGTTGCCCCTAACTGCCCCCCTGCCAGCCTAGTCACTCTCATCTGCTCCACCTGCCACCCTGGTCACCCCTCACTGCCCCAATCTGCTGGCCTGGTTGCCCCCAACTGTCCCCCAAGGGCCTGATCACCCCACACAGCCTGCTGCTCAGCTGTTTGGTCACCCCTCACTAACACCCCTGCTGGCCTAGTCGCCCCAAGCAGCCTCTTTGGTTGTCCATTCATTTGCAATAATAGTTTAGGCTTTTATTATAGATACCTGGTTTTTGGAAAGGTATAGATACCTATTTTATATTGGTGATATGTTGATTGTTTCTTTGATTCTTTATTAGTTATAGTTCTTGCAGACTATTCCTCATTTATATTCTGACTTTGCATACTTCTACTGTCTATTACTTTAAATATTTTCCTTTCATTTTTTAGAGAAAGTGGAAGGGAGGAAGAGAGAAAGAGAAAAAAAGAAAGTAATACATCCATGTTAGAGACACATCATATTAATAGGTTACCTCCAGCTTGCACCCCGAATCCTGGGGCCAGGGATCAACCTGCAACCTAAGTGAGTGCCCTTGATCAGAAATCAAACCTGCAACCCTTTGGTCTGCAGGCCAACACTCTATTTACTGAGCCACACCAGCAAGGGATATATATTTAAATTTCTAAATTTTCTACTGAGCACTTCCTAAAATAAAACTATGTTACATATATTTTTAAATAAAAATTATATTTTAGCCCAGCAAGCTCATTGTTGATGTTATTTCTTTTCTTTTCTTTTCTTTTCTTTTTTCTTCTTCTCTTTTCATTAGTATAGATTCCAGTTCTCCCAAAACTTATTTTCTTTTTGGTGTGGTGAGGACTTTAATACTTTTTTGTCTTCTCTTCTCTTCTCTTCTCTTCTCTTCTCTTCTCTTCTCTTCTCTTCTCTTCTCTTCTCTTCTTCTCTTCTCTTCTCTTCCTTTTTATCTTGTTTTGTCTTCTCTTGTCTTCTCTTGTATTGCCTTCTTTTCTTTTCTCTTCTCTCTTCCTTCTTGCCCTTCCTTCCTTCCTTCCTTCCTTCCTTCCTTCCTTCCTTCCTTCCTTCCTTCCTTCCTTCCTTCCTTCCTTCCTTCCTTTTTTTCTTTCTTTCTTTTCTTTTACATTTACCTTTATTGTTGAAAGTATTACAGGTGTCTCTCTTTTATTTCCCCATTGACCCTCTTCACCCTGCTTCTTCCAAAATGTCACACTATTATAGGTGTCCAGGGATAATGCATACAAATTATTTGGTTAAACTCTCCCATCCCCCTACCCCCTGTTTTCCCTCTTAGATTATCAGTCTGTTCCATGCTTCTATACCTTTGAATCTATTTCGTTCATAGTTTATTTTTCTATTAGCTCCCACATATGAGTGAGATCATGTGATACTTGTGAAATAACTGGCTTATTTCACTTAGTATAATATTCTCCAAGTCCCTCCATGCTGTCTCAAAAGGTAAGAAATCCTTCTTTTTACTGCTGTATAGTATTCCATGGTATAAATGTACAACAGCATTTTTATCTAATCATCTACTGATGGGTACTCAGGCTGTTTCTATATCTTAGCTATTGTACATAGCACTGTTGTGAACATAGGGGTGTATATATTATCCCTGATGGTGTTTTAAATTATTTTTTCTACTTTAATTAGATTTATTTCAATTATAATTGACATAAAATATTATATTAGTTTTATATATATGACCCAGTGATTAGACATTGTATAACTTTCTAAGAGATCTCCATGATAAATCTAGTACCCATCTGACTCCAGACATAGCTATTATATTGTTATTGCCTATGTTCTTGATTCTGTGGTTTATATTGTCATGACTATTCTGTAACCACTGATTTGTACTTCTTAGTCTCTTCAGCTTTTCCATCCATTACCCCCACCCCACTCCCATCTTAAAAAAATACCTTTTAACAATTCTTGTAATAGTGGTTTGGTGATGATCAACAACATAGCTTTTTTTTTTTTTTTTTTTTTTTTGTCTGAGAAACTCATTATCTGTCATTCAATTCTAAGTTATAGCTCTCCTGTCTACAATAATCTTGATTGTAGGTACTTGCTTTTCATAATTTTGAATATTTCTTGCAACTCCCTTCTGACCTTCAAAGTTTCTGTTGACAAATCAGCTGTCAGTGGTATGGGCACTCCCTTACAGATATTTTTTTCTCTTGCCTATTTTAAGGTTCTCTCTTATTCTTTTACTTTTTGCATTTTAATTATGAGGTTTTTTGGCATGGACCTCTTGGGGTTCATCTTTTCATCTTGTTTGTGACTCTCTGCAATTTATGGACCTGCATGTCTATTTCCTTCATCAGGTTAGGGAAGATTTTTTGTTGTTGTTGTTGTTATTTTTTCCATTATTTTTTCACATAAGTTTGCTAATTATTGTTCTCTTTCTTCTCCTTCTGTTACCCTTATAATACAAATGTTTGAAGTTGTCCAAGAGGCTTCATATACTATCCTCATTTTGAGGATTTCTTTTTTGATTGTTTTCTGATCTTTGAGATCTCTTATTTGATCTTCTGCTTCATCTACTCCGTTGTTGATTTTTTATAATGTATTCCTTGTTTTAGTTAATCTATTATTAGTTTCTAACTGATTGTTGCTTATATTTTCTAGTTTTATTTTTCTCCCTAGGTCTTTGTTGAAGTACTCAATACATTCTTTCACTCTTCCTCTAGGTTCATTGAACATTCTTAAAACCAGTGTTTTGAACTCTGCATCTAGTAGATTGCTTGTCTCCATTTAGTTTAGTCTTTTTCTGGAGTTTTATTCCATTCTTTCCTCTTTTAATATTTTAATCAACCTGCCTTATATAAAGCATAATATAAGTCAATAAAGATTCTCCTTCTTTTACTCCTCAGTTTGGCTTCCTCTCTGTTTTTTTGTTTCTATTTTTCAGTAAGAGTTACTAAATCTCCTGGGCTTGGTAGAGCGGTCTTATGTAGTATTAGATAAGTATCATATAAGATCCAATGACACAGTTTTTCTAGTTACTTGAGCTGGGCATTCCAAGTGTACCCCTTGTGTGGGCTGTGTATACCCTCCTGTTGTAGTTGAGCATTGATTTCTGTTAGTATGTTAATGGGAGGAATTTACACCCAGTCCAATTGACTGTGAGGAATTGCTGTGACCACATTGGAGCAGAACTTATTTCAGCAGGCTCTGGTGCCTGCTGAATCTGACCCTTGAGTGTGTTGGCTGTGGAGGTAGTTGGTCAGTGCTTCAATGTGGTCTAAAGCTGTCCACTGGATGCGTGGGCTCTGTGACCTCTTGGGAGGTACAGACTAAGATCATATTCCACCTGTTCCATACCTAGAGCCATCCAGCATGAGCTATAAAGCTATTTATAGATGTCTGTTACCTATGCTGGGCTTATGGGTGCCCAGGAGAGGCTGAGCTGTTAACCAAGGCCAGCTACTGCTAGTGCTTGGAGAGAAGTACATAACATGACAAAGCCAGATGCTGCTTGTTTGAGGGATTTTAAAAAAGTCTGAAGCATAAGCCAAGATGGGCCATTTGTATGAAAAAGCCTCTGAAAATGGCTTGGATGGGCCAGAATGTTGGGCCAGGCAAGATCTCAGGGAATCACCAAGTCGGGGGCTGAACAGTGAGAACCAGGTTGACAAAGACTTAGACATGGTGCCCACCTGCTAACCCTGTGGTTTGAGAGCCCAGACAAGGAACAATGGTTTCTGCCAGCACTTTTCTCTAGGATGAAGTTGCCCCTCCAGCTTTTGCCCAAATGCCAAACAAATAACTTAGTTTCTCACTATATGTCATTGGTTCCCCAATGCTGGAACTCAGAGCAAGTGTTTCTTTAACACATTTTTATTGATTTCAGAGAGGAAGGAAGAGGGAGAGAGAAAAAACATCAAAGATGAGAGAGTCATTGATTGGCTGCCTCCTGCACATCCCATACTGGGGATGGAGCCACAAACCTAGGCATGTGCCTCACCAGGAATCCAACCCTAACCTCCTGGTTTTTAGGTTTAAGCTAAACCACTGGGCCACACCAACCTGGATCTTTAATCTTTAATCCATGGTTTGTTCGTTCTCTCTCTCTCTCTCTCTCTCTCTCTCTCTCTCTCTCATTAAAGGATACCTTTAACTGAATTAAATTATTTATTAAAGTAAATGTGCCAATTTGAAATAGTTGGAAACAGTTTTTTAAAATATTTATTTAATATGTATATACACTGACTTTATATATCCTTTTCCACAATTACTCAGATAATCTCTATTGTGAATTATATTATGCTTTATAATAAATATTCATAAGACAGGTTGAATAAAATATCTGTAAAAGAGCCTGCCTATTGAATGTTAGAAAACTGCAAATGTAGTTTTTTATGCCACCTTGGTTGGATATATGGTAATCTTATTTAAATTGTATTTATAAAATCTCTGGAAAACCTGAAAAATTTAATTATCCATGAACTATTAATATTGATTTCAAGAGGAATATAGGTAAAAAAGTTATGTTTTAAAACAGAATTTTTGTAAGGAAGGCAGACAGCAATTAGAACAGTTGCTCAAATTGAATTTGATTTTTGGCTTTTAATATAATTGAATTTTTAAAAAGTTCTGTTTTAATTATATATATATATATATATATATATATATATATATATATATATATATATTAGCTCAGTGATATATGTGTTTTAAATGCTTTATAAATAATAGCAAATTTTCTCCACAAAACATTCTTGTAATATCATAAGACCATAAAACTGAACCAGAGACTTAATATATTATATTACAAAAAATATTTTGGACATAGTAATTTAGTATATTAATAAGGCAATGTTCAATTTTTTATTTAATAAATCTTTATTGTTGAAAGTATTACATATGCCCCCCCATTGCCCTCTTCCCTCTCCTTCCCTCCCCCCAAGCCTTTACCACCCACTGTCTGTGTCCCTGGGTTATACATATATACATGTTAGACCATTGGTTGATCTCTTCCCTTTCTCCACCCTCCACTGACTTCCCTCTTAGGTTTGACAGTCTGTTCAATATTTTTATGTCTATGAGTCTATTTTTGTTCATCAGTTTATTTTGGTCACTAGATTATACTATGAGTGAGATCATCAAGCATGAGATGAGGCAAGTATAATGAAGGGCTCTTCTTTGTTTTACATAACCAAAATCTGAAATTTTATCAGTTATACCTTAATACATCCTTCAGCTATTTCTAGCTAAATGAAAGAGGAAAAACAAAGTAAAAATATGAGTTATAAACATATAGATTAAATTTAATCACAATAGATTATCTCCAAATTATTTAACTTTTCTCTAGTATGTATGTTTTATTTATAATTAAGTGGATATTTATAGCAAGAACTTATTCTATGTTGCCTGTGTAGCATGTTATGTTTGCACTATTGTTACTTTTATAAAGTACTAGAGGCCCAGTGCATGAATTAGTGCATGGGTGAGGCCCATTGGGCCAGGCCTGCTGGAGGAGGGGATGCATTAGGTTGGGTAGCCTGCCCCATCCCCTGATTGAACTCCTGGTCGAGGGAACAATTCACATATTAGCCTTTTATTATATAGGATTTATTAGTAGTCAGATATACATGAAGTTGACATAATATTTGAGCATCGCTGTAGAAATACATGGACTTTAATTTTGTTATCTCCACATACTCTGATACTTTTTATACCTTAAAAATGGGTGTGGAGGTTAAGAGTAGTTTGGTTAATTTCAAATATTTTCTTTGAGATTTTGCTTTTTGCTTCTTTTTTTTTAAATATATATTTTATTGATTTCTTACAGAGAGGAAGGGAGAGAGATAAACAGCTAGAAACAACAATGAGAGAGAAACATTGACCAGCTGCCTCCTGCACACCCCCCACCGGGGATGTGCCCGCAACCAATGTACATGCCCTTGACCGGAATCGAACCTGGGACCTTTCAGTCCACAGACTGACACTCTACCACTGAGCCAAACCGGTTTCGGCTGTTTTTTGCTTTTTGGTAATTAGATCAAAACTTTCCATTTAAAAGTATCTTTTATTATAAAGATGATGGTTCACTAAAGGAAATGGAACAAAGGGCCTATGTAGTTCTAATATTTATCTATCAATAATAAACATTTCGGTAAATTTACCCAAAGGAACAGCAATAGTAACACAATATGTACTAAAGAATAGCCTCACCTCTTTTCCCTGAATTAAGTCAACATTTTATTGCTCTACTCTGACATAATGTTATAGGAATGAATCAGCACTTGTCTCCTTGACAGACAGTTATCTCAACTGAAAGATAATAGATATAGGAATAAGGTCAAATTTAAGAGCTCACTCTGTGTCATCTATAGTAAGAATCAATTTTGTTCTTAGATCTTCAAATTTTAAGAAAAATGTATTTATCCAGATAAGTAGAGTAACAATGGCATATGTGCATATTCACACACTATTCACACACACACACACACACACACACACACACACAAACTGATTTACTTAAGAGTCAACAAAATAAAATAGAGAGTATTCCCAAAAGTGATATTTTTTTCTGTGGGGGAAAAAAGATTCTGCATAAATCTCTGCTTAAAAATAAGAATTACTCATATAATTTTCATTCTAGAAACTAAATACTTAAACAAACTTGGCTCAGGGAAAAAAAAGTACTTTTTTTTTTTTAATAAAGTGTGATCTCTTATATGCAATGTGGTTAACTATCACATTCTCTCAACCAAGAGTCCTTGAATTATGTTGGAGGATTTCCAGAATCTTGGAGATGAGAATTACCTCTTGCCCTTGATTGGAAGAAATCAATTTGATAAAACCCAGCTCAAGCTTTCTAAGTATTTGCCAATTCAATTCAAATCTCTCTAGCTTCGTTATGTGACCTAAGAAGATGGGTTGAAATCACTATAAGAGGAAGAAATAAAGAAGACATAAAGCCAGTGATCCAAATCTTGAGAAGATCTTAATGCAAGAATAGAATAAGTGACTGTTTATTTATATATAATCTTGATAATTTCTGAGTCACAAGTGATTCTGCAATTGGAATAAGTCAGTGGTGTGTCTTACTAAAGACACATAATATCCCAAATGCAATGGTCTTTTTATTTGTTAGCTTAGTAGGCTATAGTCCTCAGTTATGCATTCAAACACTAATCTAGGTGTTGATATGACTTTTTGTAGATGTGATTAAAGTCCATAATCAGCAAAGGGCTTACTGATTTTAAGCAGAGTTTATCCTTGATAATCTGGGCTAACCTAATCTAATCAGTTTAATGGCCTTAAAAACAGAATCAAGACTTCTCCAATGAAGGAGAAACTCTGCTACTGGGCAGTTTTAGTCCATGCCTGAGAGTTCCAGCCTGACCTTCCAGCTGGCTTCTCCTATGGATTTGAACTACAATCACACAAACCATCTTTTTAAATAAACATTTTAATATATATCCTCTACTCTCTGGTTGAGCACTGACTGATACAGATTTTGGTTAAGGCATTGATCCTAAAGGAATAGAATCTTTTTTTTATTGATTTTTTAAATTTCTTTTTAAGATGTTACATATGTGTCCTTATTCCCCCATTACTCTCCCTTGCCCCTCCACTCATAAAATGATGTATTTATTGATTCTGAGTTTTCTGTCATTGGTTTTCTAATTTAATATAATATGAGACATTAATATTTTACTTTCAGTGGGAAAGAGGGCAGTGGTAGTTTATGGTATGATGCAATAAAGATAAAAAATATATATAGCCCTTATATACTCCTAACTAAATATCTACAGAATAGGATGTTCTCAGTTACAAGTTTAACTAACTAAAGGGTGTGATAGGATTAACTAGTTTCTCTCAACTGCATTGGAGAAGGTGGGAAAAGAGAAGCATGAACTCAGTATTTTAAATTCCTAGCTCAAAATCTGTATAAACAATAGCAAAATAATAGCAAACTTCTATGTTTGCCCTGAAACAAACCCTTAATTCCTGAAGCTTCAGAGTAGAAATTTCTAAAAACCAAATCCAGGCTTTTATTTTGCAAATGGTTGAACTAAAACATTATTTATTTATTTGTTTGTTTGTTTGTTTGTTTGTTTGTTTATTTTTCTACCTAAGCGATGGTTATGACTGATTGACCAAACAACTGGTTGCTGTGACAACACACTGACCACCAGGGGCCAAATGCTCAATGCGGAAGCTGCCCCCTGGTGATCAGAGCACTCACACAGCCAATATACTGCAACCAGCCAGCCTTTTGAGGTCCCTCACCCTGGCCAGCTGGCCCCACCCCAATAGAAACTGGGTGAGATGGCCCCAATTGGCCCTGATCACAGGCAAGGCTGATGGACTCCACCTTTCCACAAATTCGTGCACTGGGCCTCTAGTTGAGTTATAAACTGCTCAGGATTATTTTCTTAAAGTGAGGACATTGTTTGGGAAATGATAGATTGCTAAAAATTGGAATTGGGGTCATATAGGAAGCCACATGAAGCTTAAAATATCAAAACTAATTTCTAGTGAATCTTCTTTGTCACGAGCCTTCTATTCCTGCCTGAGGTTAGCCATTATTTTCCTAAAGAAACTTAAATGACATGCTATTAAAAGTTTCCTGTTGAGACACTGTTGATTCTCTCTATGCCCTACTCTACCATCCTTCTTCTCTTCTATCATATAAGTAGGCAAAAGTCCTAGCAGACCTCAAATGATTGAGGTCTGAGTTGTGTCCTATAAGGACATTCACTATATACTAAAGAACTGCATGCCTTTTCCAATTTATATAGACAGAAATCTGGGAAACATATGTAGAAAGGGGTCTTAAGAGAATTGACACCTATTGGATTGGGTCAATTTAATGATATAGGCCCACTAACCAGATATTCTGCATTCAATATTTTAGCCTGAAGGGTTATAAAGGCCTCTACTAACTTATTTGTTTGTTTGGCAGATGCATGCACCTAAATGAAGATGAAATGACATAACTATCTTAGACTATAAAAGAAGGCATTAAAAATGTTGGAATGGCCAGGACCGGTTTGGCTCAATGGATAGAGCATCGGCTTGGGGACTGAAAGGTCCCAGGTTCGATTCCGGTCAAGGGCATGTACCTTGGCTGCGGGCATATCCCCAGTAGGGGTGTGCAAGAGGCAGCTGATCGATGACTCTCTCTCATCGATGTTTCTGACTCTCTGTCTCTCTCCCTTCCTCTCTGTACAAAATCAATAAAATATATTTAAAAAAAATGTTGGAATGGTAGAGGGGATTTAGTTTATAAGTCCTGTTTATTCAACTGCAATGTTCCAGAGGACACACTTTTTAACATGAATGTGAGAAACAAATTTGCATGGGGAAGGCACTGGAATCCTTGATTTGTTCTATGATTTCTTGTCTCTGTAGATCATTAATTAGAGTAGGCACTGCTACCACAAACCCGGATCCCTGACGTAAAGGGGATTATGAGATCCCAGGTTAGCAGGGGCCAATGGCATCACTTAGTCAACAAAGTCAGGTGGATGTATTTAGTATAGTGGACAGTAGGGACAAGATAGTCATCAGAATTATCTGACTTGCAGAGACCTATGGAACTGACTTAGTGACCATGATGTCTATAAAATACCAAGAGGTAGGCAGTCTATTAAACTCTTACTTAACTTGTACAGATGGAGGAGTTCTAGGTCTAGTGAACACAAGATTTAGTGGATTAATCAAAACAGAAAAACACAACTCCTCTATCAGTTCTCCAAACTTGAACTAGTTTAGAAACACAGACCACTCTGAAACAGGGGCCTCCTTAAGAAAGGATATATTGCATTGATAAGATTGATACTGTTAGTGTCTCTCCCAATCTTTTCCCAAATGCCATACAGCCATGTGTAAGGGTAATTATGCATTGTTTAGATGAAAATAATCAGACGTTTGGGGAGTTTCTGGACACTGGCTCTGAGTGAATACTAATTCCTAAAGCCTCAAGACGTCACTACAGTTGCCCAGTCGTAGTGTAAGGACTCAAGAGATCAAGTGATCAATGAAGTTGTACATCAGGTACATCTTACATTTCTCAAAACAAAATCTAGTGATTATATATTCCTGGAATGTATAATTGGAATAAAAATACAATACAATGTGGAATTCTCACATTGGTCTTCTGTTCTATGTTATTAGAATTCAGGTAGATAAGGCTAAGTTGAAACCACTAGAACTACCTTTCCCTACAAAATATTAACCACAAGCAATTTCACATTCCTCAAGGGGTTGCAGAGATTACTGCCATCATCAAGAGCTTGAAAGATAAAGTTGCAGGGCAGTGATTCCTATTTGGTTTGCAAAGAAAACAGATGGATCTTAGAGCATGAGAGAAAGTATAGTGACCGTAATCCCATGGTGACTCAAACTGCAAGTTGCCACTACAGATGGTTCCATTTCTTGAACAAATCAATGCAACCTTGGTCCCTGGTGTGCAGCTATTGATCTAGCATTAATATATATATATATATATATATATATATATATATATATATATATATATATATATATATAGAGAGAGAGAGAGAGAGAGAGAGAGAGAGAGAGAGAGAGAGAGAGACTAAGATTATATATGGTTTGCTTTCAGATGACAAGTCAGCAATATACACTCACTGTCCTATATCAACATCAACTACTAGTATCTAATGAGGTATAACTTGCTTCATAGCAGACTTGGTCACTTTTCTTTCCCACAAATTATCACGGTGGCCCCTTGCATTGCTGCTATCATGCTAACTGGATGTAGTGAATACTAAATAACAATTAGTCTAAATGTATAGGGAAGACACATCCACATTCAAAGGCCTTTTATCTCACCAAAATTTCTAAGGTCTGAGGCTTATTGGGTATCCTCTGAAATGTGAAAAATCAGTTGTTGCATCTGGTTCCTCCTAAAATAAATAAATAAATAAATAAATAAATAAATAAATAAGAAGAGAAGAAAAGCAATACCTAGTAGGCCTTTTGTTTTTTGTAGGTAACATATCACTCATTTTGGTGTGCTTCTCCAATCTATTTAACAAATGATCCCAAAAGCTGCTACTTTTGCAGGGATCAAGAAAGTGAAAACAAAACAAACAAACAAAAACCTCTGAACAAGTCCAGGCTGCCCTGGACATATACATGGGATTAATAATCTCAATTACTAAAATAAGTTAATATTTTGAAGAGGTCATAAAGACAAAACTGGTTCTAAATCTTAATATTTAATCAGTTATGGACATTTTCTTGGCATAAGTGTTTTTACATCTAATGTGTCTCTATTTATTTATAGGGACATTAAAAATTTAAATTGGTGCTACATGTGCTGCTATTATCCTTGCATATGGTTCTTCTAAACAAGTGCACTTATGTTTTTTATGACTATACCCAAATGAATGGCAGGGGGCTTTCTGCCTTTATATTTGAAACAAACAATCAAGCAAACAGCAGACAATTTATTAAATACCCCCCCACACACACACACACACACACAAACTTTTTTTGCAATAGGTCCTGATGAGAAAATTATGTCCATGCTGTGGACTTTGAAAATGCCCCTTTCCAGCACTCCTATTTGCTGAAATCAAACAACATGGTCAGTGCCCAGTTTTGAGTACATATGTACTAAAAAAAATGAAATTAAAAGAACAGCTTAATGAATCAAAGTTTGGTCACCTGGAAGCTGGTACATGCAGAATTTCAGATTCTCAGTCCAGACCAACTAAAGCAAAATCTGTATTTTAACCAATGCTTATTTGATTTCTTTATAGATTACAGTTTGAGAAGATATAAAACTTGCATTTCATTGTACATATCTTTATAGTCATCTACTCTACATTTTAACTAACTCCAACTAGGCCAATAAAGAAAAATACTAATTTACTCCCTAAACTAACCTAAAAAAAAAAATAGTCAATACTGAAAAAGCCATACTATGAGACAATTACTGTCTTAGATAGATACATAATTTTATTATTTTACAAGAGGCCTGGTACACAAAATTCATGCACATGGGCGGGGGGTCTCCCTCAGCCCAGCTTGTACTCTCTCCAACCTGGGACCCCTCAAAGGTTTATGCCTGATCCCACTAGGTCTAAACAGGCAGTTAGACATCCCTCTCACAATCCAGGACTGCTGGTTCCCAACTGCTTGCCTGCTTGCCTTTCTGATTTCCCCTATTTGCTTCTGCCTGCCAGCCTGATCACTCTAACCACTCCCATGCCAGCCTGATTGATGTCTAGCTGCTCCCCTGCCAGCCTGTTTGCCCCCAACTTCCCTCCTCTGCTGGCCTGGTTACCCCTAACTGCCCTCCTCTGCAGGGTTGATCGCCTCCAACTGCCCTCCCTTGCAGTCCTGGTCCCACTCAATTGCCCTCCCTTGTAGGCCTGGTCCCTCTCAACTGCCCTCCCTTGAGTCCTGGTCCCTCCTAACTGCCCTCCCCTGCTGGCAATCTTGTGGTGGCCATCTGTGTCCACATGGGGGCAGTATCTTTGACCAGATAGGGGCAGCTATCTTGATCGTGTGTGTTGGAGTGATGTTCAATCTACATATTGCTCTTTTATTAGATAGGATAGAGGTCTGGTGCACAGGTGGGGTGGGGGTTCCCCTGGGGCTTGGGGTAACCTGGGCAAGGGCCTGTGGTGGTTTGCAGGCCAGCCACGCCCCCTGGTGACCCAAGCAGAGGCCCTGGAATTTATTTACCTTCTCTAATTGAAACTTTGTAGCCTGGAGTGGAGGCCTGGGCCCGCCAGAGAATGTAGAAAGCTTGGCTTCCTCTGTTGACAAGGAAACCCAAGCCTCCCTTCTGGTAGCCATTTTGGTTGGGTTTATTTGCATACTGGCTCTGATTAGCTGATGGGCGTGGCTTGTCCGTGTAGTGGTGGTTAATTTGCATATTACTCTTTTATTAGGCAGGATACATTCTGCTCAGCTGAAGACATAGAAGCACTTATTTATATTACATCACTGTAGATAACATTTTGTGTAGAAATTTCCAAAAGGAATTTTATGTACTAGTACCTCATAGTTTACAGTACTTTTATATATTCTCATAGTTTATATATTTCATAGTTTATATATCTCATAGTTTACAGTACTTTTATTAGTATTCACTCTGACATGCTATCTTAGAATTTAATAGGAAGATAAACATGAAATGAAAACTAAACACAAATTATACTATTATACTATTAGACATCTTATATAGAAGATTTGAATAGTAGAGCTGAAATTTATTTTAACAAAGAGATAAATTTATAAAGTTGATAACTGTGACATTTGCTTTTCCAATGAATTCAGTGTTGATTCTTTCCCCGCCTCACCCCACCATTTATCTAGTATTTTGAGACAGGCTTCAACACTGCAACTCTTCAATTTGGATAGTACAGTGCTCACATTAGTATTTGAGTAAGTTTTCTTAGTGAGCAAAAGGGAAGTGTTTTTTCATTGTTATTATTTTCTATTTATATCTTCATCTTTGCTTCCATCAAGTATATATTAAATATGAAATATGAATACAAATCATGAAGATAATCAAACATATGTTTATATACTATATATACAAAAAAGGATTGATGATTTAATCTTATTATTATCATTACTAGAGGCCTGGTGCACAAAATTGCACCCTATACAATCTGGGACCCCTCAAGGGATGTCTGAATGCCCGTTTAGGCCTGAACCCAGTTGGACATCCCTCTCACAATCTAGGACTGCTGGCTCCCAACTTCTTGCCTGCCTTCCTTCCTGATTGGTCCTAACCACTTCTGCCTATCAGCCTGATCATCCCTTAACCACTCCCCTGCCACCCTTATTGGTGCCTAACTGCTTCTCTGTCAGCTTGGTCACCCCAAACTAACCTCCCCTGCAGGGTTGATCACCTCCAACTGCCCTCTCTTCCAGTCCTGGTCCCTCCAACTGCCCTTCCCATCTTATGGTGACCATCTTGTGTACACAGAGGGCAGGATCTTTGACCACATGGGGACAGCCATCCTGTGTGTTGGAATGATAGTTAATCTGCATATTACTCTTCTATTAGATAGGATAGAAGCCTGGTGCATTGGTGGGGTTCAGATGGTTTTCCCTGAAGGATGTCCCGGATCAAGGTGGGGTATCCTTGAAGCATGGGATGGACTGGGCAAGGTGCCTGTGGTGGTTTTCAGGCCGGCCACACCCTTTGGCAACCCAAGTGGAGGCCCTGGTATCTGGAGTTTATTTATCTTCTACAATTGTAACTTTGTAGCCTGGAGTGGAGCCAAGCCTTCCATGGCAGCAGCCATTTCTGTTGGGATTTATGTATCTTCTATAATTAAAACTTTGTAGCCTAAAGCCAAGGTCTGGACCTGCCAGAGTATGCAGAAAGCTTAGCTTCCTCCATTGCCAAGGGCAACCCTAGCCTCCAGCTCTTTCCAGCTCCATGGATGTCACCATTTCTGTTTGGATTTGTGTATCTTAGTATCATTGAAACTTTATAGCCTCGAGTGGAGGCCTAGGCTGGCAAGGGAAGGCAGAAAGCTTGGCTTCCTCCATCGCTGGGGAAACCCAAGCCTCCTCCTACTTTCTGTGGCAATAGACATTCTGGTTGGGTTTATTTGAATATTTGTTTCTGATTTGGCTGGTGGGCGTGGTTTGGGGGGCATGGCCTGGGGTGTAGTGGATTGATGGTTAATTTGCATATTACTCTTTTATTAAATAGGATTATTGATTTTAGAGAGAAATGGAGGGAGACATAGAGAAAGACACAGAGAGAAACATTAATATGAGAGAGATACATTAGTTGCCTTGCCTTCCATGTGTACTGAGACAAGTGACCAAACCCACACTCTAGGCACACGTACTGACTAGGAATCAAACCCAAAAACTTTCTGTTACACAGAATGTTGCTACAAACATCTGAAGCCATGGCTATGGCTCAGTATTTAAATACGGTTCACTGCCATTGTTCCAACCTTATTATTATTTTAAACTTACCCATCAAAGTTAAGTTAATTTCCTAATTGCATGACAAGGAAACGAAAAAAAAAAATTGATGCTGGTAAGGGTGGTAGGATTAAAAATATGGTATACAGTTAGAGAGGAGGTATTATTCTTATTTATACTTCTTTTTATGCCTCCTCATATCTGCCTTTGTGATAGTTTGATAGAATTTAATCATGCAGTATAAAGAAGCTAGAGAAAATAGGTATTCTTACATAAAAATAAAGAAAATTTGCTGTAATTTCTCTATATGCAAACACACATGGGGATCAAAAGTAAAACTACTTTTAAACCATGCTGACTGACCCACGTTTAAATTATAAATATTCACATCAAATGGAGGCCTCAATTTTTTCCACAAATTACATTTTAATCCCCCCTCCTTTTTTTTTTTCCGGTTAGTCTGGTTTCTTAGAAAATGATTTCATACTCCACTTTTGCTTTTATCCTCGACCATCATCATTCTAAGCTGAAGAATTTGCATCCTACTCTAAGAAAAAAACTATGACTGACCTCCTTTACCATAACTAACTCTTTCCATATACAGTGCCATTCCTACTGTTATTGAGGAATTGCCCATTCTCCAACTGAATGAAGTCCTGCCACATGCAAAAGACATCTCATGCAGTTTAGCCTATGTAAGACATATTTCCATCTTTGCAATGTTTCCTCTTCTCTTTCATATACTTAAAATAAAGAAGAAATTTATCACAGCCTGTTAGAATACTAATAGGAATAGTCAGTCAATAACAATGGGAAAACAAAAAAGGAAAAAAACAACACTTGAAAATAATAAAGTGGAAGAGATCAATGCACAAGTAGAGTAGCTAGTTTTTGTTCTTTTTTTTTAATTTTATGTTATCATTGTATAACAAATCACTCCAAACCTACTGGCTTAAAACTGAAAACAGTGTAGTTTATTGTTTTGAGGATCAGAAATTGCAAAAGGTCTGGGATGGATCCTCTTACTTTAGGAGAAGTTGTTTAATGTCAATGGTAATTAGCTGGCAAATAGGCTGCTCTGGAGGCTTAGATTACTTTTTTCTCATGTTTGGTGCCTTGGCAGGGATGGCAACATGGCTAGGTTTAGCGGGGATGATTGATTAGAAAGCCTTCATGTAGGCTATCTATTGTAACTTGGCAATCTCATAGTAGTTGAAGATCTTACATGTGGCTCAGTCAACTAAAAATAATAGGGCCAAGAGAGCAGAAGCTTCAAAGCATGTTATGATCTAACTCAAAAGGCACAGAACTTTACTCTGCTTTTTATTAGTCAAGCACTTTCCTGTATTCAGTCAGATTTAATGGAAAATAAATTAGAGTTCACCTAATAATGGGAGGGATCACAAAATACCTCGTGTATTCAGTTTTTAATTTTTATTTTTAAATCCTCACATGAGGATATGTTTGAGAGAAAGAGGCATCAGTGAGAGAGAGAAACATCAATTGGTTGCTTCCAGTACATGCCCTGACTAGAGACCAAACATGCAACCTATGTATGTGCCCTGGCTGGGAATCGAACTGCAACCTTTTGGTGACACCCCAACCAACTGAGCCACCAGGCAAGGGATGTGCAGTTAATTTTAACAAAACTGAAATGTTGTATAAGGGAAGAGAGTTCATTCATTTGCTATTGAGGACAAGTAAAATATGTAGATAAGAACACCAATGAATTAATTGGTAGGTTGGTGGTTAAGGAATGAGGCAGTATTTTCCTAACAGATTCTATTTTTTTTCCCATAAAAAAGAAGCAATGTCATCCCGGATTTTAGTATATGTTAAATATTTAAATGTTTTATTTTACACAAGGATTTTTAAGAGCACACACAGCATGGGAGAACATATTTGCCAATGATACATCCAATAAGGGGTAAACCTCCAAAATTCATAGGGAACTCATACAACTTGAAAGGAAGATAAATAATCAAATTAAAGAATGGGCAAAGGACCTAAATAGACAGTTCTCCAAAGTGGACATACAGAAGGCCAAAAGGCATATGAAAATATACTCAAAATCACTAATCCTCTGAGAGATACAAATCAAAGTGGCAATGTGGTACCACCTAACACCTTTCAGAATGGCTATCGTCAACAAAAGACAAGTGCTGGAGAAGATGTGGGGAAAAGGAATTCCTCAGACACTGCTGGTGGTAATACAGACTGGTGCAGCCCCTGTGGAACAGTATGAAGTATCCTCAAAAAATTATAAATGGAGCTCCCATTTGACCCAGTAATCCCACTTCTAGGGATATATCCTAAGAAGTCAGAAATACTCATGGTGGTAGAATAGGTAGACATGCCCCAAGCCTTGTCCTGGAGCAGATAGAAGGAGCAACTAAATTGAATAATATCCACTCCGAATTGGTGAAGTAAACACAGCTGGTGAGAAAATTCACAGCCAGAAGGGCAAAGGACACCTGGAGAATGCTAAAATAAAGGATCTGGGATGGAGAGAGGTGAGAGACCTATAAGCCCAGAGGGTCAGAAGGAAAGCCATACAGCACCAACTCCATATTCCTTGGGGACAGGTATAACATTTGACTGTGGAGAGGAAGTCCACAGAGCTGCTAGTGGCAGGGGATTCTAGATCTAAACCCACAGCCATGAGAAGCTGAGCCTGGAGTGGGCATCCTGAACAACTGCCCAAGCCATGCCATGCTTGGGGGAGAGGAACTCGCAGTGGCACAGCTCTTTCCTCTCCTTTTGGTCTTTGCTTTTATTCACTAAACCAGTTGATAGGACCTTTCAAATACAAACACTCGCCTGTGGCTGAGGTGTGGACTTGTGGAGTCTGGGAAGAGCCTGGGGAGAAGAGCAGCTCGGGAGAGGTGGCCAGGAGTCTGAGACATATCTGACAAAGGGTCTCAGATTTCAAGAGAGCTCAGGCCAGGCCAAGGGACATGACCAGTGCAAGAATCTGTGCACTGGGCCTCCAGTATAGAGATAATTTGAGACCTCATTATTGAAAGTGACAGGCCTATAAGAACATTGCATTGTTTTACATATCATCTACTCAATTCTGGTTCATTGTTTCTTAGGTGAATTGAAGTGATATTACATCTGAAAAATATTTAAGACGAAAATTACTCCACTTTTCCTATAAAATGTATATAATTAAATTGTCTATATTTTTATTTAAGAGTTGAGAATTTTACATGGCTAAGTATACTAATGATTAAAAAAGTAGATATAAAGACAGTAAAGCAACAAGCAGACAGTAAAATTACAGCGGGGAGAGTACGGAGATCTGGAGGAGATAAGAGATCAACCGAAGGACTTGTATACATGCATATAAGTACAATCAATGGACACAAAACTCTGGGGAGGGAGGGTATGTATGGGGGGGGCAATGTTAAAATAAAAAAATTAAAAAAATAAAATAAAATAAAATTATAAAAATTAAAACAAACAAAAAAATAAAATGTATATTACAGTTCCTCAAAAAAAAAAAAATAAATAAAGCTTCATGTGAGAGTTTTTCATATGTGTTAAAAAAATAAAGAAGAAAAAGAATGGTTTAAAACAGTTAAGTTTATTCAACCATTTAGCAAAATATTGTGATAAATGAAAGATGTGTATCAGACAAGACACAAAAATGAAAACCACATGGTTGCTACTCTCAAAGAGCTTAAGGCCCAGTAAGTGGTATTAGTCACTGAAGCACTGAAATAATTAGTACATTTATTTATACATTTATTTATTTGAAATAAATAGTAACAGCAACAAAGTGGGAAAGATCATGGGAGGAAAAATATGACTGGTGTGGGAGTCAGAAAATGTCTAAAAAAAAAGTTGCATCAAAGAGAAGAATAGATTTTTTATAGGTACAGAAAGAGGATGAAATTTTTGACTGCAGTGTTTTAAAAAAATTAAATACTTATCTGTGTGTATTTATAGCTGAAATATTAATAGTTTGAAATATCATACCCAGCTGTTAGAAATATATCATGATTAGACTTAGAAATTATAGAAATTGTGGAAAATTTGATTTGACAATTAAAAATAAAAGTAAGAACTAAAGAAACATGTAAAATGTACTTACCTTCCTAGAGCTTTTGTTTGAAACCTAGGGTAAAAGGACTGAATTAAAGAGTGCAAGCAACAAAATATAAAATAACCGTTTCACTAAATATCTCTATGGGGAGTGCACATAAAGTTGGACATGAAAGGCTAGACATGGAATCAAGCAATTCAGGATAAAAAAAATTAACAATCCTGTCATAAAATAAAAAGCTGAATTAGTTATTTTTTGATCCATATCATTCATTTAAAGTAAGAACTATATGCATCAGGAACTGTGTGCTGTGCACAGGAAATACTAAGTAAAAAAGACAGACTCTTGTCGCCATCATGAACACGAAGATCAGTAGCAGAAATGGAATTTTGCCCATGTACAATAAGGGTATTTTTTTCAGAGGGTAAGATTTGTTAAGATAGTGGAGAAATTAGGGAGTAAGGAGAACTTGCCTTGCATAAGCTGACACCTTGAGTATGAGTTGCAATTAGCAGGCAATAGGTAGGTGATGTGTGCTGGAAATGGCTCACCCATGGAGAGAAAAAAGAAAAAAACAAACAAAAAACATTCACATGTGCAAAAACCATAAAGATGAATTATAGAGGAAGGAGGAAGAATGCTCAGAAGGGATCTGTGAAGGCTTCCAAAGAGGAGATATTTTATTCCCTTGTAAATAAGGCAAAATAATCACCAAAGGGTACTAAGTATTGAAACAAAATGATTTTCCCTGTATTTTTAACACCATGAACAGTCTTAATAAAAAATTAAGGACTTGGGAAGAGCCTGGGACTGAATTCTCAAGCTGAGGTTATGGGTTTCAGGCTTTGATGAAAGGTTATAGCAATGCAGACAAAGTTCAGAATGTTCCCTTACTTTAAAGTCTCTTCTTCCTGTTGAAGATAGATGAAGATGACTCACCATGATGTCTTAGGTAGGTGGGGAAACACTGCAGTAGGGAGGAAAGGAAGGGACCAGGTTTAGCCTATCTCCAGCTTTAAAGAGCCCCATTAGGGTTCAAAGACAAGCCCTCTGTTCACAGTAACCACACAAACAGCTTCAAGTCCATTTAACCTTAACCTGCTGAAGCTTTCTGTGGAGTTTTGCTTTTCCTTATCCTTGGGATAAGGGAACATAAGCCACATACTAGGTGTACTGGTTATTAATAGAGGATTTTGTAATCAAATAAAATATGATAATTTCAAGAGAAACTTCAAAAATGCTTTATTCAAAGTAATGTCCATCGCTAGCTACACATTTCTCCATCCTGCAGGTAATTTGTGGATACTGTTCCAACAGAACTTTTCTTGTTTTGAGGCAAACCTTTCAGAGACCCAATTTTCCACTTTGTACATTTTGAAGTGCTGCTCAGAAAGTGCGTGTGCCATCAATCGGAACAAGTGGTAATCTAAAGAAGCAAGATCTGGTGAATACGGCGGGTGGGTTAATACTTCCCAAGCAAGATCGTTTAACATGTCTTTAACTGGTTTTTAAGTGTGTGATGGTGCATTATCATGAAATAAAATTAGTTTGCCATGTCTTCTGGCCCATTCTGGTCGTTTGATGATCAAAGCATGGTTCAAATTGAATTTTTGTTGTCAGTAGCAATTAGTATTAACAGTTTCACTGGGGTTTTAGAAGCTCATAATACACCACACCTTCCTGATCTCACCAAACGCAGAGCATTGTCTTCTTTCCAAAATGATTTGGCCTTGCAGACCATGTTGACAGTTGACCTGGGTCAACCCATGATTTTGTGCATTTGGAATTCTCAAATCAACTTTTTATCGCCAGTCACAATTCAATGCAAAAAACTTTATTTTTTGTGCCATTGAAACATTTCACTGATGACTTTTATTTTTTTAAATATATATATATATATATATATATATATATATATATATTAATATATATATTATTGATTTTTTAACAGAGAGGAAGGGAGAGGGATAGAGAGATAGAAACATCGATGAGAGAGGAACATAGACCAGCTGCCTCCTGCACACCCCATACTGGGGATGTGCCCACAACCAATGTACATGCCCTTGACCAGAATCGAACCCGGGACCTCTCAGTCTGCAGGCCGATGCTCTATCCACTGAGCCAAACCGGTTTCGGCTCACTGATGACTTTTTGATTGGAGCATGTGAGTTGAGAAAGGTGAGACTGCAGAAATGACTGTGACTAATACATGTATCTCAGAAAGATTGAGATAAATGTATTAAGAAAATAATCACAATGTGTAATGTAGGACAGCACTTGAGAAGAAGAAAAATTGAACCTGAGAAAATAACTTACGAAACAATTTAAATAGTTTATGTGACAATTTTAAATAGTGTGGTGAAGGCCTGGGAGGGACAGGTGAAGGATGGAGGAAATCAATGGGGAAAAAGAAAAAACACAAAGGGGATATCTGCAATATTTAAAAAAGTAAAGATAATTATTAAAAATGAAAATGTTAATGTCTAATGTTTAAAAAAATGATTGTGTCCTCCCATTTTTTGAAACATTGGGAGAATACAGTTCAAAATAATTTTTTTTATTATAAGATTATATGTAAATTTTATTTTATTTTATTTTTGCTTCTCTGTATCTTATACATTTATATCATAAGCATATATTAATTTCATTTAAAAATTTAAAAAAATTACTAATCTAAGAAAGATCTATGCAAAGCATGGTGTTGATTACCTGGGCTAGTATAATATCAAAGGAGCAGGTTAGAGCTTTTGGTAATTTCAAGTTTCATGTTGATGATCCATTGAAAGTTAATCTTCAGTTCTTTGACCATTTCTCTGCAAACAATGCCCTTTGGTCATAACCACAATCCTTCCATGACCAGTTATAGCAAATCTCTCCATATTCTCAATTTTCAATTTCAGGAATCTCACTGTGCTCACACCACCACCCATTTTTCTAGCTAATTATTTATGTTTTTCCTGACTCCAACAATCCTCTAATCCCATTAGGACTTCCATACTTGAGAAAAAAATCCAGATTGATGTGAACACCAGTCTCAATGTCCAGTTTGTGGACTGCCTTTCTCTATCTAGTCCACTCATTCTCTTGGGCATATACGTGATTACTTTATACTTTTCCCTCTTCCCCAGACTTTCAACTTCTCCATCTTTTCTCAATTTGAGTCTATAATATTATTTCCAATTTGATGAAGCAAATATTGTAGAAGCAAAAAATATATATATATATATATATAACTCCTTTTCACTAAATCTACCTGCCTGTCTGCATCTCTGACCATTTACTCTACTTCCTTATTTCTGTGAAAGAACTCTAGCACCATCTAAACCAGTCTTCTGTTTGTGCATGAAATTCCAGCTCCCCCCATCTATTTAGAGTCATTACATCAGCAAATTGTCCATTCCTTCTCTGTATTAATTTTTACTTATTTTTATTGTATCAGTCTCACCAAAATACAAATGTGGTCTTATATTTGTATTTTAAGAAAATTATTTTTTTAATTCACTTCCCTCTTCAGTTATCAATTCAGTTTTTCTTTACTGTAACATTTTAATAAAATGTTAAGCATATCAATGGTTTACAATTTCTTTCCTCTGATTCTCTATTAGAACCAATCTAATAAAGCTTTCTTATATACTATTTTATCAAAAATACTCTTGTGTAATCTTTAATGATCATCTCTTTGCTAATCTAATAATTTATTTATCAGTTTTGAAAAACATTCTTCATTTTAAGGACCTCATGCTCTCCTGGTATTCCTCTGACCTCACTGGTCTTCTCAGTTTTCTAACAACCCTGCACCTACTTGTCTCCCACTATGGCATCATGGTTGCATATTCCCAGTTTATAGAAATACTCACTTCTCTAGGGGAAGGAACAAAAAGAGTCCATCTGCCACCACACAAAAGAATTTCTTGCTGCATCACTGTTGTATACTGATATTATTTGGAACACATATATTTCATGTCTTACTGTCTTATCCTTTTGGCCCCAAAGATAGGCTGTTTATGGATGACCACAGAAATCATGGATTTACACTGCTATCGGTCCATTAACCATTATTGAAATTGACATGTCTTCCATATCAGCAGCAGTGAGAGTAGCAAATTCATTGGAGACCTTCAATCTAACTGTGTAGGTTTCAAGATTATCAACCTCAGCATACAGTTAGTAGAGACCTTAACCTCAAAATAGGCAAATAGCAAAGTAAAGGGGGCCTAGAGCAAGCATTGGTGGCGAATAGGGGAGACACCTTAAGATAGCCGATAAGGGCACATTTGATATGAAGACAGAAATTCTTCCTGACATCACATAAATTTTTTTTGTATGTAAATTTTATGTAAAAATTTATGCAGGTGTCAAGAAATGTCTCCTCCAGAATTCCATGGATTTGATTTTAAATGTCTACATATTAGGATAGAAAATAAAAATAAATTTCTGATAACCAATGCCCTCTCTTAATTAGCACACTTGGTTTTACACTGAGGATTGTTGCCTATAAGGTTCTGCAATGCTGATCTCTTTTTCTAAGGTCTTCCAAATGCTAATAAAAATAGAGTATGCATGGGAACATTTACAGATTAACTAGGGCTGGCTGTGGATGCCTACCATCTGGTGCTACAAAGCATGGATGGATTAGTTATAACAGCAGAGAGAATGAAATGCTTTACACAATCAGATGGTAAAATAGCAATAATGATCTGTGCACATAATCGAAGTACAGTGTGGGGTAGACAGAATTCTGGCAGCCAGAAACCAAAGAAAGGGCTAGAGTAATTCTAGTAATTCTACCATTGGAAAGCTTCCACATTAATATTGTTGGGACATTACAATGTCCAACTGGGAACAGCATGCACTATAGTCCATTGGAAAGTTAGAATTTAGAGATGGGTTTTTTTGTTGTTGTTTTTCCAATTAACAGGAATGTGTTGGCAAATCAAATATTACACTAAAATTTGTAAAAAAAAAAAAAAAAAAAAAAAAAAAAAAAAAAAAAAAAAAAGTAAATTCATGTGTAGATTTTTATATGTCTGCAAACCTAATAAAGTGAAAGAAAAATATAAATTAAAGAACAATAACTGGATTTAAAGTACCTAATAATTTGGGGGAAATTAGCATTTTTAAGGCATACTCAAAAGAAACAAAATCATTAATGAAGGAGGAAAAGCAAGTCAGGATTGTTACTTCTATGAGGAATATATATATATATATATACCAATCAATAAGTAATGGAGAGATTTCTAAGAAAATGAAGATAAAATGTGTCTAACACAGACACACATAGAAAAAAGACCATTTTGAAGGTGAAGTTATATATAAGAATTAAATTGCTTTTAACTTCCATTTATATCTGTTAATAAGTTATCAATGGATTTACTTCAGAAGTCAGACAAAGCCATCCAATTAATAACAGCTGCAAAAATGTGAAAATGTTATAAACCAAAAGAATACAAGGTTATTAAGGATGTGCATCAGACATGAAAATGAAGGAGAGAAAATAAACTAGGAGAATATTTGAGTAAATTAGTTATAACTCTAGGAAAGAGAAACAATGAATAATTGGTTTGAATAATTGCTTATGAAATGTGGTCAATGAAATGCACTTTGATCATAGTCACGGGAAACAAAAGCTATTTTTTCTGAGCAGCTTCAAATAACCAAGTCACTTCAAATAGCACGAATAAAGAAAAAAATGTATGAATAAAGAAAAAAATGGCTGTATTTGTCACTATTAAAAGAATATATGATTTAGCTAAAATATCAATTTGTTAAGCATTGTCTTGAGGGAATTACCTTAACGGAAATACACAATTAAAATAAATTCAAATGGTTGAGATATTTGAACTTGTGTCTAAAAGCTCTATATGCTGTCCTAACAAATGGGAAACTGTACAGAATTGAAAATGTGTTTTTGTGTTTTGTTTTTTTAACTTTCAAAGAACTAAGATGTTTAAGGTGTCAGAAGACTGGTTTACTAGTAGACAGTAGGTCCTGAATGGCTAGAACAAAGAGCATTGAAACATTTCACATCTAAAATGCATTAAAAGGCATGAAGTATCTATGCCTAAATCATAGCAGAATAAATTTTCAAAACCGTTCATCACAAAGAGGAGTGGTTTAGGTAAATTTTGGAAGTGAATATAGAGGCATTTATGTCTTCAGAGCCAAATGCGGAAACCCCACCTACCCCCAACACATACTATTTCTTATTGAAAGCCCAGAAGATGATAGACCCTAGTTAAACTAATCTCCTTTACTTATAGTTAACTGATTGTAAATGTTAATCTCATATATAAAACTAGAGTCCTGGTGCACAAAATTTGTGCACTGGTAGGGAGTCCTTCAGCCCATCCTGCCCCCTCTCACAGTCCTGCAGCCCTTAGGGGATGTCTTACTGATGGCTTAGGTCCACTACCCATGGGGAGTGGGCCTAAGTTGCAGTCTGGCCTACCTCTGCAGGAGGTGACTGGCTGATCAGGGAAGGTGTCACCCCCATCACCTCACTGCTGCTGCCACTGCTGGCCACTGCAGACACCAAGGTAATTTCATCAACACAGACTTCAGTCCCTTCACCATGAAAAAATGACAACTTTCTTTAGGCATTTTCAAGGTGTCTCTTTCATAGGATATGACTTTCTTTCTTTCTTTCTTTCTTTCTTTCTTTCTTTCTTTCTTTCTTTCTTTCTTTCTTTCTTTCTTTCTCTTTCTTCTTTCCTCACCCGAGGATATTTTTTCATTGATTTTTAGAAAGTGTGGGAGAGAGAGAGAGAGAAAGAGAGAAACATCAATGTGAGAGGGACACTTTGATTGGTTGTCTCCTGCATGAGCCCTGACCCGGGCCCTGGCCAGGGAGGAGCCTGCAAACTAGGTATATGCCCTTGACCAGAATCAAACCCAGACCCTGTGGTTGGGAAGCTGAGGTTCTAATCATGGATCCAAACCAGCTAGGGCAGGATATGACATTTCTTAGCCCCTCCAGTAGCAGACCTTCATATTTTCCTCCAGGAGTGTGATGGAAAAACCCTAGATCACCTTCTTGAATTCTTATTACTCAAGTTACTAAGAACACTGCAAGTGGCATGCAGGGAGCTTTGCCAATGAGTGGTCAGAAAAGGTGTTTCCTCTGCAGTTCACGCACAGAGGTTAGGTTGGATTGCTGCTGTGCCATGGTATATCGTTCCGGGCTTGTTCCAGCCAGGCTCTGTGTGTGTTCACTCTGAGCTGCGCCATCTGTGGCTTGCCTCACTGTGCACGCAGTCCCCTCACTCCTATCTGCACACACACCCTCCACCTGAGCCAGTCGTGACTGCTATGGCACACCAGCTAATTTGTACATTACCTCTTTATATATATAGATACTTTCAGAACAATACCTACACTAGTGTTTGACTAAATATTTGGCACCATAATCATCTAGCCAAGTGTGACCTCCAACCATAGGGGAATTTCTTTTCTCTTTTGTTTTAAGAACCTATTGAAGTACTGATACACTTTATTGAAAAGAGCCAGCAAATTGCAACAGTGTGTTTAAAAAAACCTTATGTGTGGACTATTTAAGTCAATCGTGGAAACCTGTAACAAGTGCCAGAGGGAGGAGGGTACCTGTATTTAAGAATTGGCCCTAGCCTATCTGCTATGTGCTGAACAATTAAAGCCACATAAGGAGACTCTGTCTTAAGAAAATGGCTCCTTCGGGGGGCAGCAGAGTGACCTCTACCCTTCTGAGAAAGTGTTTGAGCAGACATTTCAGCCACCTGGTCTCAGGAGAGGTAAGTAAGACAGGCTAAATAACATAAACTGTATGAGTTATCTAACAGATCAGCACTAGGTAATTCCAGAGACTAATTTATGGAAGAGTGATCATGAATGGAGTTAGGAGAAGGACCTTCTATTCTAGGGCCAATATCTTCAGGTCTTGGTCAGATAAGCATATACCCAAATGTTTTGATGTCAGCATATTGTCCTGTACCAATGACAGATGCAAATTATTCTGATACAGCATGATCACCTGCTAGAATTAAAGAATATGCAGTAAAAAATCCTACATCGCCCTTCCTATCTTGACAGTGCAATGACTAATGCCTTATTCATCAAGATATCTTCTCATTATGGATATTAGGGGCTGTTTGAATTTGTTATGCAGACGACTTGCCAAGATGATATTGCATTACCTGATGCTTTGAAACATCTATTATTTTGTCTTTATAAAGAGGATGGTTTGACTTAAGTCCCAGTCTAGATACTATTTAACACTTTAGGAATACTATATGGGACCCAGTTAAATATGTTGGATTTTTACTTTTGTGCTTAGACAGTTGTCTTGATTCTATATTAAACTGTTCCCACAGTTTTGATGAACATAAGTACAGTCATATTTCAGAGATATCGCAGATTAATTTCCAAGCCACCACAATAAAGAGTACATCACAATAAAACGGGTCACACAAATATCTGGTTTCCCAATACATGTAGAAGTCATGTTACATGATACTGTAGTTTATTAAGTGTGCAATAGAATTTGTGTCTAATAAGACAATGAACATACTTGAATTAAAAACACTTTATTGATGAAAATGCTAACCATCTTTTGAACATGTTAAGGGGGAAAGGCACTGATGGACTTGCTCAGTGCAAGGATAACACAATCCTTCAATTTGTAAAAACACAGTACCTACCAAGTGCAATAAAACAAGCTATGCCTGTACTATGAAGGTTTGTTTCTAATTCTTACAGCTATTGTATAATTACTGCTACATTATAAAGAAAGCCAAAGTGAATGATGGGCAGACTCTAGTTTCTAATCAAGTTTGTGATTTTAAACACATTTTTGCAATCTGTGAGATTGCCCTGGAATATATTTTCATCCAGTTTTTAATGTTTAAGATATTGCATGGCTCACTCTAATCCCATTATATAAAAAGCTATTAGTTCTATTATCTGATGTTTGCTGCATTTTGGTCTTTACTGCATTTTTGTCACTTTCCTCTGTCAGAAGCATGCACTTTAAATACTGAAAATAAGTCTATCTTCAGTTTCACTCTCTTTTCCATTTACTGTGATCAAACAAAGCATCTGCAGGAGCATCCTATTACCACAGCTCATCCATGCTGCTAGATTCAGTTACTTTAATCACAGGACCATTGAACAGCTCATATGGCACTGTGTAGCTTACTTTCAGGGAAATACTGATTCTTCCTGATGTTTGAGAAGGTATATATTAACTCTCAAGATTAGTTCTGTCTTTAATGCTAAATTCTAAACTGTTGCTCAATAAGCTTTTTAGTATCTCCTTTGAGACTGAGTAGAGCTTTATTCCAAAAGATACATTTATTTCTTATTTATTTATTTATTTATTTATTATCTTTTTATTGAGGTGACACTTAGCAAAATTATACAGGTTTCAGGTGCACAATTCCACACAACATCATCTATGTACAATATTGTATACTTACCACCCCAGGACAAGTTTCCTTCCATCATCAAGTATTCCTCCTACTGACCCCCACCTCCACCTGCCCCCATTTCCCCAGCAATACTTCAGAGATATTGAATATTACCACACTGTTGTCCCTGTCCATGAGTTTTTTTCCTCTCTCTTTTTTTTTGCTCAATTCCTCATCCTCCCCAAACCCATCCTGACCTCCCAACAGCTCTCAGCTTATCCTCCATCTGTGAGCCTGTCTCTATTTTGCTTGTTAGTTCATCTTATTCATTAGATTCCACATGTGAGTGGAATCATATGAAATCGTTCTCTGACTGGCTTATTTCACTTAGCACAATGCTCTCCAGGTCCATCCAAGCTGTTGTAAAGGGTAATTCTTCTGGTGACTTCTGATGACTTTGATATAAAATATTATTGAATGTTATTATTCCTCTATATTTTTTCAGAATATGTATTTTACACATTTATTTGTTTGTTTACTTATACATTGTCTAACTCTTTATTATGTAGATGACAAATTCTTGGGGGATGGCACTTCATTTTATTCCTTGCTTTGCCCCTGACAACCAACAATGTGTATGTTTCTTTATAATTGAGGTATCTAATGCATAGCTATTAAAAGCTTAAAAATAGATTAAAAATAGATGTTGACTTGATATCATGTCACTTAAACTACTTTATTATATTTTTGCACAATTGTTATAAGAATGCAATTGAATAATTTACTTTATAGATTATAGCAAAAATGTCTCTTGTTTTCACAAGTTTTGAGTTTTCTAAAACATAATTACTTATAAAATTAATAAAATATAATTTAACTGTAATAAAACATGTAGACAAGAAATATGAACTTTAAAATAAGTTTAAAAATTATAAAACAGCGGTATGCACATAGGTGGTGTTTTGTGTGTGTGTGTGTGTGTGTGTGTGTGTGAGTGTGTGTGTTGTATGAATCTAACATTCTCCTTAACTGTCCTTCTTGAAATGATTTGTTTGTACCCAGAATTATTTTTTCTCATTAATGAAAACACTTAAAATGATTTATTTTAAAATATTTTTTTGTTGCCAAAACCGGTTTGGCTCAGTGGTAGAGCGTCAGTCTGCAGACTGAAGGGTCCCGGGTTCAATTCTGGCCAAGGGCATGTACATTGGTTGCGGGCACATCCCCGGTAGGGGGTATGCAAGAGGCAGTTGGTCAATGTTTCTCTCTCATTGACGTTTCTAGCTTGCTATCTCTCTCCCTTCCTCTCTGTAAAATATCAATAAAATATATTTTTAAAATTATATATATATGTGTTGATTTCAGAAAGAAAGGGAGAGGGAGAGAGAGAGATAGAAACATCAATGATAAGAGATAATCCCTGATTGGCTGCCTGCTGTACACCCCACACCGGGGATCAAGCCCACTACCTGGGCATGTGCCCTTGACCAGAATCAAACTCAAGACCTTTCAGTCTGTAGGCAATACTCTATCCACTAAGTCAAGTCAGCTAGGGCTAAAATGCATTTTAAATTTATTTGAGGACACATCCACAAGATGACAGAATAGGCGTTTTCATGTCTTATTCCCCCCACAGAAAACCAAGTTAGACAGCTATGGATGGAAGAGCATATCTGTATAGGAGCCCAGAAATCCAGCTGAAATTTCCCAACAGCTCATCAAAGCAAAATAAGCTAAAAACCAAAACAAAACAGAACACCACATTCAAGAAGGTAAGAAGGAGAGTGTCACTCTACCCCGATTTCCCCTCTGCCAAGGTGGCGTATCCTAAATCAGTTGAATGAGATACAAGAGGCCTTAATAAGCCAATTAATTAAGAGTCCTTTATTGCATGTGGCCCAGAGGGAGGTGTTTCTTCCAAATCTGTGAGGCACACATACAGGAAGCTTCCTGTATTTATACTTTTTGAGCCTCTTTGCAGATGTTACAAAGAGCTCTGTGTGAGTTATTGTTACAGACAGCTGTAACCTTGAATACATACTGAGTTAGTACTTGGCATAAGAATATGGGTATTATTATCAGTATTAGTCTATTACGTAGGATGACTAGCTTGCAAGGTCAGACAGTTTATCTTTTTTTATTATTTGAACTAAAAACCAAGTAATTTCATAGAATAAGAGACTGCCTTAAAGTGACAGAGTTTACAATGACAGAGTTTACAGGACTAGGGACTATCTAACAGTATCAGTTTTAAATAGCAGTTTGTTTGTTTTTTATATAAAAGATCGAAGTTACCATGCTTCAAAGGCAGCACAGCTCAGTGCAGAGAGATTTATCTCATGAGAAAGTGAGAACACAGTGAGTTTCATCATCTATGTAGGATGTAAGACTCATGAACAACTCATGGTTCAAAGGCCCAAAACTTAATTGGCTATTTCATTTCATTTTGTTCTTTACAAAAACGTTTTTTTTGTTTTGTTTTGTTTTTAACCTTCCTTTAATACTTACTCTGTTGTAGTACTGTATTTTACCTCTTTATAAGGCATAATTTCCACATACAAATCTTAGCTGCACTGTAGGAAGGATAGAGTCACATATAATTATCAATGTTCAAGTATATTAGAGCTATGTCTATTTGTAACTCAAGGTTGACATGATTCTCCATGGCATTGTGGAAGCTTGAAGTGGGGATAATTTCTCCAATGTCTTCCCTGGAATACATTAAAATGAGTAGGTGAGTAAATTAAAATGAATTAAATATATATAATTCTATGATTTAAAATTGGGCTTTATAAGGAAACCATTCACAAAGATAATTGGTATTTATAAATATGTGATATTAAAACATTATATTCTTTAAGAGTTTTTAAAGGTTTTATGATTCTCAAACTGATATAAAAATGAACATGCTAATGTTTTATTTAATTCTTTAATTAATGAGAGTCATATAGATATAACCATTTCAAAAATGAATTACATTTACATACCACAAATAATGAAATGAATGTGGAAGGAGTCTTAGGGATAAAATAGGCAGGTTTAGGGAGTCTTAGGGAATACAGAGGGTCCCTGGGGGATGAATGCATATGCGAAGGACAGAGGTATGCCTGGCCTGAGCAATTAAAACAATTATAAGGTAGATCAAAAGCAGCTCTAACCTGAGCAGCTTGGAGACATGAAAATACTTATCTTACTTGCACAGAGGATAGAGAAATGCCACAGGTTAAGGGGGAATAAAAACAAACTTTAAGAGGGATAGAGAAATGCCAACAAATGGCAAAAAGAAGAAAACAGATTTTCACAGGAGGTAGAGAAATGTTACAAGATAAAGAGGGAGAGGATGGAGGGGGGCACCATGTAGGCTCTGGCCTCTGAAACTGATACCATGTGACAAAATAACCAGTGAGGAGAGCGTGGGGTTCCTAAATTAATGAAAGTGCCAATTAGAAAGGGACAGATTCAAACAAAGAACAGCAGCATATGTAAACTGAAGACAAAGGGACATGAGACAAGATTTTTTTTTTTTTTTTTTTTTTTTTTTTTTTTTTTTTTTTCTTGAGAGAGAGAAGGCTTTTTCCATTTAGGTTTGGGGAGCCTTAGGGAATATAGACGGTCCATGGGGGGATGAAAGCATATGTGAAGGACAGAGATATAGCTGGCCTTAGTAATTGGGGACTCCTCTTCTCAGATGGAGTTTGTATATGCTTCCAATAAATTTATGTATTTTTATTAAAGAAGCCTTTACTAGTAGTAGTCCATGAGTTTATTCTCCAAATTTTGTAGGACAAGAACCGAGGGGAAGAAAAGTCTAGACCCCAAACCCCATGTTTCAAATGTGCAAATGCAGACAGTATCACTTCTCCCTACTCCAGGAAAGTGTGGTTACTTCTGCACAACACCGAATTAACATATCTATTAATATAATAATTACTTTACATCTACATCAATCATCTGCAACTTAAAGATCTATAAAACAACTCCCGTACATGTAATGTATGATTTCCCATTGAGCCACTTGTTCCTCCTTTTAAAATCAAAGCCATAAAATTATCAAAGGCTAGGTAAATGTTCCTTTTTCGGTAACAAAATGTTGGTAAATTTTAGCTAAAAGAAAATTAATTGCTGACATTTTTGGTGGACAACTGTTCTGTGTATAAGGCATTGGGGTAATTATTGGTGTAAAATTTGTACGAGGGGATTTTACAGGTAATGCCAGCAAAGTCAGTGTCAGCTTAGATTCACTATGGTTTGGTATCTGTCATCCAAATGAGTGCTGCCTGGGAGGAAGGTTAACCTGAGCACTCAACTTTTCATGAAGTTTTCCTTCATGAATCAGCAATTCTCTTTTATGCTCTGTGAGGTCAGAGGGCTTCACTATCCCTGTAGGCCTACTTCACTTGCCAATTGGTTTATACTCTGTTGTAGCTGACAAGTAACTTGTTGCTCATTGTGTTTGACAGACTGCTGATGAATTACAACTCAATAGACTTTTCAAGGAAGCATCACTTACCACGTGTGCGTGCGCACACAAGCCCATGTACTTACTGAATAAAATTTCAGCATATGTGGGACACAGGACTTTTATGAATATACCATTTTTATCACAGTGAAATCTGTAATGTTTTATTAAAAGGAAATTTAGAATGGATTCCATCTGAATTGTGACCTGATCACAGAATCCATACTTGAAGTATATCATGTAGTTGAAGGAGAATCCTAAGTAGAGATGTGTTTGCCTTGCTCTGACAGTCTCTCCTTAGATGTTGAGCAAAAATAGGATATTTAAGGGACTTTAAAAAATCTGCCATGTATTAAAATTGTTCCTTAAATCCAAGAGGTTTAGAATAGTGTCTGTCAGTGATGATATGGCAGGGCTTATTGCATAATAATCATGTGGATACTTCTTGAAATTTTTTGGTTTCTTTGCATAGGAAAGTGGCAGCCATGAGGATGCATACCACTTCCACAGAGAACTTTCGGCAAGGGATAGAGTTAGCTGAGATATTCTAGCTGAAACATATTTTTAAAAATTTATCTGTAATCCTGAAAGTATTACTGATGTCCCTTTTCCCCCCATTGATCCCCTGCCCGTACTCTCCCCAACCAGGCCTTTGCCGCACTATTGTCTGTACATCTTCATGATCCATTGCAATGTTTTAGCTGAGGTCTTGCTATTTTATGGCAGCATAGGCCAAAGAGTGAGCATGATGTTCTACTGTGCTCAGACTATTTATTTCTAATGCACCATCTTCCATGGGGGAATCTGAACCGGAGCCACCCTTTCTAAGAGTGTCAGAACTGATCTGCAGGCGGAGGACCTTTCTACCCAGCCCCTTGTTCTTCTGCCTCCCTTTTATACGTGTTAGCCTTGAATTGACTTTCCATTATACTTTCTACTCCTAAAGCCTGCTTCTGCTCCTCTATCTTTAAAAAAACATTTTTGTTTAATTATAGTTTACATTCAATGTTATTTTGTATTTGTTCCAGGTGTACAGCATAGTGGTTAGACAATTATATACTTTACAAAGTGCCCCCCCCCAATATTTCCTGTCACCATACAGTTATCACAATATTATTAACTACATTTCCAATGCTGTACTCCTGTATCTTTCACTGAATAAATATTTCCACTTTCAATTCAGTGTTGACATTTGCTTCCTAGAGGACTCAAATATTATAGAATAGACTCAATATATAATAACTCAAATAATATAAGGTAGTATTCATGTTAGAAAACACATGTATATAAATATACATCTATATTTTCTACAGACTTTCTTGTAAGCTTTTCATCTATTATACTGATGAAAATATTTCATGCTAAGAGATGTGTGAATAATTGTCTATGTTTGGAATATAAATACTGTGTGCTACATATTTCATAACCTTGGTCATGGCACGTTATTATACACTTTGGATAATTTTAATACACTATAGTCAACACAAAGTTTCTTCATTTCTTAAATGAAAAGAAAAGCAATATTAAGACATATGTATCATTTTCCATTCTTCTCCCAAAACAGCACATGATTACTGAAGGAAGTGTGGATGTGGGTAAAAGCAAACAGAGGAGCCAGACAGGACCTGGGGTTTATTTCAGAAAGAGCTAAGCCCCAGGGAGTAAGAACACAGCCCTACACAGTCTGGAGCCTGTGAGTAAATAAATATTGAATTGTCCTTTCAATTACTTTTGTCATCAGACTTATTTTATTTGACTGCAAGTTAGAGTAGATACTGAAATACAAGGAGTAAGTCATCTTGACAGGTCACCCTGTCCGTCTTCCACATTCTCACCTTTCCTATGAACATGGGAATATGGAACGTTGAGAAAACAGCTGAAACACTCATTTCCATAAATGTGTAGAAATACCTTGTAATGAAACAATTACTTTGTACTTTTTCTACTACCAGAGTGTTTGCTAACTTAGAAGCTGTGGGAACATATTGTTTTACCTTTTTTTTTTTTTTTTTTTTACTTTTTGACATGAAATTACACAGTTTAAATTTTATTTACATAGATGTGTTAAAATAAGGGTCTACTCAAAAAGAAAGACCATCATTTCCTAAATAAAGTAGGAAAGGATTGCGAAATAAATTTAAAAAAATGTTAGAGAATAATTGGGTTATATGAGAGTAAACTTTAAAAAAAACTTTTGGAGAAAATTTCCTTCGATTAGTTCTCATACCACATACACTAATATTTTTCAAAATTTTATAAATTCTTCCCCATTTAATTTGCCTGCTAATATACATATATATGTCAGATAAGAAGGTATAGGCAGACACAGAATCATCAATAATGGGAGAGAATCACTGATTAACTGCCTCCTGCATGTCCCACACTGGGGATTAAGCCCAAAACCCAGGCATGTGCCCTGACTAGGAATTGAACCGTAACCTCCTTTTTAGATTAAAGCTCAATCTCCAAGCCATGCCAGCTGGGCTTTGCCTGCTGCTATCCTTGTTCCCATACAGAGGAGCTTCTTTGTTGCCTAGAGTGCCCTTCCATGTTTCATTTACCTAATGAGTGTCTATTCTTGCTTATGCACTGATCCTTAGGCCTCTTCCTATCACCCCCATCCCCCTATGCAGTTTACCCTTACTTTATTTTCCATTAGAGTGAAAATATTCAAGGGCATGCCTTTTCATCTTGCTTCCCAATACCTGACATGAAGTAGTCAGCAAATTCTCACAATGATGTTTAATTACTTTATACACTGTCACTATTATACATTTCCAACCTAACAGTTCAATTAACTGTCATGTAGACTCTGATTCATTCAGATTAGCCCATTAACTATGCAAAGAGTATCTGAACACTTGAGCACAGTTCAGAACAATCAAGTAATCAAACTGTCTATACTCTTATCTCCAAGAATAGCTTTCATTCATTTCTCACCATTTTAGATGCCACTGATTTTTTTCAGTGTTATAGGGAAGTTTCAGTTTCACCTTCTCCACAAACTCTGCTTCCTATTTCAGATTAGAAAAAATATTTTTCTTTTGACCTAACAATCCTTTTTGTTTATTGTTTGTATTATTTATTGGAAACAGATCTTATTTTTAACATACTTTATTTTGTTTTGTCATGATGTTGGTCTTGATAATGCATGTCTTGGTGTGTGTGTGTGTGTGTGTGCGTGCATATTGTAAACGTAAAACATTTATAAGAAATTTTGTTCAAACATGCTGAATTAATTCAGGAGCAGATGACTAGTGGGAAAGCCTTTAAAGAATGACATTGGCACTGTATGGGAGAACATATTTGCAAATGTTATCACTGACAAAGGTTTAATCTCCAACATCTATACACAGCTTATACAACTAAATAAGAGGAAAATGAATGATCCAATTAAAAAATGGGCAATGGACCTAAATAGAATATTTTCAAAAGAAGACAGAAGGAAGGCCAAAAGGCACATGAAAACATGCTCAACGTCACTAATTATACGAGAGATGCAAATCAAAACAACAATGCGGTACCATCTCACACCTGTCAGAATGGCCAACATCAACAAATCAACAACAAGTGTTGGCAAGGTTGCAGAGAAAAAGGAACCCTCATACACTGCTGGTGGGAATGCAGACTGGTGCAACCACTGTGGAGGACAGTATGGAGTTTCCTTAAAAAACTGAAAATGGAACTCCCATTTGACCCAGTAATCCCACTCCTAGGAATATATCCCAAAAAACTAGAAACACCAATCAGAAAGGATATATGCACCCTTATGTTCATAGCAGCACAATCTACAATAGCTAAGATTTGGAAACAGCCTAGGTGCCCGTCAGCAGATGATTGGATCAAAAAACAATGGTACATCTACACAATGGAATACTATACTGCCATAAAAAAGAAAGAATTCTCATCATTTTCAGCAACCTGGATAGAATTAGAGAACATCATGCTGAGTGAAATAAGCCAATGAAAGAGAAATACCACATGACCTCACTCATTTATGGATATTAAAGAACATTATAAACTGATGAACCAAAAGACAGATATAAAGACAGTAAAGCAACAAGCAGACTGTCAAATTACAGCGGGGAGGGTAGGGATATCTGGAGGAGATAAGAGATCAACCAAAGGACTTGTATACATGCATATAAGTACAACCAATGGACACAAAACTCTGGAGAGGGAGGGTATGTATAGGGGGGGGGGGCAATGTTAAAATATGTACACAGATAATAATTTAATAAAAAAATTTGAAAAAAAAAGAATGACATTGGTTTCTTGTGTGAAGACTCAATAGGCAAATCAGCAGTAATGTTGAAAAGAATGAATAGGGAATTTGGGCTTTGGGTGGAGGGTGCCAAGGCTGTGTGGAGAAAAGTTTGGCAGTAGAAGAACCAAAAAGACTTTTTATGTATTTTACCTCCATGTGAGTATCCTATATAATAAAAGCCTTATATGCTAAGAGTTCAGTTTTCCAGTAGTCCAATCAACCAATCAAAATGTAATATGCTAATGATATGCTAAGGCTACTCAACTGCTTGCTATGATGTGCACTGACCACCATAGGACAAATGATCCAACCAGTAGATTAGCTTGCTGCTGGGGTCTGGTCGATTGGGACTGAGTGAGATGGGGCAAACATGCCCTGGAGCCCTCCTGCAGTTTCTCCCCAGCTTGCCCACCTCCTGCATCCTTCCCTGGCCCTGATTATGCATCAGTGGGGTCCCTTTACCAGGCCTGCACCCTCTCGCAATCCGGGACCCCTTGGGGGATGTCAAAGGGCCAGTTTTGGCCTGATCCTGCAGGCATAAAAGTCTAATATGCAAATCCACCAAATGGCAAATGACCAGTTGCAATGATGCACACTCACCACCAGGGGGAAGACACCCAACACAGGAGCTTCTCCCTGGTGGTCAGTGCACTCCCACAGGGATAACACTCAGAAGCCGAGCTCACAGCTGGCAAGCACAGTGGTGGTGGCGGGAGCCTCTCATGCCTCTGTGGCAGTGCTAAGGCATATCCCGAGGGCTCCCATACTGTGAGAGGATGCAGGCCTCACTGAGGGACCCTGCCCCCTGACCTCTAGTTTCAAAATAAAAGTGTGAAAGGGAAATAAGAGGAATGGCTAGCCAACATGGCACAAGGCAATCAAAACTAAGCCAGCACCATACATATTGCCAATGAAAATACTTCTCTTTTGTGGAAAGTCAATACTGACAGCCAACAGCAGTCCTGATGGTAGAGTCAACTGAAACCTACAGCCAGAGGTCAGCATGAGACTGCAGTGAATGAAGTGGTGAGTCACAGAGAACATTTAGAGCAACTCAGCCAACTCTGGAATGAGGAAGTGCATATTGGCATATGAGGATATGAGGAAGATGGCATTGTTGGCCCAATCCCAAGGAGTAATTTTTATTTAATTACATTGAGTAAACCCATGTTAGTATCATCTAAGAAATATTTGAAAAATTTTATGCAAGTTAAACTTTTTTTCTGTATGAATATTAGTTCCACGACTCTTTTGTAGTTACATTGTTGTTTATTGTTTTGGGAAATATGCAGTGGAAAAGTAAAGACCAGAGGTTTATTGGCTATGTTGTTGTTTTGTTTTGTGTTTTCCTCAGCTTTCTTAACAGATAATTATGTGACTAGAAAGTTTATAATAAGGGATTATAATATTCTCTGTACCTCATTGGATTATTTTTAGTAAAAAGATAGTTTATATAGAAATACTTTGAAATGCATATAACTTACAATAATCTATGGCTTTCTATTTTCACAAAAAATAAGCATATTTTTTGTGAAAATCCTTATATGGTTCTGAGGCAAAGATTATAGAATATTGAGAAAAAATAAGGACATAAATGTTGTAGCTGGAATATATGTAACAGTGGGAGATGAAGAGGGTAATTGGAGTAACTAGAAGTGGTCATCATTAGTTCAGAATCCACATTCTGGATATAGCTTTTGAGATACTAAAATCTATAATAATAAAAACATAATATGCTGTTTAAACCAGGCAGCTGAACAACCTCTGGACGTCATTCCAGACATCCTTCTGTATGAAGATGCAGTGGGGGTTGAGGGGAACCAAAGCAGAGGCAGTTATGGGCAATCAGTCAGGCAGGTGAGTGGTTAGGGATGACCAGGCAGGCAGGACAGTGGTTAGTGCTGATCAGGCAGGCAGGTGAGCAGTTAGGGTCAATCAGTTATAGTCAGGCCAGTGGTTAGAAGCCAGAGGATTGTGAGAGGGATATCGAGATGTCCTGAATTGTGAAAAGGTGCAGGCCAGGCTGAGCCCTCCCCTGCACCCCCCCAAAAAAATACAACCCGCATGTAAGAATTTTGTGCATTGGATCTCTAGTGCTATCAATGCTATTATATAAATTCCCTAAGTAATTGAACATTACTTAGGGAACTGAACCACCAAAACCAAATTCAAATGAAATACCCAAGCTAAAAGAGATTGGTATATTAACCAAAATGCAAACATATTTGATTGAAGCATTATTGCAAACATATTAGATTGAAGCATTATTGCAAACATATTTGATTGAAGCATTATTGCAAACATATTTGATTGAAACATTATTCTAGTAAATAACTATACATTGGTAAAACACTGGATAAGCACACTGGAAGACCAGCTGATTTCTTTATAAGTATAGTTTAGCAGGGACGAGGTGACTGAAATGAGGCTACAGTTGGCCCTTGAACAACATGGATTTGAGCCTGGGATCCACTGACATGGGGATTAGTTTCAATATATACTGTAAATATGTTTTTCTTAAGATTTTTTAAATAAAATTTTATTTTTTTAGCTTACTTTATTGTAAGAATACTCTATGCTATACCTATAACATACAGAGCATGTATAAATCAATTGTCTATGTTATCAGAAAGCTTCTAGTCAGTTAAGTTTTTGGTGGATCAAAAAGTTAGTTATATGTCGATTTTCAACTGGGGTGTGTGTGTGTGTGTGCGTGTGCGTGTGTGTGTGTGTGTGTGTGTGTGTGTGTGTGTTGGGAGGGTGTGGGGGGTGTTGGTGCTCCTAAACCCTGCATTATTCAAGGGACTACCTTAGTTTTAGTGCATGAATTCCTCAAATAAAAGAAATTTCAGTTTATTGTTAAGGAACATTTAATATGTACATATTTCCTCTTCTGGGTTGATTAAAGTCTTACATGTAGGATTCTTATTAATGAGTTACCAAAAATATTGTCAGTTGATAATTTAATAGTGCAGCTAAGTAGAATGTAATTTTGTTCAGTTGCATTGCATCATTTAGAAAGTTTATCAAATCTAATGGTAGCATATCTTAGCTTGACTTCAAGTACCTGCTGGCCTCTTCAGCAGCATTTGCAATGCCATTCATCCTTTCAGAAAGGCTAAGTTACTTATGGCCAATAAGTCCCATTGTACTATAAAGCATGCCAACTTTTTTCACAGTGGATGCCATTCCCTGAGCACATTGTCACAGTCTGATGTACCTTGAAGATTTAGGCTCTATAGTTCCCTGAGGTTACAAGAACTTCATGAGCTTAGAGCATAAAACCTACTATATATTTTTTAATTATATAATTTCTTTTTTTTATTTTATTGATATTTTACAGAGAGGAAGAGAGAGGGATAGAGAGCTAGAAAAGTCGATGAGAGAGAAACATCGACCAGCTGCCTCTTGCACACTCCTACCGGGAATGTGCCCGCAACCAAGGTACATGCCCCTGACCGGAATCGAAACGGGGACCTTTCAGTCCGCAGACCGACGCTCTACCACTGAGCCAAACCGGTTTCGGCTAATTATATAATTTCTTGACTGAAAATATGTCTTATTTATCTTCTTTGTTACACATTTATTTTACTTTCTGAACTGATTTGATTTATAAAACTTATAATGCGTTCTCCTTGGCCACCGATAAATGTGTATACTCATTGATGCAACATTATTAAAAATCTACACCCTATTTTACCACCTAATTTCATTCCCTAAATTTCTGAAAACTCTTGATACTGGATAAACATATGCAGTCATCCACTGACTATATAATCCGGCTGAGCTAGATGAGATGTGGCAGGTTACTTTCCACTCTTACAATTATATAAATTTACTAATTGTGTTTACTATCATCTGGACAAATTGTAATTCCCAAGAAAGGGGGGAAAAAGGGAGAACAATATAAATTGCTTTGACACTGCAAGATAAGGTTGCTAGTGGTAATAGAATTAGACACATCTGGTATAAGAAGCCTAAGTTCCTCTCTGAATTTTTAATATCGATATATGTTTTATTGATTTGAAAAAGAGGAGAATTGTGAGGGAGGAGAGAAGAGAACAATGGTGAGAGAGAATCCATAATTGACTGCCTACTGTAGAGTGAACCCATAACCCAGGCATGTGTCCTGACTAGGAAGGGAGCCATGACCTCCTGGTTCATGAGTCTATACTTAACCACTGAGCTACACCAGCTGGGCTTCCCTCCCTAAATTTTTAATTAAAAGACAGAACCATGATCCACTTAAATGATCAATTAAGGATTTCAACCAGGAGTTCCAACACATTATTAAAATCAATGCATTTTGTGAAATGTTTGTTTTATGTTTTTTTTTTTCCTTTTGCCACCATTGGTTTAAAACACAAGCTGTTTATTTGCAGTTTTAAGCAAGAGGTGTTCAGATATATAACTTTCTCTTCAGTTTTACCAGTAAAAAAAAAAAAAAAAAATGCTTATTTGTTTAGAATTTTTAGAATTTAGTGTCAAAAATGTCATTTTTAATAGTTATCTGTCATACATTACATTCAGAGTACAAATTTCAATGGGTGGAGATAGCAACTCTTTCCAGAAAATAAATAAGATAGTTTGAAAAAGAAAGAATGTATGCTTAATGATAAACCATTGGATTAGTGAGGGTGGTTATAAAATTAGAAACCATTCAAGTCTTTAAATTGTAGTATTTCATGATGACATTAAAAATTGTAGTTACTTGACTAGTAAAAGAATACTAGATATGGATTAAATGTTTTATTATATTCCCAGGCATTTCTCTCAGAATATTTGTCAGGTGCAAGTTTATGAAGGGAAAAAAAGCTCCAACCTACTCAAGTTATGTTATATGTGTAGATTTGTCTAAGTTTCAATTTTGTAAATATTTCAAAATGTATTTCCATTTTCACCAAAATTGGTTTGGCTCAGTGGATAGAGTATTGGCCTGTGGATTGGTCAGAGGCATGTGCCTTTGTTGTGGGCACATTCCCAGTGTGGGGTGTGCAGGTGTGTCCTTCAGCCCAGCCTGCACCCTCTCCAATCTTGGAACCCTCAAGGGATGTTCAACTATTGGACATCCCTCTTACAATTCAGGACTGCTGCCTCCCAACTGCTCACCTGCCTGCCTTCCTGATTGCCCCTTACTGCTTCTGCCTGCCAGCCTGATCACCCCCTAACCATTCCCATGCTAGCCGGATTGATGTCTAACTGCTCCCCTGCCAGCCTGTTTGCCCCCAACTTCCCTCCTATGCCAGCCTGGTCACCCCTAACTGCCCTCCCCTGAAGGCTTGATTGCCCCCAAATGCCCTCCCTTGAGGCCTGGTCCCTCCCAACTACTCCCCTCCCCCTTCTGGCCATCTTGTGGTGGCCATCTTGTGTCCACATGGAGACAGGATCTTTGACCACATAGGGGCAGCCATTTTGTGTGTTGGAGTGATGGTCAATTTGCATATTATTCTTTTATTAGGTAGGGTTCCCCTTTCCCTTTTCACCCATTTTCACACCACTTCCATTTTGGTAACCATCCTTTTGGTCTCTGTTTCTTTGAGACTTTTTGTTTTGTTTGCTCGTTTGTTTTGCTTTTAGATTTCACATACAAGTGAAACCACCACAGCTAAAAGCACACTCAGTTGTAAAAAAGTTCAAAGCTTTTTCTTTAAGATCAGGAATAAATAAGGATGACCACTTTCACCACCATTATTTGGCATTGTACTGGAAGTCCTAGCCATAACAATCAGACAAGAAGAAATAAAGGTATCCAAATAAAAAAGGAAAAGTTAAAATGTTACTATTTGCTGATGACATGATATTATATATAGGAACCCTAAAGTATCAACCAAAAATTAATTGAATTATAAAAGAATTTAGTAAAGTAGCAGAGTACAAAATTAATATATAGAAATCCATTATGTTCCTATACACTAATAATGAAGACTCAGAAAAAGAAACATATGCTACCAAATTAAGGTTAGTACACATAAATTCCAACATCTGAAAATAATAAATATAGTAAAAAAAATCCTGGGACACAAAAGAGAGAAGATACTTTGTCCAAATTCACACAACTTCTGGATGGTAGAGAATTATGTAGATATCTTTATTTAATTATATTTAATAATATTTCTCATTATACACATGGGCCACCTCACACTGGATATAAAATCAGTTTACATCCTTGTTCCAACTTATCTTTCTCACTCCTTTGTCCCCTGCCTGCATTGACCGGTGCTCTTACCTCTGACAAAACCTGACTTACTCCTCATTCACAATGTTGGATGCCATATTTTTAAAACTTCAATGTTGAATACCTTTATATGGGCTTTTCTGATCTCCAGGGGCATTGTTTAAAATGCCTGCTTCTTATGTGATGCTATTATTTTGGGGATTCCACTTGAACCAAAGATTTGACTGGCGGTCTTATATTGTAACTATTCAAAGCCCTGTCCACATTGGTTTTACCTAATCATTTAGGTTCCAATAACCTCTACATATATTATATCAGAAAAATATATACCTATTCTGTTTCAAATGATAATGCCCTGCTAAAAATTCAAGTTGTCAGGATCCTATGTAATTAGTGATAATCTAATTGGGTTCTAAACAACAAAATTTATTTTAAAAATATCCTAGATAAAGATTAGAGGAAATATGTTTGCTTAATAAAAATATAAATTTTTTAATAGTCATTGACTATTTGATCTTTATCCATTATCTGCTTGGGACATGCATATGTTCCATGTGGTACAACACATATACTGTGAGCATTCAAAAAAAAAAAAAAGCAACACAATCTGAATATGGCAGAGTAAAAAGTAAATAAGAAACTGCATCTCTTCTGTTGTTATAAAACCATTATATTAACCTGGGATTACCTGCTCTGGGGTCCATATTTTGTGGGGGAAAATAAATATCTACTTGTCCCAACAACTCTACTTATGATTTCATAATATGTATCCTAACACTTATAGTCAACAAATTTAATTCTATTGTAAATTTTAGTTAAGTGCTGGCTCTGTTAATATCTAAAAAGGTGACTAAAGTCTTCCCAATTGTACCTTGGACAATAACAATCGATAAGTTAAAACTGAATCCAGTACCCATTTTGTTGAGCAGTGTTTTGAAATTAGGGGAAGGAAGAGTTATGGGCTTATGAATTAATTGCTAATGGTGGATCCTGAGTTCAGGATTCTATAACCTTTTTATAGCAAGACCTGTAAAAGCAAGGAGCTGTGTATTTTTTATTTCCCCTGAAGGACATCAAACACAGCACATCAAAGCCCTCTTGAAAAAATGGAGTTGTAACGGTTTTATATTTATTTCCTCTAAAATTCTTTTGGAACCTGAAAGGTAAATCTAACTCTAGACTCTAAGAATTTTTCTAATACATAAATCCTTTGCCCTCATGCAAAATAGCTTTCCTTAGGTGGAAAACTTTCATTTATGCCACAAATGCCCTATAAAGGGACAGTGACTGTCCAGTATCCTAGGGATATATGAAGATCAAGAATGATTCTTTTTATTTAGAAAGCTTAGAGAGTAATAGAGGCATAAGTGGAGAAAAAATGTTTTTTGTTACCTTCTTCACTAACTTCCTCTTATTATAAATCAAGCAAAATCTCATTTGTAAGGAGTAATAATGATTTTCAGAATTATAGAGAGAAATATGTATTAATGTTTATGTTATTATAAGTAGAATAATTTAAGATTTGTTCAATTAAATCAGCCACAGATAGTAAAAGTTGAAATGTGCTGGAAACCAAATCTTTTTCAGCTGGGAAAGAGATGTTGACAGGAAGCCAGGAAGGCTGGTCAACAACCTCAATTGCTTTAAACCTTTAGTTGAGATTATGTTAAGTTGAAGCAGCTGTTAAGCCTCAATAAAAGGGGATGGCAGGGCCAGAGCAGTCGTAGTTCTCCCACTAGAGTTGAACTACCGTCTGGCCCCCCAAATCGCCAAATTAAATTTCTTTAAGTCTCTTCATTTGTGTGCGGCCCTTCTCCAGAAGCTGAACCCTGAATTGGAACTCTTTCTACGCCGGCTGGGAAAGAGACTCCAATAGAAATGTTTCTAGGTCTACATATAACTATGTGAGAGACAATGTTAAATAAACAGGTCATCAAAATTCTATTTCAGCATTCACATGAGAAATTGTTGCTACAATAAAATGTAAATAGAATTATTTTGGACATTTTCAAAGAAAAATATACTTGAGGATCCTAATTATACAGAGGGATTACTTGTTTGAGGTAAAAAGCCCTCATTGAAAAGTACTTAAAGTACAATAAAATATATAATGTTAATAATAATAATAATTATGCAGACATGCTCCCTCATGGATTTGGAAACACACAACACTCGCAGGCGTCTTCAAACTATGGCCCGCGGGCCACATGCGGCCCGCAGAGGAGTCTGATCCGGCCCGCCAGGTTTTTTGGGCAGTGAGCGCAGCCGAGGTGTTACAGTAGGAATTAGTAGTTCATATAGTCCGGCCCTCCAGCTCTCTGAGGGACCGTGATCTGGCCCCCACTTTAAAAAGTTTGAGGACCCCTGCATGCATCCAATAACCAAAGGCAAAGCTTCATTTAAAGCACATTGACTGAAAACATGGACAGGGTTTTTTTCTAGAAGAATTTTAAAGTAATTTCATCTAAAGTTAGACATTAGAAATGCCAGATATGCTCTTAAGAATAGCAACACACACACACACACACACACACACACAATCTTCTAAAGAAAACTATTTTATATGTACACATTAGCTACTATTTCTAACCCTAAAGAATCCTGTAAAACATTGAAAAGTAAAAACAAAGGCAGCACATTCTATAACAATAGGCACATCTTTCCATAAAGTTATAAAATGTTCCAATCACTCTGCTCTCTAGAGCCCCATGTTTCTATTCCTTTAAGATATAACTCTGAACTGGTCAAATCCAAGGGGAAATCAAATGTCAGAGTCAGATTACTGATGTAGAAACACTGAGAGAAACCCTAATTAGAACTAAATATTTATCTTTTTGTTCCTCTCATTTCTAATATTATCACATTTCTCAAATGCCTTGGATTTTTTAAAATAACTAAAAGTAGCTGTCCATAAAAGATTTGTTTAGCCTCACATCTCCAAATTCAAATTCTGGACTAGAAAGTTGAAATGGTTTATTTTATAGAAAAGAGACCAATCTTTATAAATAAATGATACTCTGTGTTCTTCACTGTAAATATCTCACTGGCCTGAAAACCAGTTTACATCGATTTTTCCGAGGAACTGAATTCAGTACAACAGCCTCTAGAAACCACTATGACCTATTCACATTCTAGCCATAGAAGATCTACAGTAATAATAAACTTTATAAAATCCTCTTTAGACCTCTATGGTAGTTATATTTTAGAATTTCCTATTATTCCCTAATGCAGTACTTTAGTCTTTTTTGGTTTGTTTTTTCAGTATCTAACATGATCATATTTTTAAAAACATCCAGTATGCATGCCTTTATCTGTTACTATACTGGTTACATACTTGAACCGAATACATAATGTAGAACAGATTTCTTTCCTCAAACAACTTTTGAGGTGAATGTATGTTATTTGACTTTCAGTTTGGAAAAAAAAATAGACAACAAACTTTCTTCAGGTGACAGGTATTACAGTAGCCTCATCTTTTCCAGTTTCACTTTCCTCCGTTTCAGTTACCTGCAGTGAACTGTAGGTAAATATTAAATGAAAATATTAAATGATAAATTCCAGGAATAAACAATTCATGAGTTTTAAATTGTCGTTCTGAGTAGCATGACAAAATTTTTCGAGGTCCTGCTCCAACCCACCCAGGACATGACTCATCCCTTGGTCCAGCCTCTCAATGCTGCAGACACTCCCACTCATTACTCATTTCAGTGATCTAATCCACTGTACGGCATCACAATGCTTGTATTCAACTAACCCTTATTTTACTTAATAATGGCACCAAAATCTAAGAGTGCTGATGCTGGCAATTTGGATATGCCAGAGAAGCCGTAATGTGCTTTCCTTAAGTGAAAAGTTGAGTACAGAACAAGAAGATATTTTGAGAGACATATCATATTCACATAGCTTTGATTACAATATAGTTAACATGGTTCTATTTTGTTATTAGCTGTTTTTAATCTCTTACTATGTGTAATTTGTTAATCTCTTACTATGGGTAATTTATAAATTATACTTTATCTGGCTCAATATTATCTGTGGTTTTAGGCATTCACTGGGGTTTTGGAATGTATTGCTGCCTAAGGGTAACAAGGGACTACTGTACCTTTTTAAAATATATATTGTTTATGGATTTCAGAGAAGAAGGGAGAAGGATAGAAACATGAATAATGAGAGAGAATCGTTGATTGACTGCCTCTTGCACTCCCCACACTGGGGATGGAGTCCGCAACCTGTGCATGTGCTATGCCCCGATAGAACTATCACCTCCTGTTCATAGGTCAATGCTCAACCACTAAACCATGCCACATGGGGGAAGGGAGTTACTACTGGCTTATAAATATGTTCAGAAAGGCAAAAGCAAAAAAGAACAGAAATTTGGCTCAATAACTTGCAAAATCAGGATAGAATAAAATCACTTTTGTTCAGACTTCAGTGAAAATTCTAAATATCCAACAATAGTTCTAATTGTCAGGTAGTCTTTGAATTCAGCCTCTCTTCTATCTGCCTCTCTGTTTATTACTTGTTTTTCTACACTTATCCAGAGTGTCCTTCTCAGTCCAAACTTGGTTTAAGCTCCTCCTGTTGGCTTTGTTGCTTGTGCATCTCACATTGAAGCTCTTCAAATGTGAAAAATGGATCAGATATTTTTGCTATTTGAGAATCTTCATAATTCAAGGACTGGCAACTGGACACCTTGTAAACCTTTGTTTCAGCCAACAGGTTTTCTTTGGACCAGATGACTGTCTTTTCTCTGTAGTAGGTAAAATAGTGATTAGTTGGACAAAACTATGCTATTGTATGTAAATAGCATACATTTCATCCAGCAGATATACTTACAAATGGCAATGTAGCTGATATACACTATGGAGCTTCCTGATATATATTTTAGAGGGAGTTTCTCTTAAATTTAAAAAATATTGTTCATTTTTACAGATGTTGTTATGGGATGGATAGCCTCATACACCACTGATGAGATTCTAGGTGCTTCCGCAGAAATGTCTACATACTCTAGAGACCTATTAGTAACAACATTGTTGATGTGATGGTGCCTGAAAATCCCTCAATGCTTTGTACAGGGGTAATTTTTAATGGGGTTAATTTTTATTTCTCTAGTCAATGTATACCATTTAATGCTCAGATAAATATTGACTTAAACCAAAGTATATGCCAATTTCAAAACTCAGAAATATAAAGGATAAAAATGTTAAAAGATTAAAATTTGCCAACTTATTCATTGTAAAGCATGTCTAAAACCCCATTCTATTAACCCAGTCCTTTACTGTTTTATAGAACTGTTTTGGATTTCTAATCTTTGTTGTATTTACAGAGTCTGATAATTTTATGGGTATCAAAGTGAGTAACTTAATGTGTTAATAGGATTATGGCAAACCAGAAAGAATGCAATTTTGAGTTAAACCTTATTGATAATATCTTCTGAAATTTCTCCATATTACAATGCTAACTCGATGTTCAAAAATAATGTTTGGGAAAAGCATATTTAAAAAAAAAAGAATACTGAATTTAAAAACAAACAGAGTACAATGTGATACATGATCTGAAAACACTAACATATTTAATGAGTCTATGGATAGATATTTTAACTACACAGAAAACAGGATGCGTTTTGTTAATACATCTTTGTTTAATAGAGAAAGTAATTATTTAATCTCCTTTGGGATAATTTTGTACCTTCCTCTCACAGAAAATTTTATCAGTGAATCTTTCTAACAGCCTAAAATTATCAAGGACAATTCATTTAAATTATAAGAAAGTGTTAAGCACTTTATGGAAAATAAAATAATGCATTGATATATTTGCATTTATTTTATTTAAATAAACTACAAAGATATATACTTTTGATAAAGTTGATACTTTATTTTATGGATTTTAATAAGCATACTTTTCTCTTCCCAATCCATATAAACTATTCTTAAACCACCAATATTCATCATGTATACTTTGCAGTGAACAAAGCAAATAAATGAATGAATGTATATTAAAACAAATTAGTAATTAACAAAAATAAAATCATTTTAATTATTACTTAAAGTATGAAATATAGTATTATATGTCTCCTTTTTCTTCCATTGATCTCTCCCTGACCATCTCCCTGCCACCTTCCCACTGCAACCTTCCCTCCCCTCCACACATGACCTAACCAATCCCCCTATTGTCTATGCCATTGGTTAGGCTTACATGCACGCATAAAAGTCCTTTGGTTGATCTCTTACTGCCCCCACCTCCTCTGCCTTCCCTCTGAGGTTTGATGGTCTTTTTGGTATTTCTCTGTCTTTGGATCCATGTTTGTTTGTTTTTATTACATTTGACAAATTAGTGATATTTATCTTTCTCCAACTGGCTTATTTTTGCTTAGCATAATGCTCTTTATGTCCATCTATGCTGTTGCTAATGGTAAGAGTTCTTTCCTTTTTACAGCAGCATGGTATTCCAGTGTGTAGATCTACCACAGTTTTTTAATCCATTCATCTGCTGATGGGCACTTAAGTTGTTTCCAAAAAGTTCCCAAATAGCCACAGCAATCTTTAGAAAGAAGAATAAAGTTGGAAGGATCACAATATCAGATATCAAGCTATACTACAAAATCACTGTTCTCAAAACTTCCTGGTACTGGCACAAGAACAGACATATAGACCAATGGAACAGAACAAAGAATCCTGGAAATGAACCCAAGCCATTATGCTTCATTAATATTTGACAAAGGAGGTAAGAGCATACAATGGATTCAAGACAGTCTCTTCAATAAATGGTGATGAGAAAATTGGACAGATATATGGAAAAAATAAATAAAACTAGACCACCAACTTAAACCATACACAAAAGTAAACTCAAAATTGATAAAAGACCTAAATGTAAGACAGAAAACCATAAAAATCCTAGAAGAATCCATAGGCAGCAAAATAGCAGACATATGTTGCGGCAATATCTTTACCAATACAGCTCCTAGAACAAAGGAAACTAATGAAAAAATAAACAAATGAAACTATATCAAAATAAAAACTTCTGCACACCAAAAGAAACCAGCAACAAAACAACAAGAGAGCCCACTGCATGGGAGAATATATTTGCCGATGTTATCTCCTATAAAGGCCTAATCTCCTAAAATTTATAGGGAACTCATACATCTTTAAAAAAGGAAGGTAAACAATCCAATCAAAAAATGGACAAAGGACTTAAAGAAACAATTTTCAAAAGTGGACATAGAGAAAGCTAAGAGACAGATGAAAACATGCTCAAAGTCACTAATCATCAGAGAGATGCAAATCAAAATGACGAGATACTATCTCAAACCTGTCAGAATGGCTATCAACAAATCAACAAAGGACAAGTGCTGGCAAGGTTGTGGAGAAAAAGGAACCCTTCTGCACCCCTAGTTAGTATGCAGACTGGTGAAGCCACTGTGGAAAACATTATAGTTTCCTCAAAAAATTAAAAACAGAACTCCCATTTGACCCAGTAATCCCACATCTAGGAATATAACCAAAGAAAACATAAACACCAATCAGTAAGGACATATGCCTCTATGTTCACAGCAGCACAATAAAGTCATATTTACAATTTTATTTAATTTATGTTCGTGAGACACTTAAGATCAATGAGTAATTCTAATTCATGTTTAGTTCTCCAGAGAGCAGCATAGATTTTACAAATTGCAGGCATTTCATATTTATTTTAAGTGATAAAGAGTAGGTAGTGAATCTTAATTTCTATGCTATTAACAATTTTTTTTCTTTCAATCAAATTAGAATTTGAAGTAAAGTGGGTTAGGAAGAAAACTTAATCATCTGAAGTGTTTATTGAATTCATTTACCATTGCACTAGTATTAGATTTAAAAATGTAATAATGTTTTCAATGGTATTAATCATGAAATGTTGTTTTTAATTTACTGAGAGGTTACTATCTTTCACATTGTATATGAGAGTAACTGTCTTTCAATTTAATTGAATATAAGTCAAATCACTTATTTCAGAGTGATGTCATTATTTTTATATGACAAGATAGATAGTAACATGCCATGTTTGCAGTCAATAGATGATAGCTAGGCTGGCAAAAGTCCAATTTACCCAAACCTTTAAAAGAGACAAGTTGGATTTTTCTTGCTACTAGGATGATTATAAGAAAAAAATCTAAGAAGTGAATTAAGCCAGTCAGAGAAAGACAAGTACCATTTAACTTCACTTATATGTGGACTCTAATGAACAAAATAAACTAACAAAGTGGGGACAATTCATAGATACAGAAAATAGATTGACACTGTCAGAGGGAAGAGATTTTGGGGCTGGGTGAGAAGGGTGAAGAAATTAAGAAAAGAAAGACTCATAGAAACAAACAATAGTACCATGATTGAGAGAGGAAAAGGGATGTGAGAGAAGGTAGAAGAGGTTAAAAAAGTGATAAGCAGTGATGGTAAGAGACTTGACTTGAGGTAGTAAATATACAATACCACATAGAGATGATCGATCTATCTATATATATAAAAGCCTAAGTGACCATTGACCATTCGACCAGTCAACCTGTCACTATGATGCACACTGACCACCAGGGGGCAGGTGCTCAATGCAGGAGCTGCCCCATGGTGGTCAATGCGTTCCCACAGTGGGAGCACCGCTCAGCTGACTGACTGGCACAGGGCTCATGGCTGGCCGCTAAGCCAGGAGACTGCAGAGAGCTGCAGTGAGCCTACAGAGTGGCAGATGCAGTGGGGTAGGATAAGCAGGCATGGCAGATAGGTGTGGCAGGCAGTGTTGGACTGCTGATTTCATCCCAATCTCTGCAGACCACGCTGAGGGACCTCACCAGTGCACAAAGTGCACTGGGCCTCTAGTATATAATAAAACTGTATATCTGAAACCTACCGTATTTTCCGGCGTATAAGATGACCTCCCTAATTTTACAGTTAAAACATAGGTTTAGGCCTATATTCACTGTATAAGACTACCCCCCACTTCCGAGGCAACACCAGTTTTTTTTTTTTTTTTTTTTTTTTTTTTTTTTTTTTTTTTTTAATAGACCGCCTCTCTGACTCTGGCTAATCTGAGCAGGCTTTTTTTCATTTCAAATGTCGTCTTATACGCCGGGAAATAGGGTATATAATTTTATCAATAATGTCACCACAATACATTCAATAAACAAGTTAATAATACTACTATTTCAACTTCATCAACTAAAATATTCCATTTAAAATGAAACTAGATTTCTATAAAATTATTTTTTTAATTTTTTTGTTCACAATCATTGGAGGAAATTTTTAAATGTTTATTCTCATAAGCATAAATTGGCCTTCACTATCCTATTCAAAAACCTAATAACTATAGGTTTTAATAAAGGTGAAATAACTATTTTTATCTTTCCATTTTTTAAAAAATGTTTTGAAATATATATGTCAGTTATTTGAATATATGCTTTTGAACTCAAAGACAGATGCAAGAACACACACATCATATTATATTATTATTTTCTCAACAATTTCCAGTAAGCTGCAGATACCACAGTTCTGTAACTCTGTATCTCATAGGATTCATGAGAAATTTCAGCTTTGAGACAATTCTATTTTTTTAATATTCAATCCATATTCAAATGTTGCAAATAGTCATAACAATGTATTTTGTAAGGTATTTTTGTGCATGTTTTTTTTCCTCAATTTTTACAAACCGGCTGCATAATAAATAATTTTATTTAATGAAACATTCTATCTAGAAAAAGACTTTAAATTCTCTGGTTTCAAAGATTTGTGGGTTTTTTTTTGTTTGTTTTTAACTTTGAAATACAGCTAGATACATAGCCCTTTCAATGGGGCTGTGCTACAGGAAATCCCATGTGGTTCCCAATGTCCTGTGCTTTCATTGTACCTAAGTGTGTAGGTCTCTTGTCTTTTGTGTTTACAGCCTGCAAATACTTGATGTGAGAAGAGCTAAAAAAGGATAGACTGTAAGTCTAATGTAGGTCTTTTAGGGCAGTTTTTCCCTAATAAAGAATAAAACGCATCATTTTAGGGCTCACTTGTTGGTACCAAATTTTTAAAATCTATATATTAGGCCTGGCCTGTGTGACTCAGTGGATAGAGCATCGCCCTGCTGACTGAAGGGTCCCAGGTTCAATTCTGGTCAAGGGCATGTACCTTGGTTGCAGGCACATCCTCAGTCGGAGGTGTGCAGGAGGCAGCTGATCAATGTTTCTCTTTTACTGATGTTTCTAACTCTCTATCCCCTTTTCTTCCTCTCTGTAAGAAAATTCAATAAAAATATATTAAAAATATAAATAAATAAAAATAAAAAATCTATATATTATTTAAACTTCTTTGAGGTTATCTCTCATAGAAATTATATTAGTGAATAGAATTAGTGAGTTTTAACAGGTTTAAAATAAGCAGGTATTGCATTCATTCTGAGACACTCATAAGTTTCTATATTCATTAGTAATTGAGAATAAGAGGAATATAGCACACTGCATATACTGCCTAAGATGTATCTTCATAGGGGGGAAGCATGGAGGCATTGTAAAATTCTTAAAGTCTTATAAAGTTCAAAACCACTCCAAAATATTCAACAGTATTTTAAAGTTTTAATACTATTTTTCTTCTTCTTTTTTTAACCATTTAATTTTTCTATCTTCTGCTTGAAGATTACATTGGCTTATAAAAATAAAACTATTCTAATATAGAATAATTGCATTGACTCAAAACTCTATACAGTATATTAACCAATGTATAAAATATGTTTTAGCTATGTGTGATATTTAGTTTACAGTACATTTTAAATAGTTGATGCTATTAGACAATTTGCTTTTTATTTGGGATTATATTTCTTTTTCAAAATGTGGCATGTTTGAATGTAAAATCAGCCTCGTTATCTTAATAATGAGTATTTCTATTATTTAATTGTGTCAGCTTTTGTTAAATCGAATGGGAAAAAAGTACTTTCTTATTCAGTCTAAGTAAAAAATATTTTCTAATGCTAAACAACACGGGTAGAAAAATAGAAATTACATTTCAGCAGGTGCTAGCTACAGCTAATATGATTTTGTGTCAACACAGAAACCATGAGCTGTATGTTTTAAAGATTGCCGTCAAATTGTTTTCTTCAGGAAATAGAGGCTAGATTCCTGGATGTCAAAATGATGCTATCTGAGAAACAATGAAATTCTGCATCAAAACAACATAAAAATTGTCAGCCATTGTACACATTCCTATGGCTTACTTCCAATAAACTACATTGAAATTCAGGGTATAAGCCTGTGCTCTATAAACATGGAAACTGTATATGTCTCCTGAATCAGGAAAGACTTTTTTTTTTCTTTTTTTTTTCTTTTTTTTGCCTTTGGGATGCCAGAATTATCGTACATCATTACAGATGGCATAATCAAAATATATTAAAATAATGAAACTTGTAAAATAATATTTTAGTAACACATGTAAAACTCAGGCTCTCAGATGCACAGAACAGATTGATTGTTGCCAAAGAGAGGGGATGGGTAAAATGTGTGAAGGGAATAAAAAGGTACAAACTTCTGGCTATAAAATAAGTTATGGGGATGTATTGTACTGCATGGTGGCTATGGTAAATAATATTGTACATTGTATATTTGAATATTGCTAAAAGAATAGATCTTAGAAGTGTGGTAATAGATGTTAACTAGACTAATTGTGCTGATTATCTCACAATATATAAGGAGATAGGCCTAGTTTTATTTGTGCTGACTGACTCATTATGCTATACAACTGAAACTAATTCCTATACATCAAAAATAAACTAAAGTGCAGGCTCTCAGAGGTCCTGTATAATTAAATAATTTTTGAAATAATAACTATGATGGGATTTAAATTGCTCATATTGATCTGGATGCCATAGGAATCATAGAAGACTGGCCAACCTCTTCTGAATTGTATGAGTATTTTCTTAGAAAAATAAATGCAGGAAATTATTTTTCAAAATATTCTCTGTAAGGTCAATGATTTGAACTTATTTTGACAGTCTGTCTCTGACCTTCTTAGGTACATTGTGCTTATTATACATGCCCTTTAAAGATTTGTGTAAGTAAATGAACTCAAACATTCTTCTGATAAATGCATTGATTTTTCCAAAAGCAAAACAAACACAAAAAGGATTATTGTTCATCAGTAATCAAATTTAGAGTGTGTAGTTTATATATACGTAACCCTGCTGAATAAAAATTCACCTGTAGAAATTCTGGAATTGTCCTCACACATAGTCCTCTCTGGGAGGACAGCAAAGGTCTAATTACATTTCTGTTTAGAATGCTTCAGACTGCACATTGTATTTAGTCTAGATTTACAAGTTGCTTTCCCAGTTACTCTTTTGAATATTTATAGAAATGGAACTGTTACTGGAGGATTGTATGGGTAAAATGCAATATTCTTGCGATAGCTTGAGAAAAATAATTTTCTAAGGCTCACACAGGAGAATGAATGATGTTTATTTGTGTAGAATTATATTTCTTGGTTTCCAAAACCCATTGTCCTTAAACCAGTCCTGCAAATATATAGCTGGGGCCACAGCAGAGCTAAAAGCAGGGCCAGTGTCCAGAGTTTCCATTCCATGCAGAGCTGGTTCTGGTGCAGCATCAAACTAAAGTCCATTGGTCCATTATGTGGAGCCACGTGGCTGTGGGCCATGTGGTGAGTGCAGAGCAGGTAAGGCCTGCAAGCTTGGAGCACCAAAAGGCGAGAGCACCCAAAGAGAGAACTTCCTTTGGTTAGCAATTAAGTATCTCAGAATCTGGACCTTGAAGTGGCCATGCCTATTCTGGCCCATGCCTAGCTTTCAGGTGTAATTGATAAGCATGCACCTTTCTATGACACCCAGACCTCACTGGGCATGTGTCTGTGTTACCATTTCTCTTTGCTCCTTTCCGGTTATCTATATCATATAGTCATCCTCAAATGAGCAGCGGCTCTTATGGCAGGAAGGGTGGGGCGCGAGCCCCCTTGATGGAGAGCTAAGAGCAGCGATGGGCAGGGCGGCCAGCTGAGAAAAAGTAGAAGGGAGCTACTAGCGCACGATTTTGTGTGCACTGTATCTCCAGTTAATAATAATCAGTTATTATTACAAGGGTATTAGAACTATTACAGAAGTTGTGAGATATTACATACAAAATAATACACATGTGATGGCTTTTTTAACAAAGCAATACAAACAAGCCTATGTAGGTTTACAGAAGCTTCATTTGGTTGTTTCTCTTGGATTTTAACTTGATTTATTAGAAAACATTTGCCTATAGGTGACCATTCTCCTCAAATCTATATTTCTAAAAGCCTAAGCGACCATTACGACCAGTCACTATGACACACACTTACCACCAGGGGGCAGACGCTCAACACAGGAAGTGTCCTTTGGTGATCAGTGTGCTTCCACAGCCAACCTCCCGCCATCCCTCCCCCTCAATCAGCCCCGATTGGGACTGGGTGAGAGGGCCCCAATTGGCCCTGATTGTTAGCCAGGTTGTGGGACCTCACCCATGCCCAAATTTGTGCACCAAGCCTCTGGTATCTTTATATCCCTATCAATACTAACTGGATTTACTCTGTCATCACCTCTAATTCTTTAATAATGAATATAATGACCACAAGGTTTTGATGGGTTTCTTTGCCCAAATACCTATCTTATAATAGCTTATCTGACCAGAAAGACAATGTAAATTAGCTAAAGTGCCATAGCTATATAGTGGAACAGCCAGGACCGAGGCACATATTTCTAATTATAAATTCCTGTAACCTATAACCTTTGGAGAGATGATTTAAACAATTGTACATTTTATAGCAACTCTCCCTCATTTCGGTGATTACTCTGTTTCTCCATTTATTTCTTTTTTTTTTTTTTTTCCAGAATGGGTCCTTTAATTGCCATTAGCTAAGATTGGCACTTATATTTTCTATTATATGTATATTTTCAGTCATGAGAATTTATTTTTATGCTATTAAAATTATTTGCTTGAACTTAAGCTTGTAGAGAATATTTAAAGCAGTGCATTGGTAGGGTTTAAATAATTGAATTCATTTCTCTAATTAAAAAAAAATGCTACTCAATAGCGCACTTGAAATTGGTGCCTAGCTCATTGTTCTGACAAAATATTGTCTTATCAAATAGCATTTAAATACTCATGTAAGACATATGACAAAAGAACTTCTTCACTGATACTACTCCTAGGGCAATGGAAACTAAAGAGAAAATCAACAAATGGGACTACATTAAAATAAAAAGCTTTTTCACAGCAAAAGAAACTATCAACAAAACAACAAGAAAGCCCACTGTATGGGAGAACATATTTGCAAATGTTATCACTGATAAAAGTTTAATCTCCTGTATCTACAGGCAGCTTATACAACTTAACAAAAGGAAGATAAAGGATCCAATGAAAAAATGGGCAACGGACCTAAGTAGAATCTTTTTGAAAGAAGATAGAAGGAAGGCCAAGAGACACATGTTCAAAGTCACTAATTATCCAAGAGATGGAAATCAAAACGACAATGCAGTACCATCTCACACCTGTCAGAATGGCTATCATCAACAAATCAACAAATGACAAGTGCTGGCGAGGATGTGGAGAAAAAGGACCCCTCGTGCACTGCTGGTGGAATGCAGACTGATGCAGCCAGTGTGGAGTTGTGTTTTTTCCTAAAAAGACTAAAAATGGAACTCCCATTTGACCCTATAATCCCACTCGTAGGAATATATTCTAAGAAACTGGAAACACCAATCAGAAAAGATATATGCACCCTTATGTTTATAGCTGCATAATTTACAATAGCTAAGATTTGGAAACAGCCTAGGTGCCCATCAGCAGATGACTGAATCAGAAAAATATTGTACATCTACACAATGGAATAATATGCTGCTATATATAAAAAAAAGAAGGAATTCTTACCATTTGCAGCAACCTGGATGGAACTGGAGAGCATAAACCTGAGGAAATAAGCCAGTCAATGAAAGAAAATACTACAGATCTCACTCATTTGTGGATAACAAAGAACTTTATAACTGATGAACAAAAAGATAGATACAGAGGTAGTAAAGTATTAAACAGACTGTCAGATTACAGTGGGAAGGTTAGGGACAGGTGGGGAAGATAAGAGATCAATGGAAGGACTTGTATGCATGCATATAAGTATAACCAATGGACATAAGACACTGGGGGGTGAGGGTATGTATGGGAGTGGAGTGGGGGGGCAATGGGAAGATATGTACACATGTAATACCTTAATAAAAATATGAAAAAATAAATAAATAAATAAATAAATACTCATGTTTATTCAGAACTATTGTGGAAACTGCAGTAAAGAATGTCACATTTTAAGGTTTGACCTCATGTGTATAAGGAATACAGAATCTCAGTATAGTAACTAAAATACTTGAGCACTTACGTTTAATCAATATGAAATATTTTACAGCAAATTAAAGTAGGATAAATTATCTCTCTCCTAACTCCCCAAATAGTTTGTGCCACTTTTGTAATACAGTCTACGAATCTGTGACTGTTTGTCTCTTAAACTATAGGAGAAACTTATGAATTATTTTGTGGTCATTCTTATATCCAAACACAGTGTTAGGCATATTGTTTATTCTCAACATTTGTTTAGTTGCACCTGACTGATTAATAGATATAGCTTTTACATCTTTAAAAATTGCTCTTTATATAAAAAAAAGGCATTGCTGCTTTGTTCCTTTTGGTTCAGGATTGAATCTATGTGTCAGTCTTGATAACTCACAGTTATAAAACTGAAACTGTGAACACAAACAGCAGTTCTAGAAGGAGGGGGGTAAAGGGTAAGGGTGTCCTAATATATAGTTATAAGAGGAGATTTGACTTTGGGTGGTGGACACACATTGCAATCAATATCTTAAAGGAATCCACGCCTGAAACCTATATGTTCATATTGATCAATGTCACCCCAATAAATTTAATACACACACACACACACACACACACACACACACACACACACATATATATATATATATATATATATATATATATATATATATAATTTTTTCTTCATTTATCTTACCACAGTGATTTGTTGAGGGGAAGTAGAGAAACCCAATTAGTTCTAAGGAGACAGAATGAGAACTTTTCTGGGGCTGCTGGAAAAATTTATTATTTTTTTCATGCATGAGAAGGCTGCATAGTTTTAAGGGCCACAGAAGTTCTGATGATATTATTGAGTTCTGAAATCCCACTATACCTGAGGAAAACTCTACCCATGGGCTTTTACTTGCATGCTCTAAAAACTTGAGTTTTTGTTTTGTTTTATGTGTGAACCTTGTTTTCACATCATTTGCACAGAACTATCGTATTTATTGTATTTAATGTGTATAAATACTCATTCAAACCACTTCTATTGAATTTCTGTCTCTCAAACTAAATGAGAAGTTCAAGGAACAAGGTTTCTGCAGAAGCTTCACAGCACCTGGATGGGTGCTTTGTGACCTGGGGCTTCTCACTTTGCTTTACTTGAGCTAGATAGATTTAAAGCAAGCTATTTGCTCTTGAATTTAGAAACAAAGAAATGAGACTAGTTCACATATACACCCAGAAATGCTCCACACATGCACACAGAAATGATACGAGAAGATATTTAGCTAAATCTTTGTTTCTATTATATGTTCAGTATATACTGCAATTAACATGATACTCCTAACTCCAGCATAACTTTATCTGACCACCACTCCCCCTTTCAGTGAACCTGGTGTGTAAGTAGAAATGGTGTACCTAAGGAGATCTTACCGTAAGAAAATTTAAAATAATTATGTGGCATTAATCATTTATCAAAATGCTACTCTATGACATAAAGTATAACCTATGCTCATCTAACATATAAAATCCTAACAACAAACAAACAAACACACATACACACACAAACAAAACAGACTTTCATCAACAAAAATAAAAACCCTTAAGGCATGTCATATATATGTTGCTATTTTATGAAATTTTGATTTATAGAGAACTGTTAGGGCACAAAGAGGTTACATTCTAATCAGTCAGTTAATACTGTCTCTTTAAATAATAGCTGCCTTTAATAGGGTATATAAAATTAGTAGAAATAAAATATTAAGATGACACAAATGCATGTTTTATGTCTGTATAGAAAATTCAAATTTAAACTTGAATTCAAGGCACTTATTGCCAAAGGGCAACAAATCAGATGTTTTTGATGTAACACTTTACTGAATTCAAACCTTATTATTTAATCAGTAATTATGGGTGGACTTTTCACATTACAGTGTACTAGAAAAGGACCCCGTTTAGCAGCACAATGTTAATTAAAGGAGGTTACTCTAGAAATGAAAGAGAAAAACCACTTAAGCATAGATTATTTGTGGATTTTAATTAGGGACAGATGATTCCTAACAGATGACACTGGAACTGAAACAATTATTTTATATTACAACTGCTGTTCTTGCCTGAGGTCTTCTCTAGGAAGCTAAATATTTTAGTGAGAAACTTTCCATTGAAAACTGATCTTCCAATTTTTTTATTTTTTATTGCGCTCTATCTGCTGATATGGAAAAATCAGAGAAGTGATAGTGCTTAATGTTCTCTTGTACCTGGAGACATAAATCCACAAAGTCACTCAGGCTCTGAGGAGGAATGCATGAGACCACTGTGGGATTTCTTTCTTTCTTTTTTAAAATTGAATTTATTGGGATAACATACTATCTAATAAAAGAGCAATATGCAAATTGACCATCACTCCACCACAAAATGGTTGCCTCTGTGTGGTCCAAGATCCTGCTCCCATGTGGACAGAAGATGGCCACCACAAAATGGCCAGCAGGGGAGGGAAGTTGGGAGGGACCTGGCCTACAAGGGAGGGCAGTTGGGGGCAATCAAGCCTGCATAGGAAGGCAGTTAGGGATGACCAGCCTGGCAGAGGAGGGAAGTTGGAGATGACAAGGCCTACATGGAAGGGCAGTTGCGGGGGTCCCAAGCCTGCAGGGGAGAGCAGTTGGGGGGGACCAGGCCTGAAGGGAGGGCAGTTAGGAGTGACCAGGTTTGCAGGTGAGGGCAGTTAGGGATAAGCAGGCCTGCAGGGAAGGGTAGTTAGGGGCAAACAGGCTGGCAGGAGAGTACTTAGAAGGTGATCAGGCTGGCAGGCAGAAGCAGTTAGGGGAATCAGGAAGGCAGGCAGGCAAGCAATTGGGAGCCAGCAGTCCTGGATTGTGAGAGAGATGTACGACTGCCTGTTTAGTCCCAATCTCACTGGGATTGGACTAAAACAGGCAATCAGATATCCCACGAGGGTTCCCAGATTGGAGATGGTGCAGTCCGGGCTGAGGGACACATATACCACCCCCACCACTCTCCCATGCACAAGTTATTATAATAATCACCAATATCATCATAATTGTTTCATAATTATTCCTTTCCTATAAATCAAATAAATGTTGGGGTTAGACCATGTTTTCTCTGCCTAGTTTTTCCAATTCAATTATGTCATTCAGTATTATGAATATAAATATTATCTATATGCCAGTGAATCCAAACTTGTAATTTTTTCCTAGATATTTTAAATAAGTGTCAGGATAAAATATTATGTCTATTATATATATATAATAGACATAATATTTTATATACTTAGCAACAGAAATCCATTATTTGAAAAACAGCCATACTCTGAATGACTTTTCTTTTGGTGGTTTAAAAACCATCTCAAAATCTCAAACATAATAGGCCCACTACAAATTTCTGAATTTGCATACTTTCATAACACTTTCAACTTCTTGTTATATATCCACCCAAGTGTAAAAAAATGTAGCAATCATTCTCATTCTACTCTTTACTATACTTTCCACATTCCCATCATATTATCATCATGTTTAACTTTAAATCATAGCTTAGGATGGACTATTTCTTACCACTTTTCTTTCCAATTACTGCTACCATTGTAGTGCAAGCTACTTTCAGGCTTCCTACACTAATCTAAGGACTTTATAACTTATCTCCTTACTTTTTATCTTTTTTTTTTTCCAACAGCAGCCAAAGTAATTCTCTTTTTTCATTTGTTTATATTTTATTGTTGACAGTCAAGTCTGTTTATGTAACTCTTCAGCTTATTTTTTGTGTAATTATTTTCCACCTCATTTAAAATAGTCACTAAGATCTACTCTATCTTTTATATTCATACTGTGAATACATCTAGATCAGTTTTCCTTTTACTCACTCTACTTCACCTCATCAAAGTGGTGTGTATTACTACTTCAGAGTCATTGTATTTTCTGTTCTCTTTTCTGAAACAATCTTCCCCAGATATCATTATGGTTTTATTCCCTCCATGCATCATATCTCTGCCCAAATATTACCTTCTTAAATAGAATTCCCCACCCATTTTGCTATACCTCACTTTATTTTTCTTCATAGGATCTACTTCAAAATATATTACTAGCCAAAACTGGTTTGGCTCAGTGGATAGAGCATCAGCCTGCAGACTGAAAGGTCCCAGGTTGGATTCTGGTCAAGGGCATGTACCTTGGTTGCGGGCACATCCCCAGTGGGGTGTGTGCAGAAGGCAGCTGATTGATGTTTCTCTCTCATCGATGTTTCTAACTCTCTGTCCCTCTCTTCTTCTGTAAAAAATCAATAATATATATTATACTAAATATAATAAAATTTATTATACTAGTGGCCTGATGCAAGAAATTCATACACATTAAAAGGGTATTAATTAGAGGAAATATTTTATTATTGCTATCTGCCATTTCTCTATATTAGAAGTGTTAGAGATGAAAGAAAATTAGTAAAATGTATGTGAAAATATTCTTCCTGTCAGAGTCTGGGATGCACCATGGGACCCAGAGTTAAGTCCCTGCCCACCCACATGTGACTCAAAATTGTGAGAGACCCAGACCCGGCTGCCCCCAACCCCAAGCGCTAGATCCAGACCTGGCCAGTCCCACACTTGTCAAGCCCCAATGGGGGAGGGGATGCAGCCTCGAGTTCCCTGACCTGACACCGGTGCAAGGGGCACAGCTTGAGATCCCACAGCCTGGGGTGGGGGCCATACTTCAAGTCCCCTGTCAAGCCCAGCTGGGTGGGGGACGTGGCCTGAGGTCCCCTGTTAAATCCCACTGGGCAGAGGGTGCAGCCTCAGGTCTCCCAGCCTAGCACTGGGGTGTGGGTTGCATCTTGAGGTCCCCCATCAAGCCCTGCTGGCCTTATGTACCCTGGTGTGATGCCAGGGTACGGAGCATGGCCTGCAATCTAGCATCAAGCCTCACAGGGGTAGGGGGTGCAGCCTCAGGTCCCTGCAGCCTCAGGTTCCTGCTCATTAAGGCTCATTATGAGAACTTGGCCTCCCCTGAGGGTGCAGCCATCTTGTGCTACAGAAACCCCCACCTCCACTGTCAGCACCACCATCTTTGTGGTTGAGTGACGATCTATTTGCACATTCCCACTTTATTATATAGGATTATTATATTGTATTATATTATATTATATTATATTATATTATATTATATTAAATAAATATATTGTCTGTTTATTCTCTGTGTTCTTGCAATAGAATGAAAGATAATTTTATTTTGCTAACTTCTATATAACCGGTGCCCAGAATATTTATGGAAATATACACTAGAGGCCAAGTGCATAAAATTTCTGCACAGAAGAAGAGGGGGGTCCCCTCAGCCCAGCCTGCGCTCTCTCCAATCCAGGATCTCTTGGGGGATGGGCAACTGCTGGCTTAGGCCCGATCTCGGGGATTGTGCCTAACCAGCAGTCAGACACTCCTCTCACTATCCTGTACCATTGGCTCTTAATTGCTCAGCTGCCTGCCTGCCTGGTGGCCCTATCCACCACCTCCACTGGCTTGGTCATCCCTCATGGCCTCTGCGTGCTGGTTTGGTCCCTCCTAACTGCCCATCCTGCCAGCCTGGTCACCTTCAACTGCCCCCTCTGTCAGCCTGATTGCCCCAAACTGTCCTCCCCTGCCCACCTGGTCGCTCCTCATAGCCCCCCACCAGCCTGGTCACCACATGCAGCCTACTGTTCAGTTGCTTGGTTTTCCCTCACTAACCCTCCTGCCGGACTGATGGTAGGCAGCCATCTTGTGAGGGTGTTAGGGTTAATTTGCATATCACCTCTTTATTATATAGAATTCTTTAAAATGTTTTAATGTATAAGATAATTAAACTCTGCCTCTTTCACTCTGTCAACTGAAAATATTAAACTTTACTGAAGCTCTATGATCCTGAGAAACGGAGAGGGTGAAAAATCCATTCAACTTTTTGTGTTCTGTGAAATAGCATATGACTTACATAGGACTCTTGAATGCCTCTTTGTTTACTTATCACCAAGCCAGACACAGACCTTGCAAATTACCATTCTTTGCCCCAAGTAAATAAACATAAAATTTAATTACACACAGCTATAACTATAAAAATGTAGTTTTAAGAGTTTAGTGACTGATCTTATTGAATAATCTACTAGTCTACACTAGTAAAAGAGAAACATGCAAATTAACTATCACTCCACTACACCCACCAGGCAATCAGAAGCAAGTATGCAAATTAACCCAACTAAGATGACAGCCCACCACGGAGCTAGAGCAAACAGGAGATTTGGGTTGCCCTGGTCATAGAGGAAGTCAAGCTTCCTGCCTGCCCTGGCCAGCCCTGTCCTCCACTCAAGGCTACAAAGTTTCAATTATAGAAGATAAATAAATTATATTTACTTGCTCTGGTCTCTGCTCAAGGAGGCACTGAAAAAAACAAGAGAAAAAAATAATAATATTATATAACCACTACTTTAAAATGTGTTTTATCTACTTACCAATATACACTAAAATATGTTCTTTATATCCAAAAATATTTTCATTTTTTTCCTAAGAACACTATGATATTTTATTGCAGTTTACTTAATAGTATTATAGATTGTTTCCAATTTTAGCTACAACAAAAATGTGAAAATTTGTTATTTTTCAAAAATATTTTTATCTATTTCAGAAAAAAAGGGAGAGGGAGAGATAGATAAAAACATCAATGATGAGAGAGAATCATTGATCGACTGCCTCCCACATGCCTCCCACTGGGGATCAAGCCCACAACCCAGGCATGTGCCCTTTGCCTGAATTGAGCCTGGGATCCTTTAGTACATAGGCCCATGCTCTATCCACTGAACCAAACCCACCAGGGAAATTATTGTTATTTTTTACTATAATGTTTTTCATCATTGGTAGAGGTACAAAAGGGTTTTATATCATTAATGTGTTTACTGGCTCAAATGATTGAGGTCTCTTTAATATGAGTAAAAATGACCAGATCACTCTTCCTTGTTGTTCATTTTTTGCATTTCCTGTGTGATGGATGAGAGTGACCTAAGAGTTTACCATCATAGTGTCTTGAAAGAGTTTTTTTATTTTTTTTATTTTACAGTTTGAGGGAGAACGTGTATCATATTGTAAAACTCAAGAGCTATTGAGCGTCTTTCATTGCATGCATTTTATTTTTCTGTGAATCCTGTTTCCATGTGTTTAACCTCTTACAATAAGGTGTTTGTTGCTTTCCTCTCAATTTGAAGATCTCTTTAGGTAAAAATTTTTAAAAAATTTTAAAAAGAAGGAGACTAGCTATATGTTTTGATATATATTGTAAATATATTTATCAGAGTTTGTTTTTTATTTTTTTGCTTATGATATATTTTACAGACAGAATTATTTTCCTGGCATTATTTTTACAGTTAAATTCATTATATTTTCCTTTTATAGCTTCTTGTTTTTATTTACAGTTAAAATATTTTCCCCCAGTGTAAAGGAATTCATTCATGAATTCTTCTAGTGCTTGCATTGTTTCATTTTGTACATTTAGTTTGTTAGTGTATTGCAGTTTATCCAGGTGGCGGGTATGTGGAAATGTTCACTTTTGTTTTTCAACCAGTGAGTACACAGTATTTACTAGTGTGTTAAACAGTCCATAATTATTCCCACTCTTTTGAGAAGCCAATATATGCAAGTGTTATTTGGTTTTATTACTGTCCCTATGTCCTGTGATTTTGATCAGTCTATATATTCAAGCACAAATTTCACATCATCGAATGCTTAATTTTAATGGTAGTTTTTAAGAGTAAGTATCCCCTCATATTTTCTTCTTCAAAAATTTGCTATCCCTGCTCATTTTTTGGTGTCATTGCAGTTTGGCTGGTTGCTTCTCTATAAACTTGAGCATCAGAATGATTGAAGAAAGTGATCTATATAAAATTACAACTTTGACTGCATTCAGGATATCATTATGACACACTCCCAAGTATTGTCACTAGGATCATGTCAGCGCAGCCATGATAGACTGTCAAAAACAAGAACTTTGACTCTCGTAATAATCACTTAGTTTTTTTCATCAAAGACTAAGTTAGCCACCCCCTGAACTCGTAGTCCAGAGCCACACTGCACCTGCTACAGCCCACATTGCCAAAATGCACACCTCTGCGGCCTCTCCAACAGACGCAGTGCTGACTCGAGTCTGTGCAAGTGCATCTAATTAACAAAACCTTCTGCGCATCTGTTACTCTAACCACGAAGGTAGATAAGATTTAAAATCATTCTGTCTCTGAAATATAGGAAAGCACTTTTGCAGGAGGCTAGGATTATCAAAATATCAAATCAACTCTATCTCACAACCTTATCTGTACATTTACCTCTTGAAAGATCCTAAACATTCTTATTCCAAAGCCATTGTTAGATTCATAAAGGTAACCTCATTCAAATAGATACCTGTTCTGATTGTTCATTTGTTGGATATCTTCCTTGATATTAACTTTATTTTTCCATATTTTCTCTCATTTTTGTAAGCAGGGCAATTGCGAGGAACTTCAGTATTAGTTTTGCTTTCTCTTTTTCCCATTATGTTTTGTGTATCTCCTTTTGGTTTCCAAAAATGTATGCAATACTTTCAGATTCTATGAGACTTTATTGATCATTACCCCACGATGATGTTACACAGATGCTGTTGCTGATGGGAAGGGCATTGGCTGGGAGCCTCTCCATTTCCTTCTGCCTGCTCTCCACAGCTTCCCAAGAACCGAGAGCTCCAGCCGCAGTGCGCAGCTGGTGTACTTCAGCTTATTTCAAGATTCCTAACTACTGACTTCAAGAAGTGAATTTTGGAATCCTATGTAACTTAAGAAAATTTAGTCACTATTAACATGCTACATTTGCACTCCTGTTCACCATTTTCTTTCTGGGAGCTTAGCAAGCCCATAGTGAGCACAGCTTACTGCTTTGTGTTTCTGTGAGATTTCTGGTATGCAGATATGTTCCATTTGAAGGACATTTATATATTATTTGTTATTTCTATTATTTTTATTTGGTTGGATCAGAGAGTCTATATATGTGGAGATGTGAATTTCTCTTATTATTATAAGGCCAGAGAGCTAGATTTGAGATCAACATATTTCAATGCAGGGCAAACTTTTAATCCTAGCTTTTTTTCTATTGCACCCATACAGCTCACTCAGTTTTGAAACTCTTTGAAATCTTCTCTGGTGTCCTGATTTTCTGAAGGACATGTTTTTGTTTGGAAACATTGCTGTACAATAACTTTTCAAACTAATGCCCAGCTCTGTGAATAACTTGTACAAGAAATAAAGTTGATGCTATCTATTCTTTTCCAAGAAATTTTGTAGAACTGGTGATGTTGGTTTGTACTGATATTTAGAATAGTTATTGGTCTTACTTATATACTTACTGCATTACAAACTGGGATGCTGATCTGATAATTACAGAGAAAGGCTGCGGATATTAAAGGGCATTCTTGAAATGAACAAAACACTCAAAAAGCAAAAACATATGACTATATCCCCTGAAAAAATACCAGGTCAGTGATTTCTGACCAGTTTTAAATCTTAATTTCAGTCATGTTGAAGAAGGGCTTCTTTCTTTTTAAACACAATTAAATTTAATTTTTTTTTCATTTATAGGACAAGCCTTGAGGTTTCAATTAAGCATGGAAAACAAACAAACAAACAAACTGATGAATAAATAAAGCAGCTCTTCTCCCTCTAGAAGCAACCAGGGATTTGACTTGTTTTAATATTAAATGATAAATTCACCAAATCAAATAAGAACCTTTTGTTATAATAGATTTTTCCCTAAGTATTTTATACTAACAGCCTAAATAGTTGATATTTCATGGAAGTTTCTCATTAACTTTCTCCCCTAACAATGCACCACAGCTATCTGAACAATTCTTTTATTTACATATACAATACTTTTAATTTATTATGTTGTGATACAATATTTCTTTATACAGAATTCTATATACGATTTTGGGAGAAGCTAGAAATAAGCAAGAAAATATTGTCATCAATAAAATTATTTAAAATATCTGTTATCTTGAATGAATTGTTGATCTACATAAGATTATTTTGAAATATACAAATCCTAGGAACAGAATTAGTAGTAGATTAGAATTATTGTTCCTCCTCTGATTTAGGCTTAGTATGAAGCATTCATCTCTAGCTTTTTCTATGCTTATTTACCTAGTGGGACAATAATAATGTAGTCATAGGTTGTTATGACAATGACAAGGATGTTACATAGGTAGACTAACTATATGTCACAGTTTCCATGGAATAATCTAGGTTAATACCTAGATGCTAACTCACTTCCAAGATGGCCTTTGGACAATTAATTATAATATCACTATCTATTACTTACTTGAATGTTCATAATATTTTAAAATAATTGATGAATTTCTGTGAGCAATTATTCATTGAGATGGCTTGGATTTAAAAAAAATTTATTTTCATTTTTGGATGTTCTTTTATCTGGGTGCAGGTCATAAAATTGAAATAAAAAAGACAGTAATCTTTATACTAAGGATTATCAATTTAAATAATTCAGACCAAACAGAATTTTTCTTTTTATTATTATTTTTTTATATTATGGTTTTATAGAGAGCAATAAATTAAAGAGATCTTGGAAGCCAGTTTTGCTCTGTTGTAAGACAAAATGTTAAACCAAAATAGCTTACTATAAAAAGAAAGTTTTATAAATAAGATCTTTAATGGTATTATTCTTGTTACATGGTATATTCTGGATTCAAATTTCAATAATACATAGGGCCAAATAGCTTCATGGCTGATGTATCAATAGTATCTGATATACTTTCTGAATTACTCAAGAAAGACTATTATATTGTTTTTATACTTTTGTGGATATCTTTGAATTTGTATTAATGAAAATGGAGTTTCAGTTACTATTTATACGCTGTGTTGCTGCAAATATCAGGAAGGCTTTGCATTTGTTAAATTTTTTCTAATTACCTGTTACACTATAGTCTCAATGCATCACTTCATTTATATATAATTATATGCTCTTTGAATAGCAATTAGTTAAACTGTACAATCTTGTTCATATTTTGTTTTCTGAAAATCTCATTGATATTTGCTCCAATTGTCCTTTTGTGGAGAATAACAGTTCAGAGAAATCAGAAGTTGGACTTATCTTTTCTAGTAGTCAACTTGAAGATCCGTCTTTCAAGACAATTAGCTGCCGAGGGAGTATATCGTGTTACTTGATCTAAATCATTTTACTTTTCTTGAATTTTGAATCCAAATATTTGTTTTTCTTTAATTTAGGTATGTTATATTGAATTATATGTTGATTGTTTTGTTTCATTTGTTTTCTGGAATATATTAAATATTACTCTTTTGGATTATTTTTGTTCTTCAGTATCTATCAATTTATTTATACATTTTTATGAACCTCTGTTCTTTTTTTTAAAAAATTGTTCAGTTGTCTTATCTGTTTTACATGTAACAATAGTTTGTTAAATTTGTGTATATTTTTTATATTTTTATAGTAATCTAATATGACCTTAATCTTCTGAAATTTATTTCTGTTTTTTATTTTGTCTCTTTTTGCTCCATTATTTTTTTCTTTAGTTATCATTTCATTCCAGAGCTTTTATTTTCTCAATTTTTGCAACATAGTGGACATTTTGTTTTACATAATATTTTTTTTAATATTTGTTTACATTTTTACTGCCTCTCTGATATAATCTGTCTGTGTATGTGTCGTGTGTGTGTGTGTGTGTGTGTGTGTGTGTGTATGTGTGTGATTTTATGGTTGTGTTCATCCCCTTACATTTTTTCAAGATTGCTTTCTGGTTATATTGCTTTTTGTTTACTTATTTGTTTATTTTAAATAAAGGAAAATCTGAAAAATTTTCCAATTGGAGGAATAAATGAGGATGTAACTGGGTAAGTAAATAAAGATAATATGTTTCTCCAATAGCTGATAGATTGAGTTTTATACAACTTTCTATGGAAAATTTCTTATCAGTAAGCTATTGTAGGACAATGATTGTCTTAGGCCAGTGGTCAGCAAAAATCATTGGTCAACATAGCCAAACATCAACAGTACAATGATTGAAATTTCTCTTGAGAGCCAAATTTTTTAACTTAAACTTCTTCTAATGCCACCTTTTCAAAATAGACTCACCCAGGCCATGATATTTTGTGGAAGAGCCACACTCAATGGGCCAAAGAGCCACATGTGGCTTGTGAGCTACAGTTTGCTGACCATGGTCTTAGGCATATATGACCTTATACACAATAGAATCTTATATCAGGTTTATGTTTTAATGCATCTCTGCATGTGTATGTATAGATCACTTTACACACTTCTCGCAAACTGTCAGGCATGAAAAGTTGACAACTTTTCAGACACAGCATTTTTTCTATTTCAAAACATCTGAGGTCTGCATTTTCTGTAAGTATATGTTCTTGATTATCTTAATTTTGTTAAACTTCCTATACCATTTATTATGTCAAAATAGGTATCAAGATTTTCCTATAATCTCCAGGTAAACTATGAATTCCAAAATAGAGATTATTGGTTTTTCCTACTGTAGTAAAAAGTTAACTCAGAGAGCTAGAAATGTTCAAATCCTGGACATCCCAAAGAAAGAATTGTCCTTGACCCACTCTTGAGAGATAATTTACAAAACTTGTAAAATATTTTGCTTAATGAGCATCTCTACCTACCTATGGCCTTACACTATGGCAAATAATTTATGGTAGCAATGTGATATATGGCAGGAATTTTGAGCCATATGTCATTTTTACCTCCAAAATGGCTTGAGGCTGGAGACTGAGTAAAGATAGTCACACAGACACTATGTATTTATATGAACATATCTCAATATAAAACCTGTACACCAAGACATGGGTTAGGTTCTTTGTTTGGCAATGTGATCATGACACATCATTTTTGGCAAAATTGAATATAATCCATGTAACTACAATGAAAGAATGCATGGAACCTTCTACCTGTTCTCTCCTTGACTATTCTACTAGTATTCTTTCTTTGCTAAATTTATTCTGTATCTTTTGACTGTAATAAAATTTATTAATTTTAGATAAATTTATTCTGTATTTTTTAACTGTTTGTATAACAGCTTTATTGAGTGATAAGAATGCTTCTAGTGAGTCATTTATACTGAGGATGATCTCGGCAACCGATGACACACCCTCTGTGTATGTCTACCACTTTGAGACCTGTACCCCCTGCCAGGAAAAGGCAGAATGCAGTTCTCTACTGACCTGAATTGACTGTACTCACGGTCTTTCTTCAGATAATGTTTCAGATGTGGCCTGTTTCATTGTTAAATATGACAGCGATGCTATTGACGTTTGTTGTTTTCATGTTGTATTAGGATAATTGTAGAGATACAAGGTTCAGAGAAGAATATTTATAGTTAAAAAGCAGAAGCTTACTACTTCAGATATATAAATCTCAGATACTTAAAGCCTGCTATTTATTATATAATCATGAAAAATATTTTCTAGTAAAAAAGTAATGATCCATAATCGCTTTTATAATTTGAAAAATATGATAACAGCCTAACTGGTTTGTCTCAGTGGATAGAGTGTCTGCCTGGGGACTGAAGGGTCTCAGGTTCAATTCCGGTCAGAATATGTATCTTGGTTGAGAGCACATCCCCAGTAGGAGGTGTGCGGGAAACAGCTAATGGTTATTTTTCTCTCATCAATGTTTCTAATTTTCTATGCCTCTCCCTTCCTCTCTGTAAAAAAATCAATAAAATATATTTTTAAAATAAAAAAATAGTAAATTAAAATGAAAATGTTATACCATTGTTCAAATTCATATATAAATCCACTGAAAAGCACTGTGCTGGCCATGACACATTCAAACATAATCGCTAAGAGTATACTCTATGAAGCCAAACTGCCTAAATCCTAGCTGTTTCATATTGTATCTTTGTAATATTAGAGAGGTTAACCTTTCTAGTCCTCAATTTCTTTGTATGTGAAATCAGAATAAAAATAGAACTCAACCCACAGGAGTTTTAATTATGTTTGTTTAATAGTATTAATGAAATGATATACAGTGGTGCCTCGCATAAAGAACGCCTCGCACAGCGAACGCTGCACACAACGAACTTCATTTCATGATTCATACAACGAACTTCGTTTCACACAACGAAGTCGCCCGAGCTTCCATGACTGCTTCGCCCGAGCTTCCACGATCGCTGCCGATGAATTGCATCCTTCCTCGCAGGCACTGCAGGCAGTCGTTAGTCACTGCGCTTAACTTAAGCACATATCGCAGCAATCGTTCTTCATTATGAATTAAATCACGCACGTATCACGGCAGTTATTCTTTTAAGTTAAACTCAATATTTTTTTTTTTATATCATGGCTTCTAAAAAAAGCAGGAAGGTGATTTCTGTTGAAATGAAACAGGAAATAACTAGAAGGAGTGAATGTGGGGTAAAACAGTGTGACCTCGTCAAAGAGTTTGGCCTCAGCAAGACCACCATTTTCACCATTTTGACAAATAAGGATGCAATCAAATCAGCCAAAGTAGCCAAAGGAGTATCAAAACTATTTCATGAAAAACATAGGTCTTCAATCCACGAGGAAATGGAGAGGCTATTAGCGATTTGGATTAAGGACAGGCAGGTGAAAGGTGACGTAACAACCCAAGATATTATCTGTCACAAAGCCAAGAGAATTTATGACGATCTAAAGAAAAACGTCCCTGGAAGTAGCAGCAATCAAGATAATGAAGAAGAATTCAAAGCCAGCAGGGGGTGGTTTTTTAGATTTAAGAAAAGGTGTGGAATCCACAGCGTTACTATGCATGGTGAGGCTGGCAGTGCTGACAAGAAAGAAGCAGAAAAGTTCTCTATTAACTTTCAAAAATGTATTAAGGATGAAGGATACTGCCCACAACAAGTGTTCAATGCCGATGAAACGGGTCTTTTCTGGAAAAGAATGCCGAGCAGAACCTTCATTACAAAAGAGGAGAAGAAATTGCCAGGACACAAAGCCATGAAGGACAGACTTACCCTTATGTTTTCGTCTAATGCCAGCGGAGACCTCAAGATCAAACCTCTATTGGTTTATCACTCTGAAAATCCAAGAATTTTCAAGAAAAATAACATTATTAAGTCCAAACTGCCCGTCCATTGGAAGTCCAATCAAAAAGCCTGGGTGACCCAAGTTATCTTCAACGAATGGATTCTGGAAATCTTTGCTCCTGCCGTGAAGAAATTCTTGCTGGAAAAAGAACTGCCGCTCAAAGCCCTTCTGATACTTGACAATGCCCCTTCTCACCCAAAAGACCTAGAGGAAATATTGCAGGAAAATTATCCTTTTATCAAGGTGCAGTATTTGCCACCAAACACCACATCCATTCTTCAGCCAATGGATCAGCAAGTTATTGCGAACTTTAAAAAACTCTACACTAGAGCCCTCTTTAATAAGGTGTTTGAAGAATGCGAGTTTGGTGGAGACAATATGACTGTCCGAAAGTTTTGGAAGGAGAAATTTGATGTCCTTATGGCAATACGACTTATACAGAAGGCCTGGGAAGAAGTGTCACAAAGGACCCTCATTTCTGCTTGGAAGATGCTTGTGCCTTCGTGGACCCAGGAAGAAGCAGTAGTTGATGACACAGAAGTGGTGAAGGACATCATCACAGTGGCCCAAAGGTTGGAATTAGAGGTAAAGGAAGAGGATGTAGAGGAGCTTATTGAGGAACACGAAGAAGAGCTGACAACTGAAGAGCTCCAAGCACTTCTGGTCCAGCAACAGGACAATGCTCAAAGGGAAGCGTCATCTGATAACGAGGAGCAACAATCAAACAATCAACCAATCCCAACTGCTGACATCAAGAACATCCTGGTCAAATGGAAAGCAGTTCAGGAGTTTACCAATGCCCACTATCCGGATTCAGCTGAAGCAAACAGGATCAACGATCTTTACTCTGATGCTCTTGTCCATTATTTCCAGCAGATGTTGGAGAAAAGAGAAAAACAAACGACTTTGGACAGGTTTTTCATGAAACCATTGGCCAAAAAGCAGAAAATGGATGAAGATGTGCAAGATTCGGTAGACTCTACTTAGTTTGTCTTAAAATTAAAAAAATGTGTGTGTTTTTTTTTTTTAAATTATGTTTTTAGATGTATCTAAATAATAACAAAAAATTTATCTTTTTTATGTCATCTTAGCATATTTTATGCTACAGAACGAATTATTTTTTTTTAACATGTATTGTTATGGGAAAACGCGTTTCACATAACGAACTTTTCGCATAACAAACTTGCTCCTGGAACGAATTAAGTTCGTTGTGTGAGGCACCACTGTATATAAAAATACTTAAAAGAGATACTGGCATGAGATAATTTTTTGAAAAATGTGAATTATAATGAAACGAATGGCCCTATCCAGCATGGCTCACTGGATAGAGCATTGGCGTGTGGACTGAAAGGTTCGGTTCGATTCTGGTCAAGAGCATGTACCTTGGTTGCAGGCACATCTCCAGTAGGGGGTGTGCAGGAGGCAGTTAATCAATGTTTCTCTCTCATTGATGTTTCTAACTCTCTATCCCTCTCTGTAAAAAAATCAATAAAAATATGTTTTTAAAAAAGAAAAAAGAAAAACTAATGAAGCTTTTCATTAATGAGAGTCAGATCTGCAGCAAAGATTTTTCTCTTAAAAATATAAGTTTATCTTACATAATAAAGAGGTAATATTCAAATTGACTGTCACACCTTGCACAAGATGACTGCCCCCATGTGGTCACAAGATGGCCACCACAAGATGGTTGGCAGTGGAGGGCAGTGTGACCAGGCCAGCATGGGAGGACAGTTGGGGACAAACAGCCAGCAAGGAAGGGCAGTTGGGGGCAACTAGGCCTGCAAGGTAGGGCAGTTATAGGTTTGGGGCTGGGAGGGGAGTAAGGGCAGTTGTGGAGGACCAGGCCTGCAGGGAAGAGCAGTTGGGGGTGATCAAGCCAGCAGGGGTGCAGTTAGGTTGATCAGGCTGGCAGGGAGTGGTTAGGGGGTGATCAGGCAGGCAGGCAGTTGAGCAGTTGGGAGCCACCAGTCCCGGATTGTGAGAGGGATCCCAGATTGGAGAGAATTTAGGTGGGCTGAGGACCCCCCCAGCCCTCCCAGTGAATGAATTTCATGCACCAGGCCAGCAGTATATAAATAAAAAACATAATTATTTGGTGAGATTATTTTATACTCGTAATTGAAAATGTCTCAAAATTTTATTAACACATTATTATAATGCAGTTTGTTAAGTTAATTTTTATAATCTATATATTTGAATTAATCATAATGCTAAACATTCTGTTATTTAGGAAGATAAACAAGAGAGAAAATTTCAAAGCTTTGAACAATGTAACAGAGGAACTTATACTACAAATGGCCACCTTCTCTGAAAGTCTTGTGCCTCCCACAGCTGTTTCATTATGATCATTATAACTATAATGCTATTGAGTCTTCATGGCACTTACAAAGTTTAATTTAGTAAATAAGATGCTCTGAGCTACAGTATGCCTATGATTCCTAAAGACATAAGAATTATTTCCAGTAAAGCTCAAACAATAACATTAAATAATTTTCATTTTTCAGAATGAAAGCCAGTGTATTATAAATAATATTTTCAAAGCTTGTTTTATGCCTAATATGTTTCATGCCATTATATTTCACACTTAGTTTATTCATTTTTAACTGATCGATGAGGTGATGAGGTGATGATTATAGCTCCCAAAGCAAGCAAAAAAGAAAAAGAAAACAGTTAAATCAGCAAATTCAAACATAAATTACATGCAGTTCTTAAATACAGGGGTGCTTAATAAATGCAGTAGTGTTAAATGTTAATAGTGATGGTCATAATTATTTAATGGAATCACAGCCAGTGGGAATACATGATCACAGTAGACAAGCAGAGAGGATTTTTCCCCCTGAATTCTGAAGAAAAAAAATGCATTGAATCATTTAATGTATAATGGAGTTATAAATAGAATAAATAAAAAGATAAAATGTACACAAGGTTCTTTATGTATTATTTGCTGATACTTCACTTACAAAATTGTAAACATTGCTAACATTTTAATAAATATTCTGCATTTATTAACAATAACCTAGATACATAACTGTAAGATTTTGTCCATTCAAAAGTCAAACTCCAGAAATAGTGTTTATTTCTGGAGGTAGAGAAAAAAAAAAAGAAAAAAAAGATATACCTTGCTCTCAAGTAGCTTACAGTCAGGTGGGGAAGAAAACCACATGATTGTCCAAAAGTTGCTAAATACTATAAGCTCTTTTAAAATAGAAATTTTAGGAGAAAACAAAATGGCGGCATAGGTAAACACCTATACTGCCACCTTGCACAACAATTTCAAAACTGCAACTGTAAGACAGAGTGGACATTGACCAAAACCACCAGAAAGCTGGCTGAGTGGAAATTCTACAACTAGAAGGAAAAATAAAAGGACACTGAGACCCAGAGGAGCTGTGTAGGACTGAGGTGTGGAGACCCACTTGTGCGAAAAGGGTGGGAGGCTGAATCAACAGCTGGCTTACTTGCAGCACTTGGAGAGGGCAGGCAATAAGTGTGCAGCTAGCTTTCTCATTCAGGAGGGAAACTAAACCTCCTGACTGCACTGAAATCCAGTTCCAGGTGAGACTTTGTGTACCCAGACTCATTCAGGGAGAAAGTAGACTGTCTGGCAGCAGGCGAAACTCAGGGCAGCCTTCTCTCAAAGGTGCATGCAGCCATTTCTGTGGCACACTGAGACACAGGGGCCTCATAGGGTGGGGCTGATGGGAATCCAAGGCTGTATGCTCAGCCCTGAGACTCCACCCCATCCAAGCTAAGTATAGAAACTCTCCCAGTGGAGACACAGCTGATCCTCACAGCCAATTGGCCTGAGTCCAATTCTTCCCAATGATACTAACAACAATCTTGGCTTCACTACAACAAGAATGCACACACAGCCCACAAAAGGGTGCACCAAGATGTCTACCTCAGGTAACTGGGGAGGCTGAGCCACTGGGCCCTGCTAGGACACCTAGCTCCCAAAGCCACTCTATCAACTCAGAGAAGCAGCTAAAATGTTAATACAAAGAGGCAAGTTACAAATTAAGAAAATAGAGCAAAGTAAATGACTGGCTATAGAGTTCAAAACTATGGTTATAAGGGTTTTCAAGAATTTTCTAGAAAGGCCAATAAATTTAATGAGAACCTAGAGGATATAAAAAAGGATCCACTAGAAATTAAGCATACACTGACTGAAATAGAAAATATCATACAGAGACCTAAAAACAGACTAGAGGAATGCAAGAATCAAATCAAAGATTTAAAATACAAAGAAGCAAAAGAAAAGCAAAAATAAAAAATAATTCAAAAAGTTGAAGATAGCCGAAATTGGTTTGGCTCAGTGGATAGAGCTTTGGCCTGCGGACTAAAAGGTTCTGGGTTCGATTCCGGTCAAGGGCATGTACCTTGGTTGTGGGCACATCCCCAGTTGGGGGTGTGCAGGAGACAGCTGACCGAAGTCTCTCTCTCATTGATGTTTCTAACTCTCTATCCCTCTCTCTTCCTCTCTGTAAAAAAATCAATAAAATATATATATATTTTTTAAAAAGTTGAAGATAGTGTAAGAAGTTTCTGGGGCAACTTCAAATGTACCAACATCAGAATTATGGGGATCCCAGAAGAAGAAAGAGAGCAAGTACTAAAAACCTATTTGAAGAAATAGTGACTGAAAAGTCTTTCACCTGGTGAAAGAAATAGACTTTCAAGTCCAGGAAGCACACAGAACCCCAAACAAAAGGAATCCAAAAAGGACTACACCAGGACACATCATAATTAAAATACCAAGAGCAAAAGACAAAGAGAGAATATTAAAAGCAGCAAGAGAAAATCAGTTAGTTACCTACAAGGGATCACTCACACAATTGTCAGCTGATTTCTCAATAGAAACTATGCAGGCCAGACGGGAATGGCAAAAAATATTCAAAGTGATAAATAGCAAGAAACTACAACCAAGATTACTATACCCAGCAAAGCTATCATTCAGAACTGAAGGTCAGATAAAGAGCTTCACAGATAAAAAAAAAAAAAAAAAAAAAAAAAAAAAAAAAAAAAAAAGCTAAAGGAATTCATCACCACCAAACCAGAATTATATGAAATGCTAAAAAATATTATTTAAGAAGAGAAAGAAGAAAAAAAAAGATAAAATTATGAACAACAAATACATATCTATCAATAAGTTTATTTAAAAACCATGAAATAAAAAAATCTGATGAAAAGTATTAGCCGAAACCAGTTTGGCTCAGTGGACTGAGTGTTGGCATGCAGATTGAAAGGTCTCAGGTTTGATTCTGGTCAAGGGCATGTACCTTGATTGCAGGCACATCCCTAGTAGGGGTGTGCAGGAGGCAGCTGGCCGATGATTCTCTCTCATCGATGTTTCTGGCTCTCTGTCCCTCTCCCTTCCTCTTTGTGAAAAAAAAAAAAAAATCAATAAAGTGTCAAAAAAAAGTATTAACTGGTGAATATAACAGAATCAGGGGCATAGAAAGGGAGTGGACTGATAATTCTCTGGGGAAAAGGGGATTTGGGGGTGTGGGAAGAGACTAGACAAAAAGTGTACACATATGGATTAGGACAGTGGGGGAAAGTAAGGGCAGAAATTGGGGTAGGAACCTGGTGGAGGGGAGCTATGGGGAAGGGGGGGAAAGAGAAACAATTGTAATAATCTGAACAATATTTATTAAATTAAAAATAAAATAAGATAGAAATTTTATGTGTTGCTATAGATGTACAAAGGGAAAAGCGGACAATTCTACTTTAAGGGGGAAAAAAGGAATTAATGAAAAACTTTATTAATAAAGTAATGGATGAGTAAGGTTATTTATGAAAGAAATAGTAATCCCTGAAAGAAATGATGACTAGAAAGCAAAACAAACATTATTAATAAAATTGGTATGCAAAAAAACGAAGTTTGGTAAAATTTTACTGATAAAGGTATACATTTCTTTTGTTTAAATATATTTTTATTGATTTCAAAGAGGGAAAGGGAGAGAGAAACATCAAGGATGAGAGATAATTGATTAGCTGCCTTCTGCATGGCTACTACTGGGGATTGAGCCAGCAACCTGGGCATATACCCTGATGAGAATTGAACCATGAAATCCTGGTTCATACGTCAATGGTCAACCACTGAGCCTAGAAGGCTGGGCTAACAGTTTACATTACTAAGTAAAAAATAACCACAATTGCAATAATCAATATTATAATAATTTAAATGAAAAATCAGATAAGGCTTTACTTTTTAAAACAGTAAAAGCAGAAATATTTGTGAAGTAATGAAATCAAGAAATAGAATAGAATATAGATTGACTAAGATATTCTGAGTTTAAAAATATTCAAGAGATAGCAGAGGGTTAAAAAATACTGATAGATTTAGACTTGCTATTGAATTTGTGCAACAATATAGATTTTTATATTACAAAAATAAAATGATCTTAATATTTTTACATGCTGTTCTATGATATTTCATAGTAATCTCAAATGGGAGAAAACATGATCTATGCAGCCAAAAGCCCTTAAAATCAAAATGGGCAAGTAAATTTTCTTTGTATTTTATATTAAATGTGTAATTTTCAACAAAGAACAAGTCCTTTTGGGTTTAATCTCAACTCAAAATTTAAGAACTCAGAATAAAATCATTTTAGCTGAACATCATGTATTAAAAGATATTTTACCTTAGCATGAAGAATATAAATACAAACACAAGGGGATTTGTATTATATTTTTAAAATACTTTCTTTGACCTCTATTTACAATAGTTGTGTAGAATTGATATGCTGAGTATACCTGCTAGCTTTTTGGTTGAATGAGAATTCTATTTAAAGATATAATAGGATAATGCTTCAGATGACAGTATGGCAAAGGATTAGAGTCCTATTGGAGATTATTTATTTGTTATTTTTGTGTATTTAGTCCAAGTAATGTGAAAGGAGGAAAATATTATATATTCTTATATATTCTGAATAGTTTATACTGAAACTGTGATTCAAATGCTAATATAATTTATTAATGCACACATGCCAGATTTGTGTTTAAATGGCAATACTTATTTTAGTCATATATGATAGTAAATTGCATAAGATAATTGTAAAAATTTAATCTAATTATTTTCAGTATAGATCCTTTTAATTACATCCCTCACTTACCACCCATTCTGATACCAAAACTAATCCTTGCTGAGCTTTCCCATATCATTTACAGTTATCATCATTGACCCAGACTCTGGCTATCATCCTTTATCTGGGACAATTCAGTCACCTCTTAAATTGCTGCTCTACTTCCAAAAACATAAATCACTCAAAACCAAAGGTGAAGAGATTAGCTGAAGGACATATATGAATAGCCCACATACACAGATAATAATATAGTGAAGACCAGGGACAGAAGCAGGGGAGGGGGTTGGGCAAAGGTTGGCAAAGTGGGAGATGGAACCACAAAGGACCAGAATAGCAACAGTAATTAAGAGAAAGAAGAATGGAGTTGGAAAAACGATGCTACCTGATATCAAGCTATACCAAAGCCAAAATAATCAAAACAGCATTGTACTGGCATAAAATCAGATATGTAGATTACTAGAACAGAATAGAAATCCCATAAATAAACCCTCACCTTTATAATCAATTAATATTTGACAAAGGAAACAAAAACATATAATGTGGTAAGGACAGTCTATTCAGTAAATGCTGTTGGAAATATTGAACAGATACATGCCCCTCACACACAAACACACATACAAAAAGGCAAAGAAAATAAACTAGGCCACCTTCTTGCACCATATCAAGTATAAACTTAAAATAGATTAAATACTTAACTGTTAGACTCAAAATTATAAAAATCTAGAAGAAAAGATAAGCAATAAAATGTTGGACTTCAGATATTTCTCTTAACAATATTGTGTGTGTGTGTGTGTGTGTGTGTGTGTGTGTGTGTGTGTATGTGTGATAAATCTCCCCAGGGCAAGGTAAACAAAAGAAAAAATAAACAAATGGAACTACATAAAACTAAAAAGTGTTTAAACAGCAAAGAAAACTGTCAGCAAAATGAAAAGATAACCCACTGAATGGGAGAACACATTTTCCAATGATATATATAATAAATACTTAATAACCAAAATTTATGCAGAACTTCTAAAACTCAACACCAAAAACTCAAACAATTCAATTATACAATGGGCAAAGGACCTGAATAGACACCTGTCCAAAGAGGACATACGGATGGCTAGTAGACATATAAAAATATGCTCAATGAAATTAATCATCAGAGAAATGCAAATTAGAACCACAATGAGATATCACTTCATACCTGTCAGAATGGCTATCATCAGTAAATCAACAAACAAGAGTGTAAGGATGTGGAGAAAAGGGAACCCTTGTGCACTGCTGGTGGGAATGCAGATTGATTTTGCAGTCACTGTGGAAATCAATATGGAATTACCTAAAAATAAATTAATTAATTAATTTAAAAAAATTATATATATATATATATATATATATATATATATATATATATATATATATAGAGAGAGAGAGAGAGAGAGAGAGAGAGAGAGAGAGAGAGATGCCTTATGATGCCACAATTCTTCTGGGAATTTATCCAAAGAAATACAAAATGCTAATTCTAAAGAATATATGTACCCCCATGTTCTTTCAGACTTAGAATAGCTAAGATTTTGAAGCAGCCCAAGTGCTCATTAGTAGATGATTAGATAAGAAAGTTGTGGTATATGTATACACAATGGAACAATAGTTGACTGTAAAAAAGGAGTAAATCTTACTCTTTGCAAAAGCAGGGATTGACCTGAAAAGAATTATGCTAAGTGAAATAAACCAGTCAGAGAAAGACAATTACCATATAATTTGACTTTATGTGTTGAATATAATGAACAAAATGAACTAATAAGAAAAATAGAGACAGACTTATAGATAAAGAGCAGTAGGGAGAAGGCTGAGTGGGGGTGAGTGGAGAGATTGAAAAAAAGAGAGAGAGAAGGAAACTCATGGACATGGACAAGAGTGTGATGATTGTCAGAGGCAGAGGGGGAGGTTGAGGAGGGTATAGGGGGTGTAAATGGATAAATGGTGAACAACCAATACATTATAGAGATGACATTTATATAATTGTGCACTAGAAACCTGTATAATTGTGTTAATCAGTGCCACCCTAAATTCAATAAAAATAAAAATATTATAAGCATAGTTAAAAAGCAAATTACTTTTCCCAAGATGTATATTTATTTTTCTGAAAAAATACTGAACTTAAAAGGTAATTTAATATTGAATTACTTGAAGTATAAGAGTAAAATACTGGCTAACAATAGAAAAATGACTATTTCCTTTTTGCTTTTTTCTCTCTACACTGAACATATAATTCTCACACTACATTCTGAAATTAAATAATATTTGAGTGATAGCATCTGACACAATATAAACAATGAGTATGGGTGTATTTTACTTTATTTTTTTAATCTGTTGCTATTAATCAATTAGGACCTCAGGATAAAATTATTTGAAATGAATATTTTGAATGAACATGGAGATTATATATACAAACACAAGGGGATTTGTATTTCAATTTAAAAACCCCTTCTCTGATCTTTATAGCTATGTGGAATACACCTGCCAAACTATTCTTTCTGCAGACCCCACCTCCTTTCTCTATTCTTCTCTTATCTCTCAATAATCTATATTTCAGCACAGAATCAAAGTGATTATTTTAAAAACAAATGTGATCATTTGATTTCGTATAAAAATCTTAGTTGCTTGCACTTTACCTTAGAATAAATTTGTCTTATCTCTCCTACCTAATTTTCTATTACTCTAGAAATCAGGCTCTATCAACCATAATTTGTGTGATAAAAACATCAAACCTTTTTCTTATATTCTTTGCTCTTGTTCTTTTTTTTTTTTTTTTTTTTTTTTTTTTAGAATGATCTTTCTACAAATTTTCAAAGCCGCTTCATTTTGTTCTAGGCTTTACTGCAAATGTTACATTTCTATATAGCAATTATTTGCCATTCTGTCAGGCTGCTCAACACCATTCGAAAACATTTTCTGTCTTGAGAATTCCCTGCATGTGATTTCTGCTTCCCCGATATATAATAGAACCCAGAAAACATGCTTTTCTCTCTGTGTTCCCTCTAGGAGGAATAACAATCATGTGACTCAATCCCACCAGGTAACCATGCCCACAGAGGGAAGTCTTATGTCTGAGATTTCTAATACCCTGTTTTCCCGAAAATAAGACAGTGTCTTATATTAATTTTTGCTCCCAAAGATGCGCTAGATCTTATTTTCAGGGGATGTCTTATTTTTCCATGAAGAAGACTACAGTACACATTTATTGTTAAATGAAAATAAAGAAAATTTATTACCTGTATACGGTATGGTAGTACGGTAGTTGTCAACACAAACCAGACAAACTGTGAATCCTATAGTATCAAGAATTTACTCATTTATTCAATGACAATCATGTCATCATCTTCTGGAACATCATCATAACAATCCAATTCCTGAATTTCCTGGTGAATTTCCTGTGACTCCATTTCTTTCAGAATCAGTGGACCAAATCTCTCATGTTTAGCCTGGGGGGCTTTATTTTCAGGGGGATGCCTTATACTTCACTCAGAAGGAAACCTGTAAGTAGGTCTTATTTTTGGAGGATGTCTTATTTTCGGGGAAACATGGGGTACTTACCCCCTACTCTAATTGCCCCTTTTTCTTTTTTCTTTTTTAATTTATTTTTTTCTCATTTTTTAAAAATTAAGGTATTATGTATGTACATACCTTACCAATCCCCACCCCACCCCCACTTTTTCTTTAGTAGCAGAAATGACCTGGGCTCAGGACACAGTCTATCTGAAGATTACGTTGCCCAAACTCCTTTGTAATAAGTTGGAGCCATATGATTTCTCTTCTGGCAAAAAAACAAACAAACAAACAAACAAAAAATATGTAACAGAAGTGCCCTTGAAAGGAAATATAGATACCCTCCTTTCTTTCCTTGTCTGTCTCTTCTACATTGAGAAGGCCAGAGTACAAGACAAAAGGAATTTGGTCTGAAACCACAAAGCCATTGAATCAGCCCATCTTATTTGCACTAAGAATTCTGTGTCTGGGAGAAACATACGTGATTCTTCTTTGAGCCATTTTTATAATTTCCATATTTGTTGCTACAGCTGGTATTTGAATCATAATTCCTATTCTTCAGTTTAGATCTGAGCAAAATGAGAATGTAAGAGCTACTGCTAAAAATAATTTTATTTTCATTTATGGGGTTTTTATTTGCTTGTTTTGTTCTTCTCTTTGTTTTGCAAACGTTTTAGCTGGGGTATCCATTTCTAAAGACAGCATCAGGCTGTCCCTGTATTGTTCATTGAACAGAAGAGCTCTGGTGCTTACATCTGAAGGAGTCAAGTTTACCTACTAGCTTAGGACTCCTTGACATTCTCAATTTCCTGCTTATAACTTTTTTTGCTGTGTTTTGTTGCAATGTTTTGTTTTGTTTCTGAAAGCTTAACCTCAACCTAGTTCTTCAATATGCCAATAATTCTTAGCTAGACAGTATCCTTTTTCTGTTTATTCAGTCAAAGTCAGCTTAGACTGCTTACACTAAGAATCCCCAGGCAACTCTCCACCTAACCTCCATGGCTAACACAGGCCTACCCAGTACTCTCCATTCCATTACCCGTATTTTTCTTCACAAGCAATCATCACTTTTCTTTAACTCTTAACTGTATATAAATTTCACTGACTGTACTCTCAGTTGTTTTTTAAAGGGAACTTTGTCAAGTTTCATTGTGCTGAGGAAAATTTCAGGATAGTCAAGGGGAAAAGAAGTCATTTTGAATATTTTCTCAGTCTGTGTCACATGCTTTCCATCTTCTTTCTCCCATTGTTGGACCTAAGGGAGAAGCAATCAATATCATGTAGCTCTAGAAGGGCAAGGGATGTCTTTATCAGGTAGCAGACAGGAGAATTTTAATCCTTATTTTTGCTGATCTGGATACTAGGAAATCTGTTTGATTTCCCTAACTCCCTGCATTTGTCTAGTCTCTTACACTTTTCTGGATTTCTTCTTCATACTCTCAGTTGAATTAATTGCATTTTGTCTATTATAGAAAAATTGATTTATATCATCTTGTAGTTTTCCCCTTCTTAAGGCTTATTTTATCAATGTTGGTCCCTAGACCTTCAGACTTTGGCTTTTAAAAATTTAGCCTCTGGAAACGCAAATATATTTTCTCAAGCTCTTAATTTGTCACAAGCCTCAAAATTCTTGATTTGAAGCTGAAATTAAGAACATAATCTGTATTTTCTCTTGACATTTCTTTTGTGACTATTCTTCTCAGACTCTAAGAGTAGTATACCCAGTACCTGGGCTAGAAGAGCCATGTAGGGAAGGATGTGGCTCCATAACATATTGTCTAGTCATTCAAAATGCAACACAAATCATTTTGCTTGCTCTTATTTTATGTATTGTACCCTATCCCACCATTATACATAAAAGATACTTTCTGGACCTATTCACTGCCCTGTCTTTATTATAGTAAGATGGAAATTTTGGACTAGAACCTGGTTCTTTGTCCACAGGAGTCGAAGAATGAATCCACGGACAGAGGATAATATAGCAAAGGAGGAGATTTATTGAAGAACAAGTACAGACTCCCATGTGGGGAGAGGAAAAAAGTCCCACAGAATGGACTCCCACTTGGGGAGGGGGAAAGGGTCCCACTGAGTTCCTTTTCCCTATGGCTTATAAATTTCTCTGGTCACAGAGCAAGCAGGAGGCTTGGCTCTGCTCTAGGCTACAAAGTTTCAATTATATTGATAGAAGATAAATAAATCCCAGACACCGGGGTCTCCACTTGGGTCACCGGAGGGCATGATCAGCCTGAAAATCACCACAGGCCCCTGCCTAGGCTGCTCCAAGCCCCAAGGAAACCCCACCCTGATCTGGGACACCCTTCAGGGAAAACCAGCTAGCCCCCATCCATGCACCAAGCCTCTATCCTATCTAATAAAAGAGTAATATGTAGATTGACCATCACTCCAACACACAAGATGGCTGCCCCCATGTGGTGAAAATGCTGCCCCCTTGTGGACACAAGATAGCCATCACAAGATGACCAACAGTGGAGGGCCATTGGGAGGAACTTGGCCTGCAAGGAAGGGCAGTTGAGAAGATCCAGGCCTGCAAGGGAGGGCAGTTGGGGGTGACCAGGCCAGCAGAGGAGAGAATTTGGGGGGAAACAGGCTGGCAGGGGAGCAGTTAGACATCAATCAGGCTGCTCACCTGCCTGTCTTCCTGATTGAAACTTTGTGGCCTTGAGTGGAGGCCTGGGCCTGCCAGGATGTATGGAAAGCTTGGCTTCCTCCATTGCCAGGGAAACCCAAGCCTCCTTTCTGCTCTCTGTGATTTCAGCCATCTTGGTTGGGGCTAATTTGCATACTTGCTTTGATTGGCTTTTAGGCATGGCTGTTGGGTATAGCAGAGTTTGAAAAGATAGGCTGGCAGGGGATCAGTTAGACATCATTCAAGCTGGCAGAGGAGTGGTTAAGGGGTGATCAGGCAGAAGCTGTTAGGGGCAATCAGGAAGGAGGCAAGTGAGCAGTTGGGATTGAGCCTAAATGGGCTGTCTAACGTCCCTCTCACAATCCAAGGCTGCTGGCTCCCAACTACTCACCTGCCTGCCTTCCTGATTGAAACTTTGTGGCCCTGAGTGGAGGCCTGGGCCAGCCAGTATGTGTGGAAAGCTTGGCAGCCTCCATTACCAGGGAAACCCAAGCCTTCTTCCTGCTCTCTGTGGTTACAGCCATCTTTAATTCTCTATAGTATAATATGCCCAGCCTAGTATTTTGGGCATTTATTCTGCTGCATTTTCTCTGGTCATTTTTGTATCTATGGGTGTTGTCTGACATTATTTGAGGAAATTCTCAGCATTAATATTATTATTTTGAATTTATTTTTCTTTCTCTCTTGATTACCTTACTGACACCATTATATGCATGTTATTCCATTTGTAGTTGACCAACAGCTCTTAGATATTCTGTTGTATTTTTTCAGGCTTCTTTTTGTTTGATTTCCAGTTTTCGTAGTTCCCATGGATGTATTCAAGCTTAGATATTATTTCCAAAGCTATGGCTTGTCTACTACTAACCCATCAAAGGTATTCTTTATTTCTGTTGCAATATATATTTTTATCTCTAGCATTTCCTTTTGGTTCCATCTCTCTGCGACATTGCCCATCTGTTTTTGTATGCTCTCTGCTTTTACATTAGAGCATTTATCATATGAGTTATACTTGTTTTATTTATTTATTTTTTTATAATTGTTTAAAATATATTTTATTGATTTTTTACAGAGAGGAAGGGAGAGGGATACAGAGTTAGAAACATCAATGAGAGAGAAACATCAATCAGCTGCCTCCTTAACACCCCCTTCTGGGAATATGCCCTCAACCAAGGTACTTGCCCTTGACCAGAATTGAACCTGGGACCCTTCAATCCGCTGGCCAACATTCAATCCACTGAGCCAAACAGGCTAGGGCAAGTTATACTTGTTTTACATGCCTGTCTGATAATTCCAATATTCCTGCAATATCTGAGTCTTAATATAATGCATGCTCTATCTTTTCCAACATTTTTGTTACTCTCAATTCAGCTGATGACAGGGAAGCAAGGCAGATGAAAGAAACAAGATGTGCAGAATAGGAAACCCATGACTGCTATTCAGTATGGTGTGACATTTCTGTGCCAAAAGAAATCTCAGAGAAGAAGCTTTATACCACACTAACACCTTTGGATCTAATATAGACAATGAGGAATCATTGAATGTTTTTAAGCACAAGAATGACACAGTCAGTTTTAGATTTTTGAAAAATTACTCTGTGTTGAATTGTGGAAAATGAAATAATTTTAACATAGATAAATGATGATAGTTTATATTCCTGAAAGAGAGTAGTAGTAGTCATAGAGATAGAAAGATGTGGATAATTTGAGATATACTTGGGAAGTACATTAATAGAGCTTGTTTTTGTTTTGAATTAGAAACAATGAGTGAAAAAAATAGAGCAACTGAAATGGGGAAGACCCCAAAAGACCTATTGTAGAAGGAAATAAGTTAATTTGGTATTAAACCTGGTAATTTTAGCTATTTTGTGAGTAGACATTTTTTGTAAGGATTTCAGTGTGTGAATATGGAGCTAACTGATTTGGAAATTGACATTTGGGAGCCAGCTGCCTTAAGATGTGTTCAGACAGGGAATGTGTGGTATGAGATGCACATAGAGCTTAATGGCTTATCTTTGTAGTTAGGCTTCCTGGTTTGAACCCTGACCCACTTCATCCAAATGAATGTTTTGGGGCAAGTCATTTAACATTGTTTTGTCTCACTGCTGTGTAAAGGACATTTAACAATTGTTTCTACCTCTTGCAGTTATTGTGGGTAGTCAGTAAATCACTATATGTAAATCGCATTTGAAGTCTCCGAGTTGGAAGAAAGTGATCCATGAACACTAGTTTTACTACTGCTATTAGTATTACCAGTATGGATAAAATTACAAAAGTAATACTTTGTTATATAATACAATTTAAGAACCACCGTAGGAAAAGACAAAGAAGACTAACAGCAAGAAGGAAATCCAGGGAGGAGAGAGAAAAAATAAAACAAATAAATGAATTTAATAACATGTATCATATAAAAAAAATGGTGAAGGTGATTCAAGACTGAGCAAATAACATAAGAAAAACCTGAAGTCATAAATGGGCTTGTAAAATGAAAGTATCATTTCTTAACAGTCATTCACTAGAGGGTTAACGTGTTACTTTGTTAATGTTTGAAAATAGAAAAGAAAAAAGAAACAAAAGAGGGAGAGATAAAAATATATATAAATAGGTTAGTGTCAAGAGAGTATAGAGTGAAGCATACATAACATTTTATCTACATTGCAATATTTTTTTCTAAATTAATTTGGAATTGTTTTTGAGTGACTACACAGTGTGTGCTATTTTAAAATAGCAAGCAGTGGAGATGACTTATTCCAAATGAGAACTTTTATACATTACATCTTTAAATCAATACACCACCTTACAAACGGGAATTGAATCCACCTAACTGTATCAGCATGAACACGGGTTCCTTATTTTAGGTGTATAAAGAGACCATTGTTATTCTTTTGAGAAAAGTCTTGCTGTGCAGTTTTTCTGTACATGTTTTAGAAGCATATGGGGTGTGCTGCCAGCACTGCTTCCTTTCAAAGCCTGAATCACTTTGTAAATGCTATAACTGGCCATATTAATCGGTTTGAGATGGAAGAGGCTACTGGGGGTGTTGCAGAGATAATAAGAGGGCTCTGATGAATTAAGTATATGTGTTCCTGTGGGGCGATGGAAATAGAATATAATCATAATGAAATTTCAGCCCTGCAGCTGTATTTCACCTAAAACACTCTGTTCATATGATTTTTCTCATCCTCAGGCTTCTAACTAGCTTGAGAGGGATATAGAAGATAAGTTTCTCTGAGACACAAACTCTCATTTTCACGGAATATAGTTACTCATGTATGTAGGTATATATAAGTAAATATTTTGCTTTAAAATTAGACATGTTATTTAGCAATATTTTACATAGCAGCATGCTACACATAATTTGGTATGTGTCATGATCCTTTCTAATATAGAGAAACTACGAATAGTAGAGCAGATTTGATTCCCAGGCAAAAACACCAAAACTTATTCTCTGCTGATTTTTATGTGCTGTTTCACAATACAAGTTATAAGGCAGTTCTTTTGTCTTCTAATAATGTAATGTTTATAATGCAAACTATGAGGGCTTAGTTTGAATAATTTGGTTAAAGTTACCAGAGGAATAAATGCCATGAATTAAAATATTTAAAATACTGTTGATCACTGTCTAATTATAAACTGATAGATTGCATGGTTACTCCCAGCCTTTGACTCTCATTTCTGGAGGGTTGGTTCATTCCCCCTTACTGCGTATTCCCTAATGACCCACAGACTTTACCCTCCCCCTGCAGTCAGGCTTTTCCATATGGCTTTCTCTGGCTAGTAAAAAAGGAGAGGAAATGACAAAGGCCAAATCCAAAAGGAAGCTTCGAAAACCATGTATGTTTCTGTCAAGTCTGTTGCAATTTACCCTCTACCACATGGATGTCATGGCCCTGGAGCCTTCTTTTTCGGTCTGAATCCTGAAATGAGAACACAATGTGAAGGAGAGTCTCTAACTTTATTGTTTTCATAAGCCACTGATATTTACAGCAAAGCCAACTAAAGTAGCAAGTTTTATTAAAGACTCTATCACAGGTCCTGAAAGTAAATCAATAAAGACTTTCAGATGAATAGCAATTGCTTTACAATAAGCTTCTCAAAGACAATGTCTAAATTTAACTTAAATTTGAATTTTCAAAGTCTAATGTACAGCATGGCACTTAATCGCTAATAAGTAATTATCTACTCCCTGATGGATTGATGAATAAATTAATGTCCAAATGAATGAATGAATGATTAAATAAATGGGATATCCAGAAATTATTACATTGTATTAGTTACTAAAGATTCAATAAGATCTGAATACCCACAAAGGATCATAAGAGGCTCAGGAAAAATGTTGAGTTAGGAAAAATATATGCTGAAAAAATTACAAAGATGAAATCAAATCACTAATTTAGCCCATGGCTCATGTTGGGTCTGTTAGGAAAGAATAGGGAAAAACCCCAAACCAAGCCCCTTCTTGCAATTCCTCTTCTGTAGAAACAGAAAGGTTTCTGAACAATTAGGCTTTTAAACGGAGAAAGCTACATCATCCAATCCAACTTGTAAGGTTTTAAAAATCTGTTTTTAACATCAGAAGAATACATCCTGATTTTGTTTATACCCTTTCCTAAAGTGTCTACAATATTAGCCATGGAAGATAAAGATAATAGCAAAACATAAAAATGTCCATAAATTATATGCAACATACAAACTATGTTTTCTGAATTTTGCATTTAAAATACACATCGATTCTTTGTGTATACTGTAATTTCAGTAAGTAATATAATTTTTAACAAATACAGGATACCTTATGTCAAGATATTTTCACATCTTTCTAGCTGAATCAAAAGTGCAGAAATCTGTTCTCTACATCGGATGAATATATTGGAATTTTCACTCAGTTGAGTGGCTAAAGGGATGCAAAACATTGTCTTGCATTCCAGAAAATAGTCTCTGCATTTTTGAGCTACATTATCTGCTTCACTAAGTGCTGTCATTCTGCTTATTTTTTTCACTCCAAGTTGTCAGCTGCAGGGAAATTCAGATTAAACTGTCCAAACTACAAAGCAGGGAAAAATAATTAAAGTTGTCTGACACTTACACTTACCATGTAGTCTTTAATTTGAGAAATGGTAAATATTAGCCTCTTCCTTGATCTCTACCATCTAGAACTCCCAGTGGGGAAAGCAATAAGCTTCTTTGGTAAAGCTTTTCTCTGAAGACAGGCAAGCTGTAAAAATGCACTAGTTTATCAGAATTCTTCAGAGATTTTTATGTGTGCACACTTCATTGATTGTCAGTTTCCTGATGAGGCTTGCTGGAGTTTAGAATTCTCCTTAGAAAGATTCTTGTTCTCTGGAAATGAAACCATGCTCTGCTAGCTTGAGAACAAGAAAAGAGTGAAGGGGAAGTGATGGGAGGAATGGATTTCACTATCTGCCTTAGATTCAGCAGATAGGCCAGTGAGGTTTTCCTGAAAAATAATTTAGTTCTAAGTTTGGCTGTAAAATATTTCATTACATGATCTTTACTTGCACTCTCATTTCACATATTTTCACAAGATGAATGTTATATGTTCAGCATTTACAGATAAATAATTGTGGAATACATGTGAATATAAGATTACTTTAGCCGGGACCGGTTTGGATCAGTGGATAGAGCTTCAGCCTGCGGACTGAAAGGTCCCGGGTTCGAATCCGGTGAGGGTGTGTACCTTGGTTGGGGGCATATCCCCAGTGGGGGTTGTGCAAGAGACAGCTGATCGATGATACTCTCTCATCGATGTTTATGACTCTCTATCCCTCTCTCTTTCTCTCTGTGAAAAATCAATAAAATATATTAATAAAAAAGGTTACTTTAAAATGTTGACTATTGTATTGTAGAATGTAAAAAGACTCTGATATAAAAACAATACACATTGAATGCACATATTCTGTGGGTAAAGAAAAGAAAAATTGATCAGAGTAACTTCTGGTCGAGAGTATGACCAACTATCTATAAGCCATTCTCTCTACATGGATATTTTACTGGTAAACAATATTGATCTCATTCAAATGGGGTGGAAAACAAAAATGAATCTGGACTAGATAAGGAAAGAATATTCAAAATACATTTCAAGGGTTGGGAAAGAGATAATTGCTGTTGGGAGAGAGCTGTGACCTCCAGCTCTGTAAACCTCTCTAGAGTTAGATGGAAGTGTTTTTTTTTGTGTGTTTTTTTTTTTATAGATAAGAGTAACAAAGCTAGAAAGAACTAGGAGTAGGGAAATGGGCTAGATGAAAGAGTGGCATGATCCGATAATCACTGAGAGAGTTTTATCCCAAGCTAAGGCCATTTTCAAGAGGTGATGTACTAGCATGCTGAGGGTAAAACTAAATTCAAGTGTTTGGGGAAAGTAGAGAAGCTTAACCATAGTTTGGTCAACAAGCATTTTATTCTGATTGATTAGAAAGGGCAAACAATTCAGCTAATTTTATATGGAGTAAAGGGAATTTTAAAGTTCTAAGTCAGTTCTTATCATAGGTAAGTAAATAAGAAGGGAACCCCAGAGTCTCTTTAAGATATAAGAAGGATGCTACTTTGCAGGAAGTTCTTTTTCAAAACACAAAGTGTAGACAGATTTTTTAAAATTCTTTATTTTTTAAAGTCTTATAAGTCTCCTTTTTCCCCCATTGACCCTTCCTCAGTGCCCACAATCCTCCAGCACATGCTCTCACACCCCTAGTGTGTTTTCATTGGTCAAGCTCATATGCATGCATACAAGTCCCTTGGTCGATCTCTTACCCACTCTCCCCCACCTTACCTCATTGGTTGGACAGTCTGTTCGATACTTCTATGACTCTGGTTCTATTTTTGCTTATCAGTTTATGTTGTTCATTATATTCCACAAATGATTGAGATCATGTGATATTTATCTTTCTCTGACTGGCTTGTTTCGCTTAGCATAATGCTCTTCAGTTCCATCCATGCTATTGCAAATTGTAAGATTTCTATCTTTTTTACTGCAGTGTAGTATTCCATTGCATAAATGTACCACTGATTTTTAATCCACTCATCTGCTGATGGGCACTTAGGCTGTTACCAAATCTGAGCTATTGTAAATTGTGCTGCTATGAACAAAGAGATACATATATCCTTTCTGATGGGTGTTTCTAGTTTCTTGGGATATATTTCTAGAAGTAGGATCACTTGGTCAAATGGGAATTCCATTTTTAGTTTTTTGAGGAAACTCCATACCGTTATCCACAGTGGCTGCACCAGTCTGCATTCCCACCAGCAGTGCACGTGGGTTCCTTTTCCTCTGCATCGTCACCAGCACTTGTCTTTGGTAATGATAGCCATTCTGACAGGTGTGAGATGGTATCTCATTATTATTTTGATTTGGATCTCTGGGATGATTAGTGAGTTTGAGCATGTTTTCATATGTCTCTCAGCCTTTTGTATGTCCTCTTTTGAAAAGTTTAGGCCCTTTGCCTGTTTATTTTTATTGGATTCTTTATCTTCCTTTTGTTAAGTTGTATGAGTTCCCTATAAATTTTGGAGATTCAACCCTTAACAGTGATAACATTGGCAAATATGTTCTCCCATGAAGTGGGCTTTCTTGTGCTTGTTTTTTTTTTGTTTTGTTTTGTTTTGTTTTGTTTTGTTTTTTTATAAGTGCAAAGCATAGGTTCTTTTTTTTTAAAATATATTTTATTGATTTTTTACAGAGAGGAAGGGAGAGGGATAGAGAGCTAGAAACATAGATGAGAGAGAAACATCGACCAGTTGCCTCCTGCACAGCCCCCACCAGGGATGTGCCCGCAACTAAGGTACATGCCCTTGACCGGAATCGAACCCGGGACCTTCCAGTCCACAGGCAGACACTCTATCCACTGAGCCAAACAGGTTCCGGCTTGTGCTTGTTTTTTGTTTTTTTGTTTTTCTTTTTTTCTTTTTGATGGTTTCGTTTGAGGTGCAGAAGGTTTTTATTTTGATGTAGTCTCATTTGTGTATAATATTTTCTCCATAGTTTCCAATGCCCTAGGAGCTGTTTCAGTCAAGATATTGCTACAACAAATGTCTGCTATTTTGCTGCCTATAGCTCCTTTTTTTTTTTTTTTTTAAGATTTGTACGGTTTCCCATCTTACATTTCAGTTCTTTATTCAGTTTGAGTTTATATTTGTGTATGGTGTAAGTTGGTGATCTAGTTTTTATTTATTTATTTATTTATTTATTTATTTATTTATTTATTTATTTATTTTGCATGTGCCTGTCCATTTCTCACAACACCATGTAATGAAGAGACTGTCTTTACTCCATTGTATGCTCTTGCTTCTTTTGTCAAATACTAATTGAGCATAATGACTTGAGTCGATTTCTAGGTTCTCTATTCTGTTCCATTGGTCTATGTGTCTGTTCTTGTGCCAGTACCAGGCAGTTTTGAGAAAAGTGGGTTTGTAGTATAGGTTGATATCTGGTATTGTGAACGCTCCAACTTTGTTCTTCTTTCTCAAGATTGCTTCAGCTATTCGGGGTCTTTTTATATTGGATGAATTTTTGGGAGAGTTTGTTCTAGGTTTTTAAAGTATGCTGTTGGTATTTTAATGGGTATTGCAGGGAATCTATAGATTGCTTTGAGTAGTATAGACATTTTAATAATGTTGATTCTATTGTACAAATCTATGAACATGGTATATTCTTCCATTTGTTTATGTCTTCCTCTATCTCTTTTTCACCATCCTGAACTCTTGTGAGTACAGGTCCTTTACCTCATTGGTTAAATTTATTCCTAAGTATCTTAAATTTTGTTGCAATGGTAAATGGGATTTTTGTTTGTTTGTTTGTTTGTTTCTCTTTCTCTGAGTTCATTACTGGTATATAAAAAAGCCATAGATTTCTGGGTGTTAATTTTGTATCCTGCTATACTACATATTCATTTATTAATTCTAGTAGTTTTTTATGAAGGATTTAGGGTGTTCTATGTATAACAGCATGCCACCTGCAAATAACAACAATTTCACTTCTTTTCCAATTTAGATGCCTTTTATTTCTTCATCTTGTAGACAGATTTCTTAATCTTTACTGATTTCTAGGATTACAGGGCATATGTAAAATTTAGCATTGAACCATGATAATGCCAATGTCAGGTGTCAGGAGCAGAAAATGTCAATGGCTGGGAACATTTAATATTTTTACAAAATGGTTGACTGTGGGTAATTGAAACCACAGGAAACAAAACTGGATAAGGGGGAACTACTTATTTCAGAAAGCAAAGTAGTTTTAAATACCTTTTCCTACCTGAATATAGTAAGAAAGAGCTCTAACTAGTTTAATATAACAAAAAATAACATCAATCACTTGATATTCACCAATTAAGAAGTGGATAATTTAAACATAGTACCTAATATATGTGTGCAGGCATTAAAACCATATGGAAAATGTATTGAAAATATTTGGACAAAATAAATGCCAACCATTAAAACTAAGATTATTTTTAGAATAATCAACTGAGAATAATGGAAATTATAGTATTGATATATGTCTTATTTAAAGCATCTAATAAATGCCAAAACTTGCCTGGGTACAAATCAGGGTATCCCTACTCTCTAAGATAGTGAAAAATTTTACACAAACACTTATACCCACCTCTCCCCCTCACACACACACATACTCACAACTTAACTCAATCTTACCTAATAGAAGAGTAATGTGCAAATTAACCATCACTCTGCTACACACATAAGCCACACCTACCAGCCAACCAGGAGAAGTTGTGCAAATTAACCCAAGGAAGATGGCTGTGGCCATGAAGCAAACAATATGCTTGGGTTTCCCAGGCAATGGAGGAAGTCAAGATTTCCACACATCCTGGCAGGCCCAGGCTTCCACTCAAGGCTCAAAGTTTTAATTATAGAAGATAAATAAATTCCAACAAAAATGTCAGCAGCCATGGAGCTGGAGAGAGCAGGAGGCTTGGATTGCCCCTGACAATGGAGGAAGTCAAGTTCCTGCAGCCCTGGCCTGCCTTGGCCTCGACTACAAAGTTTCAATTATAGAAGATAAATAAATCCAAACACAAAAGACTGTGGAAGGCTTGGCTCTGCTCAAGGATATACAGTTTCAATTATAGAAGATAAATAAATCCCAGATACCAGGGCCTCCACTTGGGTTGCTGGGGGGTGTGGCTGGCCTACAAACCACCACAGGCCTCTCGCTCAAGCTGCCCCATGCTCCAAGGGAACCCCCACCCTGATCAGGGACACCCTTCAGGGCAAACCAGCTGGCCCCCATCCTCATTCATGCACCAGAGTCTATTCTATCTAATCCTCCTATCTGATAAAAGAGTAATATGAAAATTGACCATTAGTCCAACACAAAAGATGGTTGCCCCCCTATAAATACAAGATGGCCAGCAGGGGAGGGAATTTGGAAGGGATCAGGCCTGCAAGGGAGGACAGTTGTGGGCAATCAGGCCAGCAGATGAAGGCAGTAGGGAGGGACCAGGCCTTCAAGAGTCGGCAATTGGGGGCAATCAAGCTTGTGAGGGAGGGCAGTTAGGGGGGGGGCTAGGCTGGCAGAAGAGGGAAATTGGGGGCTACTGGGCCTGTAGGGAAGGACAATTAGGGGAGACCCAGGTCTGCAAGGAAGAGCAGTTGGGGTGGACCAGGCCTGCAGGGGAGGGCATTTAGGGGCAACCAGGCTGCTAGGGGAACAGTTAGGCCTCAATCAGGCTATCAGGGGAAAGGTTAGGGGGTTATCAGGTTGGCAGGCAGAAGCAGTTAGGGGCAATCAGGAAGGCAGGCAGGCAAGCAGTTGGGAGCCAGCAGTCCTGGATTGTAACAGGGATGTCCGACTGCTCGGTTAAGCCCGATCCCACCAGGCAGTCAGACATCACTCGAGGGGTCCCAGATTGGAGAGGTTGCAGGCTGGGCTGAGGGACACACATGCTGTGCTCGAATTTTCTGTACCGGGCCTCTAGTGTGAATATAATTAACATTTATATTTTATCTGACTTTATATCATACTCACATGGAACATAAGTACTATCATGTGTATTTTTATATGCACATATAGATGTAAGGAAGAAAAATATTCATTTCTATGTTTTTTAAAAATTCAAATTATAATTTATTATTATAAATTATAAATTTGTCAGTGTGACAATATTAATCTGACTATGAGTTTTCCATTTAATATATTAGGTCTAGTAATAATTAATGTCATTTTCTAATATATATATATATATATATATATATATATATATATATATATACACACACACACACACACACACACACACACACACCGTATTTTTCGGACCATAAGACGCACTTTTTCCCCCCAGAAGTGGGGGGAAAAAGTCCCTGCGTCTTATGGTCCAAATATAGCCTACACATATACTTTAAAAAAAAAGTTTTTTTACTTGCCCGGCTCTGTGTGGTCTCTGTGTGCTTGCCCGGCTCTAAAATGGTTCTAAATGCTGCTGTTTACTTTACAGGGTTGATTACATGTGTTTATGACTGTGATGTTGGGTTTTAATGCACATAAAATATTTTAGGACACTATTTGTTTCAGAATCTTTTTTTCTTCATTTCCCTTCTCTAAAAACTGGTGTGTCTTATGATCCGGAGCGTCTTATGGTCCAAAAAATACGGTACTTTTTTAAATCAAATTTATTTAAACAATACAACAAAATTTAATCAACAATATAGTTGCCGTTGTTTTCTACTACTTGTGCCCAACGCTCAGGAAGCATTTTAATCCCTCTGTTGTAAAATTCTTGTGATTTTGATGCAAAAAATTCGGTCAATGCATTTTTGAGGCATTCTTCATTATTAAATTTTTTTCCGAGAAGAAAGTTTTGCAAAGAACGAAACAAATGGTAATCGGAAGGGGCAATATCAGGAGAATATGCAGGTTGAGGGAGAACTTCCCATTCCAACTGACACAGTTTTTCAGCAGTGATTCTTGCAGTATGCGGTCGTGCGTTATCGTGGTGAAGAATTATGCCCTTCCGATTAATCAGCGCGGGTTCTTTTTCTCTTAAAGCTTGGGCTAACCTTTCCAATTGGGCACTATACACTGCATTTGTAATGGTTTGGGTAGATAGTAAAAGTTCATAATGAAGAATTCCTTTAAAATTCCACCAAACACACAACATCACTTTTTTCGCATGCAAGTCAGGTTTTGGCGTGGGCTGCAGAGCCTCATTTTTGTCCAACCATTGAGGCCACCTTTTCAAATTAACATACAGCACCCATTGTTCATCTCCAGTAACAATTTGCTCTAAAAATGGCAAATGGCTTTGACGAGAGAGGAGCGAACTGCAAATTGTGACTCTTTGATTACGGTTGTTGTCTGTCAACTCATGAGGAACCCATTTTCCAAACTTTTGGACTTTGCCAAGTGCACACAATTGATTGGAAATTGTTTTCTGTGAACAATTTAAAGTTGTCGCAAACTCTTGTTGGGTAATTTGAGGATTTTGCACCAAAAGAGCTTGAAGAGCTTCTTGATCAAAATTGGACACAAGGCCTTGACCACTCTTGTCATCTAACGAAAAATTTCCCTTGCGAAATTTCTCAAACCAACGTTGGCATTTTCTGGCGCTAACTGCATCTTGACCAAGAGCACTACAGATGTTTTTTGCAGCCTCACTTGCTTTTCTTCCTAATTGGAACTCGTAAAGCATGCAGTGCTGAATATGCTCTTCATCTGCCATCCTCTTAGCCCTAGTTTTGCAACAAAAACCAAACCAAACACAAACTTTTTCAAGCAAAACTTGTTAATTGCACTTCACACGTTCTGTAGATACCACGTGTTTGAAGGTTATGTCAATACAAGTCAACGCCAAGCAAGATTTTAAATGAATGTTTAAAAACGACATTAATTACTACTAGACCCGATAGTATAATGCATGTTGAGAAAAATATCAATTGAATGAGTTATTCATTTTATTTGTGTGTATGTGTCAGTTATCTGACACATGATAGTGAAAACACAGAACTTGAATAAGAAAATACAGTAGGTATTATTTTCTTATCTCTAAATGAACTGAATTTGTTTGCTTTAAGAAAGAGAGTATTCTAATATAATGAACTAACTGTATAAGAAAGTTGTGTTTAATTATTTTTTTATGTTCCTAACAACACATTTATAAATTGTACTCTTTTCTGTTGACTTGGTGGTAATAGTACACATTATACTTATAAAATATATTTTTATTGCTACTTAGGGAAATGAATTAAAGAAAATACATAGTATTAGTGTTTGTCTGAAATGTAATGCAAAATAATATATCAAAACAACTGCTAAAAGAAAAACTAAATTGACTTAAGTTAATTGACTTAACTATGAGGGAAAACTAGCAACTTTTATTATTCTTGTAGACTTGATGCTACTTACTAGTAAAAATGAATAAATAGGTAAGAATATTATTTGTTTCTATGGAGTTGAATTAAACACATTATTTACATGTTAGGTGGCTTTGACTGGAAATAATTTTAGATTGTTATATAATAAATACATGTAAAACTATAATATTTATGGATGTTATTTAAAACACAATTAACATAAAACAATTATCAATATCTTTTCAAAATTAATGTAGCAACTCAGGCATAGTTATCTGCAAATGCCACACTGCTATTTTCTCATTTTTTAGTAAAAACCAATTTAAATTGTGCTCTGCAAAAATGTATGGACATTTTGAAATTTCTATTGCCTGAAGGTTGTTTATATACATTTACTAAATTTGAAAGTTTTTTTTTAACTTTTGCATATAATTGTCATCAGTTTGTTACATTTTGGTAAAAACAAATATAGAGTTGAAACAGTTTTTTAAACAACTATTTTTATTGTTGAAAGTTTTACAGATTTCTCCCCTGCTTCCCCATGGGCCCCTTCTAGCCCCAGACTTTCTCCTCACTATTGTCTGTGTCCAGAGGTTATTAATCTTTTCCCATCCACCCCCACCTTTCCTCTGAGATTCATTTTTTTATATTTTTCACTCAAAAATGTATCTTAGCAATCCCAAATACCATAGTCATTTAAAGAAATTCAAACCTCTCAGTTAAGTTCTGTTGAAAGTGTTTTTCAATTTTTCAAATCAATTCAATATATTCTTGTGATATATTTGTTTTATAAAATATTTTATGGGTATTTAAAATATGCTCAGTACAGTGGAAAATTTAATAAGCATAATAAAAATTGTTATGTTTAAAACATAGGGGCCTAATATATGGTGACAAAAGAAGATTTGAATTTGGGTGGTGGGCACACTTTGCAATATACAGATATCCACACATAAAATGTATATTATCCTATTAACAAATGTCACCCCAATAAATTTAATTAAGAAAAAATAGGACATTACTATTTCCAATATATATATTTCAATGGAACATAAACAAAATATAAGGACTTATTTGAATAATTACATTTTTCCTCCCAGGGGAATATAAATTAAATATTTTAGATAAAAATATGATATCTATCCCTTACTTTCCCTCATTGCTAATTTTTTCCCTCCATTTTAAAGGCAGTTTATACCTCATCTTAAAACAGTATTTATTTATCTATCTATCACATTCTGAGGTTTTCAACATATGAATTTTTTTATTTCATTTTTTATTGGGGTGACATTAGTCAACGTGAACATATAGATTACATGTGTGAATTGCTAATTTATAAAAAAGCAAATATTCTTTAAAAAGAATTCACCTACTGTTGGGGCTTATACATTTGCCTTGCTCACAAACCATTTAGAAGCCTATGCTGTCTCTTCTGACTGGTATCAACCACTCATTGGCATTGTGTAACCCCACTAATTGTGCTAAGGCTTGAGGATGAGCAAATCTTTGCTTTGTTAAAAAAATAAAATGTTTAGGCAGGACAATGGAAGAGAAATATTTAAAGTTTTGAACTACTAATTTCACTTTCTGTATGGTACTGTATCCTAAAATTATAATTTACCACTAATCTAGACTGAACATAGAATAAATGTATTGCCAAATCAACCATAAAAATATTAACAATAATAATTTGGGGAGAACTTGCTAGTTGTTAGGTTCAGTTTTAATTACTTGACAGAATTTCTCATTTAATTAGATCAAATTATAGACAATTATATTTTTGCAATATCATATTTATTTATATTTACATATATAATGAAATGTAAAATAATATATCACTTTGACTACTAAAACACAGCATTTGCATGTATATTCTGGCATATAATAGTATTAACTCCATTTAAGGGAATGTCAGAGTATGAAGCTAGAAAACCATCAATATACATTGCCTGACTCTGAAATTTGCATTCATTACCACTACAATCCATCTAATACTATTTAAAAAAAATCTATTGAGTACCCACTCTGATTGAAAATGTCCCCAGATATTGTGAGAGATTAAAAAATGATGACATAAAAAAATAATCTGTAATCATGAAAACCTTACCAAATACATGTGAAAATAATATCACCACATAGCACATACTAATTTGTTACTTCAAAGTTGATCTCTTACCCCCAAAATTGAAAACTCCTTATCCCTGCTTACTGAATTCAGTCTCTAGCTCCCTCTGTGAACCCCACAATGCTCATATGGCTAATATGAAATTATAATATTCACTTTGAATATTATGTAACAATATTTAAAATATTATAAGGTTTAGTAATCTAGTAGGTTCTAGGTATGTTTTCTTATTTTATCTATATCCTCACTTTTACTTATATTCCAGAGAATAGGGCACAGAACTATTCTATACTTCTCTGCATATTTACTATTGTACTCAGAATCTGGAACATAATATTGTGAGACTATTTACAAAGAAGTGAGCCTGTAATTAAACATGTACTCTGTATTCTGTGAAAATGGTAGAAATGCTACAAAAGAAGTTTAGCTAGTGTAGAATAGTTGAAGTTTAGATAAATATGGGGTGGGGGGGATAACATTTAGAATAAGAAAGAAACTGTCATGAGAACATATTTTCCATAAAGTACAAAATTTGGAAATATTTCTGAAAAGAAAACCTGAGTAAATAATAATGAAATCATAAAGGTCAGAAAATGTATGCACTATAAAGACAAAAATCCTATATAATAAAGAGGTAATAAGCAAATTAACCCTCACACCCTCACAAGATGGCTGCCTACACCCAAGCTGGCAGGGGTGGTTAGTGAGGGATGACCAAATGACTGAACAGGAGGTTGCATGGGGCAACCAGGACAGCAGGGGCATTAGTGAGGGATTACCAAACAACTGAACAGCAGGCTGTGTGCAATGACCAGGCCAGCAGGGGGGTAGTTGGGGGCAACCAGGTAGGCAGGGGGTGTAAGTGGGAATGATTATGCTGGCAGCAGGAATATTGGGGTCTACCAGGCTGGCAAGTGGGGCAGTTAGGGGTGACCAGGCCAGCAGAGAGGAGCAGTTGGGGGTAACCAGGCTGGCAGGTGGGGCTGTAAGGGGTGACCAGACCGGCAAGTGTGTGGAAGGGGAATTAGGAACAACCAGGCTGGCAGGAAGGGGGCAGTTCGGGGTGACCTGGCCAGCAGCAGAAGGCAGTTAGAGGTGACCAGGCTGGGGGATGGGGGAGAGTTGAGTTACGGGGGTTATCAGACAGGCAGGCAGGTGAGTGATTAGGAGCCGGCGGTCCAGGATTGTGATTAGGCTTGATCCTGGGGTCCTAGGTTGGAGAGGGTGCAGGCTAGGCTGAGGTGACCTCTCCTCCATGCACAAATTTTGCATACAGGCCTCTAGCCTAGACATATAATAAAACCTTAATATGCAGATAGACCAAACAGCAGAATGACCAATTGTTATGATGTGCACTGACCACCGGGTGGCAGACACTCAATGCAGGAGCTGCCCCCTGATGGTCGGTAAGCTCCTACAGTGGGGGTGCCACTCAGCCTGAAGCCAGGCTCGCAGCTAGTGAGCTCAGTGGCCTTGGCAGGAGCCTCTCCAACCTCCACTTCAGTCAGGCAGTAAGGAATGAGGCGTCCTCAACTCTGATAGCCCTTGACTATGAGAGGGATGTCTGCCTGCCAGCTAAGGCCCAATCCCCCTGGCCTAAGCCAGCAGTCAGACATCCCCCGAGGAGTCCCAGACTATGAGAGGGTGCAGGCTGGGCTGAGGGTCCAAGCCCCAAAGTGCACAAATTTCATGCACTGGCCTCTGGTGATATAATAATATACTGGTAATCAAAGTACCTAAAGAAACCACTTAATCATAAATGTCAAATTCTTACAGGCACTAGAAATTTATATCATAAGATCAATCTGAAGAAGTTCAATTGTTTAAGCTTGAACTGGGGAGACACTCCATTAGGAAAATAGTAAAGGTCACAAAGATCAAATTGAGTCATATTAAAAAATAAATAAATAAAACATATTTCAGATCCAAAATTTAAATAATTTATGGCATTTGAATGAGGAAAGAGACTAATCAAATTGAAGTCTGTAAGTATCTAACTGAGAGAATGATAGTGCTAATGAAAAATTGAAATAGATAGAGATCAACCAAAGGTTATGCATATGAGCATACCCAATGGACACAGACAGTAGGGGAGGAAGGGAGAGGGCATGTGCTGGGGGATGGGATGGGGAATAGCCTGGGAGAGGTCAATGGAGGACAAAGGAGACTTATGTAATACTTCAAACAATAAAGAATTTTTTAAATAAAATTGATATTAACATTTCATGATATGTTTACAATAGGACAACTTAAAATATTTTGTTTTTTAATGGGAGCAATTGGGCATCAGGAAGAGTGCACAAATCCCAAATGTACAACTGAAGAAGGAGGGTAAATACATTGTGTAACCGCCATACACATTTCTGAAATGGCTAGGTCACTTGGGTGCATGAATATTTAAATGTAATAGATAATCTCAGATAGTATTTTAAAATCCTTATAGCAGTTTATACTCCCTATCTATACTATATGAGAGTTCCACTTTTCCTTTTGAAATGTTTTTACCTTTCTAAATATTTCTTTTCCCTGAGGCAGTTATCTGCATTTTGAGATATTTAGGATCTATATATTATTCTGGATATAACAGTAAAACTAGTCCCTGACTAACTGTACATAATAAACTTAGTCTACTGTTGTTAAGATTAACAATAGTCTGTTGTTAAGATTAAACAATATGCAAAAGAAAAGAATATCATATATTAAAAGACTGGATGTATTTTTGAAATTAAGAGTTTGCAGCAGAATAATATCCTAACACTCGGTGCAAACATCCTTTCTACCACTGAGCTTTTCACAGCATCATAAAGCAGCTGTCCAGCAGCTCAAGGTATTAAAAGAGGTTATAAAGAGCTTTGGATCACCACCGAAGCCATTCATACATGAAACCTGAGAAGGCTTTTGTGGGCTGGATGCAGTAGGTAATTAATTTGGGAAAATTCCAGGGGTTCAGACCAGATGAGCTGTTCCAGGTTTTCTGGTCCTGCTGCTGCTGATAAATAGGTGACAAGTTTTTGTTTACCAGCATTGTAAAAAAACTTCCGTAAGATTCTGCCTCTCCAAAAGAAAAACTAAAAATCATTGTGCAAAATGGGTTAAATTTCATTCCACAAAGAACATGGAGGCCATCTTTCAAAGTGAATTCTTCTAAATGACATAAAATGAGGATATTTTTAGCTCAAAGAAACATAAATTGGTTGTCACAGAACTTTAATGAGACTGATGGGGTAAGTAATTAGTGTAAGAAGAACCATCATGTTCTCTGAAGTAGTCATTGATCTAAACACTGTATTTATAGTGAGACTCTTAAGACTTTAATATAAAAGTCAATGACTATTGTTACTTAAGGGGGAAAAGGCACTGGCTTCCTAATGACAGTGATTTAATGTCTGCACTGGTGACATACTAAAGAAAATATTGTTGAATGCTATAGAAGACAATGCTTGTTAATAAAAATATAATCAATATACCTGTAGTTTATAGTAAAATGAATGTAAAATTTAGCTAAAATAATGATGAAACTGTGATTGCCATAATAATTTTATTAGAAATATCCTAAAAGTTATGTCACATATTCTAAGAAATTTGTTTAGAAACCGCAATTAAATAATTCAGAAATAATTAATTCAGAAGACAATCCATTAAATTATAACCCTCCCCACAGGTTAACTTGGTACCAAATGTATTGTTTAATTTATCATTCTTAGTATTTTTAGGCAGCCTCAAGGCAGAGAATGAAGTAATAATAAATAGGGAATAGTGGATAATTAGAGAAGGAAATGTGGAACAAAATTACTAAGGGCTTTAGGTGAAGTTCATTATTACTATTTAATAGTGCCCAAGAGCATTTGATCAAATTATGGATCAAGTTTAAAAGTGGGCTGAATGAAATCCTTATGGAGGAGAGTTTTCTAACTTTCTCAGAATTCAGCTAAATGTCATAAAATATATTCAAGATATCTCTCACATATTATATTTGTCCAAGCCTTTTGGAGAATCACTTTGTGGGAATTAAATATATATTTTAGGGGAGAAGGATAAAGTCACATATACTGTATTAAAATTAAGAGAATAAGGAAAAAAAAGGAAGCGAAGAGAGGTAAAAAGTGAAAGTAAAAACTTGAGTTGTATGACAATAGGCTGTGTGCCACACAGACTGAGACCATTGTATGTTTAAGCAGTAAGGGACTGTAGGGGTGACTGACTAGTTAAGTGACATATTGTAAGTACAGCCCTCAGGCCATCTAACGCATGGGGAAATCTTATCTTTCTAACTGTACATATTTTCTCTTTTCTTATGACTCACCCTAGAACATCAAATTTCCATGATTAAACTTTTAATGGGTATAAATGCATATTTGATTTGTTTTTTTCTTGTTTGTTTGCGTTTTTTTTTTTTTAATTACCATAGTCATGACCATACAACCTATGAATGCTAACCAGCCATGTGATATGGAGATATTCCTCACAGTTTCTTAAGTAAAGCCAGTTTATTTAGGTAATGAATGAGTTAGAGATGTGCAGTTTCTATATATGCTATACAGAACTAGGGACATTTGTGGTCAGTGGAAGGAAAGTATGCTATGCCTGTTTATTCAACCACATGCTGCAGGCTAGGTGACATGTTTGGAAATTGTATTGGTACTAATAATAATGATATTAATATTAACAATAGCATGTGCTTGCTTCATGAATTCTGAGTAATCTGTGCCATATTCATGGGTAGCTTGGCTTCCCTGAAAATATTTGTCATGATACTAAGCAGAAGAGACTAATTCTAAAATTTCAGTATATTTGGCCTATAAAGGAAATAAATAGCACTATTTCAAATGTTCTCCAATCTAGTGATAGCTATGCTATTGGATATATTCTAAAATCATTGTGAAAAAAAATAATATCATAGTTGTTGTCTAACTTGTATTGGATAAGACATTTGTATTATTATATAAACCCCCAAATGTAAAATTGAAAAAAACAGTTGATAATAACATTCAATGAGCACAAAATCTCAAGAATAAATTACCCATCTATTATTTGATAATTGGTATTATCTTGATGTGATTTAATTAATAATTCTAAAATGCTCTCCTTTGACCAGGCACTTTGCTAGAACCTGGGGATATATAGATTGATCAGTAGATCCAAAATAAATAGAAAAGGTACATACAATCTCAGCTGCTTATAAATTGTATGAGCTATGAAAGGTATCAACGACAAAAAATGCTAAAAGACCTAAGGAGAAAAAGGCTTGTTATTTTTCCCATAAAGATGGCAATGAAGGCAAAGAAGGAAACCCCTGCTCCTTCCCAAGCCGAAGCTACAGCAAAGGTTTTGAAGGCAAAGAAAGTGAAGAAAGGCGTCCTCAGCCATTAAAAATAATGAATATTCATACATCACTCACCTTCCCACGCAGAAGGTAATGCAACTCTGAAGTCAGCTCAATATCCTCAGAAGAGAGTCCCAGGAGACACAAGCATGACCACTGTACTATCCTTAAGTTCTCTCTGACTTCCAAGTCAGCCATGAAGAGGACAGGAGACAGCAGCACACACAGGTGTTTACTGTGGGTGCCAAGGCCAAAAAGCACCAGATGAAACCAGCTGTGAAGAAGCTCTATGATATTGACGTGACCAAGTCAACACCCTGATCAGGCCCGATGGACAGAAGAGGGAATATGTTTGGCTCCAGACTATAATCAACCGAATTAGGATAATCTAAACTGAGTCCAGATGCCAGATGGCTATTTCTAAATATAAAATTTTACTAATTTTTCCCCTTCCCCCTTCATTTTCTCAACTCAAAAAGGTGCAACTATTCTAGTCATGGTTGCCCACTCAATTCCCCCTGCCCCTGCCACCTGCCCCACTACTCTCATTGCCCTTTTACCATGGCTGGCATTCTGTTTGAGGATGTTTTTATGTGTGAGATATTGACCCAGAGAGCAACAAGTTTGACTGAGTGTCCCGACTGCATTGTGAGAGTGAATCTTTCAAGATAGACCTTATCTTAGATGTAAACATTCATATTTACCATGTAGATTTAGTCATTCTTCATACAGTACCTTGTATGAAGATGGTACCTTGGATGACGAAGTGTTTTAGGGATTAAGTGGTCAGTTGGTCAGTAGTAACTAGAGAAGGGGGTTTGTTTTGATGCTTTAAAGCAGCAGCATCCCCAGTGATACATCATTTCCTGTTGGAGCTGATCTTGTCTGATACCCTGTCCTAATGAATAGGAGAGACAATGTTAACTTTCTCAGTATGTGCCAATTTTAATTTTCTGGCTAATAATATTTTACATCTCATGATCTCTTTTTGCCATTTTCTCAGGCTACAATGGGCTTGCCTTATATAGTCACATTTGTCTTTCCTCCACCTCTAATTTTTCCAAAGTTATTGTCAGTGCAACTTGCTCAACCTGTCTAAAATGTCAACGTTTTTCTCCTGAAACTTATCTCCCTGCATTACTTTTTTCCTTAGGCCCTATCACTATTTGTTTACTTACTGCAGGAAGCAGCCTCTAAAATGACCCCCAATGAGCCTCACCTCATGCTCTTGTGTAATCTTCTGTCCTTTAAGGGTGAGCAGTACTTATTGACTCACTTCTAACAACTACAATATGACAAGCGGTGAGATGCCACTTCTGAAATTAAGTATCGGAAAGATGGTGGCTTCTACCTCTCTCTTTTGGAAAAGCTGCTGTTTTGTGAGTGACCCTAGGGCAAGGAATGATGCCTCCAGCCAAGAGCTAACAGTCATGTGAGTGGAACTCTTGGTTCTTGTGACAGCAACTATGAATGCCAGATAGACAGCACCTTATGAGAGACCCTGAGCTGGAAACACCTTGAACAGCTGCACTTGGACTTGAAACCTACAGAAATTGTGGAATAATAAATATTTTTAGTAGCTTTTGGCACAATTGAGTATGACACTAGATAATTGTTACACTTATTTAGCTTGATTATCATTTCACCAGCCAGAGAGGCAGTAATTTGATGTTTTTGTGTGCATGTTTCGTTTTTGTTTTTCTCTCACTGTTTTACCTTAGTGCCTAAAATTAGGAATGACACTATAGTTGCATATTAATATGTAAGGTGTCCAAAATGTGTACTCTGATAAAAAACAGAGTATGTAATCTTTTTTGAAAATGATTCTGTATGCACAAATTCTGAATTCAATAAATTCATGAACCTCTATAATGTTACACAGTAAAAATACACAGTAAAAATACACATTGGACACCAAAACTCTACCATTCTTGTAAAGGCTCTACCTTTCATGAAATTACTCCCTGCATATACTCTAGGTTGATTGGTGGGTATAAATGGCTAAGTAGGCAAAAAAAAAAAATATATTGCAATAGTTTTTTAAGACATCTGTATAAATTGATGACTAGAATGCTATGTGAGTCTTATGATTAAGTAATAAAGTAATTTCTTAAAGATAAGTTAATGCATAATTAACGCAATATTATCTTCCTGTTTGCTAAGCTCTGCTTTAATATCATACATTATCATTGGCTGACAGGCTGCCACCCTACCCAACAAACACACATGGGCTTGTTAACTTACTGAAGTTAACAAAAAAAATAAAAAAGAAAAGAAAAGAAAAATGATGAATGGAGCATAGGTGTGGCTGGAGTGGAGAGCAAAAAGGATGGCTACAACAAATAAGGCTTAAAAGATAAACTGATTATATTTTCAAGGACCTTGTGAAGGCCAACCTTAGGAACTTTATCCTATGGGCAAAGACAAGACATCAGAGTTGTATTTCAATGAGTGAGATGACCATTCCATTTCTAGAAAGGCAACCAAAGACAACATTGTTCATGCATGAGAGGAGAAACATTAGGAATATCCTGGAAAATATAATGGGATTAACTTTAAGAACTCCTAATAATGATCGAAGATAAAAAGGAGCAGATTGCCAAAACATTTCAGGGATAAAAATCTTCATGTTTTTCAGAATCAGTGGATTTATTATAAAACAATAAGAGAGCGAGGAACAGATAACAATTTGGACTTAATGTACTTGGGATGATGAGTCTAGTTATAGTTTCTGTTTGGAACATCACAATTTACAAAACATTTTTATTTATACTGATTTCTATTATTTCAGTAACCTTGTGATAAGTCAATGTGTATTGAACAGCAAATAGGGTTTACAAAGCTAAAAAGGCTCTGACCACTATTAAAACCAGTTCTTTGTGAGATGCTATACACAGTCACCTTTTTTTCCTTATGAAGTAGATGTTGACTTGTGTTCCCCTCTTCAAAGATACTTACACATACCTATATTGTCTTTGATTCTCCCCATAATACTAGGTAAACTGGCTAATACAAAGATCTTATTTAAAGGGCATATGTGTAGTAGGTGATGTTTATGTGTCTCTGAAAAAATAGTTAGCAGTACTTCTCAAACTTTAAGCATATAAATCATCTGTGGATTCTGATAAAATGTAGCTTCAGATTCAGTAGTTCTTGAATGGGGCCTGAAATTCTGCATTTCTAACAAGCTCCCCATGATGTCAATGCCATTAGTCCATGGACACATTTGATTAGAAATGATTTCAACTATTGATAGAACCACAGGCATGTCCACACACACACACACACACACACACACACACACACACACACACCAAAGTACATTTGCTAAAAGCAAATGTGCCTTCTGAGACAATTACAATGTACTTGATCTCAATTTTAAAGTCCTAATCATTTCTCACAGGTTTCTAGGTGGATATATTGCTGCCAATCATACACATCTCCTTTCGGTAATATAACTGCATTGCACTTATGTCTCAGCTGGCAGCACCCTCCTGAAGGTTTTTAAACATGTTAGTAGTATTTTTCAAGAACAGATCTTATGAAGCACCACAGCCTTTGTTGTTTGTTTATTAATAATTATTTTACTGACAACTTGAAAGCATGCCTCTTCACTTTGCAACTATTGTATTTTAAAATTAAAATTATTTCCAATGCATTTTAAATATTTATCTGGCGATAACATCTGTTTGGAAGCAGAATCCTTAACTCTTTCACAGGGCTTATTTTTTATGATTCCATAGCTGTATGGTATTTTTTTTTTAATAATCCAATATTCCACACATAATCCAAGTGTGCCCACTGGACAAGTCAGTGCATTGTTTTTAGTATCTGCACTGAAAAATGTGTATTTTCCAGGATTCCTGTTGCCACTCATGTGAATGGGCACGTTTTGTTCATGTTACCAGCACACATGCCATTTTTGAAGGTCCTTTTGTTACAGATTGCCTAATGTTCACATTCCTGGCTTATGTCTTATCGGACATGCATCTTTCTAAGAAGGCACTTCTCACTCTTGGTGGTGTCTTCTACTGCTGCTCCTGTTAAATTCTTCATGAACACTGTACTGTGCCCTCCAATTCTCTTCTTGAGATCTGGAATATGTAATCTTAATACATCATATTTATCTAGTACATATAAGGGTCACTTGTCTGGTCATATAAGGGTCACTTGTCTGGTCACACACACACACACACACACACACACACACGCACACGCACACAGAAGAGTAGCCTGCTAATGTTTGTGTCCTTTTGATACAAATGACACACATTAAAAATGGTAAATGACGCTTTGTGTTTTATCTGAATGAAGAACCAAACAGTGTAAGAGTTCATCAGCTTTACCTTGAATCTTTTCCTGATATTTTCAAGGCTATCTAAAAGAACAAGCTTTAAACAAATTTTGTATCTCAGTTGGCTGAGATATAAGAGCAATTTAATAATTAGACAGTAGTTATGAGCCACAGACAAGTTGCATTTGTTATTGAATTTTTGTCAGCTATATCTACCAATTATCAAACAAAGTGATTTTATAAATTGATGTGTACTATAAATATAGCAGATATTTTTAAAATTGTAATAATTTTTCCATTCAAGTTCTGGTCTCTCTCATTGTCCTCATTAATCAGGTATCTGTATATATACTGAATAATATCTAAGAGCTCCACTCTATTGAATCAGTCAATTTTTCTATCTGTCCCAATATATACTGTCTTAACAACTTAAGCTTTATTACAATATTAATCAATGTTGGGACAGTCCCCCATCTTTGTTTTTCTTCTTAAGTAGAATAATTTTGTATTCTAGAGTACAATTTCTTCAAAAATGGCTTTTTGACTGCTTCTCACAAAATTGTGAATGACAAAAATGAACTTAGAGATCAGTTGGAAAGAAAAAATCTTTAAAATATTGGGTTTATCCTTACATAAAGTTCTTGTACATATTAAACTGTATGTTTTTGTTTGTATACATGATATTTACTTTTTAAGATATATTTCACATTCTTTATCAAAGGTAAATAAAATTATAAATAATAAAATATCCTTCATATAAAAAGAAATCTTTAATTTTAACGTACCTAATTTTATCCATTCTTGCATTTTCATTTGTTCTATAAAAATTTTACCTAAGAAGTTTATTTTTCCCCTAGGATACAATAAACTTTTTCTTAATTTTTCTTCATTAACTTTATAGGTTAACCTTCAGAAATAAATATTCCATCCATCTAGCATTTATTTTGTATGTCATGTTCGATTAAGTTCCTTGTTCTCTATATAAAAGTGAGTTTTCCTGATGCAATCTACTTAATCTCTCCATCTTTCTGCAATGGTTTATTGTAACACTTTATCATATATTAAATTCTGACATATGCATGGTCTGTTTCAAGCTTTGCATTCTTCCACTTTATCTGTGTGTTCTTGGTCATGCCAAAATTAAAAACATATGACTTATACTGTACTATGCCTTATTGTTACACTATTTTTAAAAGTTGACCAGGATTTTTCTGTGTGTGTGTGCATGCTTATATTTCTTATACATTTTACAACATTTTTTTAGGTTTATCAAAAATAAAACAAAAATCAGGAATGGAGATTGCATGGAATTTATATACATTTTAAATGGAATGGTCCCAGTCTGATGTGGCTCAATTGGTTAAAGTGTCATCTGTGAACAGAAGAGTCTGGGTTTCAATTTCTAATCAGATCATATATCCAGGTTGTGGGTTCAATCTCCCATTGAGATGTATAGGAAAGGCAAACAATTGGTGTTTCACTCTCACATTAATGTTTCTGTCTCTTCCTTTCCCTCCTTCTTCTCTCTTTAGAATCAATGAAAAACATATCCCCGAGTGAAGATTTTTAAAAAATGTGCTGAGAAAGTTTTAAATACTAAAATGGATTACCTGGACTATACTAATTATGTCTTCAAATTAACAATGAAGTTTTCAAAACTATAAGTGGGTTCACTGGGTAAATAATGTGGGTAAATAAATGTATATGTGTCATTTATAAAATAAGAAATCAAGAGTCAATAAGTATTTGAAAAAAATGTTCAAAATCATCTGCATTTAAAAATGCAATTAAAGCAACACTGAAATATCATTTTATACCTTGATTTCTGTCTAATTAGAATACTTTATAATTTGCAGTGTCAATTGGGGATATGTGGAGTTGTAAAATCCCCTTGTTCATATGAATATCTTTGAAATTCTCTCAGAAATCCAAATGCAATATTTTATGCTCAGCAGAAAATAAGTACATTTTGTGTTACAAAATGACAGATAATTAAGATCAAGAAAAATCACATCACACGAAAACATGTTGATTCAAACAGTAGCACCACTTTTAATTTATCTTGCTCAATAAAAGTAAGGCATGCAGATACCTTGGAATTCTGGAAACCCATTTTAAGATGAATTACTAATGCATGCCTCCTGATAAAAAGGATAGACATAAACTAATGTTTATTAATATAAACAATTTGGGACAAATTCACTATGCATAAATAGTAGGTATGCAATAGTTTCCTTTCTTTTTTAAAAATATATTTTATTGATTTTTTAGAGAGAAAAAGGAAGAGAGATGAGAGTTAGAAACATCGATGAGAGAGTATAGTGGATCAGCTACCTCTTGCACACCCCCTACTGGGGATGTGCCCGCAACCAAGGTACATGCCCTTGACTGGAATCGAACCTGAGACCTTTCAGTCCGCAGGTAGATGCTCTATCCACTGAGCCAAACCAGTTTTGGCAGTTTCCTTTCTTTTAATTATCTTTATTGTTGAAAGTATTACAGATGTCCCCTTTGTTTTGTTTTTTATTTTTCCTTCTATTGGCCCCCCTCCCACTCAAATTCACCCCTCCAAACCCTCATCACACATTGTCTGTGTCCATGAGCTATGCATAATATATCCATATAAATTCCCTTGTCAATCTCTCCCCCCTCATCCTCCATATACCCATTTCCCTCTAAAATTTATTAGTTTGTTCTTGATCTTTTTTGTCCATCAGTTTATTTTGTTCATTAGATTTCACATATGAGTGAGATCAAGTGATATTAATCTTTCTCTGATTTATTTCACTTAGCATAATACTCTCCAGATCCATCCAAGCTGTTGCAAATGGTAAGAGTCCTTCTGTTTTGCTGCCATGTAGCATTCCATTGTGTATATGTACCACAGGATAAACACTTATTTGCTGATGGGTACTTAGGCTGTTTCCAAATCTTAGCTATTGTAAATTGTGTCGTTATGAACATAGAGGTACATACATTCTTTCTGATTGGTGTTTCAGGTTTCTTAGGATATATTCCTAGAAGTGGGATCACTGGGTCAAATGGGAGTTCCATATTTAATTGTTTGAGGAAACGCCATACTATGTTCTACAGTGGCTGCACCAGTCTGCATTCTCATCAGCAGTTTACTAGGGTTCCCTTTTTTCAACATCCTTGCCAACACTCATCATTTGTTGGTTTGTTGATGATAGCCATTCTGACAGGTGTGAAGTGATACCTCATTGTCCTTTTAATTTGCAACTCTCGGATGATTAGAGACTTTGAGCATGTTTCATGTATCTTGACCTTCTGTATCTCCACTTTGGAAAAGTGTCTATTTAGACACTTTGCCCATTTTTTTAAATTGAATTCATTTGTCTTCCATTTATTAACTTGTATGATTTCCTTATATGTTTTGGAAATTAACTCCTTATCAGATGTATCATTGACAAGTGTGCTCTCTTATGCAGTGGGCTCTGTTTTCACTTTTTGATGGTTTCTTTTGCTGTGCAGAAGCTTTTTTATTTTGAAGTAGTCCAATTTGTTTATTTTTCTCCTTAGTTTCTGTTGCCCTGGGAGTTGTATCCGTAAACATATTGCTATGAGAGTTGTCTGAGATTTTGATGCCTAAGTTGTCTTCTAAAATTTTTATGGTTTTATAACTTATACTTATGTCTTTTATCCATTTTTAGTTTGTTCCTGTGTATGGTATAGTTTGGTGATCTTGTTTCATTTTTTTCCAAGTACCTGTCCATTTTTCCCAACACCACGTAATGAAGAGATCGTCTTTACTACTCCATTGTACACTCTTGCCTCCTCTGTCAAATATTAATTGACCATAATGGCTTGGGTCAATTTCAATGTCTATGTTCTGTTCCACTGATCTAAATGCCTGCTCTTGTGCCAATACCAGGTGGTTTTGATTACAATGGCTTTACAGTATAACTTGGTATCTGGTATTGTGGTTCCTCCAACTTTGTTCTTTTTTTCAAGATTGCTGTGGCTATTTGGGGTCTTTTTTTGGTTCCATATAAAATTTTTGGAGTATCTGTTCTAGGTCTGTGAAATATGTGATTGATATTTTAATAGGGATTGTATTAAATCTGTAGATTGCCTTGGATAGCATGGACATTTTAATGATGTTGATTCTACCATTTCATGAACATGGTATATTCTTCCATTTGTTTATTCTGTCTCCTTTTTCAATGTCCTGTACTTTTCCAAGTACAGGTCTTTTACCTCCTTGGTTAAGGTTATTATTAATTAAGTATCTTAATTTTTTTGTTACAATGGTAAGTGGGATTGCTTGTTTAGTTTCTCTTTAGGAGACTTCGTTATTGATATATAAAAATGCCATCCATTTTTGGGTGTTAATTTTATGTCCTTCTATATTGCCAAATTCATTTATTAAACTTAGTTGTTTTTTGGTGGATTCTATTGGGTTTTCTATGTGCAATATCATGTCAACTGTGAATAATCAGAGTTTTGCTTCCTCCTTTCCAATTTGGATGCTTTCTATTTTTTCTTCTTGTCTAATTGCTTGGCTAGGCCTTCCAGTGCTATGTTGAGTAAGAGTGGTAAAAGCAGATATGCTGGTATTGTTCCTGTTCTTAGGGGAAATGGTTTTAGTTTTTGCCCAGTGAGTATTATATTGGCTGCAGGATTTTCATATATGGTCTTTATTATGTTGCAGTATGATCTCACTATTCCCACTTTGCTTAGAGTTTTTACCAAAGACGGGTGTTGGATTTCATCGAATGCTTTTTTCTGCATCTATTAATATGATCATGTGATTTTTGTCTTTAAATATGTTTACTAGTTGTACCAGTTAATAATTTGCATTTTATAATTAAAGAAAACACTATAATTTCAAGAGAAACATCAAAAGTGCTTTATTAAAAGTAATGTCCATTGCTAGTTACGTATTTCCTCCATATTTCAGGTAATTTGTGGATAGTGTTACAATTGAATTTTTGAGGAAACAATTCAGAGACCCAATTGTCCACTTCATATGTCTTGAAGTGCTACTCAGAAAGTGCGTGTGTGTACCATTGATCAGAATGATACAAAAGATCAACAAATCCAAGAGCTGGTTCTTTGAAAAGACAAACACATCCGATAAACCTTTAGCTGACTCATCGAGAGAGAGAGAGAGAGAGAGAGAGAGAGAGAGAGAGAGAGAGAGATGATCCAAATAAACAAAATCAGAAACAAAAGAGGCAAAGTAACAAATGAACTCACAGAAATACAAAGGATCAGAAAAAAATACTGTGGGAAAATATTCCAACAAGCTGGACAACATTGATGAAATGGACATATTCCTAGAAAAATACAGTCTGCAATATTTTCTATAAGCATTGAGGGAAACTAAGCACAAGTAAAATACAGATTTATATCTCTTAGCTACAATATGGTGCTATTTTATTTTCTTGGCTCTCATTTAAATTTTCTATTTAATCAAAACTAATTTTATATTTTTTCAATGCATTATTTTTGTATATGCAGCATCAAAAACATCAACTCACTATTTAAAAGCAAGCAAAAGATATTTTATCTCCATGATAGACACTCATGTCATTATATAGTGTGTCATAGTAGCAAAGAAATGAATATTGAATCAAAGTACAGATCAGGGTGACCTAGACTACACGAAAAAGTGAACATGACAAGAGATGACAACTCAAACAAAATTAAAAGGAACTATATAAAAATCAAAGCAATAATGAATTTCACTAGACACAACGAGCTCCTATTATCAGTAGATGAATTGAAATCTCTTTTTTTCTTTGCCAGGTGAGAGTAGAAAACGAAAATGACAAGAGACAAGTGAAACTTTGGTAGTATAGAAAAAAGTATTCTTTGTAGACACTTTCTTGTTAGGAATTCCATTTCATGCCAATGGACTTTTCATATGCTTCCACTGATACATTTGTTCTCCCAAAATTCTGTACATTTACAATAACTGCCAAATTTAAAAATATTTACAATAATTGTTTTCCTTAGTTTATACAATTATTTCAAAGGTATTATTTGTTGTTTCTCAAGCTAACTGAATTATTAGGTCAGGCGCATGGTATTATTAGTAAACCTATATTGTTCTTTAAATATATATATTTTATTGATTTTTTACAGAGGAAGGGAAAGGGATAGAGAATTAGAAACATTGATCAGCTGCCTCCTGCACACCCCCTACTGGGGATGTGCCCACAACCAAGGTACGTGCCCTTGACCGGAATCGAACATGGGACCATTCAGTCCGCAGGCCGAAGCTCTATCCACTGAAGCCAAACTGGTCTTGGCCCTATATTGTTCTTTAAATGGTTAAATTTTAAAGATCTTCTAAGCAAATAAATGAAAGATCTGAACAAAAACCTAGTTCTTCTTAATCCAAATGCTGTGTTTCTTCCATGATCACATTTCTATGATATTATTATTGAATTTGTAGTAGTTTAGCTAATTCAGCAGATATAAAATGAACCTTATTTTGATTTGCATTTTTAGGTAAGAGAACAGTAAAGGATTATCATGATAAATCTGGCACTTTCTAATGGTGTTAATGATGTTCTCTGAAGCAGTTCAAAATGAAATAATTTGTGTTTAGTACATATACTTTAATGTTTATATTTTTTGGACAGAACAGTTCTAGAATTATCTTATTTGTGAGACAAAAATTAAAAGATAGGAGCATGTTAAATTTAATTTTTGTAGCCGAAACCGGTTTTGGCTCAGTGGATAGAGCGTCGGCCTGTGGACTGAAAAGTCCCAGGATTGATTCCGGTCAAGGGCATGTACCTTGGTTGCGGGCACATCCCCAGTAGGGGCTGTGCAAGAGGCAGCTGATCGATGATTCTCTCTCATCGATGTTTCTAACTCTCTGTCCCTCTCTCTTCCTCTCTGTAAAAAAAAATCAATAAAATATATTTTAAAATTAATTTTTGTAAATACAGAAGTACAATAAAATATATTTTGGCTTTAGTAGTCTGAATAAGAAAATTGAAATTAGTGAGGGGACAGTTTCATCAAAATGGCAAGAAATTCATAAGTACATTTTGAACAAATGGCAGATTAAACTGTACAACAATTTGTGTATAAACAAGAAATTTATTTGGAGGAATGACCTGATGAGTTAAAAATCAGAAAAAGAAAAAGGAGGAGGCAGGAAAATCACACTGGCAAAAACATAAGGAAAGAGAAACACTAAAAGACAAAACAGGAGAAACAGTGCAGGAAGAGAAAAAGATCTGATAAGGGAACTAATCTTTCTTCACTGCAGTGTCAGTAACCAGCCTCTGTGAGGACTGGCGGCAAGTTGTTGAGGATGTTCAGTGCTTAATTATAGGCAGGGTCAAACCCACCAAAGGAACTATTTCTCCCTCTTCTCTTTCCTCCCACACTGTACTTCAATACCCACAGACTAAGACATATTTTTTTTTATTTATGTCCCCCACGTCCCTCTGTGATTGGAGGATTACATAGGTGAAATTTCTCCTTCACTAGTGCGAGTGGCATTCTTGAGGAGCAGCTGGAATAAGGAGGCCCACATGAAAGGAAGAGATGTGGTAGACAGGCTTATTTTTGTGAAATTATATTCCTCCCATTTCCAAAGTCCAGGAAAAGGTGCAGCTGGGTAGAGCTAGAAGCAAAATCAGAGTCCAAAGTTTCCACCCCATGGTGGAGCTGAGTCCAGCAGAGCATTGAAACGGGAATTTTAGGGGTAAAATAGGCCAGGTTTGGGGTTGTTGCATGTTCATTTTCATTAGTTTTCAGGAAGTTTTTTTTATTTCTTAATCTCATCGGTAACACATTCATTATTTAATATACTATTTAGCCCTCAGGTGTTGGAATGTTTTCAGGTGTTTTTACTGTGGTAGATTTCTCATTTCATCCCACTGTGACCTGAGAAGATGGTTGACATGATTTTCCCCCAAGGCAAAGCTACCTGTCCAGCTAATGCTTGCGTGAGGAAGAGGGCCTCTGCAGTGTGAGGGAATGACTCAGCACAGGAAACCAGACTGTCTGCCTTCTGAGTTCTAGCCTCAGAGCCCCCAATCCTGGCTTCTGCTCACTCAGCTCCTCTCCACTCAGCCTTTCCTCTGCTGGTGCACAAGACGGGTGGCTCCACAGGGAATTTTGTGCATCGGCCCCTTAAGAGGGTGCCTGGATTTCTAGTTGTCTCTGCCTAGCCAACAGCAACTCTGCTGCTTTGCACAGCTAGATGTTATGTGGGTACCCTTCTCTGTTCTACTGCTCTTTGTTAGGGCACTTAGCTTGGGGATTAGACCCTAGAAGTCTTGTTGGCAACCCTCCCATGGCTGAGATATCTCTTGGAACTTCAGGTGATGTCTGTCTGAGCCCAGCCTGCCCTTTCACTCCTCCTCCCCTCCTACCTGTTTAAATTCAGTCTCCACTTTTGGTCCTTGGTTAATAGGGTTCTCTCAAGCAAGTCTTCTCTTGATTATTCATGAAGTTTTTCTGTATTTTAGTTGTAATTCCAGTTAGGTGTTGAGAACATGTTTGTGCAGCATCCACTTACTCTGCTGCCATTTTTAATCTCTATATTTCTTAACTTAATATGGAGCTGTTGCATATTGATTCAAAGAACTATAGGAGTAATGCTGGATAATGCATTTTTATTATAAATGTATAGAATTAATTCAATCACCATTTTTTCATTAACTCTATATTTGTATTTATATTTGTTATTATTATCATATCTGGTTTTTAATTTTAAGACACAAAAACATATTGTATTCTGAAACTCCCTCATAGACATTCTCAAATTCCTACTTTATCCATAATTTCACATATTTGGTTGAAGTAAAAAAAAAAATACTTCTCTAATGTCAATATATTCTATTTTCTCTTTAATCATAATAAATAAAATTTTTTAAGGGGCAAACACACATCCATAACAACAATGACATCAACCAAGGCACCAAACCCCATGTGACTGAAAAAGTATACTCCTGACATATTGGTGCTTTACACCATTTTAAGATCTCAGGCTTGTGCCACCCAGTCCCAGAAGCATAAAGATGGGTGAAGAATTTTAGCATTTCAGAATTCAGTGAGAATGGAAGGAACAAGGCTCAAGCACCACCCAAATTTTACTTATTATTAATTATCACTGGAATATAATCATTCCATTTCTGGATTTTCTAAATCTCTTCATGGAAATTATTTTGAGAAAAGCCACATATGTTTGCTTTTTTCCACACATATACTAAAATTGGAACAATACAGAGAAGCTTAGCATGGTCCTTGCATAAGAACAACATGTAACTTTTACTGTTCCATATTTTTAATTAATTGTTCCATAGTTTTTGTTAAGGTAATAAATTTGTTTTGAAAATAGTAGTGATGATTACACAACATTATGAAGGTAATTAATGCCAGGAAATTTACACTAGACTTACTTAAAACAGCAAATTTTATATATGTACTATATACATCATAAATATAATACTTATATAATATTTATGATGCATATAATACATATTTATAATATTAATAGTACATATTTTTTAAAATATTAGCAAATAAGCTTACTAAAACAAAACATAGTTAATTTTAGAGGGTCCATTATATTGAATCATTGTTCCAGATGCTTTTTGTTTTTTTAAGGGAAAATTGAAAATTAATGAGAAGAACAAGAATACAAAATTGTAATTATCATTTATTTCTCATTTTAAAGCTGAATAACAAATATATTAGTGTTTTACACGTGAAATATATTGAAAAATAAATAATTAATATGTAATTAAAGCCATGGTAGTGATATTGTTATGATTGATCCAATTATTAATTAAGTGAATAGGAACAGAGGGAAAGCCAAATATTGTAAGCATGACCAGTAAAGTCTGGGTGAAAGAGAGAAGGTGATTTTCTGTCAGTCACAGCTGGGAGCAGGCTATTGGCCAGAATAGGTGTGGCCACTACAAGGGCACAAAATCTGAAGTATTGTACATGAACTCCTAAACAAAGGGAGTTCTCTCCCTTGCCCTTCCAGACCCTCTTACTCTCTTTACACTCTTACTGTGGGGGAGGGGTATGCTCTTACACTCTACCCTAGCCCACATGGCTCATGGTCATGTGGACCCCAACCATGGACTATTGGAAAACAACTAGTCTGATGTTGATACGGAATTTTTGGACTGGAACTCGGATTGTCTGCTGGAATCAAAGAATGAATCCACAGACAGAGAGACAAACAATCCAATTAAAATATGGGCAAAGGACCTAAATAGACACTTCTCCAAAGAGGACATGCAGATGGCCAAGAGACATATGAAAAAATGTTCAAAGTCACAAATCATTTGAGAGATGCAAATTAAAAGGACAAGGAGGTATCACCTCAAACTTGTCAGAATGGCTACCATCAATAAATCAACAAATGAGAAGTGCTGGTGAGATTGTGAAGAAAAAGGAACCCTAGTATACTGATGGTGGAAATGCAGACTAGTGCAGCCACTATGGAAAATGGTATGAAGTTTCCTTAAAAAAAAATAAAAATAAAAATAAAAAATAAAATATATATATATGGAACTGCTATTTGACCCAGAATCCCACTTCTAGGAATATATCCTAAGAAACCCAAAACACCAATCAGAAAGAATGTATGCACCCCTTCCTACATTTATACTACCACAATTTACAAGAGCTAATATCCGGAAACAGCCCAAGTGCCCATCAGTAGATGAGTGGATAATAAAGAAACTATATTACATTTATATCATGGAATACTTTGAGGCAGTAAAAAAAGAAGAAGCTCTTGCCCTTTGAAACAGCATGGAGGGACCTGGAGAATATCATGCTAAGTGAAATAAGTCATTCAGAGAAAGACAATATCACATGATCTCATATGTGGAATCTAAGTAACAAAATAAACTGATGACCAGAGGGGGTCCAGAGACTGCAGGCATTGGAACAGAATGCTAATCTTGGAGGGAAGGCAGGGGAGGGAGTGTGGGTGGGAGCTAATCAACCAAGGACCTTGTATGGACAGAAGCAATGGGTTGATGAGGGCCTGGGGCAGAGGACAGCTGGAGAGGGTCAGTGGGGGGGGGGGGGCGAGAAAGGTGGCATATGTAATATTTTCAACAATAGAAAATAAAATCCTATCTAATAAAAGAGTAATATGCAGATTGATCATCACTCCAACACACAAGATGGCTGCCCCTATGTGGTCAAAGATCCTACCCTTATGTGGACACAAGATAGCCATTACAATAAGGCCAGCAGGGGAGGGCAGTTGGGAGGCACCAGGCCTACAAGGGAGGGCAGTTAGGGGTGAACAGGCCGGCAGAGGAGGGAAGTTGGGGGCAAATGGGGTGGCAAGGGAGCAGTTAGGCATCAATCAGACTGTCAGCAGAGTGGTTAGGGGGTTATCAGGATGGCAGGAAGAAGCGGTTAGGGGCAATCAGGAAGGCAGGCAGGTGAGCAGTTGGGAGCCAGCAGTCCTGGATTGTGAGAGGGATGTCTCACTGCCCCTCGGACATCCCTTGAGGGGTCCCAGATTAGAGAGGGTGCAGGCTGGGCTAAGGGACACCTCCCCTCCATGCAACTGGCCTCTAGTAAAAAATAAAAAGATAGGGTGAAAAGGCAGAAATTGCATGGAAAAATTAGAATTATGTTTGCAAAACATAGACTGAATGTATAAAATGACTTAAAACTTAAAAACTGAATTGATAAAAAAAATAATCATAGGCTAAACTATGGCTATCTGTAGTATGCTTTTATAACTTCTAAGGCAAAATGAAACACAATGAGCACAAACAATTACTTAAAAATTGTTCTCAAATTTCTTAGCAAGAGATTGTGCTAATTTTAATTCAACAGTGGAAAATTTACTGAATACAAATTAACATATGTTTTCAGGTTCATTTTGTTATTTGGACCATAGGACTATGAAAGGATTTTTATTTATTTATTGAAATTTTTACTTTTATTCACAGAAACCACTTCATTTTTTTTTCAGCAATGTGATTTATTTTATTTATATGCATTTAGATAATTCATTGTTTGAATAATTTTATCTCATTTTGCTTTACCTCATTTTTCACAAGGCATTAATTTTTTTAACTTGATATATATTAATATGTGTATGTAGGGTGTATGCAATATAATTTATCCATGCAGGTTTAAAGTCATGGGTCCCTAAACTAATTTTTACACTTGGGAAATTTATCACACATATACATATATCACACATAAACACACACTAATATACACATATATTCATAGACACATATAATAAATACACATGTTAAATATATATGGTTAAAAATAAAAATGTTGCTAAAAATAAAAGCCAAATAAAAAGATAAAAATGGGACATGTGAGATGTTATCTAAAGTTCAAGAATCCTAATGTGCTTGCCTCTAGAAGTAAGAACAGAAAATACTGAGAAAGAAAAATGTTAAAAAATATAGAAAAAATGCTCAGTGTTGAAGATAGTGTATTTATATTGAATGACCAAACTAAAAATAAAACAGAACCAGAAAATTATCATAAAATGCTAAACATTAAGAATAAAGAGATCCTAAAAACCCAACGACTATTACAAAAACAGTCATTTACAAAAGAAAAGCAGTGGATTTCAATCAGACTTTCTGTTGGGGAAGGCAGTATCCATAGGCATGCAGTCTTTCATTACCCACTTGCCTACGTAAGACTGGACCTGGGCTCGGGACATTTCCTTACCAAGAAATAAAGAAACCAATAAATAAACCAATAAATAAATAAATAAATAAATAAATAAATAAATAAATAAATAAATAAATACAGAGTGTTCCCAACTTATCACTTTGTGTGGAAATACAGTTCCCTGTTTCAGTCTAAATGAATGCTCTTTTTTCTTTGCTACAAGCATGTGCATTATATGGCATCTAGCCAATCCTCCTGCTAGCAAGGGCACAATGTCTTCAGGGTATATGTAGGAACACTGCCATGCATTGGCCTCCAGGAAAGACCTGCTGGCCCTGGTATGCCAGTGCCTAAGCTGACCTTGCTCATTCTCTTCTCTAAGCATTGTTCCATCCAGTTCTTGACTGCATTGAGTTCTTCTTGAGGAGACTAATACCATGGTGCAAAGGGTGGAAGTGTTTAGAGTTCTCCCTGAGGATTGGTAACCCAAGCACATTAATCTGCTCAACATTTTCCAATAGCATCACTGGATGGCAGTAGAAAATGGATTGGTGATTTCAAATCCAGAATTTTATTTTATTATGATTTTAGAAAAAATATAAGTGGCCTGAATGTAAAACTATTAGTGACCTAAAAATGTAAAATGTAAAAGAAAAAGTAAATATGTCAGACAATTTTAATACTAGATAAGGAAATGTTGAATAATATAGGGGGACATATACTTATTTTGAAATTCTGACGGTGATGAGATATGTTGAATATTTATTTCTAAGGAAATGTATTTTAATGTACTATTAAGATATATAATGTTACAACTCTTATAAAAGTTAAACTAAAAGCAGTAATAATTTATCAAACATTAGCTCAAGAGGACAGTATATTCCATCTATTCATATGATAGCCACTTGGTATTGTTTAAAGTTGTTAAGATTCTGCCCCCAGCCCTTGCCAGTGTGGCTCAGTTGGTTGAGCATTCATTACCCCAGGCAACAAAAATTCATTGGCTCAGAGCACATGCTCTGGGGGTATGCTGGGGGCAGCCGATAGATGTTTCTCTCTCTTTCTCCCTCTCCCTTCCTCTTTCTCTAAAATCAATAAAAACCTATTTTTAAAAATCTGCCCCCAATTTTCATTTAATTCCAATGTGTGTATGGTAGGGGGTTCAGGGTGTTTTCCACACCGCCAAGCAATTCTCAAATGCCAGTTGGTTGTTCTATAATCAACTGAACTCTGCCACTACCTACCTGGAGATATTGTTGGAAATTTACCACAGATTAAGGGCTGAGATTTAGGAGACTGTCTTCTTCCACTTTAGATAGTCAAGTTCAAGTTTAGATTGTCACCTTCTAATGACCTCCTTGGGTCCCATTAATTTGTTAGAGCCACTCACAGAACTCAAAGAAACATAAGTAACATGTTTCTAGCTTATGGTTTGTTATTAAAGGATGTAAGGCAGAAACCGTCAGATGGAAGAGATGCATAGGGTAAGCTTTGGGGAAAGGGTGAAGTCTTTTCCTACCCCCTTTGGGTGCACTGCTCTCTCTCAAATCTCCAGTGTTTTCTAATCTGGAAGCTCTTCAAAATCTGGCCTTTTTGGGTTTTATGGAGGCTTAATTATATAGGCAGCATTGATTGAATCACTGACCATGAGTGATGGATTCCACTTCCAGCCTCTATGCCCTCTCAGGGAGTGAGGGGGTGGACCTGAAAGTTCTAACCCTCTAATCAAATGGTTGGATTTTTGGCAATCCAGCCAAATTGTTAGTTGTGGGCCAAAAATCACCTTATTATCGATAAATAACTAAAGACACTTTTAGGGCTGTCATCACTTAGGGAATTCCAGTGGTTCAGGAACTCCTAGGTTCCAGAAACAAAGATGAAAATCAAATGCATTTTCTTTTTATAAATAACAATGTCACAGTTGTTAAATGAAGAAATAGGTAACACTATTTTATATAGTTAATGAAAGAAGCACCACAAGAAGTAATTCTGAGATGAATTTTTAAGTAGATTCTGAAGAATCAGACTGGAAAGCAAAAGCCAGTTTGGATTCTGGTTTTTCATTATAATCTCTTGTCGTTTTTATTTCTTACTGTATATATATTATACTTAGAAAAAATTTAATTAAAATAAAACTAAAGCAGAATACATGTATATCTTATTGATCTGAAGTCCAAGCAAATTACATGAAGTAGCTTAAATCTCACAGAAAAGGTATCAGATTTATGTATCTGCAGCCTAGACTACTACCAAATCTTCATGAACCTATTTAAATTCCACAATGTTTAGTTTATTAAAATTCAGTGTTTAAATTTTGTTTATCAAAGTTTTATAACAATATATACTGAAATCATAACTAATGCAATAATACTTGAACTACATGGACATTTAAAATATTAAAAAATCAATTTTTAATAATCTTGTAGCTTATAAGATACTTAAATGCTTTTGTTTTCTTGATAAATTTTTTAAGTATATATATATATATATATATATATATATATATATAATTGATAATAAGCTTAAAGATTATTAAAATAGAGTTTTGTTTTGACAAAGTAGGAATATATTTTCCATTCTAACACTTTCTAATCATTTTATATCTTTATAAAGTACCTGTTATGAAAAAATATATTTTCCTTAGTATTGTATTTAAAGTAATTGTTAATAGGTCTCATTAATCATGTGTTACTTCATAACATAAAGATTTATTGACTTTTCACTTAGTACATAACATATACTCCTGGATAAGATTCATTTATGCCTACAAATGGAACATACATAGTAAAAAAATAAAATAAAACAAGTTACGTTTAGTTCCTTTTTTGACGAACATGGTCCAAACTTTTAAATCTGGAATTGTAACATTCCAAAATGCTTGCTATTCATTTATTGCTTTACTTTCCATTTTTGTTCTGCTTTCTTTATAAATTTTCTTAGGATTGATGCTTCTCAAACTCTCACATTCATCTGTCTCATGATCATGAGGTTACATTAATTTTGTTTTTGTTTTTTAAAAAACAGGGCCATTGTTAACTAGATTTATCATCTGCAAATGCTCATCAACCAGAAAAACACTTTTCCTTAAAATCAATCTTATATTTACCAAACCATTATCAAGTGACCAGCTAAAAACCCCTCCACCCCCAACCTGGGGACTTAAACAGTTCAGATTGTCTCTCTAGCACACTGGGCCCATTAAATTTATTTTTAATTAAATCTATGTTTTATTTATTTTTTTAAATATATTTTATTGATTTTTTACAGAGAGGAAGAGAAGGGGATAGAGAGCTAGAAACATCAATGAGAGAGAAACATCGACCAGCTGCCTCTTGCACACCCCCTACAGGGGATGTGCCCGCAACCAATATACATGCCCTTGACCAGAATCGAACCCGGGACCTTTCAGTCCACAGATCAACGCTCTACCACTGAGCCAAACCAGTTTCGGCAAAATCTATGTTTTATTTTTATTTATCCTATATTTAAAGTCTTATTCCAATTATCTACAGGTCTAATCCCCTATACTCTAGTTTCACAATTTCATCACCAGGAAATTGCTAGGATCTTAACCTGCTCCATTTGTGAAATTTTGAATATAGAATTTTAGATTGTTTCTGTATCCTCATAGCTGAATACTCCTCCTACTGAACAATATACTGGAAATTGGATGGATTTTGAAGATTAAATATAAATTTATCCTAATTAAATATGTGATTTTGGAATAATATTTAAGCCCTGAGCCTTATTTTCTCTCATCTAAAAATTGTTTAAAATGCTATTTAAATATATGTGTAAACATATCTTTAGCTATAGTAGATCCATTTTTACTATTGCAGAATGTAGTTGTATATATATGTTTCTGTATTTTGAAAAAATAACTAATAAGGTGTAAATACTGCTTTTGACTCTTGTATACCAGATGTAACTTTATTAACCCGTGTTTAAAGCCTAAATAAAAAAAATAAAAAAAGAAGGGAATTTTTCTATTTTTGGCTATCACATTGAGTTTTTTTCCCCTTTTACCTGTAAGATATTAGTTTTAAGATTGTCATCTCTTTCCATTGAATTTTATTCCATCACAGGTAAGTAGATTACCAACACACAACAACAACAAAATAGCCAGCAATTATTTCTGGGGCTGATTTTTAAATTATTGAGATTATTAATTAAAGACATTAATATAATTATGCATTCAATAATGGTAATATTTGTCACAAAAAATGAGAGTAAGTTTATTGGCTGGTTAGCCATGATTGTCAGAAGAGAAGTAGAACATGGAGAGTAGTTCAATAGCTTTATATTTTGGAAAAAATTTCAAGTAGCTTCATTATAAGATGTCAACAATCTTTATATCATCAATATGAAAAAGTTGAATGGGAATTTGGCAACAGATATTTATTGTTTGCCTCTTTAGAATTTTTAGTAATCCAATTATTGACACCATATGTCCATAGATTAACCTAATATTTATTTTGTTAAGTACTAGCAATTATGTTTATTCCATTAAAAATAATGTTCATTCTGTAACGCTGTTGACCTTAGCAATACAGCTTTAAACAAAGCAACAGAGGCTTTCTGGTGCTTTAGCTGGAAATGTGATGCTAAATGTGTCCTCCACTTTTACAAAACACAATTTTCCAATATGTTCTTCAGCTGCTAAAGCTGAATATAGCAAGACAACAGATTTTCATTTTATATTATCACATCTGATTACTTCTGTTTCAAGGCTTCACTGAAACTCTGACATGCACATCAATAATAATTGTTATTCCTATTTAAAAGTAAGCAGACATCAAAGGTGTGTTTTGTTTTGTTTTGTTTTTTATTAAAATGTTTTAATGCTTTTGTAAGCAGTGTTTGTGTGCACATTTTTTTTAATTTATTGGCAAGAGACTGAAAACTCTGTCATAGGTAGAACAAGACCTTGCTAAAAGAGCCTAGTGAGAAAGTTTACCCAATATTTATAGAGACATCTAAGATGATTTAGATTAGAATCTCTGCCTTGCATTAATAGCACAGACAAACCAAGGCCAAATCAGAAACCATTGAATAGGCACATTGAGGAAACCTAAGGATGGGTGCTACAACTACAACTATGTGTCAAATATAGACTATTTCAACTCATGAGCATTTATTAGCCTTAATTAGACTTATTTTAAAGAATTATTTACAATTACAATTTCATAAAATTTAAAATTGCGAATTTATAATATGCTTTATAACATTCTTACCTTCATTTATTTGAAGTCAAGTACGATTGCTATAGTATCAGACAGCTATTTAAATAGCAATGAGGTGATGATTGTGTTATATCATTTGTAAATTAAGATTGACTTTATTGAAATTCTGAGGAAAATAAAAGTAAAAGTGAGTCTACCATTGATATAATAAACTTGATAACTTTACCTATGCCATATAAACCAGGGCCGATCTGCAGCTCTTCAGAAGAAAAGAGCATGTCAGTGGGTTTGTGAAATAGCGAGTGAGGCAGACCCACATTTTAGTAAAGATGTTATTCTTCCCAGAACGCAAGATTCTGCAAATAAAACTCTCACAGCAACGAACATTAGAAAGCTATATTTCCACTACTCAACTAGAATCAAGAAAAATTAAAATATTTTTATGCAGCACTTTTAAAGAATAACTTAACTGAGTTATGTGGTTTATAAAATATTTTTACTTTAAGTCAGCATTTTGTTCTCTTATTTTTTTTATTTAGATAGAAACAACACAGTTGAAGAATTTTTACTATTTCCAAGTCAATATAGATGTTTATTTTATTGAATTCTAATTTTACCCTAGATTAATAAATATGACAACATTCATCATGTCTTATTGTTTACACACTAATTCATTATCATATGTGTGTCTTAGTATAAGCATCAATATTATTAATTTATAAACACTGAGTTTGGAGAAAATAGTTATGTTTACTGCTTTAAAATTCTGGAAATTAATAATCTCTTTTCAATGTGTTTGTGTAGGAAAATTAGATAAGTTACTTCTTTATGTAATATATACAAGGTTTACTTAATTTATAGTCACTTCATTTTAAATAAAGACTGCTTAAATTCTGTCTTCAGTGTCAATGTCAGGCTATGAATCCCTGAATATTTACTTGGCTCTGTATCCATGGAGACATATCTCAGATTCTACTATAACAACAGGATTTATATGGCACTATTCCTATAGTGTATCACTTTAATAATATTCTGTAACTTAACAGGAAAAAATCTAAGTACCAGACCACTCAAATCTTCTAGTATGCTCAAAATAATAAAATTCAATTTATTCTAAAAGTATAACAGTAACTCATTTCCAAATGACACAAAGAAAGCAGCAGGCATCAGATATGTTTATTGCTATTTGTGTGAACTGTCAGGAAAAAAAGAGAATTATCCAGTAGAGCATACTGAGAGACTTATTATCACATACAAATCATGAAATTCAATATATAAAAGTGTTCAGACTCATATTCCGAAAAAAGGAAGAAATCAAGATGTTAGCCTTCTGTTCTGATCAGTTGAATTTTGAAGGGCTCTTTATTAATCATTTTTCATTCTTACACTCACATGAATGCACACACATATTCACACAATCAGTTGCTGATCAAGTCAGTTTAGTTATATAAAGCCAAACTGCCAAATTTTAATTCCCCTGATCACAATCTCCAGAGAATCTTCATTTAATAGGTAAAAAACAAAACAATAAAAAAAAACTTAGTATGTCATTAGAGACCTTCATAGTTTAGACTCATTTTTTATTTCATTCTGTCTTTCAAAATTATTTATCATTCAATGTGTATGATCAATTAATTTCTTAAAAGTTTATGTAAAAGCAAACTTAGAATTTAAATAAAGTTAACATTGATTGAATAGCAACCATATGCTGTGCTATGTACTTTAACATATAACATCTTACTATTATAATACTCCACAATGCTACAAAAGCAGGATGGTTGTTAGACCATGGCAATTCTAGAAGAAAGAAAAGGAAACTAGTCCTTGAATTTTCTAGGTTAATTTTTTGACATGGTTAGTCTCTGCCTTTTGCTTTCTACCAAAATTAAGTTTTAGATTATTTCATTATTCATGAGAAACTTAACCAAATTTATTCTTTGAAAATTAATTTAAAACAAGACAGTGTTTTATTCTTAAAGACTATCATTCCATGTGAGATGTTAGTATTTTATAAATGTTACAAATATTACATTATATTTTATATTTTTATTGGTGAGTCTGGATTGCTCCATATCATCATTAATCTACTTGACTCAGTTTCATTACTTTATACAATTAACAGAAAAATGTGTTCATCTGTACAGAAGATAAAATTCATGTTTCCCCCACTATCTCAGGTAAAATAAAATGTTTGCCTTAATGAGTAACTATTTGAAATACTACTTTATGTGTAAATATAAGTACACTAATAATTATGTAAAATGAATAGGTATAATAAAATATACAAAAAATAAATAAATATATGCAAAGATCCTCCATATTGTATATCATTATGGAAATACAAGTGAAAACAGTGAGATTCTATTACTCAACCACTAGACAGGCCAAAATCCAAAACACAGACAACACCAAATACTGGAGAATGTATGGACCAACAGGAGCTCTCAGACTTTGCTGGCAGGAAGCCACTTTGCAAGACAGGTTGGTTGTTTCTTATGAAACTAGACATCCTCTCACTTTATAATCCAGCATTTGTGCTCCTTGGTATTTACCCAAAGTTATGTTCACACAAAATTCTGCACATATATGTTCATAGAAGCTTTATTTGTAATTGTCAAAACTTGGGAGCAACTAAGAAATTCTTCAGTAATGGGATAAATTGTGGTACATTCAAAAATGGAACAGTATACAGTACTCAAAAGAAATGAGCTATAGAACAATGAAAAAACAAGGAGGACACTTAAATGCGAATTACTAAGTGAAATAAGCCAACCTAAGACCACCAATTGTTATGATTCCAATTGTATGGCATTATGGAAAAGGCGAAACTATGGAAAAATAAATAAATCAACAGTTGCCAGAGGGTGTAGAGATGAATAGGCAGAGGGAAGAGGATTTTTAGTTTAAATATTTTATATGATATTATAATGATAATTTGTCCAAACACATTGAAATTACATCAAGAGGGAACCCTGATATAAACTATGGGTTTTGTATGATTAGGATGTGTCAATAAAGAATTTTTTAAAAAGCAATGCTGAAAAATTAAAAAAAAAAAAAAAATATATATATATATATATATATATATATATATATATATATATATATATATATATAAAAGAACCACTTTGGTAAGAGCTGTTGATAATGGGGGAGGCCATACATTTGTGGTGGTAGTCAAGACATGAGAAATCTAAATTTTATAGTAAATATTTCTCTTACTTTCATAGTAAACCTAAAACTACTCTTAAAAAGTTGTCAATTTTTTTAAATTTCTTTATTGTTGAAAGTATTACATATATATCTCTTTCTTCCCCCACTGACCTCTCCCCAGCCACTCTCACCCCCCAGCACATGCCCTCACCCCCCTACAGTCTGTATATATTAGTTATGCTTATATACATGCCTACAAGCCCTTTGGCTAATATCTTACCTCCCTCTTTCCTACTCACCCCCGCAACTTTCCCTCTGAGGTCTGATGATCTGTTCAATATTTCTATGTCTCTAGACTTAGTTTTATTCATCGGTTTACGTTGTTCATTATATCCCACAAATGAGTGAGATCATGTGATACTTATCCTTCTCTGACTGGCTTATTTCACTTGACATAATGCTCTCCATGTCCATCCATGCTGTTGAGAATGGTAAAAGTTCTTTCTTTTTTTTATAGCAGCTTAGTATTCCATTGTGCATATGTTCCACAATTGTTTAATCCAAAAGTTGTCAAATTTTTAAAAAATCATTTTTGTATCTTACAATAAGACAAGTCCCTCCCCCACCCCCAATTTTATCAGTCAGTTAAATTAAACATGCTCCTTTTCTCTGAAAGACCCTATCACTATGAATTTACTGCCTAAAATTCAACATCACTGAGCATAAAATTATATTCACCTCATTTACTGTACATTCTGAAGTGAATCTACTAATGTTCAAATTGTTGTTAAAGTAAGTTAAAAACAAATAAGCAAAAAAGGTAGAGATAGCATTGTGTATTTTTATGCTCTGGTCTTCAAATAAAGCATATTTAAGAGGTCAGTTACTCATCACTCTACAGTGAAACACATATTTTTTTAAATATATTTTATTGATTTTTTACAGAGAGGAAAGTAGAGAGATAGAGAGTTAGAAACATCGATGAGAGAAACATCGACCAGCTGCCTCCCGAACATTCCCCACTGGGGATGTGCCTGCAACCAATTTACATGCCCTTGACCGGAATTGAACCTGGGACCCTTCAGTCCACAGGCCGACCCTCTATCCACTGAGCCAAACCAGTTTCAGCAGTGAAACACATATTATAGAGAGCAGGAGATCCTGTGCAAACTGGAGGAATAAAAGAGATTTTATTTTCCAAAGCCAAGAATGAGACGTTCACCTTTATTAAACAGCTGTCACCTTTTTTAGAATCACAGATAGAAAGCTGCTTTTCAATATTTTGCATCCCCTCACACTGTTATTTAACTTCATTTTGATTACATGAACCACTTATAAATAATCTCTAAATAAACTTTAATATTGTGTCCATTATTTCATTCTACACTCTCACTGGGATTTACTGAAACATCCTACCACTAACTTAAAATATGTCCCAAAGTGACACCCTGCATTCTTTTATTTAACTTTTCCAATCCCAGCCCCTAGACAATACTGACATTTGGTGTTGTGGTTTCATGTGTTCTATTGTATAATTTATTGAATAATTTATAGTATCCAGATTTTGTTTAATAAATATTTTAAATCTAAGCTATTATTAAAATGTGGGTCACTTTGATTGACATTGCCTATTCATTTAAAATATGATGCCATCTTCTTTTAGGGATTGTATTTCTTTTGGAATCAACACATTTTCATTCTTAGGTACTTTTTTGCATATTACTAATTCTGGGCTTTTTTGAATTATAACATTAATCTGGCATAATCAATAGGAGAGCTTGCTTACTACTTGCTATGAAATCTCTGACATGGCTAGCCCACATGTTTCTCAGTGTTGTGTTACTTATAAAGTTCCAGTATTATGTTTAAATGCCACGTCGGTGGGCAGTTGCCTTAAGAAGTTTTCAGGTCTAATTTCTGCAGATGGTTATCTGAAGTCAATTGACACAGATCTCTCATTTCTGCTGGTTTGAAATGTGTCATTTTGAGTGATTGTTCTATTTGCCCTTATTCACCTGCTTTGTGGAACTCATCACTGTTTATTGACATCCTTTCCGTGGGTAAATTCTAAACTTAAAGCAGATCTCTTGTCACTGACTAGGTTAATGATTTTGCTTCTGAATGTTGTATTTTTTTTCTAAGTGTATAATGCATTTTAAAAGTCTTAATACTAAAGGTTAACATAAATGTTTAGGTCATTTAAGATATAAATCTGAAAAATGATGCTAACATAGACATAATAAAAAGTCTCTGGTATTCAAAATTAATGTAATATTATACTTAACATTACATTTTATTTTAACATTGGGCCCAAAATAATTGTAAAGATAAATCCTAAGGTGAGTAATTAAATAAATAAAATATCCTATATAATAAAGAGCAAATATGCAAATTGACCCTCAAGGCTTGCACAAGCTGGCTGCCCCCTTGTGGTCAATGATGGCCACCACAAGATGGCCAGCAAGGAATGATAGTTGTGGGTGATCAGACCAGTAGGAGAGGGCAGTTGGAAGCAAGCAGGCCTGCTGGGGAGGGCAGTTAGGAGTGACAGGGCCTGCAGGAGAGGGCAATTGGGGGCAACCGGGCTGGCATGGAGGGATAGTAAGGGGTGACCAGGCCAGCAGGGGAGGGCAGTTGGGGGCAATCATGCCTGCAAGAGAGAGCAGTTAAGTGTGACTGGGCTGGCAGGGGAGCAGTTAGGAAATGATCAGGCTGGCAGGGGAGTGATTAGGTGGTAATTAGGCTGGCAGGCAGGTAAGTGGTTGGGAGCCAGCAGTCCTGAATTGTGAGAGGGATCTCCGTTACTAGTTTAGGCCCAGTTCCAATATCCCTTGAGGGGTCCCAATTTGCAGAGGGTGCAGATTGGGCTGAGGGACACTCCCCCGTGCATTACTTTTGTGCACCAGGTCTCTAGTTAGACTATATTTATATAAGAATGTATAACCAGAAGATCTTAAAAGGACATAGAGCTGAAGAATCCATTTTATAGTCTTGTTGATTTGTATATAGTTCATTCAGATGTGAAACTGGGCCAAGGTCAGTAAAATGCAGTCCTATGATGGTCACATACCTTGGTTAGTATGATGTCTGAACCTATTTGTGTGTGTGCATGTGTGTGCAAGTGTGTGTATGACCATGAAGCAATAACATTAAATATAAAAGAAATCCAAACAAATAGTAAGATCTTGCCTAAAATTTTGTACAAAACATTAGCAGTTTTTTATATTACTGTACTATATTCATTTGCATAAATATTTTGCTGAACTAAAATAAAATTTAACACAGTTTCCATAAAGACTGCAGAAGAATATGCCTAACAACATGTGCTTGGAATATGCAAGAAAAACTGGCTAACCTCATTACCTTTATATTCATTGTGATATAAACTGGATTTCCAGACCAACAATAACTACAATATTGTGTCTGGCTGTATAAAATTGGGGATTAGAAACAGTCAGGGAAAACAGAATTTAGGGAGAAGATATGTTCTGTTTTAGGAAACATTAGGATTTGTACATTATTTTTATTTATTAAAGATAAATAGATAGATAGATTATATATATTTATATATCCTATATAACAAAAGCCTAATATGTTAAGTGTCTGGTAGACCTGTTGGCCATTCAACCAATCAAAATGTAATATGCTAATGATATGATAAGGCAACTGAATCACTTGCTATGATGTGCACTGACCACCAGGGGGCAGATGCTCCTACTGGTAGGTTAGCTTGTTTCTGGGGTCCAGCCAATTGGGAATGGACATGCCCTGGAGTCCTCCTTGGGTCCCTCCCTGGTTGGCCAACCTCTCTCATTCCTCCCCGAACCCAATAATGCACTGATGGGATTCCCTGGGCCTGGCCTGCACTGTCTTGAAATCCTGGCTGAGGAAACCCCTTCCCCTAAGTGCGTGAATTTTTTGCACCAGGCCTCTAGTATATATAATAAAATTGTTGCTTTATTAATTTCACTAAGAAAAACCCCAAACAAATGTATTACAGTAACATATATGTAGAATCACAAAATAGTGCCTAGATTTTCTAATATATTAAAGGGATATTATTAAAAGTTTCTATAATATAAATGTTGCCCTTTGTTCTAAGGAAGGAAGTCTTCTTCTTCATTAATATATATCTCCAAGAACAAAGTTTTAGTATCAGTAATATACCATTCCAGTGATTTTTTTTTTCAAATATGAATAGAAAGATTTTTAAAAGGATTATATAAAAATCCCACAATTATTATGAAAAAGAAACACTTGATATCAATAACATGGTATCTAGAACACTAGACAAAATTCAGTTTATATAAACCAGATTTTATTTCCTAATTTGAATTTGTAAGTGGAACCCCCATATCTTAACATATTACATTTTATAATGATTATAGTAAAGTTTGTAAAGGTGCCATCTATATTTTTATCAAATCTATCATGCTCTGATTCTCATGGTTTCTTTATTACAAGACTAGAGACCTGGGACACTAAATTATGTACCAGTGTGGTCCCTCACTCTGGCCTCCAGGACAGGGCCAAAACTGTATCTCCAACATTCCCCATGTGGTCCTGGATTGTGAGAGGGCACAGACCAGGTTGAGGGACCCCATCAGTGCATGATCAGGGCTGAGGAAGTACATGGGAGATTGACCAGCCAGGGAGGGACCACAGGAGGACTTCAGGGCATGTAATAAAAGGTAATTAGCCTCTAAAATATAGAGAAATCTAAACCTAGAGGGAAACTGATAAACAAATTAAAAAGATGTTTCAATTTGCTCAGACCCGATCAGCCAAAAAGGTTGTGAGATTTGTTCACAGTTAGGGCATATATCTAGATTGCGTTTCATCCCTAGTCTACACCTGTAAAGGAGGTAGTTGATCAATATTTCTCTCTCACAATGATGTTTCTCTCATTCTCTAATTCTTCCTCTCTCCCTAAAAATTAATAAACATATACTTAGATGAGGATTAGGGAAAAAAAGAATGCAGCATTCATATTTTTCATGTACCACAAGTAATAGATTTGGAGAAGATGTGTGAAATGCTTACAAACTAAAAAGTAATTAGTCTCCAAAACATAGAAAAATCTAAACCTAGAGGGAAACTGATAAACAAATAAAAAGATGTTCCAAATTGCTAATAATGAAACACATATTAAAATAATACCATAAGAAAACTCTCCACAACTTGTCAGGTTAAGCTGAGTCAAAAGAGAGTAAGAATTAGTGAGTACATGGAACAATTAAAACTTTTACACACTGATGGTAAGTCAATTTCTATAACTACTTTGAGACAAATTTAGAAACACCCAGTAAAATTAAGAAGTTCATATTTTTACACAGTAACTTGGCTCTTATTTAGATATTTAATTAATATTAGCCATATATATAAGCATGAACACATACAGAATATATATTTGTACTTGCAGATGTTGAAAGACCCAATTGTTACCATTTGGAGAATGGATTCATAAATATTTGAATGAAGTATTGCTTATAAGTGAAAATTGACAAGCTATATGTACTTGGATAAACATTACAGAGACAATGTTTTAAAACTAATGCAATGTGAAAATATCTAGTAGAGTGTGATATCAGTGATATAACATTTTTTAAAATATTGCCAATTAGAAAACTGTATAATTTATAATATAAACATTTATAAATAAACTATAAGGTGCAGAGGTGTTAGGAACTTTAAGTTCAGAATGATGCTTAATTCTAGATGGAAGAAAAAGAGGGAATGTGGTTATGAAATGGTACACAATAAAATAAAACTGACATTGTAATATTTAATTTCTTAAGCTTAGGTTTTATTATAGAATCATTGATTATTTTATTATTTTCTTTGTATTCTGATATGTCATAATACATCATTTTAAGAAAAGAGGAAATTGGGAAACCTTCCATATTAGAAATACAAAAGATCCAAACAGGTGATGAATAAAATAAGATTAATGATATAGAGAACAAATTGGACAGGTTTTCACAATCCATGCAGAGAGAAAAATAACAAAAGAAATAGGTAAGATAAATAAAAAGCAAAATAAAAAATAAAAATAGTGCATAGCCTTGATTGGTTTTTCTTAGGTTAAAGTGTCAGCCCATAAACCAGGTTCAATTCCCAGTGAAGGTTGCTTAACTCAGTTGCTGGTTTGCTTCCTACCCCAGCTTGGGACATGTGCAGGAGGCAACCAATCGATGTCTCTCTCACATTGATGTTTCTCTCTCTTTTCCCCCCTCCTCCCTTCCTTCCACTCTGTATAAAAACAAATGGAAAAAAAATATTCTCAGGTGAGGGTTAAAATAATAGTATCCTATTATATATAATAAAAGCCTAAAATGAAAATTGTCCCCTTGACCAGGCATTCAACCAGTTCAACCAGGGGGCAAGGCCAGCTGGTCAACTGACCATGGCTTCTCCCTCTGGCTGACTCCACCACAACTGGCAATGGTGACAGGCTGCCGGGGGAAGGGAGGCCCTGGCCTGCAGCCACTAGAGATCCTATTGTGCAAGAATTTCATGCACTGGGCCTCTAGTATGTATGTGCGTGTATATATATATATATATATATATATATATATATATATATATAAAAGGCTAAGTGACCAAACAACCAAAAGATGAGTCTACCTGTTGTTATGATGCACACTAACCACCAGGGGGCAGACACTCTATTCGGGAGATTCCCCATGGTCATCAGTGCACTTCCACAGCCAATTTCCCGTAGCCTCTTCCCCTGGCTGACCAACCTTCCATGGCCCCTCCCCCCACTGGCCAACCTCCCATGACCCCGATTGACCTAATTGCTGGCCTGGTCAAGGAACCCCCCACCCATGCATGAATTTGTGCACCAGGCCTCTAGTACATATATATATGATAGAGGGGAGAGTTTCCTGATATTGAGAAATTCTAGGAAAAGCTTCCAAAGATGTTCATATTTACAAATAATTGTTAGAATCATAATAAATAGCATTATCCTGGAAGACTTACATGAGAAAAAATATCTACCAGGACTATAGAAAGTAAAATATATATAATGGTATCATTGGCATATATAGATATTTTAGGAGTGTGGTTTTGAGATAAAGTCATTTTGAGATTCCAGAATTTAAATATATATTTTATATATATATATATATATATATATATATATATATATATATATATGACATTATCATGCCTAATATCTATAAGAAAACAGGATAAATCAGTGAAAAATCAGTAAACATGTACATATGTACAAATGTACTCATAATTTATTGTATAAATATTTTTAGATATTTTAATATCTTACTAGGTTTTGGGTTTTATGTAAATTTTCAATTGTTTTGTTAAATATATATATATATATATATATATATATATATATATATATATATATTCAAAAGTGGAATCAAAGCCAGAACATTAAAGAACTGACAAAGAGATTGAAGGGTATTGAAGGGTGAAAGAAATGCACTAGTGTTGGAGACTGGGTGTAAGCTGACACGGTCCTTGCACTTGAAGGGGTTAGCAAGGCTGGCCCCCTACTCACACAGTTTTCCCAGACTTGTTTGGATGGCGACTGTCAGTAGAATGAGAGCAACCTTTCATGCCTTGCCAAGAAGTCTGTAAGTATTTACTGAAATTTGCTGAAGTGAGAATTTGTCCTTCTGCTCTGTCTCTCCCTTAGATATTAGGAGGAACAAAGAATACATTCCTCTTGACAGACCTCCTATTCAGTGTTTTGTGTACAAAAAGCATTATGCAGTTAATAAAGTTGCTGCAGTCGGTCAATGACTACCTGCCATCCTCCCGACTCTGCTTTCCTGTCCTTCTTTCTTTCCTCAATTCCCACCTCCATACCTCAGCCCAGTTCAGCCTGTCAAGCTGGCCCTGGCACAATAGTATTTAGAAAAAAGGTGGAAAAGGAGCTTAATTGGACTTCATGAAGGATCATGTAATCTAGGAAAAGATGCTTGGACTCTATGTGATGAGTAACTAAGAGGAGTATGTTCATTGTTGATCCTTGAAGAGATACATACATATTCTGGGTCAAATCTTGTTGCCTCAAAATATTTATTTTCAATGTGTAAGTTATCATATGTGTAATTATTATTTTATTCTACTAGAGGCCCATTTCAGGAAGATTCCTGCAAGAATAGGGTTCCTGTGGCAATCTCCATTGTCCCACCTGCTTCCCTCCTATCTCAGCTGCCCCTCTTGTTTCTCTGCAGCTTTGCTCCCTTCTGCAGTGCTTGGCTTACTTCTTCACTGTTTTCAGTCTTTGCTCTGCACCTGGATATGCAAAGTAACTGCCCTCTTAGTTGGGTCAATTTGCATACTCACTCCTAATTGGTTGGTGGGTGTAGGGGAGGTACAGTCAATTTGCATGTTTCTCTTTTATTAGTGTAGATTGCATGTCTTGAGACCATGAAAAAAACTGTAGAAGAAAATATTGTAAGTTAAAAACAAGGGTCATAAATGAGAAAACAAATTTGACATCATATCTAATGAGAAGGAGAATCAAAAGAGAGAACACATCTGAGTGGATAAGGGCATGAGGCTAAAAGAATACATGATAGTCCCAGGGCACTAATGTGGGATCTAGGTTAAGAAACAGTTTTGAAAGGAAGTTGTCAAAATGACTCATGGATATAATGACATAGATATTTGACATGCCTATTTTTAAAGTAAAATAAAAATTCTATTTAATGTGACCTATTGACTAAATGAGATTTGTGTTTGAATTACAAAATAAATTTGAAGCTATCTCTCACTAGAGCTTTGCTTCACTTACAAATCATGATTCGTATAAAAAAATAAAAAGAATAAAATGAGCAAGGAAACAAAGTGAAGGGAAACAGTGAATGTTCCATCATTTAATGTATAGACAATTGGCCAACTCTCAAATTAAAAGTATTGTAAAGAAAATTTCAAAACCATATAAAGATAATAAGTAGGTAGACTTTACTAAGCTATTAGAGAAAGATATTACTTAAGAAAAATATAAATTTCTGAAACAACTATTATATCTTATTAAGAAACAAAAATAATACTTGTTATTTTTGGCAGCAAATTAAGTGGGTACCTAATTCACTTAATCTAATTTTTTAGCTGCAAACATAATTTTATGGTAGGGAATATGGGTTCTTAAAGATTCTTTGTAATATTTTATTGAACATTTTAATATAATACAAATATCTGCAGAGGAAATATGTTAATGAGCTTCCTTAAGTTGCTATAAATAAATGAATCAAAGAGGTTTACTCATCTGTTATATTTATTTCATGAAGAAATATTTTAGAGTTAAGGCTAATTAAATTTTTAGTGGCTTATCACAGAAATTATATGAAACAGCAGGCTAGTCTGTAATGATTCCACTAAGGGAGTGCTTAAAATATTTCCAACAGAGTTATATTACTCCGGTTACGATCACTATGTTAAACTGTGTGCTAGGGCAACACATTTTTTTAAAAATCGGGTACTTAATTGTTCATTAACTAATTACATTAATACTTTAATTTTTATTCTACCCATGTAAGACCACCAATTCTAATAATATATTTTGTTCAGAAGAGAGGAATATTTAATAATTTCTCCTTAAAAAAAGCAATATATATATATATATTTTAATCATTTGTATTATATTGAAATGTTCAATGCACAGGGAGCAATATTGTCAGTAATAGAAGAAATGACAACAGATAGCATAAATGTCTGATTAACACCTAGTTTTTCTTATATGTATTATATGCTATATTCTTAAAATAAAGCAAAGTAGAGAGAGAAAAATATTATTAAGAAAATCATAAGAAAGAAAATACCACTTGTATTTATTTTAAATTTATGTTTTGAAAAAATCTTATAAAGAAATTTTATTATTTAAATAAATTTCTGTATGTAACATAAATATGTCTATATATGAAATTTTAAGTATATGTTAATTATATAATTTCTACATAGAACACAAATTTAATCAATTTGTTAAGTAAACAATGAATAAAATAATACAGTAATATTTTGTGCACTGTAGTATAACTTACTTCAGACTTAATATGAGGGATTTAGTGATGTTCCAAACATTTAGTTTCAAAAGATGTTTGCTTGGAAACTATTTCTGAGAGTATGGATTTTGACCAAGAAAACAAATATTTTAATGTAGAATTTTATAAGTTCCCTTTTTGTAAATAAGAGCATTTATAAATTGTATGGACATTAAAGACATATAGATTAAATATGTTGAGGTATAATAACATTGATATATTTCTTACAGGTTTACGTATCAAGTAGATACTTCCCAAATTGCAAGGTATACTTTTTTTTAATATTTTATTGATTTTTTTACAGAAAGGAATTGAGAGGGATACAGAGTTAGAAACATCGATGAGAGAGAAACATCTATCAGCTGCCTTTTGCACACCTCTTACTGGGGATGTGCCTGCAACCAAGGTACATGCCATTAACTGGAATTGAACCTGGGACCTTTCAGTCTGCAGGCCAATGCTCTATCCACTGAGCCAAACCGGTTTTAGCTGCTAGGTACATTTTAATTTGTTGTGTAAACACATGAAACCTACATTAATTAGAAAAAAATAGATCTAAGCATTCCTGATGCTTGCAAGGTATCAAAAAGAGGCTCTCGCCCTGATTGTACTGGCATTTATAGTCTTGCTTGGAAAATATGCTCAAGGAGCAAAGATAATTTTCAGAAAGAAATGTCAATTCAATCTCTTGTTAATATTGATTTAAAAAGACTATGACACTATCAAGATTTTATCTCTCTTAAAAATATCCTATGTAATAAAACCCTAATATGCAAATCAACCAAATGGCAGAACAACCAGTCACTGTGACACACACTGACCACCAAAGGGCAGACGCTCAATGCAGGACCTGCCCCCTGGTGGTCAGTGAGCTCCCACAGGGGGAGCACCACTCAGCCAGAAGCCAGGCTCATGGCTGGTGAGCGCAGCAGCAGTGGCAGGCGCCTCTCCTGCCTCCGCATTGGTGTTAAAGACCCCTCTGAGGATGTCCGACTGCTGCGGGGAATGGGCCTTTGCTGGCAGTCAGACATCCTTTGAGGGGCCCCAGAGTGCAAGAGGATATAGGCTAGGCTGAGGAACCCCTCTGCCCCAGTTTACGAATGTTGTACACCAGGCCTCTAGTAGGAAAATAAAAAGGAGACAGCATCACTAGTTGAAAGAGAGTTGGGAGAAAAAATCTGCTATAACAATTTTGTTGACATATTCCAGAAATTGGAGTAATATTTAATCTCTATGACTAGAATACTTAAGCAGTATTTTGAATCAGAAAAGGCCATGCGACAACAACAAGAAGGCAGCTACCTGAAAATCAAGGAGAGAGGCCTCAGGAGATCTCTGTCAGCATCTTAAACTTGCATATTATGGTATATGCAAACCAACCAGATGGTAAAGTTACTGGCAGAATGACCGGTTGCTATGACACACACTGACCACTAGGGGGCAGATGGTGAATGCAGGAGCAGATCCCAGTTAGAGGCAGGAGTTTAGTATCTGCCCCCTGAGAGGGAGGTGAGGTGGGTTCCAGTGGGGGCCCCCAATCATCCTGCCCACTGGTCTCTCGAAAGATTGGCCCTGATCACTATCCAGGCCTACCCTATATATTGGGAACAGTCTCTTAGATTTAAAAATTAAAACTTGGCAAGGCTACTCTAATTCTGAGAAAACAGGATGGTGCAGCGATGACAAGCATGGACTCTGGCTTGCACATTTTGTGGTCAGTCCTGATGCTGACCCTTATAACTGTGTGACAAAGCCAATTAATTACTAATTTCTCTCTGCTTCAGTTTTTCCACCCATAAGATGGGAAAAGGGTAATACTGGCTCAGATGGTTCATGTTATGTACCATTTTTTATGATCAGGGCAAAATAATGTGGCTGCCCATACCACAGCAAGATGCCTTTTACCTGCATGGAAAGTATGGTCACTGGTGTATGCAGCGACCAGGATAGTGAGGGGGATGTCCAACTGACAGTTTAGGCCTAATCCCCACAGTCAGACATGCCGCGATGGGTCCTGAGTTGTGCGAGGGTGCAGGCCGAGCTGAGGGGCCCTCTCCTTTGCATGAATTTTATACACTGAGCCTCTAGTAATTATATAAAACCTCTCTTGATATTAACTTGATATAAACTGTTGGACAACATTATTACTGAAATAATTCATTTCCAGTTTTTAGAAACTGTATCTGGGTTTATATCAGTTCTTCTGTTCTGATAGGAATCAGAGAAACAGCATCATTTGACCATACTCTGGGGAACACTGCCTACATTCAAATACCAGTATTTTCTGTTTTAACTGGACTGGAGGCCTGGTGTATGAAATTCATACATGGGGGGTACGGGGTGGTGTCCCTCAGCCTGCCATGCATCCTCTCCATTCTGGGACACCTCAGGGGATATATGAAAGCCATTTTAGGCTCACAGTCTGATATTCCTCTCACAATCCAGGACTGCTGGCTCCTAACCACTCACCTACTTGTCTGCCTGATTACCCCAACTGCTTCTGCCTGCCAGCCTCATCAACCTCTAACTAAATCCCTGCCAGACTGATTGATGCTTAACTGCTCTCCTGCTGGCCCAATCACCCCCAACTCCCCTTCCCTGCCAGCCCAATGGCCCCCAACTCCCCTCCGCTGCCAGCCTGATCACCCCCAACTGCCCTCCCCTGCAGGCCTGGCTGCCCCCAACTGCCCTTACCTGGCCAGCCATCTTGTGGTGGTCATCTTGTGATGTCCCTCTTGCGGTGACCATCTTGTGAAAATGTGAGGATGGCCATCTTGTGATGATGTGAGGGCATCATGCGAGGGCGTGAGGACCAGCTAGGCTTTTATTAGTATAGATGGCCTTCAACAAGTCATTTAATATTGCTGTGCCTCAGTTTATGCTATGTAAAATGGTGATAATAATGGCACATAACTCAAGGTTATTATACACTTTTATAAAATGATTCATATATATATACATACACACACACACACACACACACACACACACACACATATATATATATATATAAACTCTTAAAATTTTTTCATTCAATTGTTGTCTTTCCTGTTTTCCCTCATTTTTTTCTTTGTGCAATACCCTCAATCTCCAGAATTTTCCATTAATAGATCCTTAGTTTAAGCAGATGGTTATTAATCTTTGAAACATAAAGATAAATTCTCCATTTTCATTTGCTAACAAATTTCCAATAACTTGCTTCCATAGAAATAAAAGCAAGCGGGAAAAACATTAATAATATTCTCCTTAGCATTATTCCCTTTTAACAATCTTACATAGTAATTACCGGTATCCTATCTAATAAAGATGGAATATGCAAAATAACTGTAACTCCTTGACAGAGATGGAAGTGCCCACAATCAATAAGGAGGGAATATGCAAATTGACGCGACAAGGCAAGAGGCAGAAGGCGGCTCTGGGCGGGAGCTATGGCGGTGCCAGCAGCCAGGGGAAGGAAGGCCTATTCTTGGCAAAATCTTTGTGCATCGGGCCTCTAGTATCAAAATAAAATTGAAAGAAAAAAAGGCTTTTAAAAGGTTCAACAAATTATGAATAATTAAATATAATTTTTTGTGAGGATTTAAAAAAATGATGATAAATGACGATGTCCTTATAATCTCAATGATAAGTGAGCAGGAAAAAAGCGCCTGTGTTTTCTCCATGATAAAGCATAGAACAAAAATAAGTGAAGATCCAATAATTGGTATTTGATATGCTTTTTACCTCCAGAAAATACTTCCTCCTTGTAGCTTCAATGCAAGTCTTTGGTATAATCTTAATGAAAATTGCTTTAGGTTACAGATTTTCTCACTAAATCACATCCCAAAAGGTATACCTAATATGGTGACTGTTTCCAAGATCAGTAAAGTGCTGTAGATTAATAGACAACTTAACAAAGACAAAAGTTGTGTACTAAATTGCAACAGATGAAAACTACATGCACTAAAAAGTCTTTGTTGGCAACACCTCTCTGGAAGTTGTCACTGAATTTTGCTACTCAGCAGGATACTGTCAAAATTTTTTATTAATAGACAAGAATCAGGGAAGTGAATCAAAAATCTCAGCATGTTCTCTGGAAGACCAACATTGTGACATTCATCTTATGTCCAGGCAGAACCAAAGGTTTATAAAAAGGATGATGCTATTTGCCCCCATATGCTTGAAACTCAAATTTGCCCTAGCAACCTTCTTCCCCAATAGTTTTCTCAGTATGCTACAGATAATATTAAGTGTAAGGCAGTATCAGTTATAAAGACATCATAAATTAGTGCTTCTAAGTTTGCTAGGCTATAACATTTTTAAAAAGGAAGATAAAAAATGGGAAGAAAAGACAAATTCTGTAATAAACTCTGAAAAGCTAAAGGGAAAATGTTTCTATCAGCAGACACTGAAATGCTTTGTGAAGAAATGCATCCTTGTTGTCACCTGAATACTTGGACAAAAGCTTTTACTGTGGAGCATATGGAAATAGTGCAACTTCCTTTCAGTAATAAGACAAACACAAAAATAAACAAAACAACAAAACTCAACCCAACTCAGATTGTTTAAGAGGCACAGCAAGAAGCCAAGGTGAAGACAATGAATGGTGCCTACTCTTAAATACAATCACAGCTAACATAGCATCTGTTTATTTAATTTAGAAAGTAATTACCTTGGTAGAAATAATGTGTTTAAATAGGAATGTAAAACTAGATACAGAAAATTGTAGTTAAATAATAAAGCTGACAAAAGGTTTATTTTATATAACTAAAAGGTGTGTTTAGCTTGTTTTTTTAGATATGTTTTTTGCTTTCTACTACTGTGAAGTAACCACACATGGAATTTGAATAAATCATATAAAAAAACCCCACAGGTTTTACAAAATATTTAAATAAATCAAAATCTGAGAAAAATTAAAACCCTATCAATTTATAAAACGGAATTAATAAAATAACATATAAAACTATAGCATATTTAAAGAATTTTTCTCCATTCTCAATCAGGAATACAGTGAAGGTACTGAGTCCCTCATAGTGTATTATATCTTTAGCTTTTTCCATCTCCATTCTGATTCTCTCATGAATTTATATTTAAAAAGTCACATTTGGATGAGTACACTTTCCAAAGGATCAAGATATGCATTGTAAATTAGAAATTAAAAAAGAAATGTGAGTTGCCACCTGGCTTTTGCTCTTTATTAGCATGTAATCTAGGAAAAAAAGTTAACTTCTCTTCCAAGTTTTAGTTTCCATACTTTTAAGAAAAGATATAATGATAACTGACAGATAAGATTATTATTTTTAAAAAGCCAAGGTAAAACTGGTATTCAATAGATGTAAATTTCTTTCTTGTTATATTTGTTATTTAAAACATATTACATTATTACATAAATAAATAAATAACAGCTGGAATGTCAAAACTGAAGATGCAAACTGTTTATAGTTTCACTAGTGGCCCAGTGCAAAAAATTTGTGCAGTGTGGGGAGGGGGGTGTCCCTCAGCCCAACCTGTACCCTCTCCAATCTGGGACCCCTTGGGGGATGTCCGACTGCCTGTTTAGGCCTGATCCCTGTGGGTCTGATTGATGCCCTACTGCTCCCCTGCCAGCCTGGTTGATGCTTAACTGCTCTTCTGCCAGCTCGATCATCCCCAACTGTCCTCCCCTGATAACCCAGTCACCCCCAAATGTTTTCCCCTGCATATTTCCTCTTTATTAAATATGGTTTTTTTCTTTAACATATTTAACAGCCATAACTTGTTTGAATCAGTGGATGGAGCATCAGCCTGCAGACTCAAGTGTCCCAGGTTCAATTCTGGTCAAGGCATGTACATTGGTTGGGGGCCCATACCCAGTGGGGAGTGTGCAGGAAGCAGCTGCTCAATGTTTCTCTTTCATAGATGTTTGTAGCTCTCTATCCCTTTCCCTTCCTCTGTAAAAAATCAATAAAATATATATTTTTAAAAAGAAACATTTAAGATTTCTCCATATTCTGCCTGGCTGCTGTGACTCAGTGGTTGAAACCCCAGGCTGCTGCACAACCAGGGGATTGTGCCATGGGTGTGCACGCCCCTCCCAGGCTGAGATCCCAGCCCAGGCTGCCAGTGATGGCAGCGGATAGGGCTGTGGAGAGTGAATTTGTTTTTGTTTTTTATAAAGTGTCAGGAGGGCCTCTGGGCAGCATCCTACCAGGCAGCTTACTCTGCCGGCTCTCAGTGGCAGCCCTCCCTGAGACTGGGGGACTCCAGGGGGCTGAGAAGACTGGGTGCCCGCCATCTTGTGGCTATGGGAGCCACCATTTTTGTAGTAGAGTGATAGTTAATTTGCATATTATTCTTTTATTAGATAGGATTTGATAATCAAATAAATGTTAACTTTTCACTTATAGTTAGTTTTATCTATTTGATATGTTATACAGGTATCATTTTATGTTTCACATCTTTACTTAGCATAACAGGATACATAATTATTTTATTCATTTTGAGTCATACCTTTGATGTGTCTAAGATTGGATTTATTTTTATTATTTAAAATGCTTTTATTTATTTGAGAGAGAGAGAGAGAGAGAGAGAGAGAGAGAGAGAGAGAGAGAGAGAGAGAGAAACCTATATCAGCTGCCCCCTACATGCCTCCTATTGATAATTGAGTCCTCAAACTGGGCATATGGCCTGAATGGGATTCAAACTATTATAGTAACTTCTCTGTGCATGGGATGATGCTCAACCTACTGAGACAAACTGTCAGGGCTGGATTTATTTTTATTAATATTATTTTGACTCACCGGGCTCTGTGAATATATATATTATATATATCATTTTATCACTTCTGGAAAACTCTTGCCTTATATGTTCTAGTGATGTCTGTGACCAATAACTTCTGTTGTTTTTGTTCTTGTTCAACTCTCATTTTTTATATTATCCCCTATGTTGCTTAAGCTTATTCATGCTTTTCATTTTTTTTAAATCTCTCTAATGCATTATGGATAATAATTTCTGTAGATTTACCCTCTGATTTACTATTTTCTCTTAAAATGTCCATTTGTGATTAAACTAATACATTGAAATTTACATTTCAATTACTTTATTTAACATGTATTTTATTTTGTACATTGTGTTGTTTGTATATTATAGGATCTATATATGTATGTGAAAAAATAGATTCATTTTCCCCAGAGCTTTATCTTCGGGTACTTTGTGAGGCCTAAAATTCATGCACCTCATCCTAAGAAAATATGTACTTTCATCTGTGGAATTCATCAAGATACTAGAGGTCTGGGATAATTTTTAACAACATTATCAGCGCAATATTAAATACATAAAGTATTTATTTCTAGTTTTCACTTTACTGAAGGAACCTGCTTAAGATATTGTTCTCTTAATTAAATTAATTACTTAGGTAATCATTGGTTCGTCTGAAATCATGAATCAAAAGCTACTATTCACCTGGCTAGGGAAACACTTTCAAGGTTAGCAGATGTGTGAATAAGTAAAGTAACTCTAAGAGTTAAGATCACTTAAAGTTAGAGCAAAATAATCTATGTGTTGTTAATGTTAAAAAGCAAAATAGTAAACTATGAGAATTGCTGATGGTGGCACTTAATTATAAAGGCATTACAGTACAAATTTGTAAAGATAATGACATTTTCTTAATATTTATATTAATGATTTTTTTTAGTTTAAATTAAATGTGTAGATTATTATTTTTTATGGCAGGTGCAGAGTAATACATCAGATCTTCCTTAGGCAGAACATAGAGGCAGTAGTCCTGAGCACAGGATACTTAAATTCCTGGGCATTAGGAAAGAATGCCATCCGTATCTATGAGAAGAAAGAGAGGTATCCCCTCACAGTCATGGATTAGTGGAAGCCATTTTCTGATTATTTCAGAAGGAAGAACAGTAAAATAAACACTTGATAGGGAACTTTTGGTGGTTTTAAAATAAATGTGTAAAAGCAAATCAGTATTTGTAAAATGATGTTGACACCTGAAAATCAGAAGGCACCTCAAATGAGTTATGAATAATAAGAATACCCTAAAAGAATAATATCAGAACATGGAAAAGTTCAAGACTTATATAATGAGGACAACTATAATATCTGGCCATATTCCACTAAAGATTTTCCCAAGGTCCAGTATAGGAAAGAAATATAAATTAATAATGCTTTTGTATTAAATATTAAGTTTATAGTGCATTTAGATTACCCATATAATAAAGATGGAATATGCAAATTAATTATCATGTCCTCACACAATATAGCTGCCACAAGATGTAGGGCAGGGGAAAGCAGTTGGAAAAAGCAATTAGGGATGACTGAACCAGCAGGGGAGGGAGGGATGTTGGGGATCACTGGGCCTGCAGGGGAAGGAGGGCAGTTGGAGGGGACCAGGACTACTGAGGAGGACTATTGGGGGCAACCAGGCCTGCAAGGGATGGCAGTTAAGGGCAACTGGGACTGAGAGGAGGGAGGGTAGTTAGGGGCCAGCAAGGAAGGGCCATTAGGGGCAACCAGACCTGCAGGGGAGGACAGTTTGGGGGGGGGGGGCAGGCCTGCAGAAGAGAGCAGTTGAGGGGACCAGGCCTGCAGGGGAGATCAGTTGGTGGCAACTAGGCAGGCAGAGAAGGGTAGTTATGAGTGACCAGGTGTGCAAGGGAGGACATTTAGAAGTAACCAGGCCAGTAGGGAAGGGTATTTGGGGGTGACCTAGCTTATAAGGGAGGGTAGTTTTGGGAAACCAGGCCTGCAGCGGGGGGGGGGGGGGGGGGGGGGGGGGGGGGGGTGCTGGTTGGGGGCAATCAGGCCAGCAGGAGAGGGCAGTTGTGAGCAATTGGCCCAGCAGGGGAGCAATTAGACATCAATCAGGCCAATCAGGCTGCCAGGGGAGTGGTTAGGGGGTATGAGGGTTTTCAGGTAGAAGTGGTTAGGGGCAATCAGCCAGCAGGCAATCAGTTAAGAGCCAGCAGTCTTAGATTGTGAGAGGGATGTCCAATGGCTGGTTTAGACATTCCCCAAAGGGTCACAGATTGGAGAGGATGCAGGCTGGGCTAAGGCACATATCTCAGTGCACAAATTTTGTGCACCAGGCCTCTAGTTTTAAATTTTTGTGATTCAATCATTCTTGTATTCTTTATTTTATAAAGTCTTAGATTTAAGATTCTTTTAATTCATTAATATCTAAATTTGGGGAAGCTATGAATTATTTGATAATCTATCAAAGTTATATAATCTTTTCAATAAATTTATGTATGTGTGCATTTGTATTTATATATACTACAATATTTTCCAGAATCACCACTCTGTGTATTAGGTCAAGATGATTTCCACCTGACAGTTGTAGTGAAGGTGATAAGAGAAGTACTAGTACTACCCTGGCCTTAGAATGTGGCCTTGATGAGAATAATTTTAATTTAGGGATTATATCTACAGTGCTTCATCCAGTGAATTAGTTATAGCCTTCATTAGAATTTATGTATTCTATGGACTTGTCCAGTACTAATTATACTATACCACAATATTTTATAAGTTATGGAGATTTGTTTGATTGCAGGACATACCCAATGATATTTAGAAAAAGAAAGGCAGATGTTTCTGTTACTTATAGCTACAAAAAAGGATGAAGCTGCCAGGTAAGGCCACATAGGGTACTGCACCCAGAAACAAGGTAATAGCAAGCTGGAACTATAGGGAGCTGCTTATGTATCACAATCAGGGTGTGGATTGGCTGTTTGAAATAATTTCCTAGGCTCTGAGACATGGGCTATATTCCTGTGTGCTGGTACCTGGAGCTAGTTCTGATTAAGGGACATGCATATTAGCCCTGGCATGTGAGAACCTGATTAGAAAAGAAGTTAGGATGTGGACTTAATTAGTTTCTTAAGAAGAACTGATGTCCCACCAGCCAGGGCTCAAAACTGGGTCATGATAGTATTAACAAACAAACAAGCAAACAAACAAATGAAAAATCCAAAAACATGCAGCCAGCTAGTGTGGCTCAGTGCTTTGACCAAAAATGGAACTGCAACCTTCTGGTTCATAGGTCAATATTGACCTATGAACCAGAAGGATGCAGTTCCATTTCTGGTCAATATTGACCTATGAACCAGAAGGATGCAGTTCCATTTCTGGTCAATATTGACCTATGAACCAGAAGGTTGCAGTTCCATTTCTGGTCAATATTGACCTATGAACCAGAAGCACGTGCCCATGTTGCAGGCTTGATCCCTGGTTAGGGATTTGCAGGAGGCAGCTAATCAATGATTCTCTCACATCATTGATGCTTTCTATCTCTCTCTCTCCCTCGCTCTTCCTCTCTGAAATAAATAAAAATATATTTTTAAAACCCAACTATATTTTATACAATGTATGTTTATTATAATTTAATATATAATAATGTTTATTATATTGAAAATTTTTAACATTTTTGCTCTCTTATATTGTTCTTTATTTTTCTAATTGGAAGATATTTTTTCTTGCTCTATCAAATTCTAGTATTGATTTAGTAACTTATACAATAAACAGCGTCTAGTTCACCTATGGAAAGAATATTTCAACTTTGACATAATATCACAAAGCTGCTTAACTGAATTTGAACTTTTGAGAGGCACTGAAAATTATGAGTGACTATGCCATGTAACTTTTCCATTGTTCATTGCTATATAAGCTTGTCTCAAAATTTGACTTTGGTATTTTCTCCTGAAATATCCTTACTATATAAGTTGTTTGGGAAGAGAGTTGCTTATTTTAAAGTCTATGTAAGTTCATTGTTGTAAGGTTTGAGGCGCAGGAAACTGACCACCAAGATATTTATTCCCCAGTAATGAAGGAGACTCATTACGGAGGTAGAGAAATCAGAATTGAAGGAGTTGGGGGTGGGGGGGATGGACCCAGCCAGGCTGCCAATGGACATAGAGGATCAGCAGCACGTGGCTGGTCTGGGGGTCTTTTTAAGGGGAGGAACAGGAGATGGTTGGACCCAGGGCAGAACAGGAAGAGGTGGGCTCCAGGGCACTTTGGCACGCACTTATTGGTGGTTCAATGTCTTGGGGATGTCTCTGACAGATGCCAGTAATGTCATAACTCCACCCACCAATTGGGAGGAGGGAGAACCTTATAATTGTGATGAAACCCTGCAACGTTTTTACAAGGCTCTCTAAGAACACGATAAAATATTATTGTGATGAATATTGAGCTTTGCTATTTGCCTACACTTCTAACTCCCTATTTACAGAAGAATTAGACCCATCCAGTGGGAGAAACTTGATCAAGTTAAGAATTAGCTAATAGAAATTTCACTACTTATGAATTTGATGTTTCTGCAACTCTAATTAAAATTTTAATATAAAATATAAAACATTAGCTATACTTGTTCTATGAAGAATAATGCATGACAGAAACAATAGAAAACAACATAACTCCTTTTTCAAAATATATCACACTTTTATATCTGTCTGCATATATTTAATGTTTCTTTTTTTTCTTTTTAGAACATGTCTGTTCTAGGGAAGATTCTTATAAACAAAATCTGCGCTTTAATTTTAGGTCAATTAGAGAGATGACTAGGGGGATATTTTGTTCATAGATGAACAAATTCATCCCTAGACATTTTCTGAATATATTCCATTTTTACATTAGTGAATCTAGTTTTTAAAAATTACTTATTTAGCATAAAATCTCCCTCCCAAATGCTGAAAAATGCCTAAGGAAATTGTTCTTCTATTACTTTTATTCCTAATAAAAAAGTATAATGAGAATTTGGATAAAGTTAAAGAGAAAGCATAAAAATCGTGATAAATATAAGTAATGGACTAGGACCATATAACAGGATTTACCTGAAGCAATATATGTTGATCTTAAATTACAGCATAGCTTAGTGATGACAGAAGTGGAGTTCTGATTTCAGGGTCATTATGTACTTGATTTAAACTTCCATTTACTCACCTGGAAATAAGCAATAATAATTGAATATATATATATATATATATATATATATATACACACACACACACACACACACACACACACACACACTAGTTGCCTGGTGCACAAAAATCTGAGCACATTAAAAGGGAATTAGAGGAAATATTTTATTTTATTTTATTTTTATTATTTTTTTTACAGAGAGGAAGAGAGAGGGGTAGAGAGTTAGAAACATCGATGAGAGAGAGACATTGATCAGCTGCCTCTTGCACACCCCCTACTGGGGATGTGCCCGCAACCAAGGTACATGCCCTTGACCTGAATTGAACCTGGGACCATTCAGTCTGCAGGCCGACACTCTATCCATTGAGCCAAACCGGTTTCGGCTAGAGGAAATATTTTAATATTGCTATTTGCCCTTACTCTATAATAGAAGTGTCAGAGATTAAAGAAAATTAATAAAATGTACATGAAAATCTTCCTCCTGTCAGAGTCTGGGGCATGCCACAAGGACTCGGAGTCAAGTCCACACCCACTCATGCATGCCTCAAAATCACATGAGACCCAGACCCAGCTGGCCCCAAACCCATCAAGTCTCACTGGGTGGGGGTCACAGCCTCAGGTCCCCCGATGTGTCCTCTAGCCTGACACCAGGGTAGGGGTGTGGCCTGAGGTCCCCTCTCAAGCCCCACTGGGTGGGGAGTATGGCTGGAAATCTATCAAGCCCTGCCAGGTCGGGGGCACGGCCAGATATCCCCCAGGCAGCTCTACGGTGGGGGTGTGGCCTGAGGTTTTTATTTTATATTAAGCTATATATAACAATGTATAATCATAACACTTTAAAATGCCAAGAATTTTTATATCATATAATCTGAATGTTTTTTTTTAAATTATAAAGTACAAACAGAAACAAAGAAACAACAGGTGAAAGTAACTAAATATATGTGGAAAAATGACATTAATCAGCTATTAAAAAAGTTTCATAATTTTGTACTGAGAAAGTTATTTCAAAGTTAAAGAATATTTATGCAAGGTGACAGAGCATTAGGCAAATTTTCTCTGATACTATTTAAATGTTTGGTCAGTATTTTCTCAAAAAAAAACACACAAAAACTTACTTGTCCGGTCAACATTTTCATATGACAAATATAGCATGTTAAGTCACTGATTTTGGTATGCTTATTATCTTTCATAATTTCACTGCCCCAATATTTGTCAATAAAAATCAGGTGTTACTTTTTTAGTGCCAAAGCACACACTAATTAGTCATAGAAAGATGGTTCTGCCTGGCTGGGGTGGCTCAGTGGTTGAGCATCAAACTATAAACCAGGAGGTCATGGTTTTATTCCTTGTCAGGGTACATGCCCAGGTTGCAGGCTCCATCCGCAGTAGGGGGCATGCAGAAGGTAGCTGTTCACAGATTCCCTCTCATCATTTATGTTTCTATCTCTTTCTCTTTGAAATCAATTATATATATATATATATATATATATATATATATATATATATATATATAAATATATATATATATATATATATATTTTTTAAAGGTTAGTTCTAAGATTCTTAGATTTTAAGATGTTGAGTTCAGATACATCATCATGCCAAAAGATGATGATATTTTATGGGGAGATGATAAGATCTCAGTTCTTGTCTTCTTGATGAAAATATTTCAATCAAGAGATAAAGTGTAGGACAGTGAAATAGGAAGATCACAGGAGAAGTCAAAGGAGAGCCTTGGTTGGGCTGACAATATAGAATGCTCAGGTGCCTTCCCAGGGGGTCCTCTACATAGTGGGAGGGATTAAATCCTTTCATGTCATTTTTAAATTGCTGCCAGACATTCAAAGACTTGGTTTGTAAGTTTGTTTGGGATAATTGTACATTATGCTATTGTAATTCTAAAATATCTAGAGATGTGTTACCTTTGTCTCCAAGCACCGAAAAGATGATTTTTTTATTGATACTCAGGGGTGCTAGGTACTATTATAGGTAATGGGGATAACTCAAATCTGGGAAAAATTATATGACCTTGTAGAATAATATGTAAGGATATTCCTTGCTCTTGGCCATGGCAATTCCATTTCAAACTGGCTGTCAATTTCTTTTTGTATAGACCAGGTCTTTGTTACATTTTCTGCACTTCTCCCAAAAGGAAATAGCGATGGTCCCTTCCTTTGGTGTCCACGCAAGCCAGAAACCTCTCTTTAATTTTACGCACAAAGGAGCAGTGTTTTGATTTTGTGTCATACAGAAGGGAAGCTGGGTGGTGATCCTGTACTTCCTTGCCCCACCCATGGTCCTCCTGGATGACCAAAGTGTTTGGTATCATCAGTGACTACATTAGGTGGGGGATCAGTCCACGTAAGGACTCCACCCATGAAAAATCAGGAACATAAGTCCAGAAATACTTCCCCAATAGCCCCAGGTTATATTACCGTACAGCTGATGACTGCTAGCATGGCAGGAAAGATGTTCTCAGGTGTTCTTTAGGTTCCGGTTACCTCACACTTTCTTTCTTTCTTTCTTTCTTTCTTTCTTTCTTTCTTTCTTTCTTTCTTTCTTTCTTTCTTTCTTTCTTTCTTTCTTTCTTCTTCTTCTTCTTCTTCTTATTATTATTATTATTATTATTATTATTATTTTACATATGTGTTCTTATCCCCCCATTACCTCCTACCCTCCACTCATACCCCACCCCCCTGTTATTTGTGTTCATTGATTAGGCTCATATGTATGCCCAAAAGTCCCTTGGTTGATTTTTCCCCCTTACTTTCTCCAAACCCCTCCTTCCCTGAAGTTTTAGGTTCTGATGGAGGATGTTACTCAATCTCTGGGTCTGCTCTTGGTCATCAATCTATGCTGTTCATTATATTCCACAAATGAGTGAGATCATGTGATGTTTCTAATTCACCTGGACAAGGATCCGGGAAAGAAATTACCTTTGCACCCTGCCTAGAGGAAAACCACACCTTTCAGTTTGATTTCCGTGTTTCATAAGGATGAGTAATTTTACCCATTTTCAGAAGATTAGTTTCCAGTAGTTTTAATGAATTCAGTCAAACATATTTATACCTATAATTCATTTTGCAGAATACAATATATTAAGTTGATTAAGTACACAAAAGAATAAAAGGATCAGCAGTTAGAAATAGCTAAATATATAACATTATTTTTTACTTTATTTTTTTGCTGACACTATGAGCCAAAGAACATACATGCATGATCCATCTACATTATCATTTTTCCCATATTGTTTTTCAAATTTTATCATGCCACTAAAAGTAATCATTGATCATTAGATTTGTAATTTCTCATGATTTACATAAAGATGATCAATCAATAGAAGTTCACACTTTAAAAAAAAAATCTGAGTGACCTTTAACTTTTTACCAGATAAGTATATTTCACCTTTTTTGGCTCAACCAAGACATACAAGGTCAAGACAAAGTCACTGAAAGTCTAAAATCCAGCAGGCTACTCTTTAGGATTGATGAATAGTTTCAATTTTCTCAGTTCCATGACAAAGAGAATTGGAACAGTTCTGTGGCGATCCATAAGAAGCTAGCTGTAGCCAGATGAAAAATGACATTTTTTTTTTTTTTTGTACTGTTATTGGCAAGGTTAAAGCTTTTTACAAGTAAAAAGCCTAAGTTTTCTCAGGATTTGTTTAGTTCCTCAGCCATATTGACTAGATGAATTGGACATTTGGGGAAATTTTCTGAAGTGTTAAGTTCATTTGAAGATATCTGAAAATAACCATATATTTCTTTAGAGTGACAAATATACTGCACTTTTTTTTCCCCCCACATTGACTTAGTAGAGGTAAAAACTTTTTTTTTTCTTTGTGTAACAAGTTGTTACAATTATTGAAACAAAGTTTTTGGATTGGGACCTAGATTCTTTGTCCGCCAGAATCGAGCAATGAATCCATGGACAGAAGAGGGTATAGCAAAGATGGAGATTTATTGAAGAACAAGTACAGACTCCCACCTGGGGAAGGAGGAAAGAGTCCCACAGACTTCCTGTTTCCAAGCTTTATAAAGGCTGCACTTCCTGTGTCCTATATCCCCTAGGATTGGTCACTATTCCCGCTCAAATTGGTTACTATAGTAATCCCTGAGACCCTCCTCCCTTATTGTCCTCCTATTCCCTCTGGGCTTTCTTCTTCTTCTTTATTTTGTAAAGATAGAACCTCTTGGCTACTCCCAGTTCCCTTGTCTTATGAAGATGTAGCTGTAGGCCTCTCTCTGTGTTATGGAGATGTCCTTGTTGCTGCCTCCTTGTCTTATGGAAATGTAACTGCTCCCAGCATGGTATTGGCAGAAAACAGACACAATGATCAATGGAACAGAATAGAGCCCATGATATATAATTTTCAACATTAGAGACAGAAACACAATGTAGTAAATACAGCCTCTTCAATAAATAGTGCTAGGAAAATAGAAAGCCACATGCAAATGAATGAAATTGAATTACAGTTTATCCCCATGTACAAAAATTAACTCAAAATGAATAAAAAACCTAAACTTAAGACCCAAAACAATAAGTTACTAAAATAGAATATATGTACCAAAATTATGGACCTTGTTCATAGAAAATATTTTATGAACTTGACCCCAAAGGCAAGGTGAATAGACAAAAATAAATGAGTAGGACTACATCAAACAAAGAGCTTCTGCACAGCAAAAGTAACTGAGGCAGCCGACAAATGCCAGATGATATTTGCAAACAATAGCCCCAATGAAGTATATAATTTCTAAAGTATATAAAAAACTCAACATTAAATAAACAAACAACCCAATCAAAAAGTGGGCAGAGGACCTGAAAATACACCACATCCAAGAAGACACATGAAAAGACAATAAATATTTAAAAAGATGTTCAACCTCACTGGCAATTAGGGAAATGCAATTAAAACTACAATGAGATACCACCTCACACCTGTTGAAATGGCCATTACCAACAATCATGCTATGACAAGTGTAGCAGTGGTTGTGGAAAAAGGGAACCATCATCCACTGCTGGTGGGAATGTAGACTGACTGGTACAACCACTATTGAAAGCTGTTTGGCAATTACTAAAAAAAAATTGAGAATAGAGTTACTATACTACCAAAAATTCCTCTCCAGTATATATACCCAAAACTTTAAAATCATGTATTCTCAAAACTATATGCACCCATATGTTTATTGTAGTATTATTGTATTATTCATACTGGCCAAGACATTGAAACAACTAAAGTGCCCCTTGATAGAGGATTGGAGAAACATGTGGTACATATACTCAACGGAATAGTATTCAGCCATAAGAAAGGATGAAATAGTGGCATTTGCATCAACATGGATGAAAGTTGAGAACATTTTTCTAAGTGAAATAAGTCATTTAGAAAATGTTAAGAACCTTATAATTTCACTCATACGTGGGATATAAAACTGAAACTAGTGAACACAAACAGCAGTGAGGTTGTTGACAGAGGGAAGTGGCTGGGTTGGCAAGAGGATCCTAATATATGGCGACAGAAGAAGATTTGGCTTTGGGTGATGGACACAGCATGCAATATGCAAATTTTGTAACAGAAACCAACACCTCAAATCTATCAGTTCATGTTAAGTAATGTCACCTTGAAAAATTGAATTTAAAAAATAATTTTAAGTACATTTAAAACTTCAAAATAATGTTCTGTGCAATAGATTTATTTTGAACATTCAAAAATAGTTAAAAATATATAGTTAGATCTCAGGGAATTATTGTTTTTGGCTTGCTATTTAATCTTCATAGCAAATTCAGGTTTTAAAATTATGTTTCTCCTTAACACTATTTTAAGAAATGATTTTATATTTGGTTGATTTTGCTGGCTACCTTGTATTATTTGTATAATAAATACCTGCATGTTTTAGCCATCAATCCTAGCTGTCATATATTAACATAATTATTTTTCAATGTTTGAAGTTTTAGTAATTAAACTTGAAATGTTCAATTAAGTACACATAGACTGGTTTTCAAAATTGTGTGAGCTTTGATATAATTTCCTATAAATAAAATTTCAGATTAAACAGATATTCCAATAAGTAATGCTTATGGATCATCTACTTTGAATGAGGACCAGTGCTCAATGCTTTCACATGTTAGTTAGCATTCCGAGAGGTTAACCTGCAGATTGATAATAACTGTCTTTTTTAGGTTAACTTTGATTAGATGCACTGTCTTTAATTAGGTAAACAATATCATACTAACAAATTGCTTCTTATCACTGAAATTGGAAGGGAAACCTGGAGATTGGAGTCAGAGATTATTTCTTTGATATTAGATATTGACCGTAAATAGAGGCCCAGACACAGGAGATTGGAGTCATTAATTACTTAATGTTACATACTGAACGATTGAAGAGAGGACCAGACATAGGAAAATGGATGATTGCACTAAAATGACAATTATTTATACTATCTTTGATTATAAATATTATTAGAATGCTAATTTTTTATTTAAATAATATGTTGAGAATTAAATTTTTATTTACTTTCATGATATATGCTTAGATTATATGACATACTATGACTTTTACACCTGTGATCAGCTCACATAAAATATATCCATAGCAAATCCTATTTATTGCTTGATATAGACTACTAATTTACCTAAATATTATTTTATTCTTTATATACAAATATTTACTTTTCATTTTTAACTTACAATTGCCTAAACTGAAATTTTTAATCCTATGTGCCTCCTAGTGAAACAGGAATTTTTGGGTAAAATTTTGGTTTAGGAAATTAGGGGGGCCATGGAGAAAGGGCTACAGAGCAGCAGAAGGTATATTTCCATAGAATGGGGGAGCTGGGAATAGCACAAGGTCTATATTTATAAAATAAAGAGAAGGTAGCCCTTCATTCAGAGGAAGAAGCAGAAAGCCCAAAGGGAATAGGAAAACAATAAGGAAGGAGGGAGAGAGAAACTCACATGTTCCAGTTGAGGTTCAACCATTGAGCCCAGGAATTACTATAGTAACCAGTCTAAGGGAATAGTGACCAATCAGAGGGGATTTCAAGGCACCAGGATCTGCTGCCTTTATAAGCCATAGGGAAAAGGAGCTCAGTGGGACCCTTTCCCCCTCCCCACATGGGGAGTCCATTCTGTGGCACTCTGTCCCTCTCCCCATGTGGCAGTCTGTACTTGTTCTTCAGTAAATCTCCACCTTTGCTGTACCACTTTCTGACCATAGATTTATTCTTCGATTCTGAAGGACAAAGAATCTGGGTTCCAGTTCAAAAATTTCATATCACTAGAATTTAAAAATTATAAGGAAAAAACTGAGTTGAATTTGAAGATGATTATTTTCTTCACTGTTGATTTTCTTTAATAATCTCATGGTATCAGATATTTATCCTGATTATATTTAAAAGACTGCCAAAAATTATAGTTTTTTTTATTAGTGAGATTTAATTTTCCTCTTTTAATTAGATTGTAATTATGCTCTAGATATATCTTCAGTGACCAAAATAAATACTTAATGACTGCTTACTATTCAGAAATAATGAAGACTGAGTGTTTTTTCTAAAGAAACAGAATTTTGATCATTCTTTTTGTTTTTGTTCATCTGTTTTGCTTGCTTTTTCTAGTGGGTATTTAGATATGGTATTGATTATTTTTACCACTAATATGAAAACCCTTTACATTTCTTCTACAAAACATAAATTCACTATGTTTTCTAATAGTTTTAAGATAAAAGACTTTATCAGGAAAACAGAGTTGCATTTTTAAATGTTAATTAAAAAGTATTAGTTCTTTCTTTTAGAAAATATCAATACATTTTCTCAAAGTCAGGTTTTCTACAGCATAATTTCCCTTTGTAATAACTAGAGTTTTGGTGTATGAATAACCACATCATGTTTCAAAATAAAATTGCATTGAGATCTAATATTTCAAATTGTTTCTCATTCAAAAACAAAATTGTTATATTTAGAATGTGATATAAAATATGAAATATAAATTAAAACTGTTAGCAAGACATTGTTATGCTGCTACTCTTTCCATATCAACTCGGTTTAATGAAAGTTTTCAGTTAACTACAGAGGGTTAGGGATTATGGACACAAAAAGAACTAATCAAATCCCCAGATTCCTCTGTCTTAGCCAAGCAACTTTACCATGGAGGCGTGCTTTGTAGTAATTATTCTACACATACTACTACTGCCCACAGGATTCAGTTAACTGTGCTACTGACCTCACTCACTGAGAGATGGCAAAGCTTGCTCTGCGAAGTAGTCTTGTGGGCAGATAAATGGAACTGCATATTTCATTACAACATTCTCATTATTTTACGAACATCTTATTTCTGTTACTGTCATCAGATACCTCTTATCTGTTGATGTTCATGCCTTCTTACTTTCTGTTGGGTTGGATTGGGGGTGTTTTTTTCCTGGCTTAAAACTAGTATATATTGCAACCATAGTCTATTTTCCATATAAATTATATGTGATCAAGAAAACACTTTCTTACAATATATAATCAGCATCTAGGTTGTATCAGAAAACTCACTTCATCTCCTCTCCTTTACACACTAAAAGTTAAACATGTCTTTTCTTTTTCTCCTAATCTAAGGACTATTTTTTTGAACAATAAATGTGCTTGAGAGCATATGTCATCTCTAGAAAGGACCCCTGTGAATGGCAAACACTAATGTGCTTGGGAGAGCACATCCCATAAAACCACAACTGTCTCTCCATCTGTAGAACACCTGTCCTCTGTGCCAAAAAGAAAAATTATAGAGATGCAATATAATTTTGTAATGAAGAAATTCAAAACTATTAAACCAGAGGTCTGTGTCCAAATCACTTAGACAATAAAAATTTCTCTACTGCTCTAGAATATCACATTTTAATCATCATACTACTAGAGTTTTCTCTGTTTAACTCCAAATAAATTGCTTAAGAGATTATCAAATCGGTAGTACAACATATTAAGATTAAAAAATTGTTTTCAGAATACTTTTATGCTTATATTTGTGTCTTTAAAAATAAAATGGAATTTCACTTCTTTAAAGTTTGGAAATCATGGAATACAATGAAGAGAATAATGAAATAATTATCAGATACTATTCTATAAAAATAAAATGTATGAATTATATGAGGAATGTTTTCCTGTTTAAGAAAAATGTTTGCATATAACCCATTAATTTTTAACTAAAAATAAAATTAATATATAGAAAATTACACTGTATTTTTATAATCTCAAATATTTAAAATAAATGTAAAATTGAGCATGAAACCACATTAGATAAAACAAGCAATGGTATAGATAATTTTGAAGTAAATAAATAGTCAAGTCAAACTAATTTCAGCATTAATGATCCTGGAGTACAAAAGGTTTAAGCAACTTGTTTTAATATAGTTGATCATCTGGGACACTATTACAAGAACCAGTATTCTGAAGTATTTCCTACATAATTTTTTAATCACAATTATACTATACACTGACTGTAAATCCCCAGGAAAAAAAAAGAAAAATGGAGAATTATATTTAAAAACAATAATTTGTGTCAAATCAGTATAACTGTTGTATACTCCAGATGATTTTGTGTTGCTTTGGAGTTTCAACACAGCATTCAACATTAGGAAATGACCCAAATGGGGAGTGGGTGGAAGACTGTTTAGCAGATACTCTATGTATGCCTTACAAGCATATCATTGCTGGGGTGTTCATAAAATGAAACAGGATCAGGAGTCAAATTACCCCATTTCACCACAATCTTCTTTCAAAGTAAATTATTTCATATACATTATTTTTCTTTTGGGAAAATCTCTTTGAAAGATATAACATGTTAGTAGAAAAGTAGGACCTCTATTTCCAAAAGGTGTTTCAGAAAAGATTGAATCTAGCAAAATTTCATCAAAACTTAACAAGTGTTGATTATACAAGTGTCTCTGAAGGAAAACACACACACACACACACACACACACACACACACACACACACACACACATATCTCCCAAGATTAGAGAAGCAGATGCAATTAAAATATATTTCCTCTGCATTTATAAATTCACATTCTACTTTCCTCCATCTCATACTCCTTGGCTATGTAAGGGAACTAGGCCAGAGTATGCCAATTGGAATATTGAAGCCTTGTTCAAAGTACCCAGATGTCCAAGGCCACTCTGAGCATAAGAATCTTAATAAGGGTGTCCAAGGACTATGCAGATGCAAGGATGCAGACACTGTGCAGACATCCATAATCCAAAATATTGATGTCACTATTTTCTAGCAGAAGCCTCTTTTGTCTAAGTAGTAGTGAGGCTGCTAAAGTGAGTGAGCACAGATGCGGCTACTATGAGGGTCTATGGGTCTAGAGGCAGTGCATGGCTGCTCAGATAATGGCTGTGGGACAGAGGCTACTACTGTATGGAGAAGACTTATTGTTAACTAGCTGGTTTGCTGCTACCTACTGTATCGGACTTTACAGTAAGTAAAGAGAACTGCTTTGTCTAATGTAGGGGTGTCGAACTCAATCAGAGAAGGGGCCAAAATCTAAAATCCAGCCTAAATCGTGGGCCGAATGGTTTACTGAACAGTCATAAACTGTCATTGTGATGGAAATGCAGCGGAGTGCAGTGATAGTGATGACAGCGCAGTGCAGGCCACATTGCAAGGCCTGGCAGGACGGATTTGGCCCGCGGGCCTTGTGTTTGACACATGTGGTCTAATGGCTCCTTGTCAGCAATGGCTACATGGCCACTGGCTTCTACAATATTCTCTTATATACCCGTGACTTCTCATGGCTTCTCCATCTACCGCCTGGCCTTCAAGAAGGTCCACCCCTGGCAGAAGGGTTCAGAACCAACCATTGGCATAGTCGGCAGGAAGAAGGACCTGTGCTTCCAACACTAAGTACAGTGAGCAGGATTCAAAGAGAAGCTTGCTCTCACAATTGGCATTGTGAGCAGGATATAGAAGTAAGTACTCCAAGAATTAGCCTGTGCTCCCACACTTAGGCCACAAGATAGAGCAGTGAGTGCTCTGACAGTTGGCATAGTAGTTGGCAGGATTCAGAAGAATGTCTGTGTTCAAGGAGATACTTGCTCTCACACCATGTCAAAATTAAATTGTTTACTGTAAACACACTAACCTCCATTCCCCTCTTAATCTCGCTTAATTTTTAAACTTCTGGTCAGGTAAGTATTTGTGTTATCAAAAGAAATGGTATAAGGTAAAATTGAAGGTAAAAATTAAACCTTCTGCTGTTACTCCTCCTTATTCCTTGGTTTCAGCTCTAAAATAGAATAAGTGTACCATACAACACAACACAACACAACACAACACAATACAATACAATACAATACAATACAATACAATACAATACAATATTGTTGACCAATAAAATGAACTAATGCATAGGAAAAAAGAAAGAAGAATACAGTCCATGAGAATTACTAGGAAAGAGAAGAATAATGAAGTGGAGAGAGAGTAAACTCCATCACGTGATTTTCTCTGACCCCCTCCTACATACCACAGGCAAAAAATGTGATTTCTTGTCACTGCTCTCAGGCCATATGATGACCATATGTTTTATCTAGTTAGATTTTTGGGGGGGAAATAAGCTGGTATATGAAAACATCATATTAAAACAGCCTTACTGAGAGAAATACATGGGAGGCTGACTACCCTTAGTGGGTCAGCGGATACCCAGAGCTGAGTGGAAGATAAGCATTTGAGTAAAGAGTTGGAACTGTAGTATACTTTCCTGTTTAGAGTGATGTGCAGACAGATAGGGAAAGAGGAATAGTCTCTTCTCATTATAGCCTCTTGCTTTGGACTGATCTACAAAATTGTGTAGAAGTGTGGAAAATATTTTTGAAAGAAGGATGGTGTGTTCCAATAGAATTAGATGGATCCATATTCTATTCTGTTGTTGCTAAAAGTTGATATGAGAAGAACTGAGGTACTCCAGAACATAGCATAATTATTTATTCCTTTTGGTTGAATGGCCATTTACATTATTTCCACATTTTATTAAAAGAAGCAGTGCTGCCAAAACCAGTTTGGCTCAGTGGTAGAGTGTCGGTCTGCGGATTGAAAGGTCCCAGGTTCGATTCTGGTCAAGGGCATGTACATTGGTTGCGGGCACATCCCCAGTAGGGGATGTGCAAGAGGCAGCTGGTTGATGTTTCTCTCATCGACATTTCTAGCTCTCTATCTCTCTCCCTTCCTCCTCTCTGTAAAATATCAATAAAATGTATTAAAAAAAAATGAAAAAAAGAAGCAGTGCTAAAATAAATATATCTTGTGCATTTTCATGGGCAGAAATGATACAACTTCTCTAAAATCTATACTTAAAACTATCAATTATTGTGTATGAGAATCTATAAATTTTCCATAAAATATGAAATTATTTCTGAAATGATTGTAACAGTTTATACACCCATGACCAGTGTAAGAGAATTCTCTCTTCAAAATTTACCAGTACACTTAATGTCTAACTTTTGCCATTCTGATTACTAGAGAATAGTTTCCTTAGTTTTAATTTAAATTTATGGATGTAGTAATAAACTTTATCATCTTTTACATGTTTAGTCTCCTATGGCCTATATATTCATTTTCTCTTTTCTTTAACATTTTCATTTTCATGTTTTTGTGGGAAAAGCTTAATATGAGATTTACCCCTTTAAAAGATTTTTAAGTGTATAATAACGATACTGTTGACCATAAACATAATGTTGTGCAGCAGATCTCTAGAACTTACTAATTTTGTGTAACTTAAACTTTATATACGTTGTTTATCAACTGCCCTTTTCCTCTGCCCTCTGCCCCTGCAGTCACTGCTCTGCTCTCTTCTTCTATAAGTTTGATAATTTTAGACACCTGACATAAGTTGAATCATGAAGTATATATCCTTCTGTGGCTGGCTTACATCACTCAGTATATCTTCAAAGTTCATTCATGTTGTCACATATTGCAGGATTTTCTTCTTTTTTTTTTTTAAGTTAATCTTTATTGTTAAAAGAATTATAGTTGTTCCCTTTGTCCCTACATTGAGCCCTTCTAGCCCATCCTTGCCTCCTGCCCCTTCTTTAAACATTTATCTACAATTTACTTTTTCATTTTGGAATTATAGTTTGGCATTAATTTCTGGAGAAAAGTATTTTTCTTGTTTTTGATTTACCTTTTTATCTTATTAGTAGTGTTTTTGAGATATGTAATATTTTTTAACTTAATGATTGATTTAAGGTTGTCATCAGGCACATACCTTTTAAAAAATCACAGTGAATAACCAAGAGACTTATAAAAGAGTGATTTCTGGTAGAAAATATATTTTAAATTTATAGTACTGAGTAATGCAATAGCTAAAATTTAGAACTTAAAAATTGAGATGGGGAAGATTAAGCAGAATTTGATTTAATTGTATTCAGACTAAAACATAGAGAAACAATAAAAACAGAAAAATACAATGAAAAACATTATACAAATATTTTGTAGTTTAAGAAAGAGAAAAATAGGTAGAAACAAATGTAAGAAATTAGAGTCATAACTTGTCAGTTTAAAAAAAATATGAACTGAATAATTAAAAAACAAACAAACCTCTAATCATATCTGAGAACCAATGCAACAAAAAGACAACCTTAATACAGCCAAAGAGAAGACATATTATCTCTAGCTGTCTCATCTTGAACAATGAAAGTCAAATAATAAATGGATGATAGTTTGAAAGTGCTTTCAATCTAGAATTCTATACCTTAAATCTAATAAAATCTCAAAGGTGAAATTAATACATTCTTAGGAAATAAACAAAAGATAAAATACTGTAAAGTATTTGTCCAGAGCAAGACTAAAGGAAATAAAAATTTTAAAAATGTTGTATTTGATACGGATATATGAATAACCTATGGATACAGACAATAGGGTGGTGAAGGCCTGGGGATGGGGAGAAGGTATGAGGGGGGCAGAGAAGGGTTAAAAGATCAATGGGATAGAAGGGGGACATATATAATATTTTCAACAATAAAGATTTTAAAAATAAATGTTGTCTTTATAGACAAAATATATCCTAAATGAAAGTATAAATATGTAGGAAAAAAGAAGAGCAATAGAAAGCCTAAATGTCTGGATTTAAAAATAGTGAATAAAAGCTAACTCTATAAAAATTTAAATGTATTTGGAGACTAAAATATATATCAAATTAAAATAAACAACAATAATAACATATAGATTGATATGCTATTATAAGGCTTTAAGTTATTTGTATTTCTAGAAAACAGTAAAAAAATTTCTGTTAACTCTGATATGTCAAATCAAGTTGTAATCTCTATGGTAAATAATAGAAAGTGAAGTATTTAAAACAAACAATCCAATTGAAGAGAGAAATATACTTGTTCAATTCATACAACTGAGACTATCTAGAAGTAGAAAAAAAGGAGTGATATGTAACAAATGATAACATGATAGAAAAGCATAAATATATAAACAATAACAACTATAAATGGATTAAATATTTCAACAAATAGAAAAATATTATGCTGGATAGAAGAAGAAATACACATGCCTATGGTTCACTTAAGACATGCTTAAATTAAAAAAAAGTAGAAATATAAAGGGGTAAAAGGTAATAGGAAAACAAATTTTTAAAAAATATATTGCATAAGTATTCTAATATCAGCCAAATTACACTTAAAACCATGAAAATTCTTAGTAGAATCATAATGTTAAGTTCTCAGTTCATTATAAATATAGAATTCTAAATTAACATATAACTACTAAAATCAACATATAAAGGAATAATTAGTTAACAAAACTAAGAGAACAAGTAGGCAAATTTACCATCAAAATAGGAAATATTAACTCAGATTTTATCTGATTTAAGAAACAATAATAAATATCAGATAAATAAAATATATATTACTACATTATGATAAACTAATGACATAATAAACAAAAATATTACACTCACTTATAAAAATATGTTCCTTTCAAATTAATAACTTTGTAAGAGAATGCAATATTATATGTTTAGCTATAAAATTAATTGATAATGTAAATAAAATGGACAAAATCTAAAAAAATACTATTTGCCCACATATGAAATATGAGCACTGGTAATATTAAAATACTGAATTTATAATTATAAACATCCCTCTCACAAAAACAAACAAAAAAAAAAACACTAAGCAAAGATGATTTCAAGATGATCTACATTTAAGAAAGAAATTATGTAAATCTTATAGTAGTACACTTTCCCAGAGAAGAGAAAGGAAACACATCCCAATTCATATCTGAGTCTCATTTAAACTTGATGTCATTTAAAAAAAAGGCCCAAGCAAAAACACTAATTTGAAAGAATATATACATCCTTATGTTCATTGCAGTGCTGTTTACAATAGACAAGATGTGGAAGCAACCCAAGTGTCCATTAGTAGATGTGGATAAAAAAAGCCATAGTATACTTACACAATGGAATACTATGCAGTCATGAAAATTAAGGAAGTCTTACCTTTTGCAACAGCATGAATGCACCTGGAGAGCATTATTCTTAGTGAAATAAGCCAGTCAGAGAAAAACAGGTACTACTTTATGATTTCATTCATATGTGGAATCTAATGAACTAACAAGCAAAAGAGAGAATCATAAACAGAGACCAGGCTGTCAGCTGTTGTGGGGTGTTAGTGTGTGTGTGTGTGTGTGTGTGTGTGTGTGTGTGTGTGCAAGGTAAGGGGTAATTGTGATAGAGTTAAAAGAAAAAAAAGAGAAAACTCATGGACATGGATAGTACTATGGTGATTGTCAGGGAAGGGTTGGGTAAGGGGAGGTGGAGGAGGAGAAATAAATGATAATGGATAAAAACATCACTTGGGATGGCTAACACACAATACAGTGTACAGATGATGGGTTTTAGAATTGTGCAGCTGAAACATGTATAATTTTGTTAACCAGTGCCACCCCAATAAAGAAAATTATCTGCCAGAACTGCCAGGCCAAGGACCTGCCTTGCATGTTATACCTCAAAGCTTGGAATATTAAAAATAGGGCAAAATAGCCTAAGAAATCTTGTTTCCCAAAGAATTATTTAAATATAAAAAGATATCAGATATTGTGACTAACAAACACATGGCTGGTGGATGGGAAATTAAAAGCATTGTTGAGAATTAACATCACTGTTACGTTATCTGTTCCAATAAAAATACCTTCCTTTTCTTGATATAATTGTTCCCTTTAGTATAAATATCCTTTGTCTTTGTCTCATAACAGAAATATTACTTGGATTTATGTCTGAATAATGATTCCTGAATAGCTATTCTTATTGGTATCAATAAGAATATTTTTGTGATGACATAATTTTGTGCATAGAACTCTGATGAATCTGCATATACACAATGAAAGTTAGTGAGCATATAATATTGATACATAAGATGTTGAGTTTATACATAGTACATTAAACAATTAGGAAATTGAATTTATACAATATAATTTAAAATAGCAACAAAATACTGAGGAAATTGTCCTATTAAAAATCAGAAATAACTCTGCACAGAAAATATAAAATATTTTTTTCAGAATAGTGAGAAATACCTAAATTAGCAAAAGGATATAACATGTTAATGAAATAGAATGTTCAATATTCTGGATAGGTTGATTCTTCCAAAATTTATCTATAGATTCAATGTTGTTACAGTCTACATCTGGTTTTTACTGGAAAATAATAAGGGAATTCTAAATTTATATGGAAGAGAAAGAACCAAGTGGAGAGGATTTATTCAACCATATAGCAAGAAAATTGTTATCAAACTACAATAATTAAGTATTGGCAGTAGACTCAAATAGACCATAGTACAGAAAATCTCCTATAATATCAAAGAATACTAGATTTGGGACCAATTTTGCAGAACCATAAGGTGGAAAATTGATGTTTCATTTTTCCCCCAAAAAATTTGTGCTAGGTCAAGGAAATATCTATTAAAAAACAAAATAATTTTAACCATTAATTCACAACATAGATTAAAATTGATACAGGTAAATTGTATCTCTAAACTATGAAAAATACTTAATGCTCATAATTTATAAAGCTTTCCATAGGTATGCTTGATGAATGCCTTTATGATCTTAGGCAAAAATATTTTCTTTAACTTAAATATGTTAACCACATTGAAAATAATTATTAATTTTACCATAAAATCAACAACTAGATCTATCAAAATTATTTCTAAATATGTAAATATGAAAATATATAATTATATATTGGCAACATACAAACCTATTTTTTTGTGTTTATTTGTTTGTTTGTTTAAAGTATTACATATGTGTCCTTTTTCCCTGATTCACTCCCCTCCTGCCACTCCCACCACTGAGGGCAACCTCCACCTCCACAGTATTTGTGTCCATTTGTTATGCTAACATGCATGCATACAACTTTTTTGGTTGATTCTAACCCCCTGACTCCTGCCTTCTTTCTGAGGTTGGATGGTCTGTTCAGTGCTACCTTGTCTCTGGATCTATTTTTGTTCATCAGTTTATGTTGATCATTATATCCCACATATGAGTGAGATCATGTGACATTTATCTTTCTCCAACTGGCTTATTTTGCTTAGCATAATGCTCTTCAGTTCAATTCATGCTGTTGCAAATGGTAAAAGTTCCTTCTTTTTTATACTAGCATAGTATTCCATTGTAAAGATGTACCACTTTTTTAAATCCATTTATCTGCTGATGGGCACTTAGGCTGTGTCCAAATGTTAGCTATTGTAAATTGTGTTGCTATGAACATAGGAGTGCATATATCCTTCCTGATTGGTGTTTCTGGTTTCTTGGGATATATTCCTAGAAGTGGGATTACTGGGTCAAATGGGAGTTCCATTTTCAGTTTGTTTGTTTTTTGAAACTCCATACTGTTATCCACAGTGGCTGCACCAGTCTGCATTCTCACCAGCAGTGAAAGAGTGTTCCTTTATCTCTACATCCTCTCAAGCACTTGTCATTTGTTGATTTGTTGATGATAGCCATTCTGACAGGTGTGAGGTGGTACTTCATTGTTGTTTTGATTTGTATCTCTCAGATGATTAGTGACTTTGAGCATTTTTTCATGTCTCTTGGCCTTCTGTATGTCCATTTTCAAAAAGTGTCTATTTAGGTCTTTTGTCTATTTTTTTATTGGATTATTTTTCTTCCTTCTGTTAATTTGTATGAGTTGCCTATAAATTTTAGAGATCAAACCCTTATAAAAATAGCATTGACAAATTTGTTCTCCCATACAGTGGACTTTCTTGTTATTTTGTTAATGGTTTCTTTTGCTGTGCATGAACTTTTATTTTGATGTAACCCCATTTGTTTATTTTCTCCTTAGTTTCCATTGCCCTAGAAGCTGTATCAATAAAGATATTGCTATGTCATATATCTGATATTTTGCTGCCTATGGAATTTTCTAAGATTTTTCAGAAAATTTTTACATTTAAGTCCTTTAACCATTTTGAGTTTCTTTTTGTGTATGGTGTAATTTGGTGATTTAGCTTCATTTTTTTTTTTTTTTTTTTTTTGCATGTGTCTGACCAAATTTCCCAGCACCATTTATTGAAGAGACTGTCTTGACTCCATTGTATGCTCTTGACTCCTTTGTCAAATATTAATTGAACATGATGGTTTGGGTCGATTTCTGGGTTATCTGTTCTGTTCCATTTATCTATATATTTGTTCTTGTGCCAGTACCAGGCAGTTCTGAGAACAATGGCTTTGCAATATAGCTTGATATTTGGTATTATGATCCCTCCAAATTCTTCTTATTTATCAGGATTGCTGTGGCTATTCGGGGTGTTTTTTAATTCCAAATGAATTTTTGGAGAGTTTGTTCTAATATGCCATGGGTATTTTAATGGGGATTGCATTGAATCTATAAATTGCTTTGGGTAGTATGGACATTTTAATGATGTTGATTCTACCAACCCATGAGCATGGTATGTTCTTCTATTTGTGTATGTTTTCTTCTATCTCTTTTTTCAGTGTCCTATAGTTTCTTGAGTACAGGTCTTTTACCTCCTCAGTTAAGTTTATTCCTAGGTATCCTAATTTTTTTTTTTTTTTTTGGTGCAATGGTAAATGTGGTTATTTTTTCTAATTTCTCTTTCTGTGAGTTCATTGTTTATGTATAAAGAAGCCATGGATATTTGGGTGTTAATTTTATACCCTGATACATTGTCATATTCATTTATTAACTCTTATCTGTTAAACAAAAAGAACTCCTACTAATCGATAAGAATAAAACAATCAAATAGAAAAAAGTGCAAGGTATTTAAACATGTGTTTCTGGATACATAGATTATCATTCTGAAAATGTTAATGATTATTCATATTTTTCAGAATATAACTTTTTAAAAATATATTTTATTGATTTTTTCAGAAAGGAAGAGAGAGGGAGAGAGAGTCAGAAACATCGATTAGAGAGAATCATCGATCAGCTGCCTCTTGCACACCCCCTACTGGGGATGTGCCCGCAACCAAGGTACATGCCCTTGACCAGAATTGAACCTGGGACCTTTCAGTCCACAGGCCGACGCTCTATCCACTGAGCCAAACTGGTTTTGGCACTCAGAATATAACTTTTTTAAACAATAGCAGTGATTCATTTATTTCTGGGAAGTGATAGTTTAATTGTACAAATGTTATAATATTTTATTTATGAATATAACATTTCATAATGTCATTTTGTTATTTTAAAATATTCATATCTATAGTCTTTTTTAGTGTACTTACTTTTTTCTTCTTTTGTTGTATTATATGGTCTTTTTTTTTTATTAGTAACTCAAATTATAAGATATCCCATGATGCCAATTAGTGACAACTGTGAGTACTATTTTCTGATTACTCCCCACCCCTCCCCTAACAATCCTACTATAAAAATGAACTGATTTGATTTGGTTTGGTGGGAAAGTCACAGATACTGCTTTTATGATCATCATTTACTGCTAGAATTCATATTTGGGAATAAAGCTAAATGTCAGTTATGTTAGTGAGAACAAAGATGTAATATTATATTTCCCCTCCATCAAATTCAGGTATACCCCTGGGAAGATTCAAAGAGGAGGCAAGATCTCAGTCAAGAATCTGCTGTGGTTCAAAGGAACCTTCCATGATGTTTCTTTTCTGGCTGTGTTCATGGTGGTTATTGTAGGTTCCCACCTGAAGCTTATATTCAGGACCCATTGACGAGATATTTGAAAAACAAGTTCATTCATACCATGAACTAATGCAAGTTCTGGTTCTCCTGACAGCAAACAGCTTCCGAGTTGTCATAGACTGCCAGCTTAATGTGTTAAGGTGAACAATTCATGTCAATGTCTTCCACTTCAGAGGCCATCAGGGTGTGGTGCTGTGGAGCAGCCAGGAACTGGGGCCATGTGTCCACTGTGCCTATGGGACAGTCCTGGGGATGGGTGTCCTTGTCCAGCTGCCCCCTCTTCTTCACTGTGCAGGCTTCCTGGTACCAAGGAGAGATGGGGGCTGCGTGGGTGGAGTATACTTGAGCTCTGAGCCATCCTCCAGGTCCAATGGGGCACTGAGGTCCGAATCCTAGAAGCTCAGGTCCCCACACGTCACCAATGGCGCAACGATGCGGTGGGACCCTCTCATTGGCTGAGCTCTGGATCAGCAGAGTGGTCCAGCAGGGGGGTTCTGCCAGGTCTGGCAGGAAGCCTTCGGGGGCCATAACCCTGACAGCAGCAAAGGCCTGGATACTGGCACCCGGGCTTGGCCCAGAGCCCGCTGGAGAAGAAGACACGCAGCTATAGATCAGCATCACATCCCGGCCTAGGAAGATCCTGGCTACAAAGCAGCCCCCTGGCTTCAAGACAATGTAGCGATGGTCAGAGCGGCTAGGAGAAGCTGGGCCTACGCATGCTCATCCCCAGCATGAGGTCAGTGACACAGGGAGCCCCGTGGCACACTCCCAGGGCCCGGGCAGCCCTCACCGTGCTGGGGGATCTCCTGGGCAGGGGGCAGCTGGGTGATGGCCCTGGTCTGTAACACACCTGGTAGCAGAGCCATCGCTTGAAGGTCCAAAGCCCCCTTCTGGCCAGACCCCTGCGGACTCTGGATCACCTGGAGTCCCGTCACAGCCTGGAATCCCTCCCTAAGCTGCAGCTTGCAGGCACTGCGGGCTCTGCAGGCGCACCAGCCATCCTCCTAGGCCGGTCGGTAGGAAGCATCTGGCTTGTCCTACCACGCCTGTCCCATCCCACACACTGTTTGCCCAGGGACCTTGGATCTTCAGTCTCCTCAGGGACAGCGGCCCAGACTACACAGCTGCAGGCGACGAGGACAAACCTCTCCCCCTCGTTGCTGGACAGTGCAATCCTGCCTCCTCAGCTATTTCTGTCTGGACCCACGTCCCCCTGTTCCATGCCCCAAGGCCCACGGTAGCTTTAGGAGTGGGGAGGAGTGAGGCAGTGGAGTCAAGTCCACCAGCAGCCCCAATCAAACCAGTGAGAAATCTCAGGGCTTCAGTTTTTGTCTGCTCTGAGCTGTTCCCAATGCCTATCTGCAGCGTGCAGCGTGAGCCTATGGGCTACTGCAGTGGGACCAGCCTGTGGCTGTGGGATGCCTGGGCTCCTGCAAGGATGAACTTGTTCAGTTCATCTAGAGATTTACCTAGTTTTAGGAAAAACCAGGACCCGTATTTCACAAATTAGACATGTAGTACAATTATTAATTGCACTACATTTTTAACAACTATATTTACCTGTATCTTAAAACATATTAGTTATTTAATATTTTAACTGATCGCTAACAGTGAACAAATTTAGTATTGTATACTCTGCCTTCACCTCAATATTGTTTGATATTCCGAAGTAAAGATGTTCACTCTTTATAATTAATACACAATAGTTGGGCTTATTGATGTATGTAATATAGTGTGTGCTTGCCCTCTTTTTCTCCTTTATTAATTGATGACATTTTTCTGGGTTTACTTTTCTTTCTGAAAATTGTCAAATATTTATTAACGTAATTGTGGAGAAATTACTTTGTCTCTGTTTATTTGAAAATGTCTTCATTTTACTCAGTACTTGAAAAACAATTTGTCTCAGATGGTGTGTCTCAGTGATTGAGCCTCGACCTATGACCCAGGAGGCCACAGTTAAACTCCCAATCAGGACACAGGCTTGATCCCTAGTTGGGAATATGCAGTAGGCAGCTGATCAATAATTCTCTCTCATTATTGATGTTTCTATCTCTCTCTTCCTCTCCCTTCTTCTCTGAAGTCAATAAAAGTAGATTTAAAAAAAAAATTTTTGTTCTATAAAATTCTGAGAGAAGTGGTTTTCATAATATTAAAAACAATATTCTTCTTCTAATGCATACTACTTCTGACAAGGAATTGGTTATTTGACAGATATGGTCCTTATTTTTCATTTTTATTGGTGTGTTTAACAATTTTTTTCACTTCACTTTGAATGTTTTATTTTTTTAACTATTACAGGAACTTCACAAGTTCAGATATTTGAGAGGATTCACAGAAACAGAGCAAAGAAACCTAAGGCTTTTATTTAAAGGGAAAAGATAAGGTACAGCAAGAGAAAGTAAGTACAGGCAATTAGTAGAGTTCTTAGAAACACCCAGATATAAGCTTACTAGTGCCTTTATTATCACATGGACATATGTACTTCTCCTTCAGTTTGAATCACAAATTCTGTGCAGTGAATCTTAGCTCAAGGCAGAAGTTCCCAGTGGAGTCTTTTATGCCTCTTTGGTCAATCCAGGCTGCCTAATCTATTATGCTGGGAGAAAATCACCAGTAAAAATCTGGTTTTAGGGATTACCTGGAGAATTTAAAATCCTAAACAGCATTTCATAAATCCTCACAGCCTTTACTGTGCCCAAGAGTCTAAGTCAGACATCTTGAGAATTACCATATTTTTCGGACCATAAGACTTACTTTTTTTCCCCCAGAAGTGGGGGGGGAAAAGTCCCTGCGTCTTATGGTCCTACACAAAGTTTTTTTACTTGCCCGGCTCTGTGAGGTCTCTGTGTGCTTGCCCGGCTCTAAAATGGTTCTAAATGCTGCTGTTTACTTTACAGGGTTGATTACATGTGTTTATGACTGTGATGTTGGGTTTTAATGCACATAAAATATTTTAGGACACTATTTGTTTCAGAATCTTTTTTTCTTCATTTCCCTTCTCTAAAAACTGGTGCGTCTTATGGCCCGGTGCGTCTTATGGTCCGAAAAATATGGTATATAAAATCCAAGCAACCAGAATGCCAGAACGACTGGAACAACCAGATGCTTTGACCCACGCTATAGCCCTGATTGTCCCCTTCCCACTCCCCCTCCCATTGGGGGCAGGGCCAGCAGGCCAACCTCCAGCAGCCCTTCCTTCTGGCTGACCCAGCTCCGGTAGGCCCCAATTGGGGAGAGCTGGGTAGACCTCACTCGTACATGAATTCGAGCATTGGGCCTCTAATAGACACCATACAATACCTCCCTAACCATACTGCCAGAGGAACTGTAGGGTTCCAAGGCTTGTATATATTCTTGTTAGGTGGGTGATCATGAAATGAAGTTGCCATATTGGAAGTGAATCTAGAGATTTTATTTTCATCTTTTCATTGATTAGAATAAAGAATGAAATGTTACAAGTGTGTTTAGTGAGTCAGGTGACCAGAATAAGTGACAGGTGCTTCAGAGATTTGTCAAAGGAGTCATCAGCAAACAGTTTAGAGTGACCTGTGCACGGATGAGTTCACCAAGGCAAATCCCTTAAGGAGGCTGAGAAGGCGCAATCAAGGAGTTCAGTAGGAGAAGAACCAAAAGAACTTAACATTGAGAAAGCTAAGGGAACTTTTGCTTCAATAGGGAGGTTATGGTTTACAATATTATTATAAATACTCCCAGGAGAATAGATAAATGAAAACTAAGTAATCACCTGACATAGCAACAAACATTTAGAAATAGTCTTGCTTGGAGCTTGTTCAGTGGGCAAGTAAAGGATGAAGTTTATATTGCTATATCTAAACAAAAATGGGAAAAGAGAAAGCACATGTGGGGAGTTTATATATATTTTTTTCAAGATGCTTGGCAATGTCAGCTAATAAAGAGGGAACTAAAACTGGGGAGTGAAGTACAAGACAAAATAGGAAAAACATGAGGTTTTATCATAAATGTAAGTAAAAAAGAGAGAAAGTACAGAAGACAATGGGATAAAGCTCAAAAGTTGGAATGAAATCCCTGTGGTAGCAATCAGGGGATCCTAAGAAAAATTGGAGGAGTCAGCCTAAGCCAGAATAAGACATTTTCTGTCATAATGAAAAAAAGAAGACAGTTATAATACACCATCACTTTGTAGGTGGGATATCAGGAATTTGAAGGGTTCTTACCTGAGTGTTTCTACAAGTCTGTGAAGTAAAGGACAGGTTTTTCTGCTGAGAATGAGTGGTAAGGTAATAGGGTAGGATAGTTGAGAAGATTAGAAATGGTTTGATTAGAAATTGTGAAAAATAGAGAAAAACCTTATCAGAACAGAGATTGGAGAGCAGGGTAAATAGCCCTATTGAGCTCATAGGACATTATTTTTCAGAGACAATTTTCTGAAGATTTTGTGATTTTCTCCAGTTGTAGTCAACTGCCCAAGTATAGGAATGAAGAAATCAGTTTGTTGGATTGCTTCAGCTTTTGGTCTGTTTAGGTAAGTTCAAAAATGGAAATGAAAACAGAATTGAAAATAGTCACAAAGATATGGTTAAAGAAATTAATAGAGGCTTGGAGGCTTAAAATGAAGTGAGTAAAACATAGATAGAAAAAACAGACTTTATATTGAATTGACTGTATTTCACTGTAGTGAATAAAAGCCTGATAAAATAAATTTATTAATTTTTACAGGCATTTACCTACGTTGGTCCACTTCTAAGAAACACTAGAAGATTATGAAGCAGTAAAGTCACAGATATAACTTTTCTGTCAATATTTTTTATTTATCTTATCATGTTCTTTTTTTTTTAATTGACTATGGTCTCACATAATTATCCTTATTCCCCCATTCCCATCCCAAACCCCTCCCTAGATATGCCCCGCCCCCCCAACCCTCATTGTCCATGGCCACTGGCTAGGCCCATATGTATGCACACAAGTCCTTTGGTTGATCTCTTCCCCTTACCCCCATCCTCCCTTACTTTCCCTCTAAGGTTTGAGAGTCTGACCCCTGGTTCTCTTTCTCTGGGTCTGTTTATGTTGTTCATTATTTCCTCTAGATGTGTGAGATCATGTGATCCAAGAAATACCCTTGTAAGAACCTAAACTGCAACAAGCCATAATGGTTATGCTGAGAGGCAAATGAATCAGTCTGTATTGAGTTCCTTTCTGGGCCAACAGTTGTTTTGTGACCCAATTTCAATGCCAGATAGTTCCTTATGTGTACATGCCAGCCATGATATTTCAGATCTGGTTGGTGGACAAATGGTGGTAATGCAGGTCCTCCCGTCTCTGGTTTGGTCCTGGGAATCCTTCAGCAACCCGCAGCTTCTGTCTGCTTGTATGTTCTTTTTAACATCCTGATAAGAGAATATTTTGTCCACACTTAGAAAAAGCATCATGAGATATTTTTCCAAAATATTAGTTCTTTCTCCTTGGATCACTAATCAATGTTATATTTTCCTTAAGTTTTCCTTCTGCAAATGTCTTTTGTGACATTTTAAGTCTGGTCTTTTCAAGTTCATGTAATCAAGGATACATATTAAATAATAGTGTAACTTTAGAAAATTACTTACCCCTTTGATCCACAAAATCTTATAACTCTAAATCAAATTAATGTCACTTTTGATATTTCTTCGTTAGGTCAAATATACTTTGGTAATTTATTCTTTTTTTTTTTTTTTAATTAATCTTTATTGTTCATTTCCTCCCCCCTCCACCAGGTTCCCACCCCACCCTGGGCCCTTTCCCCACCCCCATTGTCCTCATCCATAGGTGCACTGTTTATGTTCAGTCTCTTCCCACATCCACCACTCCCCTTTTCCCCTGAGAATTGTCAATCCACTCCCCTCCCGTATCTTTGATTCAATTATAATCAACAGTTAATATTGTTCATCAGGTTTTTTAATTTCCTTCTTTTTTTTAATTAATAAACTTTTATATTTTTAAGAATAAATTTTAAAATCTAATAATTTTAAACCTTGTTTTTTCTGCCCTGGGAACTGAGAAGCAAACTTGTTTACATGTAAACTTGCCCTTAGGCTATCAAAAGGTGTAGCCATTCAAATGTAAATGAACACATTGTTTAAAGATAGCTGCTGGCTGGAATTGGATTACCTGTTCTGGGTGGGAAGAGCTTGTCCTCCCCTTTCTCCATTAAAATTAAGGTGTTAGCTTTAAAACCTCTTTTTGGCAAGAGACCTTAAACTTTCAGAACTTTGAATTTTTCAGATAGTTTGGTAGGACAAAGTAAAGAAAGACTAGTGAACTAAGTGAACTGAGACAGAGTTCATTGTTTTGAGGAAACTAAGGGAGCTAGAATTCTCAAGACAAAGTGCCAGAAGAGAGAAAGCTGTACAGAGAGAAGGTTACATTTGCCAGCAAGCCTTTGCTAAATACTATTAACACACGTGTGTGAAAAAACTATGGAGGCAAGGGAATAGTGGGATCAATTTTCACAGGACTGGACTGGTTTGTTTCCTCATCAACTGGAGTAAATTTGTTGAGTCCTGCTTTAACAAACTAAGCTTACAGAATGATCAGAGAGCATCTGAGTAAGAAGGAGGGAGTGCCCAATCTGTCAGGTAGGTAATAGCGAGTTACAGGTGGGCAAGAAAAACCTGTTTGAGCAAAATCTGAGAGATAAAAGATATAGCAAGGTTTAAAAACATACTAGAAATTATATCAATTGACATTTTAAATGTCATTTAAATCATCCAATATGATTAAATATGTAATTATTTTCCCTCGAAAATAATAGGAATCAGGTAGCAAAGTGTAAGTAATTCATATGCTTCTGAACTAGAAAAAATGTTGAGGAACTGTCTCATGCATCATTAATTGGACAAATAACTAACAGCCCTTCCTGGATTATAACAACTGATGATTTGCAAGAGATCAGGAGCTAAGATAATTCCTGTAAATCAGCAGTAGTGTGAAAGAAAATAAAGACAAATATCACATTACCACAAGGAGAGTGTGATGTGACATCACCTCTTATCATCAGGTTTCAAGGCATTCTTCCTTAGATGATACACAGCAAGCTACTGCTACCTACAAAGGAGTTTAAAGGGAAATGAAATAAACTTGAAATAATCATCCATCAAAATTTGTAAGCAAATGATGAAAGCAAATGAAATGAATATCTCTCCCTTTATCCATTTCTATCTCATTTCAAAAATCAAAAACCTTTATTTATCCTTTAGCTCAATTATCACTTTTTTCAGAGAGAGCTACCCAAACACCCTAGTCTAAAATAAACCTTAATCATAATTATTTTATCCTGATATTTACTACACAATGGAAATAATTCCATTTGATATATAGTGGGAAAGAATGAGTAGGAAGAGGGAAACGGTCTATGAGAAGAGTATAAGGTTTGTTTTTTTAATTGTTATTTTTAATTAAAATTTAATTTGCTTTTCTGAAAATAAAGTGCATTGGGAAATGGGGATAAATGAAAGAATAAAGAGTGATACCTTTTGAGTTTTACTTTTACCTAGTATTATATTATGTAAGATATTTAAACAAGAGTTTTTGATTCGTTACAAAGACCAATTAATTCTCCTTTTTATATGAAATACATAAATTTTAAATATATTCTGGTAAGTTATTATAAAATTGTTTTTTATTTATAACATCCTGCATTCCCTGGAGTCCTGATGCCCTCTCAGCTCATTGCTATGCAAAGTGTCCTTCAGGGAACAATGGCATAAGCATCATGTGGGCACATTTGCAGAAAATCAGTTCCTACTTAACCACTGAATCAGAAACATGAGATCCCATGATTCACCTTTTAAAAGTGTCACTTTTGTTAATAGTGACAATTAGAACCTGAGTTTAGGTCTGTGTCCTGTACTACTACAGCTTCTCCCCCCTCTTTTTTTTTTTTTTTTTTTTTTCTAGTTAACTTCCTTAAATAAAAGAGGTGTTTGGTATACCTGAGTAGCATTTCAGAGCAAACAAACTGCAATGATGTCATGGAAAAGATCTTAGAATCCTCTCTCAATATAAAATGCTAATTAACTGGGATGCCATAACAGGTTGACCAGACAGGAGGAGGCTATGCACACAGCATTGGGGGTGGGGTGGGGTGCCCTCTTAGCACCTGCTCTGAGAAAGGTCCTGATCAGCAGTGGCTGCAGCTACTTCAGGGGCCTGCGAGGGAGGCAGGGCCGGACTGACGACTAGAGGGTGGATGGCACCATGTGATTTCAAATTGTTCACTGGGCTACTAGTACATAATAAAGATGTAATATGAAATGGTCATTACACTATGAACCGTAACAATAGATCGTGTAACAACAGGATCACGGATCAGCAGGAGAGTGGGGCAGCGAACTACAAGGGGATGGCGGAGAGCTACAGAAGGGGGCAGGGCAGGCAGCAAGCTATGAGAGAGGTGAGAAGGAGGAGCACGAGGGAAAGCTACAGGAGGGCAGGGCAGTGGTCAGAGAGCTACTGGAGGGTGGCAGCGAGCTACTGGCAAGCTATTGGCACAAGGATTCATGCACGGGGCTACTAGTAGTGTCATATCCAGGGATGGAGAACCCTAATGTGATATTTTTTTTTTTCTCATGGTAGCTGATGACATTAGCATACTTTGATCAATATTTCTAAGTGATTATTACATGTACCAGTGTTTATTGAGCACTTGCTATTTGGCAGACACTGTGTTTAGTGTTACATTTAAACCTGAAACCAACCCTGCGAGGTAGAGAGTATTATTAGCCCCATTTTCAAGATGAGGAAATGGAAAGAGTGCAGCTAACTGCCCAAAGTCATATAGTTACTAAATGACAGAACCAAGATTTTCAAATAGTCATTTTAGCCCTTGAACTATGAGCTGTCACTCAGGTACTGTCACATGCATGAGTGAGAGGCTGTATGTCTGTCTGCCTTAAAGAACACTGTAATATCTACACAAATCTCGCTTTTGAAATTATGATTGCTTGCTCTTTTGCTAAATAGTTCTCTGCATAACTAAGGTGTTTGAGAGGGAAGCCAAAAGTTTTTCAATTAGTGAACCCAGTCATGGTTTTCTACAAAAAAACTGAGCCAAGCATGAATTTAGATCAGTGATTTTTAACCTTTTTTCATCTTATGGCACACATAAACTAATTACTGAAATTCTGTGGCACACGGAAAAATATATTTTTGCTGATCTGACAAAAAAAAGTTATAATTCTGATTAATTCGCACTGGACAGCTATTGTTGTATTGGCTGTTGTCATTTCTTTATTTGACAATCTAAGGGAAAAGAGGTCACTGCCCCTGACTAAATAGTGAGGTACCGCATGTTTTACAAGTCCCTGCACCACACTGGTTGAAAATCGCTGCTTTAGAGGAAGCCTCCAAGGACTGACTACATAAAGTTGCCAGATAAACTACAGGGCTTCAGGTTAAACTCGGGATAAGAAATTTTTATGACAAGTATATATACGTATTAATTGCTGCTTATCTGAAACTGAAATTATTGGGTATATTGTATTTTTAATTACTAAATTTGGCAATCCTAATTACTGTGATAAGAAGCGGCAAGGGCCGAACCGGTTTGGCTCAATGGATAGAGCGTCGGCTTGGGGACTGAAGGGTCCTGGGTTTGATTCTGGTCAAGGGCATGTACCTTGGTTGCAGGCATATCCCCAATAGGAGGTGTGCAAGAGGCAGCTGATCGATGACTCTCTCTCATTGATGTTTCTAACTCTCTATCTCTCTCCCTTCCTCTCTGTACAAAATCAATAAAATATATTTTTAAAAAGAAGAAGAAGAAGAAGAAGAAGAAGAAGAAGAAGAAGAAGAAGAAGAAGAAGAAAAAGAAGAAGCAGCAGCAGCAGCAGCAGCAGCAGCGGCAAGGGCATTTAATAACACATTAGCTACATCCATTTCAAAAGCTCATATTCATTCTTTTCCATTGTGCTAAAATCAGAGGCTTTATTGAAATTCTGTCACTGCCCTCTTATTCCTGGCTTGCTACTTCTTTTAAAAGATATAAATAATATAAAGAATGATGGAAGGAGACTTGCCTGGGGTTGGTGAACACTCAATACAGTGTACAGGTGATGTGTTGTGGGATTGTGTACCTGAAAGCTGTATATTTTGTTAAACAGTATCACCTCAATACATTCTATAAAAAGAAAAACAAATTCAGTAGAAAAAAAAAACTAAGAGATTGTCAATTGGCTCTTATTTTGAAATTGAATTAGCCACCATTTTCTGTAAGAAAATGATCAGTTTATGATTTTTGAGCATCATTCTTGCCTACAATAAGATGATAAATCCTCATTCTGAAAATTATTGGTAATTTCAAAGTCAGCCTAGTGGTGGGTGAGTTGGGGGAAATAAATCTCGGAACCTCTCAATATCATTTTGCAAATATCCCTTTAAAGTTCCTCAGACTTTATCACTAATTCACCCTAACAACTTGCCACATCCTTTTTATCACTAAGCCAGATTGATTAATGTTTTGAAGTGCTTTCAACTGAGATATAATATTGAAATGTTCAGTACAAAAATATCTTCTGAATAATAGAGTATCAATGCATTTCTTTTAAAACACGTCATATCCGGTTATGTTACATATTTTATAGTGTGCTGGGAATTCAGTTAAAAAGCACAAAGGACTCATTGAAAATATATTGTTCCCCTTAATAGAAGTGCTCCATTACAGCTGCACAGTTGAACAAAGTCTAAACCAGCAAATATCAACTAGCATGCACCATCTTTCTGTTGCATCGCAGCAAAAGGCAGAGAACAATGACACACAGCAGCTGGCCGGGGGCAGTAGCACTGTGGCATTACAAGCAAGCTACCAAATGAAATCAGGGATCTTTTTCCCATGAAATTGGGGGCAAGAGGCTATGCTTTGCTTGGCTGTGGCTGTTTTATTTCTGTATCTATTTACTCATTTGTTTTGCATTTGTTGTGTGCTGCAGCCAGGAGTTTGCTCCAGTAAATGAGAGGTGGAACGTGATGCTCTCTAAGGTTTTTCTCTTGGGGAAATTTGTTATGCTAGCTTGGTTACCTAAACTTAGTTAACAAGAAATGGGAAATAAAGAGCCACAACCCTGATTAAATAAAAAAAAATTACTTGTGTCAGTAAATCATTCATGATGTACAGAGACATAGGGGACTAAAGAAATATGTCAGTTTCAGAGAACTTGCTCCCCTTCTTGTTACTCAGGGCAGATGTGTGGAGATAGCTGGATCTTCCCCAGGCTGTCCTCTGATCGTACAGTGCACTTACAGTTAACTCTTAAGATTTCTTTTGTCGCTGAAACCGGTTTGGCTCAATGGATAGAGAGTCGGCTTGGGGACTGAAGGGTCCTGGGTTCAATTCCGGTCAAAGGCATGTACCTTGGTTGCGGGCATTTCCCCAGTAGGGGGTGTGCAAGAGGCAGCTGATCGATGACTCTCATCGATGTTTCTAACACTCTACCTCTCTCTCTCCCTTCCTATCTGTACAAAATCAATAATATATATATATATATTTTTTTTTTTTTAAAGATATCTTTTGTCATTGGGAAACCAATGTATACATTCTCTAATACTATCTTTTTTCTTTCTTTTTTTTTTACAGACACCTAAAAATCTTGGTGTTGTAGAAGAAATGTACTTTCCTATTTATTGTCATATGGTTGAATTCAATGAAATAAAGAATTACATAGGAAGCCTTTGAGTAACACAGAATTGTGGTTAAAAACCCACATTTTCATCCCTCCAATATAAACTTGGCCATCATACATCACAGACACATACATTCCCCACACACACTCCATCCACATTCAAACAAAGACTCCATAACGAACTCTTTTGTTACTTAATTGGAAAACTAGAATACATAGCATTTTAACCACCTGTATCTGTAAGCTATAAAAAATATAAATTAGTCTATGGTTACTATCTTTGTAATTTCATTTTTTAAAAATTTATTTTGATAACCACCCTCTTGCTTTCATCCAGCCCTTTTTTTTTCTGTGCTAGCATATGGAGACTTACTAAATAAAAATGTTTCTAATGTGAATTATATCCTATCCTTAAATACAATGATTTCTCTCCCAAAAAAGTCACCCTCTCCACCAGTTTCTATTGGCTCCATGAGAAAGGATTTGAAATATATCTTTTAAAAAACCTTTTTACTTCTTTAAATATTTTGCTTTGATTTACATAAATTCCAAGCACTAAAGGGAACAAGTTTAGCACAAATCACCTACACATGCAATTTCAAAAATCTTAAAAACTACTTTAATTTGGACAGAAATAAATAAACAGGTTTTGAAGTGCAACATCATATTTTCGGTTCAAGATGCAAATACTTCCCAAGTTAAATTATACATTCATATATATAAAAGACTGACAGAATGATTGGAATGACCAGTTGCCTGGACATAACCATATGCTCAATGCAGGAGTTGCCCCCTGGTAGTCAGGGCGCCTCCCGCAGCCAGCCAACCTCCGGCGGTCCCATATCCTGGCCGGCTGGCCAACCTCTCACAGTCCTTCCCCCCATCTGGCAGGCCCTGATTGGCCTGCCCTGATCGGAACTGGACAAGACAACCCCAATAGGCCCAGATCACAGGCCCAGCCCAGGGACCACACTCATGCACAAATTCAATTCAATTCTCTAGTTTATATGAACACAATGATATGATCTTGTCCCAAATCCTTTGCCAATGGTCAATGTTTGTATAAATAGGACAATGTTTTCACTGCTTTTCACTAATTTGTTAATAATATATTTCACATGAGTATCTTCTCTGAGCCAGACCATGTGCTTACACATCACACTAGATGAATCTAATGAATCTATATATATATATATATATATATATAAAGCCCTAATATGCAAATAGGTTGAACAGCAAAACAACTGAACAACCAGTCTCTATGATGTGTGCTGAACACAGGGGGCACGTGAGGAACATGGGGGCATTGGCAGGAGATGGCAGAGTGTGGAACAAGGTGGGCATCAGCCATGGCAGGACGGTGGAGCAGGTGAGCGGGGGTGCCAGAGCAAGGTGGGGTGCTGGTCACTATCATTGAGGCAAGCCTCTGGTAGTTACAGAAAATTCTTTTCTTCCACATGCCAAGATCCTGCTGAGTGCTTGCACTTGCTTTTGGTGACAGCCCCACTCATACCCACTGCTGGCACCTGGCTTTGGCCCCAAATTATCAGCAGTGTCAGTGGGTGCAAGCAGTGGCGGTCATCCCTGATCACCCCTTGGGGCTTCTCCACTTCCCCCTGCTCCTGAGGGTCAATTGGGGCTGGTAGCCATCTCTCACATCTGCTGCCAGTGATGGCCCTGCTCGCACCTGCACCTGCAGCTGGCATCAGAGCCTCTGTTCACACCCACTGCTGGTGCTGGCCCGCTCACACCTGCAGCTGGCTCTAGAGCTGCTGCTACTTGCACCCACTGCCAGTAAATGGTGACAGTCACAATTGCCTCTGAGGGCTTCTTCACTTCCTCCTGCTCCTGAGGAGCTATCAGGGTAGCAGCAGCTGCTCGCGCCCACTGCTGGCGCTGGCCCCAATTGCTCCATGCTGTCAGCAGATGTGAGCAGGGCTGGTACTGTCAGCACGTGGGAGTGTCAGCAGTGTTGGCAGGTGGGACCAGGGGCTGTGGCAGAAGAGGCTGGGAAAAGGTGTGAAGGATGGGCCAAGACCCTCCCCTGTGCCCACTGCAGCCTCATGCCCCACAGTTCCTTTCAAGGTGCATGAATATGTGCACTGGCCCCGTAGTAGAAAGTAAAACTCAAGATTTAAGTAGGAAAAAGGCATTATGTAAATGGTATAGAAGATCACATTTTGTTTTCTTCAGGATAGATCAGTTTAAAATTCAGTTTAAATCAGTTTAAAATTGAGTGAGTATATAGATTATGTGTTTTTGTGCACTGGATCTCTAATTTTTTATAAATGAATACTTATTAGAAGGAAGCATTGCACGCACTGGATTTTAAACAATAATTTTTAATAAAAATATGACTTGATCTAATTTTTAAATCTAATTTTGGTAAATTCCATTTCTGTCTCAATTATGAATAATTTACTTTAATGATTTCATACAAAAATTAATATTCAGAGTGAACTATGAAATTATATCACTCTTGAATTTCTTATCTTCATTAAATGAAGACCAGAAATTTTTTTATAAATATATAATAATTAAAAAAAATTTAAAATAAAACTCTTACCATTAAAAACTCTTAGTAAATATTGCTATGATGAAGATTTGCAATAAAAATTGGTCAATTGTAGCCAAAGCTGGTTTGGCTCAGTGGTAGAGCGTCGGTCTGTGGACTGAAAGGTCCCAGGTTTGATTCCGGTCAAGGGCATGTACATTGTGGTCACATCCCCAGTAGGGGGTGTGCAAGAGGCAGCTGGTCGATGTTTCTCTCTCATCTAAGTTTCTAGCTTTCTATCTCTCTCTCTTCCTCTCTGTTAAAAATCAATAAAATATATTTTTTAAAAATTAGTCAATTGTGAAAAGCCATTAACACTGTTTTTGTTTAAGTGTTGGAGGATTTTATATAATGGTCATCAAGACTTCGAAATATAGGAAAAACATCAGTTGTTATTAAGTCATTAAAGTTATTCTCAAAAGTTTTTTATTGTTGACTCTGTTACAGGTGTTACCCATATCGTCTTCACCTCCTCACTTTGCTTACCTTTTCCTTGCTCTCAACCTCCCCCCCCAAAAAAAAACACCTAGGGCTTCACCACATTGACTGTCTCCATTGTCTTCATAGGTTATGCAAATATACATATATATCCTTTAGTTGACCTCTTTCCATTTTCTCTACTTTTCTCTCATTTGATATCTGCACAATTTATCCATGCCTCTGGTCCTTTTTTTTTTTTTTTTTTTATCAGTTTATTTTTATCTTAAGAGAGATCATGTGGTATTTGTCTTTCTCTGATTGGCTTATTTCACTTCACACAATAAATTCCAGGTCCAGCCGTGCTGTTCCAAAGGTAAGATCTCTTTCTTTGATACAGCCTCATAGTATTCCACTGTGTAAATGTCCCACAGCTTTTTTTACCCACTTATCTATCTGCTGATGGACACTTGGGCTGTTTCTAGATCTAGATTATTGTAAATAATGCTTCAGTGAACAATTCTTTCTGATTGGTGTTTTGGGATTCTTAGGATATATACCCAGAAGTAGAATTTCTGGTCAAAGGGCTGTTCCACTTTTAATTTTTGAGGAAACAACATACTGCTCTCAATATTGGCTGAAACATATTGAATTCTCACTAACAGTGCACTAGGGCTCCCATTTTTCCACATCCTCTCCAGCACTTATTTGTTGATTTATTAATAGTTTTCATTCTGACTGACATAAGGTGATACCTCATTGGAGTTTTTATTTGCATTTCTTTAATGATCAGTGCTATTGAGCATTTTTTCATATGTATATTGGCCATCTATCCATCTATTTTGGAGAAGTATCTACTCAGGTCCTTTGCTCATTTTTTTAGGATTGTTTGTTTTCCTGGTGTTGAGTTGTATAAGTTCTTTATGTATTTGGAGATTAACCCCTTATCTGGTGAATCATTATCAAATTTGTTCTCCCATATAGTGGGTTCTCTTTTTGTCTTCTTGATGGCTTCTTTTTGTTGTGCAGAGCTGTTCAGTTTCATAGAGTCCCATTTATGTTTTTCCTGTGTTTCCCTTTACCTCAGAGACATATTGGCAAAAATATGTCTGAGTGATGCCTATGACTTTACTGCCTATGTTTTCTTCAAGGATTTTTATAGTTTTGTGAATTACATGTAAGTATTTTATCCATTTTGAGTTTAGTCTTATGTATGGTGTGCTTTTGTGGTCTAGTTGTAATTATTTGCAGGTTGCTGTCCAATTTTTTCCAACACCATTTATGGAAGAGACTGTCTTTAATCCATTGCATGCTTTTACCTCTTTTGTCAAATATTAATTGACCATTAAGACATGGATTGATTTCTGAGCTTTCTGTTCTGTTCCATTGATCTATATGCCTGTTCTTGTGTCAGTACCAAGTTGTTTTGATTACTACCACCTTGGAGAATAGTGTGCTCTCAGTTTGTGTAATTCCTCCAACTTTGTTCTTTTTTTCTCAAGATCCCTATTGCTATCAGGGGTCTTTTGTGATTCTATATAAATTTTTGGGATAACTTTCCTAGTTCTGTGAAATACAGCATTGATATCTTGATAGGAATTGTTTTGAATCTGTAGATTATTTTGGAAAGTATAGACATTTTAATGATGTTAAATCTTCCTATCCATAAACACAGTGTATGCTTCCACTTATTTATATCTGCTTTAATTTCTTACCCTAAAGATTCCATCAGAAAACTAATAGAACTGATAAATTAATTCAGCAAAGAAGAAGGATACAAATAAATATTCAGAAATCAGTTGTGCTTTATATGCCAACTAGAAACATGATACATGAAATTCATGCACAGGGGTGGGAGGGGGGTATTCCTCAGCCCAGTCTGCACCATCTCCAATCTGCAACCTCTCAAGGAATGACTGACTGCCCATTTAGGTCCAATCCTGGTGAAATCGGGCCTAAATGGGCAGTCAGACATCCCTCTCACAATCTAGGACTGCTGGCTCCCAACTGCTCATCTGCCTGCCTTCCTGATTGCCCCTTACTGCTTCTGCCTGCCAGCCTGATCACCTTCTAACCACTCCCATACTAGTCTGATTGATGTCTAACTGCTCCCTTGCCAGCCTGTTTGCCCCAACTTAACTCTTCTGCCAGCCTGGTCACCCCTAACTGCCCTCCCCTGCAGGGTTGATCACCTCCAACTGCCCTCCCCTGCAGGTCTGGTACCTCCCAACTGCCCTCCCCTGCTGGCCATTTTGTGTCCACATGGGAGCAGATTTTTGAGCACATGGGGGCAGCCATATTGTGTTGAGTGATGGTCAATCTGCGTATTACTTTTTTATTAGATAGGTTAAAGGCCTGGTACACGGGTGGGGGCCAGCTGGTTTGCCCTGAAGGGTGTCCGAGATCAGGGTAGGAGTTCCCTTGGGGCATGAGGTGGCCTGAGTAAGGGGCCTGTGGTGGTTTGCAGGATGGCCATGTCCCCCAGCGACCCAAGCAGAGGTCCTGGTATCTGGGATTTATTTACCTTCTACAATTAAAACTTTGTAGCCTAGAGCGGAGCCAAACCTCCTGCTCGCTCTGTGGCCAGCAGCCATTTCTGTTTGGGTTTGTTTACCTTCTATAATTGAAACTTTGTAGCCTTGAGTGGAGGCTTAAACTGGCAAGGTCAGGCAGAAACTTGACTTCTTTTATTGTCTGGGAAAACACAAGCCTCCCTCTTGCTCTCTTGGTTGGGGTTAATTTGCATACTCTCTCTGATTGGTCGGTGGACGTGGTTGGTGGGGGTGTCTTGTGGGTGTAGCAGAGTGATGATTAATTTGCATAGTATTCTTTTATTAGGTAGGATACAATAAGGTCTTGATATAACAGACTAATTTGGGTGATGGAGGTATCTGTTAAAACTGAAATTCCGTTATGTAGTAAAGTATGTTTTCCAAATTTGTATGTTTAAAAATTGACAAAATTAGTTTACCTACTTTTACTTATATAAACATGTTTGTGCAATTAAAATTAAGTATGTACTGATATTTGACAAGTAGATTTAGTATTATGAAGACTGCTGTCAAGAGGTAAAGAGGGTAAAATGAAAAATTGAAGAAAGTAAATAGATAATGGGGATTTTTATATTATAAATATAAATATATTATATTATAAATATATTATATTTTAAATATATAATATATTATTATTATTATTGCTTTGACTATCAATAGGGAGATAGGCAGAAGTTAAAGAGGATGTGAGTGTTAAGAGAAATTTCTTATATGTTATTTGTCCACTGATTCTTCAAAATCAGAGACAGTATTTTCATGTAGATAGATAGAAAAGGTGAAATAGATTTTAAAAAAAGATTAAAAATTATAGGACTCTCTTTCACGGCCCGCGTAGAAAGAGTTCCAATCCAGGGTTCGGGTTCTGGAGAAGGGCCGCGCACAAATGAAAAGAGACTTGAAGAAATTCAATTTGGCAATTTGGGGGGCCAGGCGGTAGTCCAACTCTAGTGGGAGAACTACTACTCCTGCTCTGGCCCTGCCATCCCCTTTTATTGAGGCTTTGGGGAAGACATCTTAAGCAACATAAACAGAAATTTACATGTAGCCCTTAGGCAGGAAATAACAGAAACTTACACAGGACAAATAAGGTAGATTCTGCTTTAGCTAACATAATCTCAACTAAAGGTTAGAGCAATTAAGGTTGTTGACCAGCCTTCCTGGCTTCCTGTCAACATCTCTTTTTCAGTGAAACTGATTTGGTTTCCAGCATCTCCCCCGTTTTCTTTCCTTAAAAAATTTTACATATGTAGACTAGAAATAAACAAAAAATGAAACAAGCAATGCTGAGAGTCAAATGAAATCAGTGTGCAGTAAGTTTCTTTCTGGGCCAACAGTTTTTGAATCCCAGATTCAATGTCAAACAGTTTTTTGAGTCCAAATTTTAATGTCCAACAGTTCTGAGTCCATGTCAGCAATGGTATCCGGATGGTGGAAAAATGGTGGCAATGCAGGTCCGACCTCTGGTTTGGTCCTGGACAACCTGCAGCGCACATCTGCTCACTGCTAGTATGGCAAGGCATCGTCAGCATCTTCCATCTCTGGTCTGTTTTTACTCTTGTCTTTACAGCTGGAGTATTCCTGTCAATTCTTCTCTGTTGCAGGAATCCACATGGTCTTGGAGTTGTTTTCTGAGAATATACAAACATATCTCGACCAAAATTAATAAAGGAATCTTTTCTATAAATTTTACTTGGGATACTTTTAATTCTTTGCCCAAACAATTTTTCTTTGACTTATTTTGGTACTATGTGTGTTTTTCATGGCTGTCTTACTGTTATTACAAATGAAAATTGGTTTTCAAAAGAAGAAAAAATTTTCTAGATGTAATTTACTTACAGGACATTTTTTCTTACATGGTATTTTCCACTATCCCCCTGTTTTCTATTTAATTATTAGGAGGCTTTTGAAAAAATTTTTATAATGCTGTTTTGATAACTTTTAAATTTTAATTTTTTGTACTAAAACTATGACTGCTTTAGGGTTTATTGTATGTTAAACAATTTTACCATGAAATGGACTACCAATAGAAATTTTGGTTAATATTTTAGGAACAGCCTGTTGTACAATTAAATTTTCTTGAATATTAACTCATTTTATTTAGCCAATTTAAATTAATCTGAAAACTTGACTATTTTACTGTCAAATTAGTACCTTAACAACAATTTTAGTTTACTCTGTAAATATTAATGGAAAGGATTATATCCATCCTTGAGAAAGCCCTGAGAACTCGTAGATTTAGGCTGGATTTAGATGTAGGACAGTCGCCATTAGCCACTTCTCTGTTGCTTGGTCTCAATAAGAGCTGTGCCAAGTCTCTTGTTTGTTGCTGGGTCTCAATCTGAGCTGGACCAAATCTGTTTTTTGCCTGGGTCCCAATCTGAGCTGGTCATGGGAAGCGTGAAGCAGCCATGGGGCAGGAGACATCCCTCAAAAGGGCGAGTGTTTAAGCCCCTACAGCGTTGGAGGGGTGAGGATCTGTGCCCCACCTCTGTTGGTCCCCAAGTCCTCTCCTGATGGCCCTCTGCGGCTGTGCCTGTCTTAGGTTGTCCCTCCCTTGAGGAATCTTACCCGTCATTGGCTAACCAGCCATCCTCCGGGGCCAAGCAGGGTGATGTGAGGTTCAGTTCTGTCTCCTTGGTAGCCTATGCCCTTATGGCCTCCATGCCCAGTACCTGCCTTGGGATCCCCTCACCTGCTGGCGGGGCCCCTGCATTGATCACATATCTTGGGGAACCCAGGTTTCTTCTCCAGGGAGGTCCCAGCTCAAGCCATTGTGCGAGAGACGGATCCATGGTATCAGCCACCATGAGGCTTTAACCTCAGCATGAATTAAAAACTCAAGCAACAGCTGTGGGCAATTGAATTGTGACAAGAGAGGCCCTCTTTGCAAATAAGGCAAGAAAGGCCAATATAGAATGCTCAAGTGCCTTCCCAGTGAGGCTTTCCACACAGTGGAAGGGATTAAATCTTTTCATGTCCTTTTAAATTGCTGCCAAACATTCAAAAATTAGGTTTTTAATTTTTTTTGGAATAATTGTACAATATACTGTTGTAAAATATCAAAAATTATAAATGACATTGTAGAATAATACCATGCAAGGATATTCTTTGTTCTAAGCCAATGGCAATTCAAATTCAAACTGGCTGTCAATTTCTTTTTGTATAGACAAGGTCTTAGTTACATTCTCTGCACCTCTCCCAGGAGCAAGTAGTGATATTCCTCTACTTTTGGTGCAAGCCAGAAACCTCTCTTTAATTTTATACACAAAGGAGCAGTGGTTTGATTTTGTGTCATACAAAAAGGGAAGCTGGGTGGCAACACCTGTGTAATTATACTTCCTTGCCCCACCCATTTTCCTCCTGGATGACCAAGGTGTTTAGTATTATTGGTGACTACATTAGGCAAGGGATCAGCCCACATAAGGACTTTTACCCATGAAGGGTCAGGAACTTAAGTCCTAAACACTTCCACATTTGTCCCAGGTAATATTACCGTACAGATGAATACTGCTAACATGGCAAGAAAGACATTCTCAGGTGTCAGGCGTCTGTACCGTCTTCTTTACCATGCGCCAGGAAAGTTAACTGCTTTTCTTTGCCAGTAATAATACATGCCTATAAACCTTCTAAAATATTTATATTTATTAATTTTTATTTGATAAGGCTTTCCATGCAATTTCAAGTTTATTAAATCTGTTTTAAATCATTTAAGAAGAGAATAAATTTCTTGTATTTCTCCGGGCCCTTGGAGCTTTCCAAGAATCATCTCTGTTAAGGCCTTGAAATTTTAACATGGAAAAAACCATCAAACAAATATCTATATCCATATGAGATTTAAATATTATAATACCTTTTATTATTATCTTAAGATATCAATTAAATTTAGACTAGTTTTTGCATAGAAAATATTTGGTTGAGATCACAGAATTAATCCTCTTTTTTTAATTAGACCAATAATAAGCAACTTATTTTTAATTCCTAATTATTAGAGAAAACACACTTTTTATTTTCTCAAAAACAAGTTATACTTTAGGTATTTTAATTACCACAACTATATAATTTCTTCCAATTTAATTTGTACTTTGAACTTTTAAAGCTGCCAAGTCAAATATATATTGCATGACCTAGATTAATGACACTTTACATTTCTAAGAAAAATACAAGACATAATCAATTAAGAGCTTCAATTTTGTCCTCTAGATTTTTTATGAGGCAAATTTAAACTTTATTTTTTTATTTTTATAATTAAGCAAACTTCCACAGAAATTTTGCCACAGGAATTTGGAGGAAGTTTGTAGCCATTCAAATGCAAGTTACCACATTCCTTAGCTTACTGAGAGAGTGGTCTTCCTTATAGGATTGCCTTGTGTCTCTTTCCTTCCCCCACATCAAGCTTACTTTTGGAGAAGTTTCAACAGATCTGGCCACACATTTTTTCATGCTTAATAGATAAAGACAGGTCTTAAATTTTTTCTTTCTTTTTTGCTTTCCGGAGTAATAACTAGCACCCAATTTGGCCAAGATAACACCTAGTTTGCAAGTTCTTTTATAACTTTTAAACAAAGCATTAAGTAATCTCATTTTCGGAGAGCAGATGGCTCTGCCCTCTCCTGTCACCTTTTAATTTCTCCTCACCAGAGGCGGTTTCAGCAGTGGAGTCTCATTTCTTATTACAGATTTTAAATTCCAAATACAAACTAAGATTTTAATTTGAACAAGAAACCACATTCTTTAAGTTTACAAACCAAAAATCTATAATAAAGTTTACTTTATATTTATAACCTAATTCTTCCCCATTAGCCTGGCTGAAAAAGGCGTTCCCACCCTACTTACAGTTCGCGACTCTGCAGCTGGCCGTGGGCTTTGAGTGCGGTGAATTTCCCTCACCTTTTTTCTGGTGAATCTTCCACACCTTTTCTCGGTGTATTTTTCCTTCTTCGCTCTAGGCGAAAAATATCTTCTCCTCCAGAAGCCCCGCGTTGAAGGCGCCAGATATATTGTAGGACTCTCTTTCACGGCCCGAGTAGAAAGAGTTCCAATTCAGGGTTCAGCTTCTGGAGAAGGGCCACACACAAATGAAGAGACTTGAAGAAATTCAATTTGGCAATTTGGGGGGCCAGGCGGTAGTCCAACTCTAGTGGGAGAACTACTACTCCTGCTCTGGCCCTGCCATCCCCTTTTATTGAGGCTTTGGGGAAGACATCTTAAGCAACATAAACAGAAATTTACATGTAGCCCTTAGGCAGGAAATAACAGAAACTTACACAGGACAAATAAGGTAGATTCTGCTTCAGCTAACATAATCTCAATTAAAGGTTAGAGCAATTAAGGTTGTTGACCAGCCTTCCTGGCTTCCTGTCAACATCTCTTTTTCAGTGAAACTGATTTGGTTTCCAGCAAAAAATTATTGGTGCTATGTGTCATGTCTTGATGTCTTCAAATATGTGACAAGAAAATAGAGTCTATGCACACAATGAGGATTGGACTCATCTAGGAGAACAGGATTATGCATGACTCCTGAAGAGATGGCAAAGGTCATGGCAACTGATGCTATGAGAAGTGTGGGTAAGCCTGTCATTTGACTCAAGTTTAACAATTAAACAAATTAAACACTGAAGCTGAAAATAACTTCATATTGAATCGGAGATTGGACTATTATACCAAAGTGCTATAGCAAAATTGTTCATGGTTTTTTAAATATACATGTGTGCATGGATGTGTGTTTGTTTATTTTTGTTCCTCTCCTGGTTCGCAACTTCCGCTTAATATTGTTAGTAGCATATTCTGACACATCCCTAAAATATTATTCTATAGCAGGAATAATTGATTAAGTCTGGGAAGGCATTCTACGACACAAATATCTTTCCTGAGAATTTGCTAAGCACATGATATTCCCAAAAGAGAAGTATTTTTTTTTTAAATAAGTAAAATGTATTACTTACGATTTAAAGAAAAGTTACATGGAATAAGACATGATAGGTAAAACCTAATTTATTGAATAGAAGGGACCAAGATAAAAATACATTGATGGTGATATTACATTTTAAATCCTGCACATTGAGATGACAACAATTGTGTTGGGAGCATTGTTATTACAGTATTAGAGAATTAAAAAGGTAAAAAAATACGGTTTTATATTGAACTTTGCTTACCTGACATCTAGCATGTGATTGCATCTGAAGGCATGTGGTTTTAACATATGGGAAATTATAGTTTTCCAATAATTTGTTTAGTTCAGTATGATGCCTACCCTCACCATCACATGCTTCAAAGAAACCTTTCTTTTAAATTTCCAAGCCACAAATTTCCTGTCTCTAGGGTTTGAAAAAATAGTTCTGATGTTTTAAAATTCTCAGACTATTATGAGACATGTATTACAAATTTTCATCCTTTTGAAGGAACATCTAAGAATAATTCACCTTCCCTCCTGCATGATAATTACTGAGATTGCTAAGCATCATAATCATGCTTACTTCAAAGGAGAGAATGAGTAGTAATTGGGATCTCAGCTGAAGGGGAGAATCTATGTCTTGATTTTGATTTGTAGCTGATGAAGTGAATAAAAAAACAAAAACCTGAGAAGCCGGAGTATTAAACGAGAGTTTATTTAGAACAGAACTGACAAGGTCAACCCTTATAAATGTGTGATAGAATGGGAAACTTAATAATGTAAATACCTTTCCTACCTCTTATCTTAAAAATATCATTTCTTATATAACATGCATTCTTTGAGATACATTGTTAGGTTGCATGCTTGGAGAAGATATAAAAATCAGTAGCTTTAAAGAAATTTTAGAGTTAAGAATTTTGAAAAGCAGAGCTGTGATTTATCACTTTTCTTGGTATTCACAGTCTTGTCCCTGTTACCAGTAATCCTGTCAGTACTTGCAAAATCAACCTCTTTCTTTCTTGCAGCCCTTCTTCCGGATTATGCGGTGTGACCTGGAAATATGATGCTGCTTAGTGCTCTGTGGACCCAGGGGCAATTTAGCCTCCTTACATTGTGCAGGGCCTGCTGACCACAATTTCTCTTCCAAACATTTAACAAGGGTCTGTTTTACTTTACTGACTCAATATTTTCGCAAAACCAGAGTCCTTCCAAAAGATTGATGGATGAAAAACTTGGCCACCCTCTGTAATTCCTTCCTTTTTGTCTCCCAAGAGTTAACTGATTTTATTACATATCCAACCATTTCATACAGTTCTCCATGAGTCGTTTCCCAAATCTTAATGTGAGCCTCATATCTAAAAGTAACTGTAAAGCTTGCCACATCGCCTCCTTAGAGAAGACCCCCAGACCAGATTGGACTTGCTCACTTCAGCAGCTGTGGCCTGCTCACTCAACAGTATTGTTCACTCATCCCTGACTTTGCATTGGTTCTTCCTTCTGGAAGTCAATTTAACTTTTCTCTCCTACAACTACATTGGAAATACATATATGCTTCTTAAGATCCATTACACATAGCATTTCAGGGTAAGTAAGTTCTGACTTTTTCTGGCAGTTTTAGTTCCTCTCCTCTGTGTTCTATCCATACTCTGTGAAGATGGTTCCTCTGCTGCTTGGTACTGCTGCTTGCTTCTCTGACTCCCTCACTGGACACTTCAGATCTGGAGGGGATAATGTTTTGCCATATTCATCTTTGTATTCATTATGCCCTGTGATAGCTCATTGGAAATGCTCAGTGTAAGTGTATGAATGAATGAATTAATGTTCTTATCTTAATATTCTTATCTACAATACATACTCTCATCTCTCAGTTTATAGAGAAGGAAAATGAAGTATTTGAAGATAAGTGAAAAAGGTGAGTTCATGTTCTAATTGGTATAAACCAAGGTTTACAGACCCCTAATTGATTGGCCATCCTGTCATACTGTTCTATTATAAATATCACTCCCATCTCATCAAGCAAATGCTGGCTTTATATTTATAGTATTTTACTAAATACTCAGCCACAATGAGCCAGATATTAACTTCCCACATGACAGATGAAGACCCTGAGGCTTGGAGAAGTGGAGTCACTTACATGAAACCACTCCTTAGTTAGTAGAAAACCTGTAACTTTAAACATGGGTTTTCCGATGTGAAATCTGCCCCTCAGTCACTGTTTTATATTGCCTTTCCAATAGTGAATATATCTCTTTTAATTGTCTTTGGTGTGTGTTTGGGGATTGCATAATAAGGTATGTCATACTTTCTGTTTTTTCTCTACTCACAAATAGCACCACTATCATGGTAACAAAGGTAACTGAAAACATTTTATTTATTGTTTGTTTGTTTGTTTATTTATTACAATAGAATTTATTTTACCATCCACATGATAGTCATTACTTGTATTTCCTGGATGTATCATGATTTTCATATGGTACATTTGCTGAAAATTGAAAATGTACCTCTCTTTCTTTAAAATAATCTGTCAACTATGGAAATCAGTTTTGTATCAATTTCACAGCAAACACACACAAGAGAGAAAGCGTCATGCTTAGACATTTCTGTGTTAAGTTACTATTTGTGCTGTCATTTTCAATGATGTCAATAATTCTTACTGCTGGTGAAGTAGCACATAAGTAACTTTTGGAGAATAATAGTATTTTCCAGCAATATTCCAAAACAGACCCTTTGAAAGGGATCACTAGTACCACATCGTTACACACCACAATGCCCCCACCACTTTGGTTCTGTGAACCACTGTACTGCTTTCATTTATTGGCCCTTGCCTTGCTGCTACTATTGCTCATAAGGAAAAGTTTCCAACTCAGTTGCTTTTCTATTTAAAAGCTTCTTTGTTGTGGATTATAGTAAATGATGTAGCTGGTTGCTGTATGCTTGGTGGAGCATCCTCAGGCTTATTTTCACAGCTAAGCAAGATTTTGCTAGATGGTCTTTGAATTCAAAGGCTGCTTTTGGCAACTCCAGGAAGAATAGTGCTGATTATTTAGAAAACTGTAGCTTTATAAATGACCACTCTCCACTGGCAGGAAATTAATGGCAGATGAGTGGTAAAAAGGCCCCTTTTCATTTTATTCACAACCTATATGTATTCTGAAGAAATGGTTATCGCCTGGAAGAAGAAAACAGGGAAAAGTTGTACGGTGATGGAAAGTTTATTGGGAAGATTGGGAAAAATATATTGTTTCACTGGTTCTACTTATTATAAGTAATTGGATTTTGTTTTTACTTAGGGAAACAAAATAGGAGGTAGACTCCTAGGCAAACCTCAGTGGATAGGTAGCAAAAGCAAGAAATATAAATATATGTTTGTGTTTTTTTAAGCTACTGAGGTTTGGAGTTTATTTATTATTTCAGTATAATAAGAAGGATTTTTAAAAGTTATTCAACACTGATATTAATAATTTTATTGGACTTTCTTTTCTTAGCAACACATCAAACATTGCTAGCCTGTATTAGTAAGATTAAACAAGAATGAGTTAATATTTGGGATAAAGTTGTCTTTTGTTGTTTGTTTTTTCTTTTACCTATAGAACTTAAATAAATTTCTTCAGATTTTTTTTTTTAAATTTCACATCATTTCTGGGCATATATCTAAACATTTCTAATTGATGTTGTATCATGAACCGAGTACGTAAGACAGATATTTCTTATTTCATTTTAAATTCAGTAAAAGTAAAATCCTTTCTAAGTATGTGCTCAAAAATACACATAAATAGTCCACTTATACACTCATTTCTTCAACTATGAATGCATTTGTCTTAGTATTATAATGCAAAGGTCACACTTTATGTACTATTTTTATTATGTACTTTAAGATTAGTAAATATAAGATTAATCATAAAATAGAAATTTGATTTTATTTAATTTACTATTGACATCAATTTCACTATACACACCAGCACTATAAAAATTAATTTGCTATAGCATTTATTTTATTTAATTTATCACTGAAATGCTACTTATACATGAATGGTAATGTATTAGTTAACTAGTTAAATTCCTCTCTCCCCAACTAAAGCATCATTCGAAACACACACTACTTTCTTCCACTCTTAAAAAGTTATTACTTACACAATAAAATTGTTTACCTATATATAACAGCCTAAATGACTGTTTGACTGGTAGCTATGATGCACTGACCACCAGGCTGCAGACACTCTAAATAGTAGGTTAGCTTGCTGCTGGGGTCCAGCTGATCGGGGCTGGGTGAGACAGGCTGGACATGTCCTGGATCTCTTCTATGATCCCTAACTGGCTAGACAACCTCCCAAGGTCCCTCCCTGGCAGGCTGGCCTGATTAGGACTGGGTGACATGAGCCAGACACAACCTGGAGCCTTCGCACAGTCCCTTCCTGGCCCCAATTGTGCACCATTGGGGTCCCTCAGCTGGGCCTGTGCCCTCTCAAAATCAGAGACCCCTCAAGAGATGTCTGCAGGCCAGGCTGAAGGAACCCACTGGTGCACAAATCTGTGCACTGGGTCTCTAGTACAATATAATTATGTATACAATGGCCAATTTTATAGTTTCAAGGACTAGCTCTAAAAATATTTTTCTGAAATTACTTTCTACATAAATCAAGGTACTGTACAAATATATATTTTCTAAGTATTTTTTTACTAAAATAAGCACATTACATCCCATGTTACATTTTTTTTTTTATATTAGTTTTTGAGCTGTGGGTCATTGCTATAAAATTTTGTGGAACTTCCTGAGGTAGTCTATTTCAAAATAATAAGCTCATCGTATTTTCAAATGAACCATACTGCTTTTGAAAATTATTTTACTGTTATATTTTTCCAACATATTTGAAAATTCTAAAAGATTAAATATTATTTCAAAGTTACTTTCCTATCACCTCTCAGTATATTTTGTTTCTGTACCTTAAAGCCATAAGATATTAATTATTAATGATTTTTCATCCTCCTTTGAGGATATATATATATATATATATATATATCATAAGCAATATATTTCTTTACTCTCAGAGAACAAGGTGACACTTGTCCTTATCTAAATGACTTATTATCCTATTATTACTTTTATGATCTTCCATGTTTATTTTTAAATTTTATTCAATTTATTGAAACTAAACAAATTATGTTTACCTGTTTCTACTGCCCCAACCCTGCTTTTCTCTGGCAACCACCAATCTGTTCTCTTTATCTATGAGCTTGTATGTATTTTGTTTTGTCCATTTTTTTTTCTTAGATACCACATATTAAAAAGGTCATATGATATTTAACTTTGTCTCTATGCCTTATTTTAGTTAGCATAATACCCTCACAGATGGAAAGATTTTATCATCTTTTATGCTTGAATAATACTTCATTGTATATCTATCTATTCTATCTATCTATCTATCTATCTATCTATCTATCTATCTACACTAATAAAAGAGAAACATGCAAATTGACCATATCTCCGTGATGCCCACTAGCCAATCAGGAGTGATTATGCAAGTTAACCTAATAAAGATGGCAGGTTAATTTGCATATGCAGGCACAGAGTGAAAACTGAAGACTGGAGTTGACTGAAGACTGAGGAGGCATGACTTCTCCACTGCAACTGAAGCAAAGGCCTGAGTCCCGGGGGGAGCAGAGGAAAACTGGTGCCAGCAGCCAGGGGAAGGAAGGTCTATTGCATGAATCTTCATGAAACAAGCCTCTTGTGTATATATATCATGCGTTTTGTTTTTTTTATTTGTTGTTGTTTTTAATCCTTACACAAGGATATTTCCCCATTAATTTTTAGGGAAAGTAGAGGAGAGAAAAAGACAGAGAGAAATATCACTGTTGGAGAAACATCCAGTGGTTGCCTCCAGCACAAGCCCAAGCAGGGCCTGGGCTGGAGAGAACCTGCAACCAAGGTACATGCCCTTGGCCAGAATCAATCCTGGGACCCTTTGTTTCACAGGCCGACTTTCTACCTACTGAGCCAAACTGGCTAGGGCTATGTACACCAGACTTTATTGATTCATTCATGGATAGATATTTAGGTTGCTTCCATGTCTTAGCTATTGTAAATAATGATGCAATGATATAAGAATGCATATATCTTTTCAAATTAGTCTTTTGTTTTGTTTTGATACATATCCAGAAGTGGGGTTGCTTAGCCATATGGTAGTTCTATTGTTCATTTTTTTTTTTTTTTTTTGAGGAACCTCCATACTGTTTTCCATAGTGGGTGCCCAATTTACATTGCAAGCACCAGTGTTCAAAGGTTCTCTTTCCCTACATCCTTCTCACCAGCACTTGTTATCTGCTACCTTTTTAATTTTTTTTATTTTATAATATCCTTTCTTAAAGGTATGAAGCGATATCTCATTATGGTTTTGATTTGCATTTCCCTGATGATTACTGATGTAGAGCACTTTTCAAGCACTTGTTACCATTTGTATGTCTGCTTTTGATAAATGTCTATTAAAATCCATTCCCATTTTTATATCAGACTATTTATTTTATTGCTGTTGAGTTGCTTGTGTTCCTTTTATATTTTGAATATTAACCCCTTATTAAATATATAGTTAACAAATATTTTTCTCCCATTCTGTTAGTTGTATCTTTCCTCTGTAGATTGCTTCTTTGGCTTTGCAGAAACTTTATACTTTGATGCAATCTGATTTGTCAAATTTTGTTATTGTTACTTATGTCTTGAAGTCATATCTAAAAAAAACATTGCTAGACTAATGTCAAGAGGTTTTATACCTATAGTTCTCTGTAGTCATTTATAGGTTCAGGTCTATGTCTAAGTCTTTAAACCCTATTGAGTTTATTTTTGTATTACTGTGAATAAGGATCCAATTTAATTCTTCGAATGTTTATATCCAATTTTTACCACACCATTTCTTGAAGAAACTATCTTTTCCCAGATGCATGTTCTTGGTGTAATAGGTTTATCTTGATTGAATATTGGTAGTTCTTGTCTATTCAGAAATTGGCTCATTTCATCAAAATTGTTGACTTTGTATGTATATACTTGTTTATAGTATTCTCTTGTTATAATTTTAATGACTTTGGGATCTGGGGTCTTGTTCAGTAGCCAGAAGCTGTATCAATTTTATTAACTTTTTATAAAAGAAACATTTTTTTTCACTGATATTCTCTATTGTTTTTTCTATTTCTAGTTTCACTGGCTTGTGCTGTTAATGTTCTTTTCTCTGCTTGCTTTAATTTGTTCTTTTTTCTTTTGATTAATAAGGTGGAAATTTAAGTAAGATCTCATTTACCTAAGCTCTTTTTTCTTCACCACTATGATAATTTGATACTATAAATATTCTACTAAGCACTATTTTCGGTGCATCTGACAAATTTTATGTTGCATTTCAATGTTGTTCAATTCAAAATATATTTTAATATCCTCAGAGATTTCTTTCTTAACACAGTTGTTATTTAAAAGTACCTTGTTTTATAAATATTGAATATTTGAGGATTTTGCAGATATTTATAGACATATTTTAATTTGTTATGGTCTTTGCAATTTTAAATTTCTGAAGTTATTTTTATGGGTCCAACTATGAGCTATAGTGTTGACTATTTCTTGAACAATTGAAATGTGTATTCTGTTGTTGGGTAAAGTGTTGTATAAAGGCAGTTAGGCCAAGTTGGTTAATATTATATTTCATGAAATCCATATATTACTGATGTTCTGCCTACTTTCATTAATTACTTGAAGAATGATGTCAAGAATTTATACTAATAAAAGCTTAGGTGGACCTCATGCCCTCACATCATCACAAGATGGCCACCCACATGTCGTCACAAGATGGCTTCCCCCATGTCCTCAAAAGATGCCCCCACATTGTCACAAGATATCCAGCCTCACATCATCACAAAATGGCTGCCATAAGATGGCTGCCCCACTTTGTCACACAATGGCCATCCCCACGACATTATAAGATTGCAGTGGGCATTTTCTCTGTTTTCTGAGTCCCCCACAGAAAAACGACAGGTTCCTGAGTGGAGGGACTGGGGATGAAGAAATTAGAGAAAGAAAGAGACAAGAGGCAGAAATAGATTCATAAAGCTGGGCACTAGGTAGGCTCCATCTCTCTGATGGAGAGACAGTTCCACTCACCACAGATAACACAGCATATTTATTGATTTCCAAAGGGGAGTTTAAGGTCAAAAGGAGTTTCAGGTGTGCCCAGATCCTATTCATCAAGATCTGGGTAAGCTCCTCATTTTTTGGTACAAAATTTAGCATATCAAGTCAAGGTCCTATTTGTTCCTGATTCCAATCACATGGATAAAGATAAGAAATCAGTACTGGTAACAGAATTCTGCCAGTGCCCTCGGGCTCAGCTGATAAGAATTAAAGAAATGTCCACATAATATAGTCACCACAAGATAGCCAGCAGGAGAGGGCAGTTGGGGGTGAACAGGCCAGCAGGGGAGGGCAGTTGTGTGTGATCTGATTGGCAAGGGAGGGTAGTTGGGGCAATCAGGCTGGCAAGGGAGCAGTTAGGGGGTGATCAGTCAGGCAAGCAAGCAGGCAGGCAAGTGGTTAGGAGCCAGCAGTCCCGAATTGTGAGAGGGATGTCCAACTGCCCATTTATGCTCAATCTCACAAGCAGTCGGACATCCCTTGAGGGGGTCTCAGATTGAAAAGGATGCATGCTGGGCTGAGGGATACTCTCTCTAGTGTACAAATTTTGTGCACTGAACCTCTAGTCCACATGTGTCAAACACAAGGCCCGCGGGCCAAATCTGTCCCACCAGGCCTTGCAATGTGGCCTGCACCGCGCTGTCATCACTGCACTCCTCTGCGTTTCCATCACAATGACAGTTTATGACTGTTCAGTAAACCATTCGGCCCGCGATTTAGGCTGGATTTTAGATTTTGGCCCCTTCTCTGATTGAGTTCGACACCTCTACTCTAGTCTATATATATATATATATATATATATATATATATATATATATATATATATGTATATACACAGTGGTGCCTCGCATAAAGAACGCCTCGCACAGCGAACGCTGCACACAACGAACTTCATTTCATGATTCATACAACGAACTTCGTTTCACACAACGAAGTCGCCCAAGCTTCCACGACTGCTTCGCCCGAGCTTCCACGATTGCTGCCAATGTATTGCATCCTTCCGCGCAGGCACTGCAGGCAGTCGTTAGTCACTGAGCTTAACTTAAGCACGTATCGCGGCAATCGTTCTTCATTACGAATTAAATTACGCACGTATCACGGCAGTCGTCCTTTTAAGTTAAACTCAATATTTTTTTTATATCATGTCTTCTAAAAAAAGCAGGAAGGTGATTTCTGTTGAAATGAAACAGGAAATAATTAGAAGGAGTGAATGTGGGGTAAAACAGTGTGACCTCGTCAAAGAGTTTGGCCTCAGCAAGACCGACCACCATTTTCACCATTTTGACAAATAAGGATGCAATCAAATCAGCCAAAGTAGCCAAAGGAGTATCTAGATAAAAATAATAACAAAAAATTTATCTTTTTTTTATGTAATCTTAGCATATTTTATGCTACAGAACGAATTATTTTTTTTAACATGTATTGTTATGGGAAAACGCGTTTCACATAACGAACTTTTCGCATAACAAACTTGCTCCTGGAAAGAATTAAGTTCGTTGTGTGAGGCACCACTGTAAAGGTTAATATGCTGTGTCCATCCACCTGTAGCAATGACACACACTGACCACCAGGGGGCAGATGCTCAACACAGGAGCTGCAGAGCTGCAGTGACTTGACAGCAGCAGTTCTTGGGTGACACACCCTGAAACCAAAGAGGAAGAAACCCAATTCCTCCTAGGCCATGCGATTCCATCTTTGACTGTGGGTTATGTTGTTGCTGGGGCACTCTCGGCCCCGAATATGGTTTACTGCACACTTCCATTTATGTTCCACACCCTGTATATCAGCAACCTTGCAGAGTGCTCTCTTGCACTCCTCTTGGGGGATGTCAGAGAGCAAGTTTTGGCCCAATCCCTGCAGGCCAGGCAGAAGGACCCTACCTGCTGGAGGAACCCCCTGTTCACTTCACAGATGCCCTTCACGCCATGGTGCCACCCCAGTTCAGCCAGCCAAGGAGCCAATTGTGGGAGGCTGGCTCCAGGGCTTGTTCAGCCCGTCTTTACCAGTCCCACAATCACCAGCCACCTTCTAATTAATTTCCTTTCAATGTGCATGAATCCGTGCACTGGGTCACTAGTTGAAATATATTTGTGCATTGTTTATTTCTCTTTTCATTTCTGTAATTTCTTGCTTTACATATTAGAAATTCTTTGAGGGAGACTACATATTAGGATTTCTATGTATTAGTGGATAATAGATGCATTTATCATTTTGTAATTTTTATTCTATGCCTAACAATATTCTTTCTTCTGAAGTCTACTTTGTCTGTATATATAGTAATTCCAGCTTTATTTTGTTCTGTGTTTTATACAATGTTTCTTTGTTTATCTTTTTTTAATATCAATGCCCTTTTTATTACTATTTGTATACAATTTATTTACATAAGATTTAGTTCCAGTTTCTAATTTTAATCTACTGCAGTTCCAATTTCTTTACATCTTTATTAACATTTGTTATTTCTATTTTTATTTTTTATTTATTAAATGTATTGCAGTTATCACAGTGGGAGTGAAGTGGTATCTCACTGTGGTTTTGATTTGCATTTCTGTAACGACTGTAATGTTGAACACTTTTTATTGATTTCTTTAGAGAGAGAAGGGGAGGAGAGAGAGAGAGACAGGGAGAGAGAGAGAGAGAGAGAGAGAGAGAGAGAGAGAGAGAGAGAGAGAGAGAGAGAGAGAGAAGAGGGAGAGAAATATCAATTGGTCACCTCCTGTATGCACCGTGACCAGGGATTGAACCAGAAACCTAGGTATGTTTCATGACAGGAAATCAAACCTACCACTTTTTGATGTACTGGACAAAGCTCCAACTAACTGAGTTACCAGGCCAGTGATTCCTTGTGTTTTTAATTTGCATTTCTCTGATGATTAGTGATAAACAGTATCCTTTCATAGTCTGTTGGCCATCTGTATGTCCTATTTGAAGAAGTATCTATTTAGATTCTTTCCCCACCAGTACCCTCCCTATTGGTTACAGTTTTTGTTGACTTTCACCAGTTATTTGTTCCAAAGGGGATTTATGGGAAAGAAGTTCCAGTGGACTTTCATTGCCCAATCAGGGTAGCTTCTTTTCTCCTCTTGTGGTTATGCACCATGAGGAAGATGACTCCGGGGCTCTACCCACCTTTCTGTGAGTGCCTAGTGGGGCTTTAGAGAAAAGCTGTGTGATGATATGCACTTCCCCTATATTTTCAGGTTCCAAGAGTAACATATAGGTGTCTTTGAGTACTATTTTGAACAAAACATTGTTTCTCCAAGAGCATCATTTTCTCTCCAGTGAACATTGTCTCTACTTATTCACCAGCCACCCAACCTGAACTCTTTTCTCTGGTGTCCAGGTATAGCTGCCCTGGTTAAATGAGGGCTCTGGTTTCATTTCACCCAGTGGGAACCACCAGTACCTTCGTTTTTCGTGTCAAGTGCTTGCCCGACAACCTTCAGAAATTGATATGTTCAGCAAAGCTGCAGACTCGCAGTTCATTCAGCTTGTTTTCACTGTATATTTTGGGCTGGTGCTTCTTCCAGATTTCTGTATTCCTGTGTGTGGGAGGGAAGGGGGGGGGAAGGGGAGAAAGCTCCATATTACAGTTTCATTAGCCTCAATTTCATTATGAAAAAATACTTTGAAAACATTAGGAAATATGTTTTAATACAGGCTATTTAAAATAAAATATTATGTGATGCATGAATTTCTAATAATGTTTGTGTGTATATAAGTAAACGAAACACAATAAATATGATCTTAATGATATAATGTGTCAAGAAAAATAGAAGTGCATTTCTAGCTCATTTTCCAGTGTTTTATGGATGCTTATGTCTGTGGGTTTTATCCACAGTCATAGAGAGTCACAGGCTTGAACTGCAAGGTTCCCCTGGATATTGATTGCAAACAGGAACAAGAACAAGTGCATGAGAGTGTGTGCATGAAAATCTTTAATGAGTTGACTCATGAAGTGGAACATTCACTTGACTGGCATCCCATAAGCTAAAATTTAGTCATAACAACATACTGGAGTACACTAGAAGGGGAGAAAAATAGTCTAGCAATGAGCCTAGGAAAAAGAGAACATGGATTTAAATATGAAGCTAACATTTACTGACAAAAGCAGAAAGGATACCAAGTAAAACTTATGTGATTGACAAATTATGCGAACTCATTTCAGAGTAGTCTGACCAAAATACTCAAACACTCTTATCAATAAAATCAATACCCCTCATTATTATAAGCACAACACAACCTAGACAATTGAAAACACACACACACACACACACACACACACATACACACACACCCCGAATTCTTTAATAATGAAACCAAATACAATATATTTTAAGTGATTTTAAAAAAATCTACATAACCATTCATTGCCTTCTTAGAGTAGATGACATGACTTTGCCAACCTCTTACATTTTACCTGTAATCACAAGAAAATAAAATAGAAATAGAAAAACGTCAAAACATAAAACTGATTAACCTTAATTCTATTCATTCAAAATAAAAAATAATACTGAGTTATCATTTTATTTGAAATTTAATTGGGGCAATTTTCTTTTTACTTCTTCTCTTATTTTAGTAACATATGTGCCTTTGAGTACTATTTTGAACAAAACAGTGATCAAAACAGTGCTCAAAACAGTGTTTGTTAATTACCTCTTGGGGTGTGTGATTAAAATGTAGATACCCACGACCTTCACTCAGAGACTCTTATTATATGAATAATGTGGAATACAAACTACATTTACTCACACCCCTCACAAATTTATGACAGGTAATATATGCTATATAACTTGAAAAACATATCCTTAAAAATTAGGGTGTTTATTATTTTCACTCTCCTTTCAATGGCCAAGATATTTTCCAAAATCAAAGTATTAGTTTAACAAATGCAAAATGCTTTGCAAAATCACCCCCCCCCACCACACACACACACATACACTAAGAAAAGCAAAATTATCTAAAACAATAAGCTGAAGTAAAGCCACCTGTATATCTACAACCTTGGATCCTGGTAAAATTTAACAAATCTTTAACAAATGAATAAAAACAATATGTTTGAGTTAGAAAGTTATTTAGTGTGTTGTTTGTTTGACTTGGTTTGTGTTTCTTTACGATGTCTACATTTTTGCGGTGGTGATGCTAGGTGGTTATTTAGAAGATTATGGCTAAAAGTATCTCATATGAATAAAACTGTCAAATTGAAGGGTTGCTGGTTCTTAGTATGCATTTGTAAATACTAAAATATCAGATTGACAACAGATCATTACATTGATAAATAAAGATGCAATTAGAGCACTTTTACTATTTTATAATTTTAAAAATAGTATCATTTTATACTAATAAAAATAATTAATTAAAAATTTAGACACTTTTTACATTAAGGGTTTTTTTTAATAGAAAAATCTTTCTGAATCAGGATATTTAAATTTTCTCAGGGACTGAGACATGTAGTTTTCAGTGGTTAAGCTTTTAATGTCTACATTTAATCAATTGATCAATTCTAATACCTGAGTGTTGTTAACAAATTAAAAGTACATAGGTACTATACATTTCTTTACATTTTCACTGTCTTTGGCAAAGGAAAATATGCTACTAATAATTTCTCTCTATTTTTTCTTCAAGTCTTATTCATCTATTTACATTGTTTTTACTTTAAGTTCTCCTTTCCAGCTAAAATGTGATATAAATTATATATAATATTGCATGGATCTAAGCTGTACAACAAAATGGTTTGACACACATATATAATGTGAAATGGTTATCATATAAAGTTAATAATTAACACCTCTATCACCCTGCATGATTACTTACTGTTGTATGTTTGTATGGATACCATATAAGGTCCACTCTCTTAGCAACTGTCAAATATATAATGCAGTATTTTCAATTATGTTCACCATTCTGTACACTAGATCTCCAGAACCTACTTTTCTTTTGACTTGAAATTTGTACACATTGGCCAGTATCTCCCCACTGTCCTATCCTTTAGCACCTGATAACTATTATTCTACTATATGTTCACATGAGCTTTATTTTTTTATATTCCACATGAAAGTGAGATTACACAGTATTTGTCCTTTTCTGTTTGATTTATTTCACTTGGCATAGTGCCCTCAAGCTTTACCACTATTGCACAAATGGCAGGGTTTCTTCTTTTTTCGTGGCTGAAATATACATATACAGTGTAATATATATACAATATTCATTAATCAATTTATTCAATCATTGATGGACAATTCATTCAGGTTGTTTCATGTTTTGAGTGTCATAAATAACACTGCAATGAACACTGCTCTGCAGATTTCTCTTTACATAGTGATTTAATTTCTTCAGATGTATTTCTAGAAGCAGAATTGCTAGGCCATATAGTAGTTTTATTTTGGATTTATTGAGAAAACTCCATACTGTTTTCCTTAGTGGCTTTATCAATTTACATTCCCACCAACAGTGCACAGGGTTCCCTTTCTCCATATCCTCACCACTACTTTGTATCTCTTGCTTTTTTATAATATTCATTTTATTAGATGTCAGGCGCTATCTCATTGTGGTTTTGAGTTGCATTTCCCTGATGACTAATGATGCTGAGCATTTTTTCATGTACCTTTTGGCCATTCATACGTAGGTGTTCTTTGGGATAATGTCTATGCAAGTCCCCTCCCATTCTTTAATTGGATTATTTGCCTGTGTTTTCTATTGAGTTATGTGAGTTTCCTATGTCCTCAGGTGTTATCTCTTATCTGATATACGGTATTATTTGCAAATATTTTCTACTTTTCTGGAGATTGCTTCTTTATTTTTTTCCCCCTTTTGCTGCGAAGAATCTTTTTAACCTGATGTAGTTCCACTTGTTTATTTTTATTTATTTTTTATTTTGTTGCCTGTTCTTTTGGTGTCAATGCATATCACATTGGAAGAACCAGTCAGTCACCTCTTCTAGTCTTTGTTGACTGGCTTGGGAGAATTAACACCTTTCACCAGCCCTGTCAGGGATTCTGATATTTTCTCACACGTTTTTTATGACTACAATGCTGCACACTTGTTTTCTCTTGTGGGATGTTCTTAAGAGTGCATGCCTTCTCTCCATACTGCAAGGCCAGGCTGAGAGCTGACAGCTTCCCTTTTATCTAGAGAGTGCTAGATGCATAAATTTATGTGGTTCCTCCAAGTTCCACAGAGTTGGATGGATGTTGTGTCAATGATCACTATCTGTCTACAAAATCTACTCCCACGGCTGTGGACAGTGTCCTCAGGAAGTCAGCAATGAAATTGGGGAAGGGGACAATTGTCTGGGTTATAGGAGCGTTGAGAATACCTATTGGTCTGTTGGTGGGATCCAAGGGCAATATGCCCCCAGCAGCTCATGATAGACAAGCCTGCTAGAGTCTGCAACCCAGTTAGGATCTGCCTGTTTGTAATGCTCTCTGAGAGCCCGGTCTGCTGTTCTTCCAGGCCCTCTCCACACCCCGCTTGTGCAACACACTCAGTCTCCTGATTGGGGTGAGAAAGAAGTGGATATCTTTGACAGCATAATGCCCGGCTGGAGGAGCCAGATGCACTCTCACTTTTCCCTACAGGAGAAATCAGGGCCAAGTTCTCTGTGTGGTTTTATGAGAAGGGTAACACAAGTAAAGGGAAACTGATTCCCTTACTCTTTTAAATATATTCAACCTAGACCCTTTTGCTGGAATTGTGTGCTAGAATTCTCCACTGGGCTTTCACAAAGTTATCTCATGTGTGATGATCGGATAAACCTCTGCTCTTTGGGAGTAAATGGTAGAAAACTTTTATTCCACCATGCCGATGATATCACACTATTCTTTTTAATGCCTGTAAAATTTATCCTTAAGGTTTTGCTTATTTATTTAATTAAAAACATTTCATCTCTTAAAATTAGCATTGCATATGTTTTAAAACAAGGTTACTATTATACAATTATTTATCTTGCTTGATATGGGGATGAGCAGGACAACTGGGAGGGAGGAGGCAAGGAAGCAAGCAGAGGAGGAAAGTTGGGGGTGAGCAGGCTGGCATGGGAGGACAGTTGGAGGTGATCTGGCTGGCAGAGGAGCATTTGGGAGGTGAGAAGGCAAGCTGGAAGAGTGGTTAGGGCAATCAGGCAGACAGGCCGGCAGGTGAGCAGGTGGAGTCAGCAGTCCCCAGATTGTGAGAGGGATGTCTGACTGCTGGTTTAAGCCCGATCCCTGTAAACCAGAAGTGGGACATGATTCAAGGGGTCCCAGATTGGAAAAGGTGCAGGCCAGGCTGAGGAACACACCCTACCCTCATGCACAAATTTTGTGCACCAGGCCACTAGTCTATAATAGAAGTGTAATATGCTAATTAGATTGTACATCCTTTCAGATGACCTTCTGGACAAAGCTGGGGCTATGAGGAAAGCCTGGGTCCTGGGTGCCAAAAGGCTTCCATCAGCCAAGAGAAGGAAGGCCTACTCTTGCATGAATTTTGTGCATCAAGCCTCTAGTTTCTTTTCTTTTCTTTTTTTAATATATATATATATATATATATATATATATATATATATATATATAATATTGATTTTTTTTTACAGAGAAAAAGAGAGAGGGATAGAGAGTTAGAAAAATCAATGAGAGAGAATCATCGATCAGCTGCCTCTTGCACACCCCTACTGGGAATGTGCCCGCAACCAAGGTACATGCCCTTGATAGGAATTGAACCTGGGACCTTTCAGTCCACAGGCTGATGCTCTATCCACTGAGCCAAACTGGTTTTGGCGAGCCTCTACTGTCTAATAATGCTTTTATGATTGTGTGGAATAAAAACTGTTAAGTATGTAATGTTTCAAGGTTGAGAAGTGCTAAAACAATGTATTTAATGCTGTCCTTATTTTAGAAAAATATATTTTTGTTTTTATACTTAAGGAAAAAGTTAATGTATTTCAGTGACAAATGCTATACCTAATACATTGTATATGAAATACAATTTATTAATTATATATTGCACTTTTTTTCTTTGAATAAATACAGATATATAACACATGTGCTTGTGTGCACATGCACAAGCTCCTACACACACATACATTTATCCTGAATTTCAAAAGAATAATCTCAGGATTATAAATACTAATGCTTGTGAAGTGGCTTAACATTGCCTAATATGCACAAGGTAAATGTGCGCTTTTATTACAGCAGTATTTATGTACCTATATTTTTAAATACAATATAATAAGAAATTAATGGCATATTTCTCAATGAAGTAATAGCAGTTATCACACAATTGGGTAGAATAAGGAATAGTGAATGAATAGGCATAAGCAGAATGCAAATGGTTTACTTTTTACTGTTCCTCCTTGCAATGCTTGGAATTTCTTAATCTTACAATCTCCCTCTGATATTTTCTCACTTTTATTTGTAATTCCTATCATTATGATGTTTCTATTTTATTTCTTTTCCCTATTATTTATACTTGAATTATTTTTAACCTATAATTATTATTTCTGTTAAAATATTATTCAGCTTTTTTATAAAGTGTCTATTTAAATTACTAGAGGCCTGATGCATGAAATTTATGCAAGAGTAGACTTTCTTCCCCTGTGTGCTGCCACTGGCTTCCCACTGGCACCCAGGACCTGGGCTTCCCTCACAGCCCCGGCTTTGTCTGGCAGGACTTTGGTCTAATTAGCATATAATGCTTTTATTATTATAGATTATTGTAGATAGTTTAGTCTGGAACAACAATAAACTTTTATATGGATCACTTACAGAAGCAAATTAAGCAAACTTCTTCTTCACTTAAAGGAATACCTGACACACAGGAGGTCCTAACAAGTTTCTCAAATCATTAACTACATATTTTCCATGTCACAACCTAAGTAGAAAGTTTGTCATTTGTCATTTGCAGAAACATTCTAGTGTTAGACTATTTCTGACATGATGCTGACTTGCAGTGATAAAGCTGTCTGAACCTCTGGTGTCAATCAGCATCATTCTGGGATCTGTCTAGATCTGAAAGCTATACAGCACCACTTAGAGTAACCATTGTTTTGTTTTCTTTTGTTTTGTTTTCTTTGGTGTGTTTTGTACATTGTGTAGTGGAAACTGACCTATCATGGCTAGAAGGGATCTTTGCCAAGCAAACGATTGCTATTGCACTTGCAGGTTCTAGCCAGTTTTCCCTTCCTATAATTAAAATAAAAATCAATTTTCTTTGTTAAAATGTTGTGGTCAGCTTCTGACTAGGAAAAAACACTAGACCTTTGACTACTGTGATTCCTTCATTTATGTTTTACTTCTTTTCAAGCATTAATCTTAGGAAAGTTAAAAATTATGAAAAACTTTTTAAAAAGCAAATTCCACAATTTAAAGATATCATTAACATTATAAGGTTTTGATATATAATTAAGTCAACTCCTTACCTATGTTATTTGCATTATAAAAATTGTCTAGGTCAGAAATATCACTATGATTGACTTGTGGCGAGAGACAACCTTCCTGGTACCCAGGGCAGACTAGTTTTCTAACTGTCACTGCACAATTGTCAATTTATTATTATTATTATTAGAGTCCTGGGGCAGTGAGGTTGCTGGTAGAGCCTAGGCACATTGTTTAGGTTGAGTCCCAGATCTATCAACAACTACAACTATGACTTGGGACATGTTATTTACAATGTTTTAGATTCTGCCTCCTCAGAAGGCAAAATGGGCTCAATAAAGTCCTTATTCATAAATTTGTAATGATTACAATAAGATGTCAAGTTAAGTGGTCTGAAATTATGAGTTATTACCCCATGATTTGCATAAGCCATAGGATACTTTGGAAAGAAACATTTAACAGGCAAAACCTGCACAAAGTGATCTTACTCTTACTCACTCTGATGTACTATATTCTTCTCCATTTGATAACTTTCCATGCCCAATATGTTTTCTAATGGTGATTCACAAAATTTGGTCTACACATGTTAATGTCTCATAACCCATGATTAATAAAACAGAGTTGTAGAAAAAAATGTCTTTTGTACTATGGGCTAAGGTAGGGAAAGGTGTCTTAGAATTAACTCACTGAGAGAGAGACAGCAGTTAACTTCAGGTATTTAGTGGTAAATCTAAATGACACAAGTCATTGTAATGAGAAAAATGGTAAAAGGGTGCTTGGTGTCTGCAGAGATGACAGCCCATGTGCATAGGACCAGCAACAACAAAGAAGAAGGACAGCGTGAGCAATGAACATCAAAATTCTGCACCGCTGTGAAAGCAGGGCTGATGGTAAGTGAGAATCAGAGTATGCTTCCCTGGCTTTTTCCTACAGAGCGTAATGGATGAGGAGCAGGCTGGGCAAACTCTAGACTTTTGCTACTCAAATTGATGGACTCTTGGGCTATTGGAATTCAAACTATAGATTTAAATTCTGTAGTATACTATATTAAGAATTTTATATATTAAACATACTAGTGGAGAAATTTGGTTGAATATATACACAGAGAAAGTCCTATTTTTTTCTTTATAGCTCACCAATAAATGCCAACATTTTCCATATAATTACACATTAGTCTATCTTTCAGCAACATATTTAGCTAAATTTATCATACATATTTATCAAGGACTATGTCTGGTTTATTATTTTCTAATTATTTTAATTTATTGATTTGAAAGATGAGAAATTTGTCTATTTATGCATTCATTAGCTGTTTCTTTTTTCTTTCTTTCTTTTTAGAAACTTTCTTTTCCATCAACATTATTTCCATTCTGCTAAGAGTTCATTGGGGAAGAATAGCTTAAGACCACTCAGTGGCTGTTGCTACCCATACAGAGACCTGAGCAGTGGGGGCTACAGGCCAGTCTTCAGTGGTGGGCCTTCAGTAGGGAACTGCTGAGTCAGCACAGAGGGCAACTGCACACCTTCAGACCAGGCTGTGACCTCAGGCTGAGCAGCAGTGAACTCGAGAGCTGGAGCAGTCTAATCATCCCGAAATTCTTCATCTCAGCCTTTTCAGCAGAGGCCTGCTCTTCCCTTTCATCAGGACCTCTGTAGAAGCAGAGTTCAGGTCTGACATCCCATGGGTGCTGACAGAATTGAACCCACAGCCCCAAGTCCGTTTTGCTCTAATGACTGAGCAAAACCAGCTAGGACTCACATCAAATTCTGTAGCTATAACAGTGTGTTTTAAATGGACAACAACCTGACTTCAATTGTGTAGGGAAACTTTACACCTTATTCTACTCAGACACTTCATGTAATTGATATCAGATTTTACTTTTTTTACAGTGTTCCCATTAAAATGTTCTATGTTTATAATTATTTTTACACAATATAAAAAGTGATTCATGCAATACCATCACAGTATTGCAATATTGTGCTTTCCTTTATATTTAGCTTTAGAAGTGAGATGCTATTTTTATAATATTTTGCATTGTTGTTTAGTGTCTTTTCATTTCAACTTGAAGAACTAGTTAATTAAATTATGTGTTTCAGTGTAGACCTCTTTATATCTAACCCATTTGGAGGCTTCAGGAATCTGGATATACATTTCCCTCCTAAGAATTGGAAAATTTTCAACCATTATTTCATTTAGTAAAATGTCTCTCTCTTTCTCTCCTCCTTCCAGGATTTCATTATGTGTGTTTCAGTTCACTTGATGCTACAACTTAAGTCCTGTAAGCTTCCTTTTCCTATTTTCTTTTTCTTTTTTCTCTCTGACTAGTAAATTTCAATTTACTTGTTTTCAAGTTTGCTAATACTTTTATTTTGCTTGATTAATTCTGATGTTGAAATTCTCTATAGAGTTTTTCTGTTCAGTCACTATATTCTTTAGCCTCAGGTATTTATTTTGGTTCCCTTTTATAGTTTATGGTTTTTAATTATTTATGGAAGAAATAGTTTATTTTGTTCTTGTGTTATTTCCCCAATTTTTTTTAGTTGTCTATTTGTGCTTTCTTGTAGCTCTTTAAACTCTGTAAAATAATTACTTTGAATTCTTTGTCAAGAAGTTCATGGATTTATATTTCCTTAAGGTAAATTAGTGGAGCTTTACTAAGTTCCTTTACTGATGTCATGTTTTCTGATTCTTCATTATCATTGTAAGCTTGTATTAGTGTATGATGGCTTGAAGGAGCATTCTATAAACTTATTTCAGCAGATAAAACCTCTCATCCCTGGGCTGGTTGACTAGTATTGTCAAGGGAAGGCCACTACCAGTATCTGAGAGTAACACTGTTGGGATGCAGGTGGCATGTCTGGAGCCAGGTCTGCTGTTGGGTGGGACTGGAGCCAGGTCCATGAGAAGGCTGGAGGAGATTTTAATGAGATCATTGGAATACCAGAGCTGCCTCTAGGACCACATGGTCAGTGGATCAGACATTGGAGGTATGGTTCCAGCTGTGTCTGTCTGAGGATAGGGTTGCCTCCAGGTGAGCAGACAGGAAGGGCTGTGGGAGGTGGACTGGTATACTTCTGGGTCCAGGTAGTAGTCAGGTCCATTGTCAGAAGCCTGCTAGTGGAGACTTTGGCAGGTATGCCTCCTACTGGATTCCCAGACATATGTGACTGATTCTGGGTTCATAGTTAATTCCAGAATTTATCTTGTTACCAGTGGCTCAGGTAGATGTAGTCCCTGTCAGGTCCATAGTTGTTAAGACTGGTGGAAGGATAATGGAAGAGCAAGCCTGGAGATTACTCCACAGGGATATAGGATAAATCTAGGTTTGTGTGGTTGGTGTGCCTGCTACTGGGGGTCTAGACCTGCCTTCTCAAACCTTCTTTGCTTTATCTATACTTCCACCATGTTGTCACAAACTCTTACCTGAATCCTGAAGTTCCCACTAAGAAATTTTGGATCGTGGGTGTTTTTCAAATTAGAGTTTCCATTGGAAAATGACCACTGACCTTTATTCTACCATCTTGATGCTATTAAAAAAAAAACAACAAAAAACAAAAAACTAGTTTTCCTTTTCTAGTTTTTATATTTCATTCTATGTTTTATCTGTCTCATGTTCTTAAGGAAATTTTTCTTTAAAAATGCTACAGGTTTTGCTTTTACATTTACATCACTGATACAACTCAAATCATTGCTAATAAATACTGAGTAGTAGATATTGACCTGTTTTTTCCTACATGAATATTCAATTAGTTTTTGAAGGACTTTCTTGTCTTTCTCTGACTAACTTATTTCACTTACCATAATACAGAGAAATACAAGTACCATATTATTTAATGTGCGGAATCTAATGAACAAAAGGAACTAAAAAGCAAAAAAGAAATAGACTGACAGCTGTCAGAGGGGAGGGAGATTGCAGGGTTGGGAGAAAAGGATGAAGGGATTAAGCAGAACAGAACAAAACAACAACAAAAACTCATAGACACAAACAACAATACTGTGATTACTAGGGGGAAAGGTGGGTAAGGAATAAGAGTGTAGAGGGGGATAAATGGTAATGAAGAAGATATGACTTGGAGTGCTGAACACACAAAACAGTCTACTGATAATGTCTTATAGAATTGCACACATGAAACCTATAAAATTATATTAACCAATGTTACCCCAATAATTAAATAAATTATAAAAATTTAAAAAGGACTTGCTTCAATCAATTGATTTGTCAAAAATTAATTGATTAAAATAAATGTGATTGTATATCTGGACCTCTAATTTTTTTTTGTACTTATACATCAAAAAATCTAGTAATATAACCCAGCTGGCATGGCTCAGTGATTGAGGGTTGACCTATAAAGTCAGGAGGTCATGATTCAATTCCTGGTCAGGACACAAGCTCAGGTTGCAGGTTTGATCCCCAGTGTGGAGCATGTAGAAGGCAGTTGATCAATGATTCTTTCTCATCATTGATGTTTCTATCTCTCGCTCTCTTTCCATTCCTCTCTGAAATCAACAAAAATATGTATTTTAAAAAATAAATCAGTATTATATGTCCTCAAGTTTGCTAGTTATTTTAAAAATTATTTTTAATATTCTGTATCAAGCTACTTTTTTTTAATCATAAATCAGCATGTCAGTTTCCAGTTAAAAAAAAAAAAAAAGAAGAAGCCTCCTGATTATGATTGTGGGTGTGCTGAATAAAAAATTAAACAAAAGTGGGTCTGGGTGCCAGCAATAGGGAGGGAGGAGGTGCGTGAGTGGTTCTGAGTTAGAGGCTGGACACTATACACTAAACACTACTATGTTTTTAAATGCTACTATACATATATTTTAATAATTACATTTTTAAATTATGTATGGTGACATAGACTTTGTACTCTGCTGTTTGCTCAATTTGATTATTAGTTATGACAGTTAATTATAGATTTTGTTATATAGGCTGCCTCATTTTCTGTTTGTATGACTTTATTTTCTTCTGGTTAAACCAATGTGGTAAGAGTAAATAATCTTCTATTGTTCCTCAGTTTAGGAAGAAAGTGTTCAATATTTCATCAATAGGATACTAGCTATATATATATATATATATATATATATATATATATATATATATATATAGTTGTTGTTGTTGTTTGTTTGTTTGTGTGTTTTTTGTGGGGTAGGACCATTTTTGGCTTGAGGAAGTTTTCATTGATGAGTGTTTAATGTTACCAAATATGTTTCACTGGGCCTGTTAATGTCTTCCCCACAAATGTGCAGTTCAATAACTAGCTAAGCTTTTGGATGGAGTTTCGTTGCATATGTTTGAGTTTTCCACTTCATGGGATGTTGCCTTTGTGACAAAGAAAAGGCTTTGCCTCACTCGCCAGCTCTGACAGTCCTGGACGCTGTCCTCTGACTCCTAATGCTAATTGAATTGGAACTTTCTGTTGTGTTTTTCCAGCCTCATGTTTTGTGGAGTGAGGAGTGTCCTCATGGAGAAAATGAACCTTCATGGACACAACTACCACCCATTACTACTTCTCTGTTTAATATTTGATTTGCCTCCCCTTTTCTTTTCTGCATTTTTTTCAGTCTTCAATTACAGCAAATAATTTAAAAATATTTTGTAGACTTTTATTTGCTATCTGTTGAAGGGCTAATAATATAAAACTCATTAAATGCAGAAGTGAATCTCCCATCTAGTAATTTTATTTTTTGTTCAGTATCTGTTTTAGGGATTTCTTTAAATCAGTTTTATAATATTAAAAAAGAAGTATATGTGTGTATGTCTTCAAAATGTATAATAAATATCCATAAATTACTGCTTTTTGTAAGTATTTTACATGCAATATTCTATGAACAGAAAAGTTTCTATTATTAAATAGACATTTTGATATATGGTCAATTATAATCTCTTAGTCACAGATAACAAAAGAAATTTTATCTTAAAACAGATAAATTAGATTCTCAAGGTCACAATTAAGTAGCAGAAAGACAATTCAAACTATCTAATTTACAAAATAATTTATTTATTCATACAAGTATTAATTGATATTGTTATGTTTTATAGAAAAATAACAATGTCAAATATATGTATAGTTAATAATTAAGCATATTTGCAGATTATCTTAATGTTTCTTTAGCTTATTTTAATGGATCATGTGTAATTGTACATATGCTTAAAAATGTTTGTCATAATCTGATAAACATTTAAATCAACACTGAACATTTTAGCTAAAAAAATATTTCTCAGAATAAATTTCTATTCCTTATTTTAAAGAAAAACAATCTTATTATCCATTCTCAAAAATAAAACCTAGCTCTGTGGTAATTCAGGGGGATGTTGTGAAGACCTATATCATTTTCTTGATTAAATAAATGCCCCACTTTCTCAGAGGAATTTTGCCAAATAAAATACTTAGAGGTATTATTTTAAGAGGATTAGAAATTCAAAATCCACACAACATATTTTGCATTTTGGGGACAGGGCCTATGTGTTTCATATCTGAGTCCTTAAACTTGGCACATTGCCTAGAATTTGTTAGCAATTATGTTGCATGGAAAACAAATATTATTAATAGCTGAAATGAAAATTAACTCCTTGTGATAATTTTAGTATACACTGGAGCTCATTTGTCCACACTATTGACAACATATACCTTAGGAACTTCTTGGCTACAAAAATAATGGGTTTCTTGATGAACAGAACACCTAAAAGCTCGTTTGTTTTAGATAGCTTATGGTTTGACTTACTACATACAACTCTAATTTAAATAATATATTGTTAAATCACAAGAAATAAATGATGAAAGATTTGAAAAATAAGTCATGAAATAGTAAAGGGCCTTTATATAATAGTTAATTTATGTTTATATATTGTTCTAGAAATGTGTCTTGAGTTTTTGCAAAATGCTATTATCAGATAAGTCATGACTATGAAATAATACAATCACATTAGGAAGAATAGTTAATACTGAGCATTCTTTTCAATTTGGATATAAGCACAACTTTGAAATGAAGTGTACTGCATTGCAGCAAACAGACCACTATCAATTCCCTTACTACTATTACACTGAACTATGTCTAATTGCAAATTAGCATGTGCATTTAATGAGATATGAAAGGAGACAGAGTGGTCAGGGAATATGTTCAGCCGTATTAAGGGTGATGTTCAGAATTCCAAAATCTAAGATATGCTCTTTGTAACTTAACAACTAACTCTGGTAACATGAGGCAAACTGCCCAAAATAATGGAAACTGCAGAACACACACAAAAACAAATCTATTTTGATATACTTTGAAACATACACAGATGGTAATGTTTGTGTGTAACACTACTATTCTCTAATGCCAAATAAGCCATGTTCCTTTTGAGAAGTAGTTTATTAAGAGGTATTTGTTTTTTGAGACACAGCTACTTTACTTTCACTGATTACCTTGGTCTGACCTTTTGGAAGTTGGTTGATTGGAACATTTCTTCTCTATTTGCTACTATACAAATAACAAAAACACCTGTGTTTTTTTGTGGGTTTTTTTTTTTCCATACAAAGGAATCTTGTCTGCTGCTTTCCCTTATGTATATACTTTAGGAGTTTCATAGTATTTACAAAGGAATATTATTTTTAAATTGCAATCTTAATATTAAAAATCATTCTAATTGCAAAATATCAACTGGATAAGTCTGTCCTGATTCAATCTGCCATTCTTACACCTGGCATATTACCAGTTTCATCTTCTAAATTGGCATATATACTGTTGTTGAAATCACATGTGCATGACATAAAAAGAGATCCTTTTCTTGGGTTGCTTGTAGTCATTTTATTGTAAGCTGACACTTTTAGTAGGAATCATTCGATTTGAATATATTTTCTATAAAATACAAAGAAACATGCATTTGACATGAGAAATTCTACAATTATTTTTGTTAGAATATTTGCTTTCTGTTACAGAATCATAAAGGATACTGCTACATACTTACATATTTACATATATACATCTATATACATATACATATACATTCATATATATGCACACACTTAGGAGATAAGATAGCCATTTTAAGTAAGTTTTTTTTAAAAAAACTTAAGTTCAAATAATGTTTTTATAATATACTAGAAGTCCAGTGCATGAGGGTTGGGGGGTCACCTCAGCCCAGCCTGCACCCTCTCCAATCTGGGACCCCTCAGGGGGATTTTGCCTAAATCAGCCGTCAGACATCCCCCTCACAATCCTGGACTGCTGGTTTCTAACCACTCCCCTGCCTGCCTGATAACCCCTTAACTGCTCCTCTGCTGGCCTGATTGACTTCTAACTGCTCCCCTACCAGCCTGATCACCCCCAATAGCCCTCCTTTGCCAGCCTAGTCACCCCCAAATGCCCCGACCCCTCTGGCCTTATTGCCCCACATATCCACCCCACGCCAGCCTGGTCACCCCTAACAGCCCCCCCCCACCAGCTGGTTACCCCTTACTGTCCCCACTGCCAGCCTGATTGCCCCCAACTGCCCCTCCTTCTGGCCTAGTGGTCGCTTACTGCCCCCTGCTAGCCTGGTCATCTCCACTTTCCCCCCCTCTGGCCTGGTCACTCCTAACTGACCTCCTGCAATCCTGGTTGCCCCTTAGTTCCCCCCACCATGCTGGCCTGGTTGCCCCCCACAGCCCCCTCTGCCAGCCTGGTCACTCCCAACTGCCCCCACTAGCCTGGTCTCCCCTTAGTGTTTCCCATGCTGGCTCAGTTTCCCCCAACTGCCCACTCAGCTGGCATGGTCACCCCTCACGGACCTCCCTACTGGCCTGGTCACCCCACACAACCTGTTGCCCAGTCGTTTGGTTGCCCCTCAATGACAGCCTGGTCACCACAAGCAGCCTGTTCATTCATCCGTTTGGTTGTGATGGTCGCTTAGGCTTTTATATATATAGATCATCAATTGTTGTGTTAAAACATTCCCATATTTCCATATTGTCAAACAATAAGACTTACTTTATTTATTTATTTAAACATATTTTATTCATTTTACACAGAGAGGAATTGAGAGGGACAGAGAGTTAGGAACGTCGATGAGAGAGAAAAACACCGACCAGCTGCCTCTTGCACATCCCCAATGGGGGTGCACCCGCAACCAAGGTACCGAACCCGGGACCTATCCACTGAGCCAAACCACTTCGGCTAAGACTTACTTTAAATAATATCTTATAAATTTCCCACTAACTTTATATATGTGAAAGAGAAAATATTTTTTTAAAAAAAAGTTTAAAAAAGAATTTCTGAATGCTTCTTTGATGTTTCCGTATTAAATGGATAATTTTATTGTATCACTAACAACTGTAAAAAGATAAAGATATGAGAATACACATTAAGAATAAGAAATGAGCACACACAGTTTTCTATTTCTTCTTCAGAACCAATATGATTATAGTCAAGCAATTGAAAATTAAAATGTAACTATAAACACATTTAAGAAAAGATATAGACAAAGAAATTAGTAATCTAAATCTGCAAAACATAGATGAACTCATAGATGAGTATTCTGTTGGTTGATATAACAGGTATACATGTACTTATCTAAGAGAATTAAAATTTTTTTTCAAGGTGTTTTGAAAAGTTTTTAAGAGAGCACACATCACTATAATTCTGATCATGATTTCTTCTGGATAGACCAGGTACAACAGGTCTGCCAATGTACTGAATCAACTAATTGGTTATTAAAGTTGTTTTACAAATACTAGCCTGAATTATGTAAGTTGAGTCCAAGACATCTAAATGTTGGAGGTTAACCAAATGTAGTGCATAAAAGCTTTCACCATGTTCTCTTACCTAGGATTTACAGCATTTTCATAAAATATGTTTTCTACTTTTATATTTGTTATTTTTTTAGCATTTGGGAATTATCCAACTTTGTAAACTAACAAGTCTCCCTAGCTTTTTTTTTTTTTTTTCCTGGTGCCAAAACAACAAAGCTTTCATTCAAAATGAGTTGTCAAAACTCCATGACACTCTGTACTGGTTCTCAGTTTCACAAGACCTTGAGCAAAAGCACAGTAGGATAGATTTTTGCATGGACTGTCATTCTTGCAGTTTCAGATGTGGTGGTCAGCAGGACTGTAACATTAAAAATGCAACTTTCATTAATGATAGTCCACAAGGAAGAGGGATGAAAGATTACTTTGAATTATCTGTGAAAATGATAGGAGGTAGAGTAGCCTTTGATTCTGAAAATCTGTACTAGTCCACTAAAATCAAGGACATCTGTCCTCCACAACAGAGGAGAGCAAAAATAGATATTGATGAGGAGCTCAAGCAGAGCAGAAAGTTGTTGCTCTGGTGTGGCTGTGAGAAAGAGTGAATAAAAGTGGACGACCTTTCCTTTGGAAAGGTAGGAAACAGTGGGTATTCTTGTCAAATGCAAAAGGATTGAAAAAATTGTAAAGCATGCCTTCTGGCTAGTTTGCTGGCAAATACAAGCTGTTCTCCCCAGATACCCACAGTTATGTTGTTTCTTTTACTAAACTAACTAAAATACTTATCACTTAACAATTTTCTTATTTAAATTAGCGCAAGGAAATTAATTTAAAAAGGTGACATAGAACAGAAAAATCAAATTAGATAATATTCTCATGTTCTAGCATAGATAAGTAAACTGGTTGGGAATGAACAATTTTGTTTCCAAATATTTGTAGGCATATACAGAGGTCTCCATTGAAAGGTGACACACAATAAAATATACAGATGATGTATTATAGAATTGTACATTTAAAATCTATACAATTTTATTAATCAAAATCACCCCAATAAATTCAATAAAACATTTTTAAAAATAAACTGCAAATATGAATCAAAACCATATTGGTCTACTAAAAAATAAAGTGGTCAAGAGAACACAGAAACCAATTTGCAAGAGCTTCTTCTGCTGTACCAATTAGAAATAATTTTAACATCACAGTGAATAATGGTATTAACAGAGACTAATACATTAAATAAAATATAAAAGCATGAATTCCATTTATTATGAGATATCAATCAATGAATAAATATACTGAACTTATGCTTAAGAGTGGAAAATGTACAAGGAATGGATGTAACCTTCCAGTGTGAAGGAAATACTATGATTCTGAACTATATATTTTTTTTACTATAAAAAATAGTAGAGTAATTGGCAAAATTTTCATATAGTCTGAGGATTAGATGTTAAAAATTTATCAATGTTAATTTTCTGATTTTGAAGGTTGTTTCCTGGAAACAGGAATCTGCTCTTGTTTATAGAACTTAAGGAGGGGCTGATGTGGTATTGAGTCTACAAATTAATCCTAATGGGTAAGAGCAAAGTACCTTTTCTAACTTCTTTATAATTTGTGTTTAAAAGATATGTTTTTCAATGAGTACAAATTTTATATTTCATTTTATATATATTAACACGTTGGAAACCTTTACTAACCATGATCCTACAATGTACAAATGATGACATTTGAAGGCAACTGACAAACATGAATTCTTAGTTACCAAATACCTTTCAAGAGGGTTATAGGTGGATTTATATTTCTAGAACTACCCAACACCTTCCATACAGTGTTCTGTCATAGACAGTGACACCTCATTCAGGAACTCTCTGCTAACTAATTTAATGTAAAATATAGCTTTCCCTAGTAAACATTCCCTGATCTGGTTAGGCGAGGTGAGACATTATTGCTAGGTAAGTCCACACTAGCTTATTTTTTCTAACATGTTATCAAATTTAATGTAATTGCTTTTTAATTGTATCCCAAATTAAAATTTTAGTTTGATAAATTTGGAGTATTAAATGATTGATGAGCAGTTCTTCAGTAGATATTTTATTGTGTATATTTAAAATGATATGTATCATTATTAAAAATAAATGAAAGAGTCTACTAGACTCTACTGAGAAAAGAAATCTGCATTTACTTCTTGCTCCCCCTTTTTTCATTCTTCTCAAGAAGAGAAAGTATTTCAAATTTATCAGATTCCTGAGTATGTTTTTTGTTATTTTGGTGTAGCTTGTTATTCAAATTTTAAAGTATATTCTAAATAGTTTTAACAAAGCAATGCTCTGCTATATTAAACAATCAAATCTGGTAAAAAAAAAAAATATTATAATGAGCAGCAATAATCCCTGACATGCTCCTCATAAGTCCAAGTCTAACTCTTTTGGGGAATTTATTTATTTTTAAGATTTCATTGTCTTCCATATTTTTAAAGAATATGCTATATTTATTCATTTTTTTAAATCTCTCACTTTAGTTATAAAGCCCTACCACATTTTATGCCAACTAAACTCACCTTTTCTAATTTGATAATAATTTTATTATTTTTTATACTTATAAATATAAATAATATTATTGCACTTTATTGTTTAAATAATCCAGATGTTATACCTTGTCCATTATTTGTTATAAGATCAGTATATTTGAATTTGTACTCTTTTCAACGTAGCTCTTCATGCTAAAATCTCCTACTATCAATTGCAGTTTTATATATACTTATCCTATTATATTATCTAATAATAGAGTAATATGCAAATTAAGCATCACTCTGAGATAAAAATGGCAGCGCCCATACACACAGATGGTGGCATCCAGTCCTCTCAGGCCTGCCGGAGACCCCAGTCCCGGGGAGGCTGCCACTGAGAGCTGTCAGTGTGGCACAGGCTGTAGGCCTGGGAGGTGGCCGCATCCCTGGCGCCATCTGCTCCCAGCCACAGCCCTGGTTGTCCACCCGGGAGGCTCCCACTCCCACCCAACTCCCCCTTCCCCCCACGATCCGCTTCCAGCCCCAGCCCATGGGCCTGCGAAGTGGCCAGGTCCCTAAGCCATCCGCTTCCAGCCTGCCATGGGCCTGAGAGGCGGCCACGCTCTTCAGTGCTATCTGCTCCCAGCTGTGGTCTGTCAGCTGGGAGGCACCTATGCCCCTTTCAGCATGTTTTGCTTCCAGCAGCAACCATGGCTGTGGGCCTGGAAGGCAGCCTCGCCTCCAATCTGCTCCCAGCTGTAGCCAGAACTCTGGGCCTGTCAGCTGAGAGGTGCCAGCCCCCCTATGGGAGCTTTGTGCTTTTAGCCATGGCCAGGACTGTGGGCCTGGGAAGCAGTCTCACCCCTCTCCGCATGCTCCCCTTTCAGCTGCCGCCAGGGGTAAGGCCTATTAGCTGGGTGGTATCTGCTCCCCTTTCAGAGTGATCAGCTCCCAGCTGTGAGCCTGTAGGCCTGTAGGCTGGGAAACCCCTGTGCCCCTCTCAGCATGTTCATCTTCCAGCTGTGGCCAGAGCTGTGGGCACGCCTCTCCCTTGAGTTCCTCTTTCAGTCGCTGCCAGCTTCTTCCCAACCTGCAAAACTCCAGCTTGATTCCCCTGTAAAGGGAAGAGAATAGGACAGGATGTTCTTAGGAAATGGTGACAACTGGTTGCTTGTGTGGACTGTGATGGAGCTGTGTGCAAGGCACTGTGGGAACACTGAGGAAGGAGCCAGCAGATCTGGCTGCAAGGATGAGGAGAAGGCCACAGAGACCTGGCCAACCCTCAAAGGGCCCAGCAGAACTTTCATAGGAAGAGAGGATTGAGATTATTAAGAGGAGAAAGGCATCTTAGAAGGAGTATTTCTAGCAGAAGGGAAAAAATGGGCCAAAAGTTTGTGGGAAAATGGATAAGTACAGTGTTAGTAGACCTCTGTGTGAAAAAACCTTCCATCTTGTCACCTACATTACTTAACAGACTTGGCTTCAATTGACTTTGCCCTTTCAAAATAATTTTTGGAGGGAACGATGGACTGTTGATTACATGTCTATTGTTTATAAAAGAAAAGGAAACTTTTAGAAAATACAAAAAAGTGTGACATCACCTATAAACCTTCTACTTATTCAAATATAAGCCTAACAACCACATGATATCAACTTTCCAAGGTCTCATGAAATTCCTGTTTAAGGAGTTTATTTTATGACATGTTTAATTTGGGTTTACATTTTTATTGATTTGTCAAGACCACGGCAGGTACACTGTCCAATATGTTAAAGAAAAAAACCCTATCCAATAAAGAGAGAATATGCAGGGGAGGGCATTTGGGGGTGACTGGGCTGTCAAAGAAGGGCAGTTGGGGATGATCAGGCCAGCAGGGAAACAGTTAGGCATCAATCAGGCTGGCAGGGGAGTGGTTAGGGGCAATCAGGCAGTCAGACAAGCAGTTGGGAGCCAGCAGTCCCAAATTATGAAAGGGATGTCCGACATTTCCTTAGGGGTCCCATATTGGAGAGGGTGCAGTTTGGGCTGAGGGACTCCCCCCGCCCCCCAACCAATGCACGAGTTTCATGCACCGGGCCTCTTGTGTTTAATAATTTATCGATACATTCTTTCTGTAAGCATATTGAAGTAATCTTTGTTTTGTTAATTGTAAAAGTTGAAAACTCAAATGCTACAAAATCAGTGTAGTAAACAGAAATACAGGGTGGGGCAGAATAGGTTTATGGTTGTGAGTATGCAAAATAGGAGTTTATTCTTTTATTATTATTTATTAATTATTATATTACTTTCACATGAACAACTAACATATCTTTGCCCCCAATCTGTTAGTGAACCAGAACAGAAATAGAAAAATTGATTATCAGAAATAAAATTCAAATTTTGGTTTATTGTAATAGCACATTATTTGATATATTGTTTGTATTATTATATACAAAAACATTATTTTATTTACATAATATAAACAATATAATTATAACCTATATTATATTAAGTATTGCATTTTACACTTGATACAGAAAATAGACACATTTAAAGATAGCATATACTATTTTTCAAAACTATTATTCCTTTTATTTGGTTCTAGCTATTTGTCGCCATTTCTTCTATATCAAGAACTATCAATGTCATTGTTATACTTTGGGCTGTAGAATGCAATAAAAAGTCAGCTTTGAATCTTTTAACATGGAAAAATAATTATATTCAGTTTTATAGTAGAATACAGCTGTTCACCATTGTAAGTGCTTCCAAAGATAGATATAATCTTTTCACAATGTTTTTTTATATCTATGATAACATGTCCCAATGTATTTATCGAGTTCTAATATAGTGCATTATCATATTTAGTTTTCTGTGTCATATTTTATTGTAGTTCAATAACTTCCACTTGAAACTCTTCATTCACACTATCAATATTCATTGAGAGAAGTGAATTGAACAAATGTTAGTTCATTTTCACAAAGTAGCAAATCAGAGAACATTTTGTAAAATTCAATATTTATTCCATAGTTTATATGGATATAGTTCAGAGTATTACTTTCGTTTCTGTAAATGAATATCTGCATGTGAAACTCACCAAATGAGTTTCCCAAAGAAACCATTTCACTAAGAAGGAACAAATTGAATTATATATTTTGTACATATGCTTGTGGGTAATTACTAAGAAATGTTCAAATTATTTAGATAGGTTCATGTAAAAAAAAAAAAAAAGCTAATTTTGACTCCATCTTTTCAGTAAATTGAGCCATGTATTTTTACTAGATGACAGGGACAACTGTATTTCAATTGTCCAAAAAATGTCTTTAACATTATTTTAAATCCTCCTCCTCCTTGTGATAGTCAATAGTGATGTGTGTATAACACACACAGAAAAGTGTAAATATTTCTGTGACATTTTAAAAGTCTGTAACACTGTGTTAATTATCACATTCAATAACTTTTTATTCAAATTTATTTTTTTAGCATGAAATAATTACTTGTGAATGGTGCAACAGGTGTATTTATAACAGGAATCCTTGGGGGTGGGGGGAACTGCCACAATGTATTAAATTTCTCAACTAAAATGATATGCCATTCTACATACAACTGGAGTACCATCTATAGTTGCACTGTCTGGTAACATTGCCACTAGTCGCATGTAAGTACTTAAAATAAAAATAGGTATAATAACAATTCAGTTTCTCAATTGGTTAGAAAATTTAACAGAGACAAAGGATTGAAACAAAAAATTTGTCTTCAAATTGTCTTAAAATTTCTCAGTTTCTTGTCCCTCAAAGCTCATTCTCACTCACATTAGCCACAATTCAAATCTTCAACAGCAGCCTCATGTGACTCCTAGCAATCTTATTTAGAGAGCACATACAGAATATTTTAATTGTCTCAGCAAGTTTTATTGCACATGCTGAACAATAGCAGGGGTTGGCAAACATTTTCTGTAAAAAGCCTGGTACTAAGTAATGTAGGCTTTGTGGGCTCTGTGTTACAATTAGTTCTGCTATGGTATTGGAAAACCAGGTATATCTGTGGTATTGACAACAGATAAACCAAGTGTACTGGTGTTCCAATAAAACTTTATTTACAATGCAGGTGTAAAAAAAAAAATCATTGCTGACACATACACATTGAAATTGGGACTCAAAAGAACTCTTGGACCAGAAAGAAACTCACTACAGACTGAGTCATTTGCCTCTCAGCATAACCATTATTGCTTGTCTCATTTTTGGTTCTTATAAGTGTATTTCTAGTATCACATGATCTCACTCATCTAGGGGAAATAATGAACAACATAAACTGATGAACAAAAACAGACCCGGAGACAGGGAAGCACAGTTGGGCACAGGGACTTTTGGGTAGACAACCACCTGAAGAGTTGGGCACAGGGACTCCTGCATTGATCAGACTGTCAAACCTCAGAGGGAAAGTAGGGAAGGGTGGGGGTAAGGGGGAGAGATTAACCAAAGGACTTGTATGCATGCATATAAGCCTAACCAGTAGTTAGGGACAACAGGGGAGTTGGGGCATGCTTGGGGAGGGGTTTGGGATGGGAATGGGGGGGGGGGGGATGAGAAGAAATATGTGATATCTTAATCAATAAAGAAATTAAAAATAATTTAAAAAATAAAAAACAGTGAAAGGCTTTTTAAAAGAAAGTGTGGCCCTAGCTGATTTAGTTCAGTGGATAGAGCGTCAGCCTATGGACTGAAGGGTCCCAGGTTCGCTTCTGGCTAAGGGTACATACCTGGATTGTGTGCTCAATCCCCAGTAAGGGGCATGCAGGAAGCAGCCAATCAATGATTCTCTCTCATCATCGATGTTTCTATCTCTCTCTCCCTCTCCCTTACTTTCTAAAATGAATAAAAATAAAAGGAAAGTGCAGATGGGGTCGTAAAGGACCAGGTGCTGAGGCATGGTGTCTAACCTGCAGCAGCAGCGCTGGGTGGAGAAGAGGAGCTTGTCTCTGGCGGGAGCTGGTGGGCTCCTTTATACCTCAAGTAGGGGGTGACAGCTGTAAGTGGTTTTGAAGGAATTTACATTGGTGACGGATAAGGTGGGTGAAATAAGTTGAAGCAGGGGCAGTTCTGAAAGAGGCGCAGAGTTTCTAAAGAAGTGCTTGCTCTTTTGGGTAGACAACCACCTGAAGAGTTGGGCACAGGGACTCCTGCTGTTCTCTATCAGATAAAGTGGGAACAGTCACCTTGGAAGTGAATTAAGTTTCAGTAAACCGAAGGAATATAAGCAGTCCTTGTGAGTTTTGCCCTGCAGTTGTTAACTGATTAACCACGTCTCTTCCTTCCCCCCTCTCACTGCTATCATTTAAATTAGGACATCACAGAATTTTCCTTGTCACAGATTTGGCCAGATTTAGCTTGTGGGCTTTTAAATTTATCTTTTTTACCCCTGGTCTATATTAAAATTTATTTAGATTAATCTGCATGAAGATTTCAGTACTTCCAGAAATTACTTAAGTGTATATATATATATATATATATATATATATATATATAATATTTAATCTTAAAATATTGAGTATTTTGAGCATCAAGTCCAATAGATATTTTAACTAAATAAAAATTAGCAGTTAAATGTAGTCATGTACTACTTTTTTATATTTGTGTACTCACCAGCTTCAATAGAAAAATGCCAAAATTTATTTTTACTTTTCCCACAGAATTTCAGTAGATTTTTATCTATATGTTCCAAAGATAAAGTTTTAAGAATTTGTAGTTGAATTTACATTAACAAATGTATGATTATATTTAGAACATCTGGTTTTTGTTATATGCATTAGGCACTCTATCATACATTCACCATTTATTAAAAGTTTTCACTTAATATGCAATTGAATTTTTGCAATGGCTTATACATTATTTTTATAATAATAATTGCAGTTCTATATCTGGGCTTTAAATTTTGTATTATGTGTCTATTTCTATACAAGAGTAACTTTTTCCCACATGTGACTCAAGCTGTAGTCAATCAATGCATTTAAGTTTTTAAAAATTAAACTTAAGAATTAGCTTTTTTCCTCCAAGTAATATGATACTTCCCATTTTTCAAAGAGCATTTTATTAAAACAATGGTTTCTTTTCAATTTTATTAGCATGGCATAATTGGTTCAATGGTTGTTTTCCAGAAGATAAGCCCATGTCCTGGAATCTGACAATGTGATTTCATTTTGAAAAATGGTCTTGATAGGTATCTTAGAGTCAGTGTCAGATCTAAACCCAATGGCAGGTCTGACAATAAGAGAAAGGCAAAGGGGAGTTTGAGACTCAGATAAACAAGAGGGAAAGCCATGTGAAAACAGAGGCAGAGATGTAGTGCTGCAGTCCCAGGAAAAAGGAACTTCTAAATCTACCAGAAGATGGAAAAGGTAAGGAATAATTCTCCCCTTGAGCTGTTGGAGGGAGTGTGGCCTTGCCAATATCTTGATTTTGGACTCCTGCCTGTGAAAGAATAAACTGTGGAAGAATTTCTGTTGTTTTAAGTCACTGACTTTGTAATATTTTTAGAACAGCTAATAAAACACTGTGTATGAAAAAAAATTCATTTTTAAAAAACATATTTTTATTAATTTCAGGGAGGAAGGGAGGGGGAGAGAGAGATTAAATACATCAATAATGAGAGAGAATCATTGACAAACTGCCTCCTTCATGACCCCTACTGGGGATTGAGCCCACAACTCTGGCATGTGCCCTGACCAGGAATCGAACTGTGACCTCCTTGGTTCATGGGTCAATGCTCAACCACTAAGCAATATTGATGGGGCAAGAATTAATTTTTAACTGTTTTATGGGTAATATAAAACTAAACATAATAGTAATGGGAAAAATGATTTACTTATTTTATTGCAGGGGGCTAATAGTTTGGAGACTATGAGAAATTAAGAAAAGCAAATTTTGGCCAAAACCAGTTTGGCTCAGTGGTAGAGCATCAGTCTGCGGACTGAAAGGTCCCAGGTTCGATTCCAGTCAGGGGCATGTACATTGGTTGCCGGCACATACCTGGTAGGGGGTGTGCAAGAGGCAGCTGGTCGATGTTTCTCTCTCATTGATGTTTCTAGCTCTCTATTCCTCTCTCCACCTCTCTGTAAAAAATCAATAAAATATATTTAAAAAAAAAAAAGAAAAGAAAAGAAAAGAAAAGCAAATTTTGCTGAAACCGGTTTAGCTCAATGGATAGAGCGTCGGTCTGCGGACTGACGGATATATATATATATATATATATATATATATATATATATACCCAGATTTCAAGATCCCCAAGGATCACCAGGGAGCTGAGTCCGATGCAAAAAACAAAAGAGCCTTTATTCAAACTAGAGTCTGGTCTCCCTGCCTCTACTGATGCAGTGGCAGAATGCAAAGAGCCCCGAGCTCTGAAAGTGTGTCTTTTTATAGGTTTTAGGTTTGGGTGGTGAGGTGATGCTCCAACCACTGAGTTGGCTGGTTCTGATTGGTGGGGTGAGGGCCAGGGTCTGGGTACACTGGGTTACTTCCCTCTGTATTTCTATTGGCTGATTTAAGGGTGGGTTGGGTAATTGACACATTTTGTGGTCTTTCTCAGAAAGGGGTTATGTCAGAGACATAGTTATACAAGACAGTTACACAGTACAAAACGGAGTCAGTCCTGCTCTGCCCTTGAAAGAAGGCCTACGTGCTGGGAAGGGGCCATGAGACCGTATCTCAAGGCCTAGACCGGTGTCAGCATTGATAACTCTATAGTCCTCGGCCTCTCTGGAAGCATGTTCCAACATTCTCACTCTCTTACTATATATCTATATGTATGTATGTATATAACTAGTTATATATATATATATATAACTAGTGACCAGAACACTGTAACTACCAGAATGACCAGTTGCTATGACACCCACTGAGGCCAGCAAACTGGTTGATCATGGATGGGGATGGCAGACAACCTCCACAGGCCCTCCCTCTGGCCCCACACCTGATCGCCCCCCCCCCCTTACACGAATAGGGGGCAGGGTCAGCTGGTCAACCTCCTGCAGCCTCTCCCCCTACCCGGCCCCACTCCAGATCAGCCCCCCACACACATTTAGGAGCGGGGCCAGTCGGCCAACTGCCTGTGGCCCCTCTGCAAGGTCAGTCTTGCCCCCAATGGGACCTCATCACCCCAATCGGTTCGTGGCCCCTCCCCCCAGTCAGCTCTGCCCCCAATTGGCTCCCTCACACTAATCAGTGATGGGGCGACCAACCAACCATCCATGGCCCCTACCCCCAACTACTGGCCCCCAATTAGTCCTCCCCACCCCACTCAAGAGTGGGGCTGGCTAGCTCATAGCTCCTTATCATGACCAGCTCATAGCCCCTTATCATGACCAGCCCATAGCCCCTTATCATGACCGGCCCCACCATCCTTATCGGCCATAGGCCCCTCCCCCCAGTCAGCTCCACCTCCAATTGGCCCCCCCATTCTGATCAGGGGCAAGGCAGTGGCTACCACCTGTGGCCACTCCCCTCAGCTGTCCCTGTCCCCTATTGGCCTCCCCACACCATTGGAGGTGGGGCCAGTTGGCCATGATGCTCACAGCAACTCCCCACTGCCAGCCCACCCCAATCAGCCCCCCAACTCCAATCAGGGGTGGGGCATGCTGGCCAATTGCCCATGGCCCCTTCACCCCTGGTTGGCCAGGTGCTGATTGGGCCTCGATAGGGTGGGTCGGGCAGCCAACCTCCCCTTTGGGTGGGTAGGACAGCAACCTCCTTTCTTCTTCTCAAGAAAGGCCCAGTCCTGATCCACCCCCATTGGGGCCAGGCCAGGCAAACTCTACCCATGCACAGATTTGTGCCCTGGGCTTCTAATAGAAATATAAATTTATAGCTTTTGATTTTTTTTTCTGTTTCATAATGGAAATAATATGCTTTATGTGAAATATTTCACTCTACAAACTCAGGGACTGAAAGTCACCACATAAGATGGTCTGAACATCAACATTCCTAACTATAAGAAAGTGATAGCAGATAGTCACATCCCAGGCTTGTATCTTCCTTGACAAAGTTCAATCTTTACCTTAAGTAAGCCTGTCATCTAAGATAACATACCCTTGGAATGTCTGAATACGATCTGGACCCCTCAGAGTACAACCTTGCCTCCAAAGCAGATGATAGAACCCTTCATTGTTATCTTGTTCCCAGAATACCATTTATGAGTGCTGTAAATGTCAATTGTTAAATATCCTATACCTATCATTGTAAAAGAAGTATGTGTCCCAGCATTTTACTTTTTATCCAGTCTCAGAAATTTTACTGCTTTGCTTTCTCCCACCTCCCCAATGGGTTTTATGCAATACCTGTATGTCTCTTCCTTTGAATCTAATGTATTAAATAAGCTGTAAACCTATCATTACCCAGAGCATTTTCTCAATTGATTAGATTTTGCTTCCAGACAATTGTCATCAGTTTGGCTCAACTAAACTCATAAAAATTCTGTACAGATTTGGATATTTTCCATGTTTATATCACTAATGACTGAGATTCATAATTTCTACTGAATCTTTAAATTAGCAACAGGTTTATAGCCATGATATATTGAGTTATTCCAGAAGTTAAAAATAAAAAGACCCTGCATAGTATTGTAGGAAAGGCAAAATTTTACCTCAGTTCTCTTAAGAATTTTGGATGAGTCTGAGAATTAAATTTATATAAGAGAACTCAATAGGAAAAAGGCATACAAATGTATTTAATGTAAATTTCATATACCACAGGAGCCCTCCTAATGAGAAGAAAACCTAAAGAAGTGGTAAGTCTAAATGGTTTTGCAGGAGGGTGAACAAATAAAGGCAATTGTACACAAGTGACTAAATATGTGGGGAGCCTAAAGGAAGATAAGACTTATTTTTAACAAGGTCTGTTTGCACAGAATTCTCTCAGTTTTAACTTTTAGTCTGTCATGGTAAGAATTTACTTTCCCTCTGGTATAAGAATATCTTCTTTTGGGGTTATTTATCTACTGCTTTCAAGGAAAGGAAAACTGTGGAGTGTGGAAGGGAAGAAAGTAAAGTACCCTTCTTATACCTGATATTTTTCAAGTGCCTTTAGGTCAAAATAATTTTTATGCCAAAGAGGCATGTTTTGGGGAGATATATTTCAGTCCATCACTTTTGCTATCAAGTATATATTTTTATTTAAAAGCCAATTAATGCACTATAATTCATTTCCTTATACCATTTTGTTGTTGTTATTTCTAGAGTTTGCCCAAAGGCTTAGCCAGATCTCTAGATTTACTCTTTGTCTTCAAAATCTTTGATTCAGTCAATGCCACCTTGTTACTCTCATGCTCATTGATTTTCTTTTAGCCTACTGAACAGATTTTTAGCTATTCTCTGTGTTTTGACACTTTCTGTGTTAAGTTTATTTTCTTATTTTACTGGAACATGTCCAAAGTAACTTGTTAAGAACAACATGGTTACTAGCTCACAGCAAAGCTCATTAGAAAAATAATCAGCCCGATTTTAATGCTTTTATAATAAATTGTTATATTATAGTTAGTCTTGACATTATTATCAAGGTGACGAAGTATTATTTTTGGATTTGAGATAACTTTTATTTGCTTTATTTTAATTTCAAAATGATATATTTTAATGTGGAGTTTTTCTCCCTAATATATGTGCTGAGTAAATTTTTATGCTTATTTTATTAATTATCTTGTAATTTATTATCATGCATGTTTTGTTATTATGAATTAGTCCTCTAAGTTTATAGCTTCTAACTCACATTCTTTCCTTTTTATTTTACTTTTTTTCATTTTGAGATATTTTCCTTTTCAACATTCTACTGATTTTTTATACTTTAAAAAGCTGGCTGCTATCCTTTAGTATTTCTCTTATGAAGCTTTCTATTCTTATATTATTGATGTATTACCCTTTGGTTTATTATACTTACCCTTAATTTTTTTTTGTTTGTTTTATTACTGGTCATAATTTTTAACTTTTTTATGTTCTTATATGTAGTCTTATACAATATGTGGTAAGTATAGCTTATTCTTTTATATATAGGGATAAGATCCTTAGAAAGCTGATTGGAAGCCAAAGTCATGTGATTAGGCTTTTAAACTGCACGCTTTGTCCATTAAGATGCAAAAGCAGGGGAGAATACACAGTTAAACATGGGAATGCCTTAATAGAATGTTCTTGTTATGGGACACTGACTACTAAACTTTTTCTAATTATACCACTATATCTTTTTTAATTTTTAGAATCTAATTCTCTCTTATCAGCCCACCCTTTTGGGGTGATGAATGCATTGGAGGAGGTATAATGCATGTGGGAATGTGTGTGTATGTATATGTGTGGGCTTGAGTGTTATCAATGAATCTTATTTTATCCTTTTCACACACTGCTTCTATATACCCACAGTTTCTTTCAAATAAAAACAAAAAGAAAGATCTTGAGAAATAAACTCTTTAACATGAAAAATGTAGTTAATCACATTTGTCTTGTTGGAGTGTTATGAAAATTAATTATGTAACATCTATGACAACTTACCTGATAGTCTATCTAGCAGAATTTAGTGCTAAATCAAAGCTACTATTTTATGTCTTTTAATTTTAAATATCTATTCACTAAAAGAATGCAAATAGAAAATGAATAGTTACTTTAAATGTTTATTTCAGAAATAGATCCTGCACTGAGTATAGAGATAAACCAAAAATCTTGAGGTCTCTTCCATTTCATGATGTCTCTAATTTCATGGAAACTTTTCTAGAATTTATGACATGCAGCTCTTTACTGTAAAATGTAATGGTGATTGTGAAATGTATCAAAAGAGAGAAAACAAATCATTTTTAGAGAAAGCTATAGATATCTGGACTTTAAGGACCCTTTCTTATGCATGCACATATGTTGAAAAGTTAGATAAATGTATGTTGCAAAGACTGTAGTACTGTACAAAGAAAATTGATTTCCATTTTTCCAAGTTTTTTTTTTTATTATAAGCTTTAGAACAATGGGTAACAGAACAATTTAAAACAACATAAATAAAGTTTAATTTAACCAGAACAGTTGATTAACTACCATCTCAGTTTCATCTAAAATGATGGATAAGCAAGTTATAACCATACTTTGATATAAGAAGTAAGTTTTGCCATGGAATGCTTTTCAAAGTTCCAATTTAGCATTTTAAAATATTTATAACAATCTTCACATATCAATGTGTGTCAATTGTTAAAAGTACTCTCCTTTACCATGAATATAAAAAAGAAAGAATAAAGATGTGAAATGGGATGAAGGGTAAAAGTTCTTTCAATAATATTGACTTTTGTAGATGTGGCTGTTTGAAATTTAAGCTTATAATCATACACTATACTATAAATCTTTGAATTCATACCATGCCTGGATCATTTTCTCCCTAGAGGCCATTAGCTAAAATTTTTGAGCACTGGTTTTGCTATAAAAAATACTAGAAGCCCAGTACACCAAATTCTTGCACAGAAGGAGTGTCCCTCAGCCCAGCCTGCACCCTCTCCAGTCTAGGATCCCTCCAGGGATGTCCAAATTCCCATTTAGGCTCAATCTTCTGGACAGTAAAACTGTTTAGCTGAACCTCTGGGATCAGGCCTAAATGGAAAGTCAGGCATCCCTCTCACAACCCAGGACTGCTGGCTCTCCACAGCTCTGCCTGCCAGCCTGATCACCCCCTAACCACTCCCCTGCCAGCCTGTTGGTCCGTAACTCCCCTCTACTGCTGGCCATCTTGTGTTGGCCATCTTGTGTCCACATGGGGACAGCATCTTTGACCACATCGGGGCAGCCATCTTGTGTATTGGAGTGATGGTAAATTTGCATATTATACTTTTATTAGGTAGGACAGATGCCTGATGCACATGTGGATGCCATCTGGTTTGTCCTGAAGGGTGTCCCACATCAAGTTTGGGGTTCCCTTGGAGCATGGGCTGAGGGGACTGTGATGGTTTGCAGTCTGGCAACATCCCCCCAGTAACCCAAGTGGAGGCCTTGGTATCTGGGATTTACTTATCCTCTATAATTGAAACTTTTTTTTCTATTTTGGCCTTGAGCAGAGGCCAGGGAAGGCCAGAGTGTGCAGGAAGCTTGGCTTTCTCCATTGCCATGGGCAACTCAAGCCTCCTGCTCTTTCCAGCTCTGTGGCTGCTGCCATTTGTGTTGGGATTTATTTATCTTCTATACTTGAAATTTTGTAGCCTTGAGTGGAGTTCATGGCCAGCCCACATGTGTGGGAAGCTTGGCTTTCTCCATTGCCTGGGAAACCCAAGCCTTTTGCTTGCTGCAGCTTAGTGGTCACAATCATCTTGGTTGGATTAATTTTCATACTTGCTCATGATTGGCTGGTGGGTGTGGTTTGTGGGTGTAGTGGAGGTATGGTCAATTTGCATGTTACTCTTCTATTAGATAGGATGGCTAAATAGGTCTACTGTCCAGGAGTGTTAAATAGTTCATGAATATAAATTACCTAGGCAGAAGCTATGAAATGTTTTCTAAACTATCATTATAAAATATTATTATAAAAATGTTTTTATTATTTTACTTATCAACTAGTTAATAATCTATGGCTTATACTAAGTATGAAGTTATGCATTGTGATTCTACTGTGAATATGAAAGACATGGTCTGGCTAAAATATAATTGATACTATATTTAGCTGTAGACAATAAAGAAAATCAGATTAAAAATGTACAGCTTTTGATGTGCTAAGAAGTAAGCATTCTATTTCCTAGAAATAATAATGGGAAGCTAATATTTGAACTTATTTGTCAGAGAAGGATCCCCACAAAGGATATATTTACCTGGGATTTGTAAAATGAAGAATCTGCCATGAAGAGAGTAGAAAGCAGAAGATTACAGGCATATAGAAAAACAAATTCAAGTACACCAAAGCCCACTCCCCAAAATATTGCTTCTTTTAGGACCTGCTAGAAAAACAATGTACCTGAGCTCAGCAAGCACACTAAGGGAAGTGCAAGATAAATTTTAAAAAGAGCTCACACTCCAGATCAAGGAAGATTTTGCAAACTTTCAAAAAGTTGTGTTTGTTGTTTTTTTTGTTGTTTTTTTGTTTTTTGTTCTTTCCAAATCAGTTGGAAGCTATTTAAACATGGAGGTCACAATATCAATTTTTATGTTTTAACACACCCTTTAGCTATTCAGCAAAGAGAAGAAATAATAGAAAAAAAAGAACAGGAATAGCAAGATATAATGGTTTTGAATTAAAGGTAATATAGTTTGAGTTAGTGAAATGGCAGTTAAGAAGTGACAGGTGAACACATTTTATATACTTTGGGTGTATAAGAAGTGGGGGCTTAACATTTTAGCTTATAACCATGTATCACACTAACTACTTCTAATGATGCCTCATGTAAATGTGAATGTATATGAGCAATCACAGAGAATTCATGGATGCTTGTTTTTGCCAGGTGTAAGGTAGTATCTTTTACTCTGATGGGGTATGCTGAATGAGGAATAGATTAGGAAAAAAAAATCAAGCTTTCTATCATGATCATGCTAAATTTAAAGTGCCTAAAAACATTTAAGGAGGTTGGTCAAGTAGTCAGATAAATACACACATGTGGAGAAATTAGGAAGTGTCTGGATGGGAATATTAATTTTAAATCATTTGTATTTAATTAACTGTTATTATAGATACAAATAAAATACTGGGGAGCTGGGGAGCTGGGGAGGATGCAGAGTAAATGGAATCCTGGTTGACTGCTGGAGGGAATGCAGACTGGTGCAGCCACTGTGGAAAAAAGTATGGAGTCTCCTCAAAAAATTAAAAATGGAACTCCCATTTGACCCAGCTATTCCACTTCTAGGAGTATATCTCAAGATGCTAGAAACACCAATCAGAAAGGATATAAGCACCCCTATGTTCATAGCACCACAATATATAATGGCTAAGATTTGAAAACAGCCTAAGTGCCCAACAGCAGGTGAGTGGATTAGAAAACAGTGATACATCTACACAATGAAATATTAAGCTGCTGTAAAAAAGAAGTAATTCTTACCATTTGCAACAGCATGGATAGAACTGGTGAGCATTATGCTAAGTTAAATAAGCCAGTCAGGGGGGAAAAAATTATATATATATATATATATATCACATGATCTCACTCATTTGTGGAACATAATGAACAACATAAACTAATGAACAAAAACAAATCCAGAGACAGAGAAACATCAATTAGACCATCTAACCTAAGAGGGAAGGCAGAGGAGGGTGGGAGTAAGGGGCAGATATCAACCAAAGAACTTGTATGCATGCATATAAGCCTAACCAATGGACATAGACACCAGGGGGGTGAGGGGTGGAAGGACACATATATAATACCTTAATCAATAAATAAAAATAAATAAATAAAATAACATTACTGGGGGAAAAAAAAAAAATATATATATATATATATATGTAATAATACCCAGGATATAACCTTAAACCTTGAAATAAAATGAGAAACAATAACTCAACAAAGGACACTGAAAAGTTGAAATCTTTGAAATAGAGAATAAAATCCTGTATTATCTTAGAAGCCAAGAGAGAAAAAGATGTTTCAGTAGTGGTCAATAAATCTAATGAGCTAGTTATTTAAAGACAGAATCTCCAGTCTTTCCACAAAGAATATAAACTTAAAATCTCTCCTGCACTAGTGATTCTTTAGGGACAAGAGAAGCAACAGTAAAAAGAGTGGGTAAACATTTCTGTAATTATTGAGACAATATTCTGGAGAAGGGAAGCAGACAAGACAGAAGAAAAAATATAAAACATAAAAGCTTTGTTGTAGTCTATAGTTTTAAGAAAAAAGTAAGGCAGGAAATGGGTAAGGAAGTCTTGGGAAGAGTTTATAAAATGTGGATACATTTCACCATTACATTTTGAAGGGTGCAAACCATTTTATGACTTGAAGTACAGCAATTTTGGAGGAACGCTCCTGATGAAAATCTGAGTGCAAAAGACTGAAGAGCAACCCAATGATATAGAAGTGAAGAAGCAAGGGTACACAATTTTTCAGAACTTTTATTGTGAATTGAAAAGGATATGGGACTGTAGGTGAAAGAACATGTGAGGAAAGCACAAGGTTTATTAATTTATGTATTACTGAATACCTATTTATTTACTTACTAGAGGCCCCATGCACAAAATTTGTGCACAGGGTGAGGGGTTCCCCTCAGCCCAACCTGCACCTTCTCCAATCTGGGAAATCCCTCTCACAGTCCTGGACTGCTGGTTCCTTATCACTCACCTGCCTGCCTGGTCACCCCTAACTGCCCCTCCCCCACTGGTCTGATTGCCCCTAACTGCCCCCAACTGCTGGCCAGGTAGCCTCCAGTGCCTCCTCCCTGCCAGCCTGGTCACTCCGAACTGACCCCCTGCCAGCCTGGTTGTCCCCAACTTTTTCCCTGCTGGCCTAGTTGCCTTTCAATGCCTCCCCCTTTCCAGCTTAATTTCCCCCAACTGGCCCCCTGCTGGCCTGGCTGCCCCCAACTGCCCCCCCCCCCTTTGACTTAGTCACTCCTCTTAGCCCCCTCGCCAGCCTGGTCACCCCACACAGCCTGCTGTTCAGTTGTTTGGTTGTCCCTAACTAACCCCCATGCCAGTTTGGTTGTAGGCAGCTATCTTGTGAGGGTGTGATGGCAAATTTGCATACTACCTATTTATTAGATAGGATAAGTAGAAAAACCTAGTTTCCATGATGAGACATACACTCTAGTAAAGATTGACAATTTAGGAAAAGATGCAGAGAAACAATAAAATATATACAGGAAAGGATGGAGGAACTGGCTGGCCTTTAACAAGAGGAAGGACCTTTGATCCATTTTAACAAAGGAGAATGGGAGCAAATGAGTGAGATTATCTGAGACTATAATCAGACTGAGAAAAGGTGAGGCAATATAATTATCCAAGGTTGTTGATCAAAAAAAGAGGATTTTACTAGTAGTAGCTGCCAAAGGACAGTTCAATTCAATAAAGATTAAGAATGCCAGTCAAATCACATGGAAGAAAAGCCAAAGGTGTTGAGAATATTTTTAAATGAATGATTTAAAAAATGATCATGAGATACAAATAGGCAAAAAATAAAATATGTAGCAGAGAGAACCAATAAATAAAATGTCTTAATGAGGTGAAACATTTAAAACAGGGAAATTCAGGAACACTGAAATAGGAGAATAGGAGATGCACATCAGAGGGTGAAATGTTTGAAAGTAAATTTCAATAAAGAATTCAAAGAAATCGGATGTGAGATATTTTTTTTTAAGTGAACTTCCCATTTTTCCTAAACTGCTACCCTTCACTCCCACATTTAAGTAAGAAACCATTTGGCATTCAATGGGCTGGGTGAAAGGTATTACAGTGGAAAGTAAAATTCGTCTTTAAGGTTTTCTTTCTTCTTTTTTTTAAAATATATTTTATTGATTCTTCACAGAGAGAAAGAGAGAGGGATAGAGAGTCAGAAACATCGATGAGAGAGAATCATTGATCAGCTGCCTCCTGCACAACCCCCACCGGGTACCTTGGTGCCTGCAACCAAGGTACATGCCCCCGACAGGAATCGAACCCGGGACCCTTCAGTCCGCAGACCGACGCTCTATCCACTGAGCCAAACTGGTCTCGGCAAATTTGTCTTTAAGGTTTTTTGACCTTCATTATAGGAAGTTGAAGATCTAAGGTCTAATTTTATGTTGGAAAAGCAAGAAACAGAAGGTGTGAGTGTAGCAGCTGATATTCTGGATGAAGGATGAAGTACAAGGCTTTCTTCAAGTGCAAGGAGAGCTTTCCTTAGACTTAGAGGGAGGCAGTGGAAAGTGTAGTCCCAGGAGCAGAACAGACCTTTATGCTCCTGTATCTGACAGTAAAGTAGAAAGATGCAGGGTGATGAATCAAGGCATGTGGGGATAAGGAAGCATACAAGAGCTCCCATGGATTTAGTGTGTTTGGAGGAAGCGTCTGCTGGAAAGCAACTAATGAAACCTCATTTTCATATGTGGACAGAAGTACGTACCCTTCCCCTTATTCTAAATATGAAATAATGGTGCTAGGGTATAATATTGAAAGGAGTTTCAGGTGTAAAATAGGCAGGTTTAGGGAGTTTTAGGAATTAGAGGGGATGATTGCAAAGGTGAGGGCTTGGGGTTGCCAAAAGACAGAGAGAGAGAGAGAGAGAGAGAGAGAGAGAGAGAGAGAGAGAGAGAGAGAGAGAGACCCACAGGATAAGGGGAGAGAGGGAGAGGAAGACATCCATTCACAGAAGATAAGAAAAAGACACAGGGAATGGGGAGAAAGAGGAAACAAATTTTCACAGGGGATGGAGAAATGTTGACAAATGGGAGAAAGAGAAAAACAGATTTTCACAGGAGATAGAGAATTGTACCACTGAAAAGGGCGGAAAACATGGGGGCTTCACATGAGATTTGAGCTTTGAAGCTGAAGGGAATATCAAGGACAAAGAGCTGCAGACTTTATAAACCTTAGCAAAAAAGGAGCTCAGTGTTTTGGTCCTCCCTTGGGACCCTCTCCCTATGTAGGAGTCTGTACTTGTTTCCAATAAATTCCACCCTTTTTTATCTACCACCTTTTGTTCGTGGCTTTATTCTTTGAATTGACCTAGAATAGGACCTAGGAAAGAAACCACCCTTGCATCCTGCTCAGGAAAAAAACAGCAAACTCAATATAGCGTTGGAGGATAGAGTTCAGACTGAAAAATGGAAACTTGAAAGAAAAAAATATTCTATTTTTCATTAGGTGTCAAATTATTTTGACTCAGAAAAAAAGTAATCAACATTTTTTGCCACCTTATAATGTGGATTAACATTCAAAACTTTTTATGAAGGAAACATCCTTCCCGCCCTCTGCCCCACTCGGTTGAAAACTGAGCAATCTAGATAAAGGCTCTTCTTCATCTCAGGGGTGTTTTGAAAAAATTTTATTACTAGAAGCCCAGTGCTCAAATTTGTGCATGGGTGGGGTCCCTCAGCCTAGCTAGTGCTTGGGGCCAATCCATGGGTGGGGGGAAGCTTGGGGAAAGGACCTTGAAGTTTGGCCAGCTAGAGGGAGTGATTGCCAGAGGTTGGCCCACAGAGGAGGTTGACATTGAGTGTCTTCCCCCTGGTGGCCAGTGCCCATCATAGAAACCACTTGACCTGTCATACAGTTGTTTGGTGGCTTAGGATTTTATATATATACAATAGACTAGAGACTCAATAAATGAATATTTGTACAAGAAAGGGCCTTCCTTCCCTGTTGGCACCGCCTTTGCTCCAGCTCATAGCTGTATTTTTACCTTCATTCCAGCCTTCCCACACTGCCCAGAGGCCTGGAGCAGCTGGGGAGGTGCAGAACGGCTGCGACATTGCCACTGGGGATGTCTACTTCATCCCCAGCCGCTTGGTGCCTGCATATGCAAATTAACCCACCATCTTTGTTGGGTTAATTTGTATACCCACTCCTGATCGGCTCGTGGGCATCACGAAGGTATAGTAAATTTGCATCTTTCTCTTTTACTAGTGTAGATTACAAATGCAACAATGCCCAAGTGCATGTAGAATGTATGGCAGAGGCAATGGGAAGTTCAGGGAAGTTTTACTTTGTCCCCTCTTCAGAAGAGCACTTAGAAAGAAATGTCATTTCACTGTTAATGAGAACAAATGCAACCATAGAATATAACTGAAGAAAAAAACAAAGAGTTTCAAGGAAGTAATTCTCTTGGGAAAGTGAAACTATAGGAGATGCTATTTTTGTCCTCTCAAACTTTGATGAAGAATGTGAAAACAAAATGTTATAAAACACAAGGATTATGCACTGAGTTCTGACTTCCTGAAAGGAATGGCTCAGTGGTTGAGCATTGACCTATGAACCAAGAGGATGAAGTGCAATTCCGGGTATGGGCACATGCCCTGGTTGTGGGTTCTATTCCCCACGTGGGGCATGCAAGAGGCAGCCCATCAATGATTCTCTCTCATCACTGATGTTTCCATCTCTCTCTCACTCTCCTGCCCTCTCCTGAAATCTATAAAAACATATTATAAATAAAAAAGAACATCTGCACACAATGTAGGTGCTGGAGTCAGACACATTTGGACCCCGCAGAGCAGAACAGTACCTCAGCCCAAGTCAACTTGTAGAATCAAGATCTTGTGTCAGTACCGAAACCGGTTTGGCTCAGTGGATAGAACATCGACCTGCGGACTGAATGGTCCCAGGTTCGATTCTGGTCAAGGGCATGTACCTTGGTTGCGGGCACATCCCTGGTAGGGGGTGTGCAAGAGGCAGCTGATTGATGATCCTCTCTCATCGATGTTTCTAACTTTATATCCCTCTTCCTCTCTGTAAAAAATCAATTATATGTATAAAGATCTGTGTCAGTGAGCTATTGATATTTAGGGGTTATTCATTGCAGAAGAAAAAGTTGAATACAACAGTAGGCAACTCAGCCATTTACAGAGTTGGTAAGTAAAACTTGGACCCCAGCAGCCTGACACCAGGGCCACTGCTTAAAAATATTTTACAATGTTCTTTGTTTTCTAGTTTTAGTAAAACTGGTTTGGACATCATTTATTTAAATAGTTTTTATTTATTTATTCAGCATTCAAATGTATTTTGAGAACATAAAATGTGTCCAAGCTCCATGAAATTCTAAGAAGAAGAAAAAAAGCCCAGAAACAAACTTATAGAAGTGAATAAATGATTATTCCTGCCCCCAAAATATAAAACAAAAACAATAGAGTGTTGAATTATACTTTTATAATGTATTAACTCATAAATTTAGAACTCAATTAATCATCTAAAATTACTACTCTAGCTTTCTTGGCATTAATTCTGTAGAGAAAATAAAGGCTAATTAGAAATTGTTTTGTTTTGTTTTTGCTTAATTTAAAACAAATAATAAAACTTAAATTTAAGTGGACTTGATGCTTAACATGATAGCAGATCAGGTATTGTAAATATAAATACAGAACATTATATTAATTGCTTCACAGTGTTATAAATGAATAGAATTTTTTAATTTTATTTAATCTATTATACTAATTTGGTTTACTAGATAAGGAATGTGAAATTCAAAATCGTTATCTACTGTATGCCCGAGTTAATCAGTGGCATAACCTAGAATATGACTTAAGAAAGTCTAACTTCAAAGTCTGTATGTGTGTTCACTCTCTGCACTCCTTCCTTGTTTATAATAGAGGTTTAGGGAGCAGCAGCTTAATCTTAACTGCATAGAAATAAACATGAAATCCTCAACGAAATTCAATGTAATGAGAAAGCCTGGCATTTTTGTATGATTCACCAGAAACTGAAGTTATTTCACTTTCCCTTTTCCATATCTGATAATGTAATGGCAATGCCTGGTAATGTAACCAGAGTGTAATCATTGACAAATTGTAAATGATTTGTAAAGCCCTTAGGATATTGTCTGAGACTTACTTGTGTATTGCTTGATAAGTATTATACATGGATTCATAGTAAAAATATGAAATATACTATATGAAAGCCTTTCTTTTAAAGATGTGAATGTATACACTAGAACAAATATTTTAAGCCAAATCAATGCAATATATATATATATGCACAAAATTCATATGAAAATTCATATATACCTATTTTGGTGAAATAAGTAAAGGATTAGAAAAATGAGCTTTCCCTAAATGTAAATACTAATGTTTGTGATAGATGTGATGAGTTGTTTAGGAGGGCTAAGAAATTGTAAATTGAACTTTGTATAAATCAGAATGATATGTTTTGAAAATAAATGCTAAATATAATAATTTGCTTCCAAGTTACTTTTCTCCTTATCACATTTTTGTATAAAATTAAAGTAGACATCAAGATATATTATAAATTATTAACCATTATAAAAAGACCAAATACACAAATAGTTTCTTTATCTAAAATCAGCAAACTTAGGTATACATTGTTTATCATATATTTAAAATGTAATGAAAAGCACTTCATTTTATCTACTACTTACAAATAATCCTTCATAGCTTCCCTAAATAGATTATGTACATTTTTTGTTTGTTTTAGCTTGAGATAAAGGACTTTGCTTGGATTCTAGGAAAATAAATAAAATCTGTAGTTTAAAACAAAACTCAAAATGTAAAATAGTGGCACTACACAGATAATACTTTAATAAAATATGTTTTAAACTTTATGTCCTGAATTAGTTTACATTAGTTGATATGGGTTTGAAATTGCAACTAAAAATATTAACATTATATTAGAAGGAGAACAAAGCTTGGTTTGTAAGTAAATTCAAAAAAAATTTTACACATACAACCAAGGTCTGTGTAATTCTGAGATTTTACCTTAATAATTTTTCTGGTCTAAAAGCTGTATCTATATTTCTTTCAACTTTTCAGGATAAAATATACAAGTATCACCGGTTGAATCAGGTTTTATAATTGTAGAGGCTCATGTAACTTATAAAATAGGATCAATTCACATTATTTGTGGTGGAAATGCATACGGAGATGCAGAATGTTGATACCTTTATGAGATGAAATTTAGGAGTTCAAGAAGAAATGTTTCAGCACCAGAAAATGAAATCAGTATTTAATACACATAGAAAGCAATTTATAACAAAGTGTAATTATCCAGGGATTTTTACTAGCTCCTCAAACAAATGGCTGCATTTTCCTTTAAGCTTAGTATGTTATTATTCAGTGCAGTGAAGGAATTTGTTTTTGGTGATATGGATTTAAAATAAAGCCATAAAATATGTATTTTTAAAATTGTATGTCTCTTCTTTCTTCTATTTCCTTAAAGAAAAAGTCGTCGAAGCCGGTTTGGCTTAGTGGTAGAGCATAGGTCTGCGGACTGAAAGGTCCCGGGTTCGATTCCGGTCAAGGGCATGTATATAGGTTGCGGGCGGGGATGTGCAAGAGGCAGCTGGTCGATGTTTCTCTCTCATTGACGTTTCTAGCTCCCTATCTCTCTCCCTTCCTCTCTGTAAAAAAATCAATAAAATTATATATTAAAAAAAAAAAAAAAAAGTAACCCTTTAAAATGTCCCCTCTGATTTTCTCATCTGTTCACAATTGGCTAGGATCTGATTGTATTTCACAAGCATGATAGTTACATTTTAACTCTTTTTAGTTAAAGTTTTAGATGAGTGGCCAAGTAACAGCTGAAGCAACACTCAATGTTGATTTTTTCAATCATTACTAAATGAACTATTTGAAAATAGTCTGGACTATCACAGAAATGAGTAATAGAAAATGGAGGCAGTTATCTGCCATAGTTCCCTAAACTTTCTCTAAAAACAGAGACTTGTGTATTGCTTGATAAAAACTACTATACATGTATTCATAGGAAGAATATGAAATATACTATATGAGTTTCTGCTCCCTGGTGGTCAGTGTGTGTCATAGCAATTGGTTGTTCCTCAGTTCAGTAAATTTGCATATTACTCTTTTATTATATAGGATATAACAAAATTTTTGAATGTCACTTTTACAGAAAGATAAGAAAGATAATTCACTCTTTAAATATGATTATGTAATATTTTTTAAATTATTGGTAGGTTATAAAGGTGTCTTCAGTTTTATAATATAACTTATTTTAAAGCTAAGTAGTTTCTGTATAGTCTTATAGGACATAAAATAAATCTATATCAGATGTTAGGAAACATTTTTTGTAAATGGTTAGATAGCAATTATTGTAAACTTTGTAGTCCATATGGTCCCTGCTATAACTACTAAATTCTGCCATGTGGTGCAAACATAGCCATAGACAACAACTAAATTAATAAATGTGCTGTGTTCCACTAAAATTTTATTTTTAAAAACAGTCAAGAGGCCAGATTTTTCCCTGTGGCCACATTTTGCTAATCACAGATATATATTAATTAATTCTCTATGGTGATATATTTGATAAAACATATACATTAATTGCCTAGTCAACAAAACCACTAAGCTATTAAAATAAATTAAAAGGTAATGCATTTTTTTGCTAACCATTTTGCTGAGTTTCCAGGCTGTACTTGATTCTTGGTGCAGCCATTTATAAGAAGGGCCCTGAGATCAACAGTGAGGGTTTAAAACCCAGCACTTTAGTTTAATCAAAAATATGACCTCAGGATTGTATTTATATATTTATGCTGTACATTTGTAATAATAAAAATATGTGCCACATCATATTATTTTAAAAGATAATTCATGTAAGTAGTAAAAAGTAGTAAATTTAAAACTTGGGAAATAATGGGCACTCTATTAGCATAAAGTATTATCTTTGTGGAGTGATTTGGTTCTCTAGTTTCCCTAGAGAATACTATGTCAGAGGTCACAAAGAAGTGGAGATATTGTAGGGTATGAGAAATATCTTTCTGAAAGGGCAGATCTGAATTGAAGCGAGTGTTTTTATTTTTTTCTGATACCAGTGATTTAAAAACTGAAGAAGGATTCAGAAGAAAATTTTTCGAGATATCAAGTTCTAAAGAATTATCTTATACTATAGGCTCATTGCACGAAGATTTGTACAATAGGCCTTCCTTCCCCTGACTGCTGGTACCAACTTTCCTCCCATACCCAGGACCCAGGCCTTTACAGACACATGGACCAATGGAACAGAACAGAGAACCCAGACATAGATCCAGCCAATCAATCAATATGTGACAAAGGAGGCAAGAGCATACCATGGAATCGAGACAGTCTGTTCAATAAATGGTGTTGGGAAAATTAGACAAACACATGCAAAAAAATAAAACTAGATCACCAACTTACACAATACACAAAAATAAACTCAAATGGATACAGAACTTAAATGTAACACAGGAAACCATAAAAATCTTAGAAGAATCCATAGGCAGCAAAATAGCAGACTTATGTTGTAGCAATGTCTTTATCAATACAGCTCCTAGGGCAATGGAAATTAAAGAAAAAATAAACAAATGAGATTATATCAAAATAAAAAGCTCTGCACAGCAAAAGAAACCATCAATGAAACAAGAAAAACCCATTGTATGGGAGAATATATTTACCAATGTTATCTTTGATAAGGGCCTAATCTCCAAAATATATAGAGAACTCATACATCTTTTTTTTTTAATGTATTTTATTGATTTTTTTACAGAGAGGAAGGGAGAAGGATAGAGAGTTAGAAACATTGATGAGAGAGAAACATCGATCAGCTGCCTCCTGCACACCCCCTTCTGCGGATGTGCCCACAACCAAGGTACATGCCTTTAACCATAATCAAACCTGGGACCTTTAAATCCGCAGGCTGACGCTCTATCCACTGAGCCAAACTGGTTTTGGCAGAACTTATACATCTTAACAAAGGAAGATAAACAACCTAATCAAAAAACAGGCAAAGGACTTAAATAGACACTTTTTGAAAGTGGACATACAGAAGGCTAAGAGACATATGAAAAAATGCTCAAAGTCACTAATCATCCCAGAGATGCAAATCAAAACAACAATGAGATACCATCTCACACCTGTCAGAATGGATATCATCAATAAATCAACAAAGTGCTGGCGAGAATGTGGAGGAAAAGAAAATTCTATCTTAATAAGAGTAATAGGTCAGTAATGATAGTGAAATACAGAGCATAACATAAAAACATTAAAAGGTATTTTTCCAAAAAAAAGTTAATTGATTTTTTTTTTTAAGAGAGGGAGAGGAACATAGAGCTAGAAACATGGATGAGAGAGAAACATCCATCATTTGCCTCCTGTACACCCCCTATGGGGGGATTAAGCCCACAACTTGGCCATGTGCCCTGACCTGGAATAGAACCAATGACCTATTGATGCAGGGGTCCACACTCAACCACTGTGCTATCATTTTTATCATGGAATTCAATTACTAAAATTTTATAGGATTGATGGACTCTTAGAGTCTAATAAATTTTGTCTAATATTCAATATATCAGGGCATAATAAAATAAAAACAGATAATAACAATTCCTTCTTTTAAATTTTGATTTGTCAATAGGGCTTCTGCAATGCACAACTTCAGGGAACATCTTCCCACTGAAAACACAGATGTGCAATTGGCGCCAGCGAGAGCTTTATATGTATCGTGCATGCACAAGTCAACTTAGCCTTTTATATATATGGAATAAACTTCCTTAGTTAGATCTACTTTTTGATTTAGCTAAACTTTTTCCGGCCCAGCGAAGCACCCCAACTTCTCTTTCAGGTAATTATCAGCAACACAAAGCAGATTATTATCGTAGATTACTGAGGGAGAACAAAGGGTAAAATATTTAACTCCAACAATGTTTGCCTATAGTCTGTGCAATGAGAAAACCTGAAGTCATTTGCAAGGTCCACCATTTCCTACTTCTTTTCAGTTGAGTTAAGTTTCTAAACTTTCTATATCTGTTTTCTTGCTAATGAAAAGAAAATAGAATTTCACCAAATCTCCTATCTACCTACTCCAGGACTTCTCTGAGGATCAAATAAAATGAGGCACAGGCAAACACTTCACAGACATTTGGTTACAGTGTAAAATGTTTGCACTTGGTTATAAAGCTGGGCTGAAAAAAATGCAAGGAGGCTAGTCACTAGGGCACATGTGTCAAACACAAGGCCCGCGGGCCAAATCCATCCCGCCAGGCCTTGCAATGTGGCCCGCACCGTGCTGTCATCACTGCACTCCGCTGCATTTCCATCACAATGACAGTTTATGACTGTTCAGTAAACCATTCGGCCCGCGATTGAAGCTGGATTTTAGATTTTGGCCCCTTCTCTGATTGAGTTCGACACCCCTACACTAGGGAGAGGAAGCTACATGACAACATTGCTACATGACATCATTACCCATGCCCACAGAGACTATTTCTGGGCTGGCCATGGGGTCTTCGTAGTGCCTGTTGCCCCAGGTGGTGGCGAGGCCTGTGTCCCACGTGGTGGGAGCTGAGTATTGCTTTGTCGGTGCCAGGTCTGTGCTGCCATTTCTCTGTCACAGCAGCTTCTGCATTAAGTGTCTGCCCCATGGTGGTCAGTGCACATCATAATGACTGGTCAGACGAGCAGAGGAACACTTAGCAAATTAGTCTTTTATATATGTAGGTTCCACAATTTTAAATTTTTACTAAATTTATTCCAATGTATTGCTAAATTACTATGTGATTAAGAAGAAATCTGGCTTCATTATTGAAGTAGTTGGTAGAAATAAAACCACCTGGCATTGATCTAGCCTAAGATTTCATCATGGTTATTATACCTTATCTTATTAATTGGGAATGGAAGGGTTGGACAAAATTGTCCTGGTTAAATGGAAATAATTCCTATCACATTCTAATGCCTTGTCAAATTTATACTACAATATAGATTATACTATTATTTTAATAATATTAAGAGACAAAACATTTCATATGCTAACCTTTCCTATGTAGAGACATCTTATTGCCAACAATAAACTCACTTAGGGTAAGTGTATTTGTCCAGGTTCTTCAGAAAAACAGAACCAATAATCGGGGGGTATGGGGAAGATTGTTAAGAAATAAACTTAATTGATTGTGGAGAATGGCAAGTCTGAATTACCAAGGTAGGCTGGCAAGAGCTGATGTTGCAGTGTTGAGTTCAAAGTCAGTATAGAGACAGAATTTCTTCTCTGAAAGAGAGTATGGTTTTTTCTCTTAAGGACGATAAATAATTGAATGAGGGCTACCCTCACTGTTGAGCATAAACTGCATTTATTTAGGTTTCCCCATTCAAATATTAATCATAACTAAAAGAATATAAAATAATTTACAGAATATCTAGACTGATGTTTGACCAAAACCTGGTACTATAGCCCAGTCCCACTGATGCATAATACTAAACATCACAGTAAGGTATATGGAGATGGGGGGAAAGATGAGTATGCACCAGATGGAGGCACCAGAAGTGGATGTAACATGTCCTTCAGAGTACAAAGAATATTTTGAGTAAAAAAATTATATTTTTATTATTAAGAGCTTTTTATTTCAAAAATGGGTAGCAATCAGGAGATGAATACTTCTAAACAAAAATCCATCATCTAACTCATTCAGTCATCTACTAGATAATTAAGTGTCTTCTATAAGTAGCTATGTTGATATAAATCAATAATGAGACACAACGTTTGCTTCCATAGGACTTACCTTCTAGTGGCTGGTTTATATATCCTAAAACAAATCTTCAGGATTCAAACATAATTTATCTCAGAAGTTCCTCTCAGTCACACTCCAGGTTATTACTTTACCAGGATCTAAATCTTCACAATTTAATGACAGTTAAAGTAATTAACATCTCCTAAAGGGACACTAAATGCAAACATCTTATGCAAAGCAATATCCCCAAAAGAGACTTTAAGCACCTAACACCTAAGGACAACTTATGCAAACAAGTACCACTTGAAGTAGTTTACCCTTAATAAATATTTATTCCAACTAATGCCCTCAAGCAAATTCTAAAGTGTAGCTCTCAACACACACACACACACACACACACACACACACACACACACACACACACTCACTCACACATACCTATATACACATGAAAATGGATATACTGAATTCTCTCTTCAGATAGGATGGAGAGTACAGGATGGAAATTCAGACTTTTACCACTTCCCCTTTTATGTTTTTGTTTTCATAAATTATTTCTGTTTATGCTATAAGTTTGTTAATGCTTACTCATACTTTTGTGAACTGTTGTACTTTCTTACAGGTAAAATAACCCCCCCTGAGTATTTCTTGTAATGAGAGCCTTCTGGAGATAAATTCCCTCTGCTTTTGTATTTCTCTCTTTCAGTAATTGTGTAACCATCCAATCAATGGGTCTGGGCTGCCTGACACTACTTGAGTCAATTAAACAGAGACAAGGTTGAATCTTATTTGAGTGTTTATTCCAATACTGCTGGCAGTATAGGAGAGCAGCAGGTCACCCATCTGCCCTGCCTCTTCCCATAAGCCAGTTGTTTATATTGGGTAGAAGGACAAAGATAACGAGGGGAAGTAGGCAAAAGGGTATGCCACATGGGCAGTTTACAAGTAATGCAGGCTGGAGATTTGTAAAGGCTTGCTGAAATGCAAGAGGCTGGGGAGTCTTCAAAGGTTAGTGGCTCTGGATTCTGCAATGAGGTTATTAATCTTTCCATGGTAATAGGCAGCTCCCAGGTGGACAGGATGGGCCGTATTTCCAGGTGAGCTCCTAGGTCCCTCCTGCACAACCAACCAGGAGAGAATTTGCCTTATTTAATCAGGACAGAATAATCACTGTTCAGAGAGCAAGACTAATGTTTCTTACAATTATAGCTGGTCCCCAATATTCTGTTTCTGCCCCTGTCAGTTGTTATATTTGGTTTTACCCTCTTTTGGCTTGTTTCTGCTGAGAAGTCCAATGATAACCCAATAAGCTCTCCTTGACTGCATCAATTTTCAAACAGTGTGCCAGGGTATAGGAGCATGCAGCAAGCATGTTTTAAAGCATGCAGTACCTGACTACTTAGTCAGAGGCTCTGACCTCTTTTCCCTTACAGGCGTCTTCAAACTACGGCTTGCGGGCCACATGCGGCCCGCAGAGGAGTCTGATTTGGCCCGCCAGGTTTTTTGGGCAGTGAGCGCAGCCGAGGTGTTACAGTAGGAATTAGTAGTTCATATAGTCCGGCCCTCCAGCTCTCTGAGGGACCGTGATCTGGCCCCCACTTTAAAAAGTTTGAGGACCCCTGCGTCAAATTAAAAAATGACAGCAGCCAACACAATAAAACCTGTCAGGGTGTAAATAAATCAAAATTATACTGATTTTTTGGTCATATTGGCAAAAAATATATATATTTTCCTTTGCCATAGAATTTTAGTAATTAGTTTATGTATGCTCTGAGATAAAAAAAAAAAAGGTTGAAAATCACTGCTTTATAGGTTACTTTTTTATTTTATTGATTTTTCACAGAGAAGAAAGGAGAGGGATAGAGAGCTAGAAACATCTATGGGAGAGACACATTGACTAGCTGCCTCCTGCACACACCCCACTGGGGATGTGCCCGCAACCAATGTACATGCCCTTGACCAGAATCAAACCCGGGACCCTTGAGTCCTCAGACCAATGCTCTATCCACTGAGCCAAACCAGTTTCAGCTAAAAGTTACTTTTTTAAATTCTTGGTTGTTTTGAGCATTCTTTCTTTGTCATTAATTTTCTATAGTTTTAATACAATATGCCTTAGAGAAGGTCTCTTGGGATTGAGGTAACTAGGTATTCTGTTTGCTTCTTAAATTTGAGGATCTAGCTCCTTCCATAGTGAAGCATCCATCTTATATAAACACTGCTGTTGGAAATTTTAATCCTGCTATTTGGCTTCTGTAAATGCTTGCTTGCTTAAATAATAAGGAAAATAAGACTATTCCAGAGAGGCCCTAAACCTTCCCCAGATGAAATTGTCAATGATGGCTCAAGGCTAAGCTTTTGGTTGAGGTCTCAAAACCCCAGCATGTAGGGCTCTTTAAGAACTTGCAAAGGGGACTGGAAACACTCCACATTTGGGAGACAAAGAAGGTAAAAACATATAAATAGAGATAGTTCCTCCATGTTGGGGTTGGAATTTGAAATAGTTTCTCTCGGCTCACACATAATAATAAAGTGTAAGTCCATCTCTCTAAGTAAGCATTGCTTGGTTCTTCTTCAGTTTCTGTAACAGTAGATTTGGGAAGTTCTCCTCAACTATTTGAATAGGGTATGTGTTCCATCTCTTCTTCTTCTGGCATGCCTATTCTTCTTATATTACTCTTTCTGACAGAGCCAGGTAGTTCTTATCAAGGTTTTTTTGTTTGTTTGTTGTTTCCTTTTTTTTTTTTTTTAATGTTTTTATTCATTTAGAGAGAAGGGAAGGGAGAGGGCTAGAGAAATAGAAACATCAATGAGAGGGAAACATTGATTGGCTGCCTACTGAGCACCCCACATTGGAGATGGAGCTTGCAAACTGGGCATGTGTTCAGACCTGGAATCGAACCTGCAACCTCTTGGTTCATGAGTCAACACTTAACCACTGAACCGGTCTGTTTTTGCTTTTGTTTGTTTGTTTGTTTGTTTGTTTGTTTTTAATTACTCAAGTTCTTCTCTTTTTCCTTCTGTATAATTTGCAGATTTTTATCTTTGATATCACTAAGTTTTTCCTTTATCCAGTCAGTTCTATTTTCTAGCTCCTTAGTTCATTCTTAATCTCTTTTATTGAGTTCTTCATCTCTAGAATTTCTATTTGTTTGTTTTCTTAAGTTTCAATCTCTTTGGCATACTACTCCTTTTATTTTTTCATTGATTTGGTTTCTGAATTCATTGAACTGCTTATCATGTTTTATTGTATTTTGTTGAGTTCTTCTATAACTGCCATTTTAAATTCTCTATCAGTTAAATAAAATATTTCCATGTCTTTAAATTTATTTTCTGTATATTTTCATTTTCTTTCTGAGTTACCTCAATACCTTGGTTTTTCACAGTATTTGATACATTTATTCTCTGTCCATGGAAGTATGTATATGTAAATTGAAGTCTTTCTATTATTTTGAGTAGGTGGTGCAGAATCACAAGATTTTTAGCACTCTTGCACTTTTCTGACTTTACATATCTCCCTTGGGTGATGCAGATGACCTTTGTTCCTTAAGAAGGTTAGTACCCCACAGTGATCAGATCCCAGGGGACCAACTCCACAGGGAAACTCAGTGGGTAATGGGCTCTAACTTTCTGAAATCTCAGTGTTGTTTTTGGAAGCCGAATGACCACCATAAGCGCAGTCTCAATGTGTCTGTGTGGAGAGAGCTAGAGAAACCCAATCTGTCTCCTTTGTTGCTTTGCCTTCCCAGTGATGGTGACCAGCAGACCTCAGTGGTGTTCTTCCAGTGCCTCCACTTGACGTTGCCATAGTCGCAGAGTGCGTCTTTTGCTCAGGGAAAACATATTTTTGTAGAAACTATTATTGGGCTTGAAGATAATGTGCTCTGCTTTCCAACAAGAAGTTCAGGGCCTGGGGTCTATGGCTTTGTTTCAGTCTGTATTGGCCATTGCCAGACAGCCATGGCTGCACCCCTTCTCTCCATTCCTGCCCATGGCATTGAGCTCAGCCCAGCTCATACTGCTCACTCCTGCAGGAATGCTCACAAATCTCTTTGCTATTCTGGATGAAGGGCATGCTGCCCACACCTGATTCCTTCCCTCTCCACACTTTACCCCTCAGTGAGCAGCAGGCTGTATCTGAGTCTTTTCTGAGCTCTTCTTCTTTCTCCCCTTTCTGATTCACTCCCACTTACCCACCTTTAAGTGTTTCAATATGCAGATACCTCAAAGTGTTTGTGTTTTAAGCAAGGACTCCTTTGTAGAATTACTGTTCAAATTGTGGAAACTTTAAGGAGAGGGATCAAGGATTTCTCTCACATCACCATTGCTCTGATGTCCTGGGACACTACATACATAATTATTAAGAATTCCTTAGATGCTTATATATTGTAAAAAGAGTAGCACATTTATATATGAAATATAATATAGTTCTTTAGGTTTCCTATGTTGTTTTTACAATTATTTTTCCTAGTTAATGTCATCAATTTTGATTTAACTTATTGAAAAAAATCATGTCTTTTTAAAAACAAGTTAGAATAAAGAACTTCCATCTATCTATTACAATTTAGTCTAATTTGCCAATCTTATTTAGGTTATCTGGCTAGTGACCTAGATTATAATTTATTATCATACTGTGTTGATGCATACTTCATTTTTTCAGTAACATAATTCTATACCAAACTATATATATGTTTGTAGGCAAATTAGCCATACACTGCATCATATGGGATATGGAAGCTGAAGGCCAGTTCAAACACCTTTGTTGTCTACAGTTACCAAGATAAAATATCTCCAACTTGCACAGGAACACAAAGATTGGACAGTTGAGCATTGGAAAAAAAGTCATGTGGTCCGATGAATCACATTTCCAGTTGTATCATGCAGATGGCAGAGTGAGAATTTCATTAAAACAGCATGAAAGCATTTACCCCACATGTATAAGTACAACCCTTCAAGCTGGTGGGGCAGTGTTATGGTTCGGGGCATTTTTTCCTGGCATGATTTGGGCATTTTAATTTGTGTGGAACAATGTCTGAATAACACAACATACCTAAGTACAGTTGTTGATCAAGTCCATCCTATCATGTTGATGTTGTATCCCAATGGAGATGACTTTCTTCCAACAAAACAATGTGCCATGCCACTGTGCTCATGTTGTGCAGGAGTGGTTTCAATAACATGCAGGAGGTTTTACCTTGCTTAGGTGGCTCCCACAATCACCAAATCTCAACCCAATTGAGCATTTGTGGACGAAGTTAAAACAGCCACCAGGCAGCTGGTTCCATCACCATAAAATATCACAGAACTGGACAGTGCTATTCATCAGGCGTGGTGTCAGATTCTTCAAATTACCTTTCAACATCTCGTGGAGTCAATGCCAAGAAGAATCGTTGCAGTATTGAAGGCAAAAAAAGTGGCCCAGTGAAGTACTGATGGGTGGTCATAATAACCTGGCCACTCAGTGTATATTTATAATTTTATATAATATGCACTTCATCTCATGTATCTTCTTTGTAGGTTCCTACAATTCATTCTAGTGTTTCCCAATCCTATATAATAAAAGAGCAATATGCAAATTGACCCCAATGATGGAATGATCAAATGACCGCTGACCAGTCACTATGAGGCACACTGATCATCTCTCGGTCCCTTTCCCTGGCTGGCAGGCCCTGATCACCCAATGACAAATGGGGAACCGGAGGTGGGTGGTGGCAGGGGGCGGGGCCAGCTGCAGGCAGCAGAGAAAAATGGACCTGATCCCAGGCCAGGCATAGGGAAAGTACCAGGACATGAATTTCATGCACTGGGCTTCTAGTTGGTTTATAAAAACCTCCACTACTAAAGCCAGTTTTTATTAAGTATGAAAAACTTTTTGATATCTTTATTTAGCAAATAAATTTTATGTTATCCTTTCTTGTTCCTCTTCTCCCTGAAATGTGTGGGCTTTTCATTAATCATATGAACACAACAATTCTTTATCTGGCTATAAGTCATAGATTATACTTTCAAGTGTGTTTCATATGATCCTTTCAAAAAGTTTTCTTCCTCTTCTTGCCCAGTCATGGAAGCAGGAGGAGCCAGAGCCCAGACCGGGCTATAGCCCTGATGCCCACGGTGTACTGTCAAGGAGGTGGCAAAAAATAAAGGGCTACTATGACAATTGTGATATTTTAAATTATTATTATGGACAGGGCCATCTTATGGCATCTAATAGAATCTACATGACCCATAACTTGATGCTAAGTTATGAATTATACAGAAAAGTGGAAATACACAGTCCCCATAGAGCCACTGCTAAAGAAATAACAAAATAACACAGTGATTAGTACATCAAAATTCTACATTCACAACACAAAATACTAACCACTATATAATCAGGGCCATAAGCAGCAACATCTCAGACATCTCACATAGCAGAATTATCACCAATATATCGCCTAGGGAGAGAAACCAAGGGAATAATAAACAAACGGGGCTACATCAAAATAAAAAGCTTCTGGACAGCAAAATAAACCATTAACAAAATGAAAATAGATTCCATTATTTTGGGAGAACAAACTTGCCAATAATACATCTGAAAAGGGATAATTTTCAAAATATATAAAGAACTCATCAACTTAACAAAAAGAAGACAATACAACTAAAAAAATGGACAAAGATGCCCACCCAGTGTTGTTCAGTGGTTGAGTCTTGACCCATGAACCATCCAGGTTTGATTTCCAGTCAGGACACATACCCAGGTTGTGGGCTTCATCCCCAATAGGGGGCATGCAGGAGGCAGTGATCAATGATTCCCTCTCTTCATTGATTTTCTATCTCTCTCTCCATCTCTCCTCCTCCTCTCTCTCTAAAAGAAATAAAAACATTTTTTTTAAAAAGGGCAAAGAACCTAAATAGAACTCTTTTTTAAAGAGGACATACAGATTGCAAGGGGACATATGAAAAAATGTTCATTCAATAACTGTCAGATATATGCAAATTAAAATGACAATGAAATGTCACCTCACACTTGGCATAATAGCTCCATAACAAGTCAACAACTAAGGACAAGTGATAGCAAGGAAGTGGAGAAAAGGGAACTCTAGTACACTGCTGATGGGAATTCAGATTGGTGCAGCCACTATGCAAAACAGTTGAAGTTTCCTCAAAAAATTTAAATATATAACTGCCATTTTATCCAGTGATCCCATGTCTGGAATATAAGAATCCTGAATCACCAATCAGAAAGAAAAGATACACCCCAATGTTCATTGCAGTGCTACTTATAATAACTAGGATCTTGGTACAGCTCAAGTGCTCGTCAGTAGATGAGTGGATTAAAAAAAAATATGGTACATTTACAGCATGGAATACTATGCAACTATTAAAAACACACACACACAAAAAAATCTCTTACTTTTTGAGACAGCGTGACAAGACCTAGAGATTTTTATTCTAAGGAAAATAAGACAGTAAAAGAAAGACAAATATCACATGTCCTCACTTATATGTGGCATTTAATGAATAAAATAAACTGATGAACAAAATAGATCCAGAGACATGAAAGCATAGAACAGATTGAGGAATCTCAGAGGGAAGTGGGGAGGTAGAAAGAGATTAACCCAATATTTATATGCCTTTATGTCATGGATAAGACAATAGTGTAATGAAAGGTTGGGACAGCAAATGGGGGGAAAATGGGAGACAACTGTAATACTTGCAACAATAAATCCATTTTTTAAAAGATGTATCTAAAATGCCATTACATACAAAATTCTCAACAAATGCTTCTTGTTATTTTTGAAAAAAATCTTTGCAACATTCAATAAGACCAGATAATGAGTCTGAGTATAAGAAGTATATGCAGATATTTGATGTTGGAGAACATTGTCCCATGTTTGATGGACTCTTTGTCAGCTCTCAACTGGTGGCTCAGTTGCTGGGGCTGTGAACTTATACTTACAATAAACTGATGTGGCTGTTAATTGGCTGGAGGATTACATCAAGGTAAGAAATCAGAAGCATCAGGATTCTGTTATGTTGATAATATGGTGCTTGCCATCCTTGAATTACTAACATATCATCAGAGACTCTTATATTGATACTAGAGGCTCAACGCACAAAATTCGTGCAAGGGCCTTGGCTCCCACCCACTGCAGCAGCCACCTCTGTCTCGGCCCTTGCCTCTGTGCTTCATCTCGAAGGACATCCGGTCTAATTATCATATTACACTTTTATTATTATAGATTGATATCCATTGTGGTGATCGGGTTGAAGTAACTTTTCAATAGATTATGTAGCAACTGCATCATTCCTAGAAGGAAACTTAAGGGATATTGGTACAAGGAAAGGCAAGCACTATGCTATCAATTTTCTCATGAGAACTGAGATGGATGATAAGTCATATGCTTATTATCAGTAAAGTGATGGAGATGCATCAACCTAGTTAGAGTTTGGGACAGACTCACTATCTGGCAATAAACTTGATTGTTTCAGTCTGATGCTCAAACATGTAGAACTTATAAAATCTTTCAATTTATCATTTCTGATGCTTTCAGAATATAGATACATGATTTATAATGTTGTTCAATATTCTACATATGAGATTACAGTTGCCCAGGATTGTGAGTTTATCAGTGAGTTGCCATATAATGATTACTTTGAGATTTTGGACCAGGCTTAAAACTGTGTGCTAGTCTTTCAAACATGACAAAACAAAACACTCCAGAATATATGGAAAATGTATTTATTTGAAAATTTACAAATGTTCCTTCATGCACCTGATGGCCAAATGCAAGCTATTGCTGAAGATGCTTTTTATAAAGACAGTGGAAATGAAGAAGAAGAAAATACAGACGAGAGAATTCCTATTTGAGAATAAGACAAGTTGATAGTTTATGATGAAGAATTCTGATTCAGAGAAAGAAGAATGAGATCATAGAAGTATAGCTGATCATAAGAAAGGGGAAAGAAAACTAGAATGAAGAAAGACAAGACGGAAACAAGTCAAAAAAACAGATGCTAAGGAAGAAAATAAATCCAAGAATAACAGTGGTAGAGAAAAACAACAAACAAACAACAACAACAAAAAAAAACAGGTACAGAAGGAGCCAAATCAAAACAACCCAGCATCCCTTGAATTTGAGTCTCAACAATTTCAGAAAGCATAAAATGAGATAAAGTAAGAGAAAATATTAGGAAGGAAAATGTTTTGTTTTGAAGACTTCTGGCATCATTTTATACTATTTTGGCATAGATCATATTTTCAAACTGTTGGATTTTTTGCAGCAAGTTTTAGTATAAGTTTCCTAATTATGAAACAAAATTTCTTTTCACCACGCTTTATATGAGAGTTATTAAAATTGATGTGAGTTATTATGTCAAATACCTGATATAGTAAAGAAATAATTGGCTTTTATGAGCTGTTTTAACATCTGTTATAATTATCGTTATTAAAATATTACACTTAGAAAAGAAAAAGTTTATTTTTTTAAGGAGTTCTACAAAAACACCTAGAAAGCCACGCATTCTTGCTACTCTTTCTTTTTTATTAATAAATTTGTTGAGGTGAGATTGGTTAATATGCTTATGTAGATTTCAAGTGTACATTTCTATGCTACGTGATTGGTATATTACACTGTGTGTTGACCACTTAAAAGCAAAATCACTTTCCAGCACCTTTACCCTTTATTACCCCCTTACTCCCCTTCCCCCTGGTAACTACCGTGCTGCTGTCTGTGTCTATGAGTTTTTGTTTGTTCCTTTGTTGCTTTCCGTTTTATATCCCACATGTGTGTGAGATCATATGGTTCTAATTTTTTTCTCTGTCTGACTTATTTTGGTTAGCATGATATTCTTACGGTTCATTCATGTTGTTGCTATGGCAGTATTTCATCTTTTCTTATGACTGAGTAGATTTCCATTGTGCATGTGTACCAGATCTTTAGTATGTAATCATGTTTTCATGCTTTGGCCAGCGTGAATAATGCTGCAATGAAAATAGGGATATATATATATATATATATATAGATATATATATATCTATATATCTATATCTATATCTATATCTATATCTATATCTATATATATATATATATATATATATATATATATATATATATATATATATGTAAATAAATGTTTTCACATTTTGGGGTTATATGAAAACTCTATTCTGTGGTGTGTGTTTTTAATCCTCACCCATGGATATGTTAGAGAAAGAATGAGAGAGAGAGAGAGAAAGAGAGAGAGAGAGAGAGATGAGCAGCATCAATTGGTTGCCTCCCAAACAGGGATAAAAGCCTCAACTCAGATATATGTGCTGACCAGGAACCAAACTAGAAACCTTTTGGTGTAGGGAATGCTGCTGCAACCAACTAAGCCATCTGGCCAGGTGCTAACTCTGTTCTTATTTTTTGAGGAACCTCCATACTGTTTTCCATAGAGGCTGTACCAGTCTGCATTCCCACCGGCAGTGAATGAGGTGTCTTTTTTTCTCCAAAGCCTTCCGAACACTTGCTATTACTTTTGTTATTGATAATAGCCATGCTAGCTGTTGTGATGTGGTATCCTGGAGTTTTGATTTCCATTTTCCTAACAGCTCATGAAGCTTGAGTATCTTTTCATATGTCCCTTGTCCATTTGTATGTCTTCTTGGAAGAATTGTCTATTTAGGAACTCTGTTCATTATTTAATTGGATTGTTATATAAATGGGACTATATCAAACTAAAAAGCTTTTGCACAGCAAAAAGAAACTGCCAATGAAACAAAAAGGCATAATGGGAAATATTTGCAAACAACAGCTCCAATAAGTAGTTAATATTCAATATATCGATATAAAGAATTCACCTCTACTTCTTAACAGTAAACTTGTTTGCTGATTGATTTTTTAATAAAAATTAAAAAAAACATTCACCCTCTTCCAATTTATTTTTAAAAGGACTCTTAAAAATATAATTAAATAAAATAAATTATGTCCATTTTTACCAATGTTTCACATGTGTGAAATATATATGATTCACAAATGCCCAATTTTGAGTTAGTTATATGCAGGTGCATTCCACGACTGAAATAATGCAGAAATCTCTCAGTATTGTGAAAGGATTTATTTTTGTCCTCTACACTTTAATTCTGTTTCAATTCTTTTCAAACTGTATTTTCCTCGAGTTATTTACTTATTGATTTGGACTGAGTGTTTTGTTGGCAGAGTGAACTGTATCAGAAAAGAGACTTTATATACTGTACCAGAATTTGGCACAATTTTTCTTTTTCTGTATGACTAACATTGGATGAGAACTAGACTCCTAGTGGAATTACAATGTAAGACTAGCGCTCTAGTCATCAAATCCATTGCATTAGTTTTTTGTTTTTTAAAACATAAAAATTTACAACCCAGTCATTCTTCCCACCTTGGGTGCTTTATGAAGTTTCTGCCTTGAACATATCAAACATGTTATTGTTTTGTAACTTTCCAAATATAATCATTTCTGTACATCTGACAGTTAATGTTCTCTTTAACACTTCATTGATTAGAACTATTTCTCATTATTTCTATAGTTTTTGTTCAGTTCTCTGAGTTTTCTATTTAAGACCCACGCATTTACTTTGCTTATTTCAATATTTCATGTTGAGCCCTCAAGAATATAGCTGACCAAGCAGATGGAGGGATATTGGACATCCTGGGGGCAGATGTATTCAGTAGAATGCTCAAAATGACCACAAGCAACTAATTAGATCTCCTGTGGGGTGTGTTAGGCCCTTGAAATACGTACTTTTGTATTCTTATTTTAAAATCTTCAGAATAGTGTTCTAACCCTTATTGCTACAGCTAACTTTGAATATATGATCTCTTTCTGAGAGAGGATTTTACAGAAATGGGAGATGAATAGTTGAGATTGAAAAGATTTAATATCATGGCTGAGGGTGAAATTTTAATTTATCCTTCTTTATCCTCATTTAATCAATTCATGTCTATTTGACAGCCTCAGGCATTAACCTTTTGAAGGCAGAATGTGTCATTCTGTGATGTTTGTTAAATCACCTTGAATGCAGGATTTAAAAATGCGTTTACTCTTTAGGCACACTTGTTTCGTTCTCTATGGCTACTTGGATCTTAAGGCAAATTATAGCCTAAAAAACCTTTCCTATTCTATTGATATGTCAGAATTTAAATTTAATTTCTTGTATTAGTGTGTGGCAATGAAAGGAGAACACAGTAAAGGACTAGGCATAAGCAGAGTAAAGAATATATCCATTGATGATTCTTTGGTTCCAATGGGAAGAAAGCTAGATAGATCAGGCCTATACATAACTACTCCCAGTTCTCCAATCAAATAAATTTTCCTGGTGATGGTATAAAATATAGAATGAGGTTAGGATGGTCCCCCCACCCCGACTGTTAGATCTCTATGCACTTATAAGGAAATATCAGGAGTAAGCAATTAATTCTTCCCCTAAAAAATTGCCTTCAGATTTCTAAAAGGAAATTTAAAATAGATATTTGGATAGATAAGTCTGGTGCTGAGAGAAGCATGGGGGATTGAGGTTAGTAGAAAATAGCAATGAGCATAAAACCATACACAGGAGAGGATGGAAAGTTGTGAGTTTAGGAAAATAGGAGACATTTGGAAACCATAGAAAAAATCACTGAGATACTTTTAAATTCAAATTTTCTACTCTCTCATGCAGGGCTCAAAAATAAGGTTTCCATAGACCTTTGTTTCACTTACTCCACTGTCCATCAGTATTAGCCTACAAAGATTGGGGCACTATACCTTGTTTCCCCGAAAATAAGACATCCTCAGAAAATAAGACCTACTTACAGATTTCCTTCTGAGTGAAATATAAGGCATCCCCCGAAAATAAGCCCCCCCCCCCCCTAGGCTAAACATGAGAGATTTGGTCCACTGATTCTGAAAGAAATGGAGTCACAAGAAATTCACCAGGAAATTCAGGAATTGGATTGTTATGATGATGTTCCAGAAGATGATGACATGATTGTCACTGAATAAATGAGTCAATTCTTGATAGTGTAGGATTCACAGTTTGTCTGGTTTGTGTTGATAACTACCTTACTACCGTGCCGTGTACAGTAATAAATTTTCTTTATTTTCATTTAACAATAAATGTGTACTGTATTCTTCTTCATGGAAAAATAAGACATCCCCTGAAAATAAGACCTAGCGCATCTTTGGGAGCAAAAATTAATATAAGACACTGTCTTATTTTCGGGGAAACAGGGTAGAAAACTATAGGTGTGAATGGTTGTGTTATATCATAAGATGTTTAAAAACAATTTAAAAAGTCATTAATATTGCATTATGATACTGAAAAGGAAAATGGGGTGCTTGCAACCTAGGTCAGTATCTGGTTAAAACTGTGGTCTTACTTCCCCATGCTGACTGTCGGGCGGAGCTGTGGAGACCCTCAGGGGCCACCACAGGAGGAGGTATGTAGGTCAGAGCCTCCCCATGAGTTGAGTTCAGGCTTTGGATCTGAAATACCCCTGGACTAGCAGATCTGTGAAATAAAGGTTAAAATTTCCTCCCTCAGAGTGCCTGCTGATCATTCTCCCATGCATTCTGACACAACGATATCACCACAAAATCTAAGTAAGAAATTTAAAGTAAAATGAGAGAAAGCTCTAGGTATTAGTAACATTCTGATCAATAGGGAAAAGAGTACACAATTTATTGTTCTCCCTGGAAGATGAGTAATTTCATCCTATCTTTCTGCTTTTCTTCTTTTTCTTCTTTTTTTTTTTTTTCTCTTTTTTTTTCATACAACTGGAAGGGATACTTATACCCTTATGTGACTCTCCTAGACTGTTGAATTTTCTAGTATTGTGTATTGTAAAAAGAGAATTAATCAGAAACTGAAAGATAATGAAAAATAATGAACTAGTATATAACAAAATAATTATATTATACAGAATAAGCCACAGTGGGACATATCCCAAGGGCTCCCGGGCTACCAGAGGGATGTCTGACTGCCAATTTAGGCCCGATTCCCTGAAGATTAGGACTAAGCTGGCAGGTGGACATCCCCTTAGGGGTCCCAGACTGTAAGAGGGTGCAAGCTGAGCTGAGGGACCCCTCTGTCTCCGCCCCCCTCACATGCACACATTTTCATGTACCAGGCTTCTAGTATTAATATATTCTAAGATATGAAAATCTTCTAGAATTAAAGAAAAAGAACCACAATTTAGCCTGGGTCAAAAGTGGGCTTACAGTAGTGAGGATGAGGAATACAGTTTATTCTTACATTATTATTAATTTATCATCGTATTATTTTTTTCCATATGGACAACTGTAAGCCTACTTTTGACCCATTCTGTATCTAGTCTAAGACCCTTCTTTTGGCATAATACATTTTAACTCAATGAACATTGACGCTGCTTATTTTTTACTATATATTTACAGAAATGAGGAAATTAAATTGGAGAATTTGGAAGTATGTCATAATTTGATAACTTGATCATTAAAAGGTAGTATCTTCTTTCAAACAGAATATCCTATGTAAGACTTTCTGCCCCAATCCCTTAGATATAAACCTTAAAAATCACAATATTTTAAGATATTAAAAAAATATCTTTGGATAGAACTATATATATAATCAAAATTGCATATTTGCTACAGATATGTGACAGTGTGATTAAGTTTAGATTTTAGATCAACCTAAAAAAATAGATGCATGCAGAAAATGTGAGATTACTTTTAAGAAAAAAATTAATTATACCAAAATTAGCACTTCTCAGCCTTCTAGACAGTATCTATCTTGCTGAAAATTTAAGTCATTTATGTCAACAATAATGTTTAGGCCCATGACTCCAACATTTGTTTTTCCTTTTTTTTTTTACATTGATCTAATTCTCAAAAGAATATTTCATTACATGACTTGTTAAATATGTATAATTTATTTCAAATAATTTTACTGCTAAATTATTCAGTTATTTTTCTGACCGTTATATATTGCTAGAGCAACTTGATAATACTCATGAATTTTGTTTTCCTTACATGAATGTTTCATTTTTTATTATATCTATTTGAGACTTATTGTGACCACATGGCTATGCAGAGAATATATGAGTTTTCATGCAATATGAGATCATCTCTGGTGATTTCTGCTTGTCATTTTTTCTATTTAATAAGGAATATGAAATAAATTTGACAGCTTTATAATATCTAATTGTGCATATATTTTCCAGGTAAAGCATGTTATTTAAGGTGGAGAAGAAAATATTCTCTAATTTGAGTAAGAAAACCATCAACTATAAGTGTTTGTTTCTAATTAGATGACTACCAAGTTTTTCTAATCTAAGATATTCACAATATTTTATCATATTAATACAAATTGCCCATATATTTATTCTATGCATAACATTTGATTTGAATTTATCAATGTGAATAAATTTACTTGTTACAAATGGGAAAAATTCTTATCACTATGTATATTGAAGTTAGTGACATGAACACAGTTTGGTGACAATGGCAATTTGTAGTGTTGCTAACAAGGTATCAATGTCTTAATTTAGTACAGATTAAAGTATATTATAACAAGCTAAAAATAAAATGATTTGACATGCTGTATAGATTTAAATAAAACTTTATTTAACAAAAGAACACATTAATTAAAAATACATTGGACTTCCTGGCCAGGGTGGCTCAATTGTTGAGCATTTCTATGAGCCAAGAGGTTTCCAGTTTGATTCTAGGTCAGGGTACCTGCCTGGGTTGTGGGCTGGATCCCCAGTAGGAGGTGTACAGGAGGTAGCCGATCAACGTTTTTCTTGGATGTTTCTATCTCTCTATCCTTCTTCCTAAAAATCAGATAAATTTTTTAAAAAAATACATTGGACTTTACAGCTTTATATTTCTCTCTTTTTCTGAATATTTTTTTTTCTCTACCACAACTCATAATGAGTTAGCACCCTCAGGATTTTACTATGCCTTTAGGTGTACAGATACACGTTGCCAGAAAATGTAATAATGCTTCTATAGTTAAGACTTTGAAAGTCAAAACATTTCCTTGACTACAGTGTTCATATAGATGAAAATTGAAATCTTTTAACCGTAGCAGAATAGCAAATACCTTTGGTGAGCATAATGAAGATGTTATGGAGAGAACAAGGTAAAAGGAATTAGAGGTGCTAATCAAGGACAATAAATACTTCTGTGACTTTGGCCAGATTAACTTTCTCTAATATTATCAGGTTCTTAATGAAAGATGCTAGTATTATTTTTTCTCAGAGTCTTTACAACTTTAAATTATTTTTATTTGCTATATAATATTATAATAACTTGGACATAAGGACATCCCCAGCAAGTGTGATTTAACTATGGAAGGCTAAAATTAATTTAAAGGTAGCACTGAATAATCCAATGAGATATAAATACTTGTAAAATTTTTTTGAAAATAAGCATGTTTTTTGTAACATTCACATTTGTATAAATGTATCAAAACTAAGTGAAGAATAATAAATGTCACCTACATTTACATATTCCATGTTTTTTGTTGGTCCTTCTATTGTGTTTACTTTTGAAATTTGAATTATATTTAATTCATCAAAGGGAATTGTTGTCCATTTTTATACATATAGATTATATTTCCTCAGAAAGGAATTATCAATGATGCTGAGTACCTATGTCTGGCCAGATATAATGTTTAATTTTAAACCCCCTTGGTTTTTTTGTGTATTTTTTTTTTTCCCTAAAGGCTGGTGACTAGGTAAAGAAGGGAGATTGTAAAAGAATATTTTAAATAGAGCAATTCATTTTCTTTTTGCATCTACTTAAATGAAGTGAATTAAATACTTGATAAAAGGAAAATAAAAAAGTATAAGCAGATGATTCCACAAATCAATTAAGCTTCCCATAACCTAAAATATAGGTAAATTACTCATAGCATTCTCAAACATAAGTGAAATTTATATCACCATTCCATTGAATGATTCCATAATTTATTATACAAAATTTATTATACAAAATTTCATTAATATTTTGGTAAGGATCCAAACTTCCCAGCCAAATACAAACAGTATAGATATTATATTCTTAATATGTATATTTATACTATTTCATATATGTCATTTGTAAATGTCTTAGGAAAGCAATAGAATTATTACCTTTCTCTTCATGTTCTCTTTTGCTGTTTAGTTTTAGATGTGAGAGATTTTTTTTTTTTTTTCAAACTAGGTCAGTGATGAAAAGGACTGATTAATCTGTGTATTTGTAGTAGGTTAATTACATAAGGGTTACTTTGTTAATCTGTGATTGCCTTTGTAAGTACAATAGACCTGCATCTATTAGCCACAAAACAAATTCATTATGCTGTGACCCTGTCTCCATCATATTTCTAAATTGTCCATGAAAAATTAGAGGAGTTGTTGTTTATTACTTTGGAAATAAATGAGAAATTTCTATTCTTCAAATAAGTTGTGCCCATGTCCACACAGCTGCTTATTATGCTCTGCTATAGCTTCCAAAAGTAAAAGGGAGACTAATAAGTCCTTTTAAGCTAATTGTTATATTAAATACAGAGTATCTCATGTTCCTCTTTTCTAGGATTCCCGGTTACTGTGCTACCTTAGTAAGTGAAAAATAAACAACTACTTTAACATAAATTTAAAATTGCTTTTATTTTTATACCAAAACTTTTCCTCACTACTTATAAAGTTTAAAGATTTATATTGGAATAAATTTCCACATAAGATAGATTGTAGCACATATTGCTGCACTATCATTTGCAGAGTCAGTGACCTATCCACATGTGTCAAACACAAGGCCCGCGGGCCAAATCCGTCCCTCCAGGCCTTGCAATGTGGCCCGCACCGCGCTGTCATCACTGCATTCCGCTGCGTTTCTATCACAATGACAGTTTATGACTGTTCAGTAAACCATTTGGCCCGCGATTTAGGCTGGATTTTAGATTTTGGCCCCTTCTCTGATTGAGTTTGACACCCCTATGAGAACATTAACTTTTCAATTTTAATTTTTTTATTTTTTAAAATAAGATTATGATACTTATTTTCAGTCATTATTATGAAGATTTTATTAGATACTGTTAAAGGCCCTTGGGAACATTGACACTATTACCACCACTAAATATATGTCCATGAATTCAATATCTCTTATTTCTACTATTAAATTATATAATTTTTCATCTTGAATTGACTTTGCCATTTTTTTTCTAAACAAGTGTTCGGACATTTAATACTTTGCAGACAAGCAACCGAACAGCACATCGCAACGACCAAGCAGGCACTGAGAGCAAAGCCTCTAAATGAGAGGCCCACAAAGGCTACAGATTAAATTCCATTAAAGAGGCATAAAACCACTCACATGCCATTGCCTGGACCATGAGGTAACTGATTAGAGGCAGTGAGGAAGTGCTGATAAAGAGTCTAAAGAGACTCTTCTAAAAAGACTCTTCACATTAAAAAAAAAAAAAATTATAATTACTGGGAAGAACTTCAGAAATCACAATGACCTGAGTATAAGGTTCTCCCTCCTCCCAACTGGTGGGTGGAGTTATGACATTACTGGCATCTGTCACAGAGACATCTCCAAGACATTGAGCCATCAATCAGCACGTGCCAAAGTGTCCTGGAGCCCACCCCTTCCTGTTCCGCCCTGGGTCCAACCCTCTCCTGTTCCTCCCCTTAAAAAGACCTCCAGACCAGCCACGTGCTGCTGATCCTCCATGTCCAGGTGGCAGCCCAGCTTGGTCCATCGCCCCTCCCAATTCCTTCAATTCGAAAGTTTCAGGGACTCTAGTGTCTTATTATTTCAGAGAAGATAAATTAGCAGTGTGTGATAAATTGCTAGGAAGAAACATGGAGGCCTTTTAAATCAGAGGAATTTTATTTTTATGCAATAAAGAGGCATTGTAAATTTTAGGTTAGGTAATATGGTAGAAAGCCAGTAATATTAAATTCTTACATTGCAGTAATCGAGGCCATGAATCAGCAGCGTAACTCTGGAAATAGTGTATGACAGTCATGAAAGATAGTGAGAGAGGCATGGCAGACAAAGTTGAGTTAGGTACCAAAGAAAAGTAACATTTCACCATGTTATAGGCTCGAGGGATTAAAACAGTAATATATAAAATAAAGAAAATGCAGCATGAGCTATTTTGGGGAGGAAGATACGTACTAACTTTGGTTTGGACTGGTGAGAATTTTGGGAGTTTCAAGTAAAAATGTTTATCAACTATGTCTTAGAAAATCAAGGATGAATTCCTTTACATATGATGTTCCTTAAGTACTTTATTTTGCAAGATAAAAAACAACAACAACAACAACAAAAAACAGTGGAAAGGAATATGCTCAAATGTTATTTTCACCCATATTTTTCCTTGATTAAATGTCATTTTTAAATTGAGGTGGTTAACCAGATGAACTGCCTAGGTAGCTAATTAACATTTTAAATACGTTTGGTTTAAATTTAGAAATAATTGAAAGTAAATAAGCAATAATTAGGTATTAGTATATCAAAATTCTCAAAAAAATATTGGTTCTTTTTAGGGTTAGTGCTAATGTGATCCGTTCTCTCTCTCTCTCCCTCTCTCTCTCTCTCTCTAAGAAGCACTCTTAGAATGTCACTAATATTATTTATATATATATATATAAATAAAATATATTTTAAATATTAGAGACATTCTAAGAGTGCTTCTCTAGATAATTTTTTATGTTAAATAATCAAAATTTAATATTGAATTTATTTTGTGAATGTCTGCATGACATAAATTGATATGTTTTATGTGTTCACATACAAAATAGGTAAGATGATTTTCATGTTCCAAATTCACACACAATTCTCACATGCAAAAGCTAATCAATTTATAACAGCATGTGGTGAGATTATGAAAGCAAAGCAGAAGTAATTGTACTATGGCAATAATAGAAAGCCACTAACAGGGATGAGAAACATCTGGCAAGGTTTTATACTTTACATGATATTTCAGCAAGGCTCAACATAATCAAATTAATATTTTTCCAGGTGAACATTATGGGGAAATTCATTTTAGGAAGAAGAAAGTACATTAAGCTTTTTAGATAGGAAAATAACAAATTCCTTTTCTCATAACTCCATGTGCACCTCTGCTCCAACCTAGTAAGCTGGGTGCTCTTACAAGTGAGTTGCATTTCTTTATAAGCCATGATATGCCCATTATAATTGTTTCTATGATTCTGTTTTTAATTAAATATTTTTAACAAGGTAAACATTTTAATTGCAAAATGATTATTTTTATGAAAAATTTAATTAAACACTTTGTAAAACATTGTAAGTAGAAAAAACTAAAATTATTGTCTCATTGAGTATTTTAGAAAAAATAAAATTATAGATGACATTTTATGAGTGTTGTTTATACAACAAAACAAACAAAAAATAAAACAACTTTCTAAAGAAAACACTCTCCACAAAAATCATAATAGTGATTATACATTAGTATATTTGTATATTTTAACATAAAATGTATGAATTATGTAGGAATAATTATTTATAATTTCATGCTTTGACTATTTTGATTCACTGACATTGATGATTAAGATAAATTTTTTTGTGACTTACCAAATTAATTTAGAATATTTTCCTCCTGTACATTGATATCACCCTACAAACACTAAATATTTAAGTACCTATTACAATCAACATGATATAGTAGCTGCAAATGGAAAGATGCATTAAGAACATGAATAATCTAAGATAATGTCATGCTACTGTTGTGATATATTGAATCCTCATATACTTAAATTAATTATTTTTAATATCTTATTAATGAAATTCTTATTTTCCTTTATATACCTTTAAAAGGAAATAGATTTTTTAGTGTAATTTCTATTTGAAACATTACACAATAATATATAAGACATCCTTCCTATAGAAATTTAGTTAATGCTGAGGCACTTCACAGTATATTGACGTGAAAGTATTCCACACATGTAGGATGAAATTATCAATTCACTTGAACTAATGACTCTGTGTAGTTATTAGCAAATATCAGTGACTTATACATCCTGATATATAGATAGCATAGTATATCATGATAATATTGATCAATGGTGCTTTCCGTATACTTTTAAGCACAGATACTCTTCCAGAAATATCAAGCTATGAAATGTATTTGTTTTTTAAAATGTCGAAAGTATAGGAGGTTATTATAAGCAATCAATTTCCAGTTGATTTCATAATCTTCTGAACAAGACCCCCTGGTTTATCTCCCTTTTATGCTCATGAGGGTAAACAAGATGCTGGGCAGGGCTGTTGCCTCTTAACGTTAGTACTTTAAAATGGCTCTTGTATACATGCATATTGTACTTCAGTATGCAGAAGAAAAATGGGAAGGTAATAGTCAATAAAGGGAAAAATATCAGAAAAGTTTTTTTTTTAATATATCTTATTGATTTTTCACAGAGAGGAATAGAAAGGGATTTGAGAGTTAGAAACATCAATGAGAGAGAATCATCGATCAGCCGCCTCTTGCACACCCCCTACTGGGGATGTGCCCGCAACCAAGGTACATGCCCTTGACCTGAATAGAACCCGGGACCTTTCAGTCCTGAGGCCGATGCTCTATCCACTGAGCCAAACTGGTCCTGGCAGAAAAGTCTTTCTTAATATGCTGTGTTACTGCCACTTGGATAAAATTTACTAATACAGTTTCAAATTTGAACGTCCCCTAGTCAAATGCAAAGTTAGCAGCAGTAAATTTTTCTAATACAGTCCTGAGGCTTATAGTGAAGGTTAAAGAACTTCCACTAATAGAAAATAGAGGTGAATGTTTATTAATGCTGGACTTTGAAATAACTACTGATAACACAGTACACAGCAGGTCTCAAGCAAACTCCACTAACTCAGAGTTCCAATTTACACTCCTACGTGGAGCATGGGATAACCAGAAAGAGGCAGTTGGGGCCTTCTGGACAGTCAGCAGGTAAAAACAAATATTTTAAGCAGATTTCACCAACACCTGTTTAGGTATGCATTATAAAAGCAATTATCCCACTGCACTGTGGAAGAGTAAAAAAAATTAGGGTAAACAAACCCAGGTAATTTTTGTGGAGTTTTGCTCACTCTTCTGAAAGAACACAGAATGTAGTAGAGTCCAGACAGTCTGCCTGTCCCGGGGGCATCATTCATGTAGTGACAGTGGTTGCTGGCTTCTGGCGGACCTGTGGGAGACAAAGCACATGAGGCTTTTTTATTCAGCTTTCAACTGAAGCATATTTGACAAATAAGCAGCAAGTGTAATGGAATTCTACTGATTACACTAATGACAGTGTTTATGATGAGTTCTAATCTCTTCTAAGAGGTCATTCACTGGGGAAACTCTGAGGTAGGTGAATGTATCCATCAATCCACACTTAATCGTGGATTTTTTTCATTCAGCATATGCACAAAGCACTGATATGCTCTTGATGAATGAGAATGATGATAATGATAATGGTTACTTGATTTGTGTTCTGCCTGCCATTCACCTACCTTAAGTGCCAAGGCTGCGATAAATGATAGGCATTGTTAGAGCTTCTTGTGAGAAAAATGAGGCCTTCTCACTCAGAGAATACTTTTTAACTTCAGCTAACTGAGTGTAAATCCGTTGCCTTTATGCCTTTATTCCTTACCGGTCTGTTGGTTTGTTTGTCTTGATTCACCTTTAGTAAAAGTATATAGTCTTCATGGGAATTCTGTTTCAACCAACATTTTCCAACAGAATATAAAATTTTAGATCCTCCAAGAGTCTAATTCTAATCTTTTTAGCAGACAGCTTTTGGGCAAGCGGCTCACATTTTTGCTTTCTGAAACTTTCTTCTGGCCAAAATTTCAGTATATTTTCACTGAACACCAGGAGATTATAGGGGGGGGGGAATGAATTAAGAATGAAGTTCCTGGTGTGCCCTTAAATCTTGGGTATGCAGCCTGGACCAGTTTGGCTCAGTGGATAGAGCATCGGCCTGTGGACTGAAAGGTCCTGGGTTCGATTGCGGTTGAAGGCATGTACCTTGGTTGCGGGCACATCCCCAGTAGGGAGTGTGCAAGAGGCAGCTGATCGATGATTCTCTCTCATTGGTGTTTCTGACTCTCTATCCTCTCTCTTCCTCTCTGTGAAAAATCAATAAAATATATATATTTTTAAAAAATCTTGGGTATGCATTTTTTCATTTATGCTTTACCATTACTGTCTCAAACCTTTAGCTAAACATTATGACCCCCAGTTAGGCAGAATGAAGACTTTTGCTGGCAGAAAACAACAACAACTATTATAATATGTGTTAATTTATTACCAAATACTTCAATGAAAACATTACACACAGATTGTAATTTTATTAAAAATTTGCACATGATACACACCTATAAAATTTCACCTCCATTGAAACTCATATATATATTTGATTTTCCACTTTTTATAAAGTAGCTGGGACTCAGTTGGTAAAAATAAAATTTTTAAGAGTAATTTGAGACTGTACATATTCTTCTATGCCTTTGTTCTTAACATTAAAAATGTATCACATGAAAATGTTGACAGAAAATTTGCTTGTACTTCAATATATTCTGAAATATAGATGCTTTGATTAAAGTAATTATTTTATTGCACAACATGCTACTTCTATAAGATTTTTCTCATGAGTGCTGAAATTCCTCATGTTCTCAGTACTTTTTAGTCAACCCGTGGTGCTAGAAGATAGCATTTTCCAAGGATGACCACACCTATTTATATTCAATCCCACATACTCTTTTTTCATTATGATATTGGCATACCTATATCAAAGAAGGATTCCTCTTCCTACTCAAAACAGGACAAAGCAGAATACCTTACTCTGTAAAATGTGATAGAATTAATCCTGCATGACTTTTTAAGCTAAAGGTAGTACAAGGTTACAAAAGATAAAATCACTTCTGCCCATCCCTCTTTCTCTCTGGGTACAGCGTTTCAGACCCAGCCATCATGTGGTAGGAAGTATAAGTCTCCTCAGGGTCTATGTGTGTATACTCTAAAAATATATCTGGCTAAGTCACTAAACCAACACTTTCTGTAGCTACCAAAAATCTAAGTGGTAAACCTTCAATCAATTCCAGTACCCAGCTTTCAAGTTTTCTAAATGAGGTAGTAGGCTTTGTGGGACAGAGAAAAAAAAAAAATCAGTGTTCACTGGCTCTGCCTGACATCCCATCCAAAGAAATTGATAGATGGTTGTTAAAGTGCTGTTTAGGGGTATTGAGTTACATAGTGATAAGTAACTAACATACATTACTTAAGGCTACACAACTAAGAGTATAGTTCTGCCACAAACAAAACAAAAATAACCCTGAAAGTCGAGTCAGAAACTTTGAGATCAAGTGGCAGTTCAAGTTAAAATGACCTACTAGACGATAAAATTAGCAGAAGTATGATGACCTTTGGACGATTCTATAGATGTTATTATGTAAAGGTATAAAATCATTAAAACCTATTTCTTTGGATTGTTTTTTATTGTAGTTGATTTCCAGTTTTATGCCACTATGATCTGAGAAGATGCTTGATATAATTTCTATCTTCTAGTGCACTGCTGGTGGGAATGCAGACTGGTGCAGCCACTGTGGAGAACAATATGGAGTGTCCTCAAAAAACTGAAAATGAAAATCCCATTTGATCCAGTAATCCCACTCCTAGGAATATATCTTAAGAAACTGGAAACACCAATAAAAAAAGATATGCACCCCTATGTTCATAGCAGCACAATTTATAATAGCTAAGATTTGGAAACAGCCTCGGTGCCCATCAGCAGATGAGTGGATCAGAAAACTATGGTACATCTACACAATGGAATACTATGCTGCCATAAAAAAGAAGGAATTTTTACCATTTGCAGCAACCTGGATGGAATTGGAGAACATTATGCTAAGTGAAATAAGCCAGTAGTCAATGAGAGAAAAATACCACATTATCCCACTCATTTATGGATAATGAAGAAAATTATAAACTGTTGAACAAAAAGATAGATACAGAGACAGTAAAGCATCAAACAGAATGTCAAATTACAGCAGGAAGGTTAGGGAGAGGTGAGGGAGAAAAGAGATCAACCAAAGAACTTGTATGCATGCATATAAGCATAATTTATATGCTTATATAAGCATTCCTTCTTTTTATGGCAGCATAGTATTCCATTGTGTAGATGTACTATAGTTTTCTGATCCAGTCATATGCTAATGGGCATCTAGGCTGTTTCCAATCTTAGCTATTATAAATGGATGCAAAACTCTGAGGGGTGAGAGCATGTATGGGCGGAGCAATGGTAAGAATGTACACATATATCGTAATAATACCTTAATAAAAAATTAGAAAAATATTTAAAAAATTGGGGAGTCTTCCTGTGAAATAAAAATCATCACTTAATATTGTATCTCATATTTTTATATAAAATTTGCTTAATAAAACATTATCACTGTTTAAAAAATAATTAAAAAAGAAAAAAAGGAAAAAAATAAATTATCGTCTTAAAAAAACGTGTACCTAATGAGAAGTTAACAAGCTATCTGCTGAAAATACTGGCTTGATTCTCCTAAATGAATTTAGTAAAATGTGAATACAGAGGGATAAACTTAAGGATATGAGAATAAACATAAAGAAACTATATCTTTCTTTTTCTAAAATGAATTTCTCATTCCTAGCCTTGTAGATGATGAGTGATGATAAAATTATGAAATGGCTTCTGAGATAATCTTTCATCAAGGGTATTAATGACAATCTAAAAGTAAAGCTGACATTGTGATTGTAAGTCTCATTTACAATAGATCTCAGAAAATTTTAAATTGGCACCTCAAACAGAAAATATGAGTCCCCTCTAAGAATCTTTATAGTTTTATCCTACAGCTGCTTTATAGGAAATCTAATGTAGAGAAGAGTATACTTCATCCAAATTTTTATATGTGGTTTTTTAATAGAAAAACACCCATAAAACCCACAGAGGCCTCACAAATTTTTTAAGACTTGTATTGACAGATTTTTAACAGATCAGCATCAGAGGTAAAGATAGTACCAAATATAAATATACCTTTGGAGTACAAACTATAGACAGGAGTAGGCTGAGAAAATTAGGCATTGGCCACATTTCATGGAGATGGAAAAATGGCTCACAAGGCAGCCAAGAAACCAGAGTGTATATCAAACAGCCATGGAAAATTATTCCCAGGAAATAGGTCCAAATCAAGTAATTAGCATATATCATATACTCTGATGAATTTCATAATTTCTATGGACTGGTCATATTTACGTGACTTCATTTTTCTCTCTAATTAGAGCTGTCTGTTGTAATGAAGCTATGTCTGCATTACCATTGCAAATTGGATGTGGGAGCATATTCACTTTTCTCTTAATTTCATGAATCTTCAGACTGCACTGAAAGAGTTGTATTCTAGGAACAGCAATAAAGAAGATCTTGAATCTCAATTACACAATAAGATCCTGGACTAAGATCTAACACCATAATGCAATAAACCATAAGGATTATGGGGGAGTTGAAATTATTTATATTTGTGGCTTGAAAAACAAACTATGATAAGCTAACCCATTCTACAATATCTTTCTATCTAATAAAAGAGTAATGTGCAAATTTACTGTACCTCCACTATACTCACAAGCCATGCCCACCAGCCAATCAGGAGCAAGTATGCAAATTAACACAAACAAGATGAATGTGGTCACAGAGACAGGAGGAGGCTTGGATTTCCCCGGCAATGGAGGAAGCCAGGCTTTCCACCTGCCCTGGCCTGCCTTGGTCTCCACTTAAGGCTACAAAGTTTCAATTATAGAAGATAAATAAATCCCAGAAGTGAGGGCCTCCACTCGGGTTACCGGGGGATACGGACAGCCTGAAAACCACCACAGGCCCCTTACCCAGGCCACTCTATACCCCAGGAGAACCATCACCCTGATCCAGGACACCTTTCAGGGCAAACCAGCTGGCCCCCACTCATGCACCAGGCCTCTATCCTATCTAATCCTATCTAATAAAAGAATAACATGCAAATTGACCATCATTCCAACTCACAAGATGACTGCCCCCATGTTATCAAAAATCCTGCCTCCATGTAGACACAAGATGGCCACCAGGGGAGGGCAGTTGAGAGGGACCAGGTCTGCAGGAAAGGGCAGTTTGGGGGCACCCTGGCCTGTGAGGGAGAGCAGTTGGGTGGGACCAAGCCTGCAGAGGAAGGCAGTTATGGGTGACCAGGCCTGCAAGGGAGGACAGTTAGGGGTGGCCAGGACTGTAGGGGAGGACAGTTAGGGGCAAACAGGCTGGCAGGGAAGCAGTTAGACATCAATCAGGCTGGAAGGGGAGTGGGTAGGGGGTGATCAGACTGGTAGGCAGAAGTGGTTACAGGAAATCAGGAAGGCAGGCAGGTGAGCAGTTGGGAGCCAGTAGTCCTGGATTATGAGAGGGATGTCCGACTGCTCGTTTAGGCATGATCCTACCTGGATCGAGCCTAAACGGGCAGTCGGACATCCCTCAAAGGGTCCTAGATTGGAGAGGGTGCAGGCTAGTCTGAGGGACACACACCCACGTGCACAAATTTTGTACACCAGGCCTCTAGTATAGTATTAAGTTGACAGTCCTCTCTGAAAAAGTGAGGGGTCTTTGTTTCTTGAAACATATTCTGGACAGATAGGTGCCACTGCCTGAGGAATCAAATGCAGTTTAAGTGATGCTGCCTTCACTTCTAAAAGTTGAACAGAAAAGGAAATATAGCTTCTACTCTGCTATCTCTCTCTCACCCCGGACACTTACCCTTGGAATCTTGCCAAGATGTTGTAAGGAAGCCCAGGCTACATAGAAAGGGCACATCTATTTTTTTCTGACCAAATTTCCAGGGTGGAGCCAAAACCAACCACCAGCTATGTGGTGGTTCATTCCCTTTAGAAGCCACCATTGTTGTATTTAATGCTTCCTCCTGAGGCCTCATACAATGAGAATGTCTGTGCTCTTTTCTAACTGAAATTTTGGCTCACAAACAGAAGAAGCAATAATAAATTAATATTTTTTGTTTAAGGCCAATAATTTTAAGGGTTATTTGTTAAACAGAAATATATAATTAATTCAGTGCAGCATATAGGATCACCAAGAACATGTACTAGGTGTATCAGTTAATAATGCAGATTTTGTAATAAGAGAAAACATGATAATTTCAAGAGAAACATCAAAAGTGCTTTATTCAAAGAAATGTCCCTCACTAGCTATGCATTTCCTCCATCTTTCAGGTAATTTGTGGATACCGTCCCAATAGAACTTCTCTTGTTTTGAGGCAAACCATTCAGAGACCCAATTTTTCATTTCTTCATACACTTTGAAGTGGTGTTCAGAGAGTGCATGTGCCATCGATAGGAACAAGTGGTAATCTGAAGGAGTAAGGTGTGGTGAATATGGTGGGTGGGTTAATACTTTTCTGGCAAGATCTTTTAACGTGTCTTTAACTGATTTTGAAGTGTGTGATGGTATGTCATCATGAAGCAAAATTATTTTGTCATGTCTGCTGGCCCATTGTGGTTGTTTCAAGATGAAGGCGTGATTCAAATTGATTATTTTTTGTTAATAGCGATCAGTGTTACAGGTTTCACCTGGTTTTAGAAGCTGATAATACACCACACCTTCCTGATCCCACCAAACACAAAGCATTGTCTTCTTTCCTAAGCAAGTTGGCCTTGCAGTCCATGTTGATAGTTGACCTGAATCAACCCATGATTTTGTGTATTGGGATTCTCAAAGCAAATCCACTTTTAATGGCCAGTTACAATGTGATGTAAAAAAAAAAAAAAGACTCTCGTGCCATTGAAGCAACATTTTATTGATGACCTTTTGGTTTTCCATTTGTCTTTTGTTCAGTTGATGTGGCACCTATTTTCCTTCCTTTAAAATATTTCTCATTGCTTATAAATGATCAGAAATTGTTTTTTGAGCAACATTTAAGCATTCTGAAAGTTGTTTTTGAGTGTGACACACATCCCTGAGTCCACAAATTTTGTGCACTGGTCCTCTAGATTAATAATACAAAAAAAAAAAAAAAATATATATATATATATATATATATATATATATATATATATATATATATATATATATTAGCAGCTACTTCTTGTGACCTTTGAAAGTTTTACTAGGTAAAATTTAAAAATAGAAATTTGAAACTGTGGTGGTTACAGAGGGAAGAGGTGGCAGGTAGTAAAGGGTAAATGAGACCAAATATATGGTGATGGAAGATGATTTGACTTTGGGTGGTGGGCACACAATGAGATATACAGATCATGTGTCATAGAAATGTACACTTAAAACCTTTATAATTTTATTAACCATTTTTATCCCAATAAATTTTATTTAAAAAAGCTTTAAAAATATATAAACTAGCCAAAATCGGTTTTGCTCAGTGGATAGAGCATCGGCCTGCAGACTAAAAGATCCCAGGTTCGATTCTGGTCAAGGGCATGTACCTTGGTTGCTGGTACATCCCCAGTAGGGGGAAGAAGAGGCAGCTGATCGATGTTTCTCTCTCATCAATGTTTCTAACTCTATCCCACTCTCTTCCTCTCTGTAAAAAATCAATAAAATGTATTAAATTAAAAAAAATATATAAACTAGAGATAGCTACATATTTTATACATAAATATAAACTTATGCTAGCCATCAATGCATTTGATTATTTAATTTGTTTGATTAACCCGAGTGCTGTGTAAAACCATAAGTTAACAAATAGTTGTACAGTAGCTAAATAAGATAATATTGTATAAAAGAACTGCATTAAAAGTTGGCATTTGTGTATGCCAAGTATATATTTGTATGCAAGTGTATTATGGATATAGAAGAGATATACATATATCCTTGGATGTTTTACATCCCTCCTTAGTATATTTTCCTCCAAAACTTCCATTAAACATTATATGCTCTTGTTAACATTTAATATTTTTGTTCTTTGTGCGTGCTGTTTAAATTGTGATTCTAATGTTGAGATCATTTAAAAAGTCAGCATTTTTCCTCCTAAAGCCAATCAATTTCTACAAGATATTAGTCTCATTTGTTATAATGCATACCTCACCCACAGATTGGTTTGACTAGAGAGACAATGGACTTGCAAGTGTGAAAATCTCAGGTTTCCGAAACCTGCTTTCTATTTATTATCAATAAGACTTTAGAATAAGTATATAATATTATAAGCCTCAATGTCTTCATATGCGTAAGAAAATATTAGCAGAATAATACCAGATTTCTACCCTTTTGAGAATAGAATGAATGCACCTAAAAACCTTGTCTCATTTATGACTATTATTTATCAATAGGAATTACTTGGGAAGGGTAATGTAATGCTGAGGGGTGGAGAAGCCTAACATTCTGTGGTTGCTGAATTGTCAGCAGCAATTCTGTTTTAAGCTTCCAAGACCTAGGAAAGAGAAATTATGTCAAACATCTTTAATTAAGCATGTAAGCAGCAGAGCCACTTACTAATTGGATAATCACTAACTTTTATTAGCTGAGCATGAAATTTGTAATGATTAAGTGTTTTCTAAGAAAGAAGCTGCCGTCTTCCAGAAAAAATAAGAGTTCAATCCATTTATTTGATTAGCTTAATGATTTGACCTGCCTTTCTGTGCTACTTTCTAGGCTATTTTGATTTACCCACGCCTTCCCTCCCTGCGACTTCCTCTGCTAGGTTTATTTAAGAGAGACTGTCACCAAATCCCAGAGGGCTTGCAATGCATGTTCCTTTTAGCTACTTTTGTTCAAGCAAATCATCGCTTATGTTATAGTCCAAAGAATGCTCAGGTGAGTAGCTAAGATTAAAGACAATGCCGTCATGAAGATGATTTGTGTTTTCAAATTCACCGTTCTGTTTTTACAAGGCGTTTTGGAGCTTCAGACTCATTCAGAAGAAAGGTAAAATCAGTACAATTCCTCACCAGGGATTGTTAAACAGTTCACTCGGTTGTTCCGACCTTGGGCAAGTAAAGTTACCATAAGCTATTGGAACATTTTGCTTCCACTTATCATTTTGGGGTTACCGGCTGCTGTAGTAAGGGTGATGTGCACTGGGAATTCAGGCTACAAGATGCAGAGGTACTATTGGGCAATCCGGGGATGAGCATGAGCTTCAGCCTCAAAGGAATCTTCCTTGTGTGAAACTTTTTCCAGCGGCGGAGATCTGTAATAGGTGTTGTATAAGAGAGATAATTGGAATGGGAAAAGGGGAAGGAGGAATCAGGTAAAATAAATTAGACAAAGTGTTTTACTCTGAAAGTCAAAGTGATAGCCTGAGTGTAGTCCCTTTCCTCCTACCTCGCAATGCTCACTTTTTCTTATCACCAGTGGTGCCACTTACGCCAGTCTCTCAAGCAGATCTTGTGCCCTAGGCCGCAGGGACATGCTGAATTCCATTATTAGTTGAAAAATAATCACAGTCTGAACTTATGTAATAGGAACATTTGTGAAAAATATTTTAACATATTTACTATAGTCAGAGCATGGTTATCATGCTTTTATTTTATTTTGCATTTTTAGAAATTTTATAGTTTTATAAGCAATAGAAAGAGCAAGTTTAGTTTTAGAATTATATATTTTTTGCAAAGGTGTACATACATATATATATATATATATATATATATATATATATATATTGTATGAGACAATAAGTTATTAGACTAAGCTTCAAGGAATTCAAAATTTCAACATTGCAATACTTTTTTTTCTTTTAATTTAATTATAGTTTCAAACATATAGTTGCCCATACAATATTATCAATTTAATTTTAATGTACTATGATCTTACAGGCATACACTAGTAACTAAAAAATGATTGGTGAATTAATAATATAAACTAGCAGTTATTTTACCCACTTCTAAAAGGAAATTTACACTTAAAATGTTTTTTAAATGTAACAGAAGAAAATCTGTTAATAAACTGAAATTTCCTAAATTTCTCACACCACACGCACGTCCACATGTAAACACCCATGACAGCATTCCTCATGTTAATTTGAACTTCAACTATTATAAATATAATACTTATGATGCAGTTTTATTAAAACAAAGCTACATTATTTATTTTTTTTAATTTTTATTGATTTTTTACAGAGAGAAAGGGAGAGGGATAGAGAGCTAGAAACATTGATGAGAGAGAAACATTAATCAGCTGCCTCCTGCACACCCCTGAACCAGGAATGTGCCCACAACAAGGTACATGCCCCTGACTGGAATCTAATCTGGAACCTTTCATTCTGTAGGCCGAAGCTCTATCCACTGAGCCAAACCTGGTTAGGGCTACACTATTTATTGAAATAAAGTTTAACTTTATTTTAGAGTTTTTTAATTTCTATATTTATTAGAATACCATATAATTCTAATTAGATATTATAGCTTTTATTATGTAATTTTACATAAATATATAATATTTGCATTATGTTGTAAGGTGGGATAAGAAATGCTTTTCTATGTAGTATGTAGTGTATATATGGTTTTCTATTTTTCCTTCCATTTTTCTCACTCCTTTACTAAATACTGTGAAGTTCATTTGAAGGAGACATTAACAGTATTTCAGTCACTGATTATGATACGATAAGATTATTCACATCCATTTCTAGTATCAGCATTTGTAATTTAATGCACTTTAGTTTTGTTTTTTGTCTATTTGTGTTGAATAATAAGCAAAATTTTTAATTTAAAATGTGCTTTTATGGGAAATATCAGTCTAAATTTATTACCAACATTATTTATATGACTGTTTAGCACTATAATATTCCTAATTTTAGCAATTCTATTTTTATGAAGTAATTTATCTTACTTCTATTGAATGTACATCTACTCTAAATAAGGTAATCATTATATATCTTAGTACAACTGATTCTGTTAAAATAATTAAAAATACATGAGAATAATGTTTTTTCTTATTTTATTAATATCAATATTTACTCATATTAAAACCATTTCCCCTAAGAACAGGGATAAAGGAAAAAATAAATAAATAAAAGGAATCCAAATGGAAAGGAGGAAGTCAAACTCTCATTATTCACAGATTACATAATATTGTACATAGAAAACTTAAAGATTCCACCAAAAATTATTCAAGATTTAATCAATGAATTTGAAAACACAGCAAGACACAAAATTAACACAGATAAATCAGTGGCATTTTTATACACCAACTAGAGGCACGGTGCATAAAATTCGTGCAAGAGTAGGCCTTCCTTCCCGGCTGCAGGTACCTGCTTCCCTCTGTCACTAAAGACCTGGGCTTTCTTCTGGCCACCAGCAGGCACCCAGGATCCGGGCTTCTCCCACAGCCCTGGCTTCGTCCAGAAGGATGTCTGATCTAATTAGCATATCATGCTTTTATCATTATAAAGAGTGAATTCTCAGAAAAAGACACTAAACAATCTCATTTACCATTGCAACAAAAAATTATTAATAATATACTTAGTAATAAACTTAACCAATGAGATAAATGACTTGTACTCAGAAAAATATAG